>NW_027514481.1:0-600000 GCF_048772815.1 Callospermophilus lateralis
CAGGGCCTGTAGGATTATGCACCAACCAGGCTTCTGTCGAACATAGCTTGCCCCCTTGACCAAAGCAACCTGATTCTGAACATTGCCCTGAAACCTATCCATACAACATGATGCCTTTACATATAAGGGTCTGCTGACTGCACAATGTCAGTCAGAAGCCATTTGGATGCCAATGGTAGATCCACATGAAACCACCACAGCTGTTTTATCTCACACCTGCCCACCTTTGCTCTAGGCCCACTATTCAGCAGGCTCCAACTAACTGGCATCTCTGATCTACACCATTTTTGTGAAACCCAGTCAATCAAGGCAGTATCTGGCACACTCATGATCAGCAACAGGATATCCAGTGGTTCTCCAGTGCCACCTGGTCATGGGAATTTCAAAAATTTTATGGTATATATGGAGCCATTTTTCAAGAATGAAGTTGGAGGCACTGAGTGTTTCAATTATTTCAATAACCATTAAATGGTGAGGAAGCTAATTTCAATGAAATCTCTGGAGGACTCTCACAGTCAAGGCTTCCAAAAGAGTGGCCAAAATGTCACATGAAGCCAGACCCATTGAGGTCTACAATGTGAAGTCCATGTGTGTTTTGACTCTCAACTATGGCTGCCAAATCTTTCACAATAAAATCATGTGATATCCTGGCTGAGATTCCCAGTGCTCTGTGGAAAGCCACCCAGGGCCTATATCTCAGTTTCCAAGGGGGAATCTTATGCGTGGCCTCCTAATATGCCAACACAATTCATGGCAATACTTCTTTGAGGTCAATTCCAGAACTCAGTCTTTATGGGGAATCACACCAGAGTTCAAGCCCAGGTGGACCCAGTCATCTTTTCCTACCACCACACAAATGACCACAATTAAAACCAAAAAACTCCCACATTGCCCTCATCTTCTTATATATAGACACTCATCATAAAACCTGGCTGGAGGTTTCCATGAGGGGTGCAGCCCAAGGCAGTGTACAAAATAAGCTCCCGTGCGCCTCATTTGCCTAATGTCATGGTGGCCTGGACATGCTTCCTGTGAACCAGGAGTGATCAAATAGGCCTGCCATTAATACTGCTCCGCTTCTCCAATTTGAGGCCTACTGACTGTGCATTTTAGATTATTTATGTGAATTAATGTCATGAGAAAACCCAAGCAACTATGAGCTAGCCTCTGTAGGATTTAAAGAATTCACTTGACCCAAAGGATCTCTATTCTCACTTAATTGAGATCAGGAACCTTACAGAGGAAGTCAAGAGACTCTATCCACAATGACTGTTCTTTTAGCCATTTTGGTTTTGGATGCACACATAGCAGGAGTTGGCCATCCATAAGGCAAGCGGCAGTCCATTCATAAATTTGGTAGGATGAATGCTGGGGAGCTTTCTCATAGACAGGAGACATCCACTGATGCATTATCTTTTCTAATGTCTACAACCACGGACAGTGAGTTACAGACATAGAAACACTCACCTTGTCAAAAGACTTACTAGAAATAGTTCACTCCAAACCAAACAAACCACCTTTCCTACCTATTCTCAGAACATGAGACAAAACCAGAAACTCATACCCAAACCCACAAAGGCACCTCCTTCCCACAAGTAGGTCTGTGACTATCCGGAGTGTCTTCTGACTGGAGGGCCATACAATGTTCCTCCAAAATAGCCTGTCCTGTCTCAGATCTTGTGTCTTTGGCCAACTCTCTGAAGTTGTCAGGAGTCAACAGTGAGGCACTACCTTCTTTCTCAGGAAAGGCACCTCTTCAGAGCTTTTCTGCCATTTCGACATCCTAACATCAGTAGTTAGCAAGAAAGAATGACCCTGTCCTAGGGAAATCCAAAAAGTGAGAACACTGGGACTGGGACTAAATCTGGCACTGTTTAACTGGCTTCCTGGATCCCAAGATCAGAGAGTTCCATCACAAAGGAAGTGAGGTGAGGTCACTTCCTTCAGGAACAGAATGAGTTCACTGCCTTGGCAACCATTTTGTCTTAACAGTTGCTTCCAAGGGTCCCATGAGATGGAAGCTGCCCCTGGTTCCTGTGACACATTCACAAGTTAGAATGGTATATCAACCATAGGCACCTGGGAACAACTCTCCACACAGGTCTCATTTGGTCCATCTTCTCTACATTAAGAACAGAGAGGCTGATTCAGACACAACCCTTCATCATGACCAGGTTGTTCGCCATGGAAGATGACTTTTGCTCAATCAGGTCCTTCAAAGCTGCCTACATCTTCTTCAGGGATCATTTTTGCATGGATCTTTGAGGTTCTCAGCAGGTGGAAGATCCCCTACATTCCTGGATTGTAAGACCAACTCTGTCCGTGCTCTTCTGTAAAGTTAGATTGAGGTAACAATGTATGGTTAGGGTTGATAACATGTTCGATTTGGGTTAGGAATCAGTCTGCTGCATGAATAATGGTATTGGGGGATGCCACCGAGGACTCGAGAAATCGAGGAACAATTGTCTCCTCGACTCAGTGATTTTTTGTTTCAGATTCTGTATTGCCAGCCCATAGGATTTTGCCTGCTACGCAGTCCTGGTCTCAGTTTTGGACGTCCATTGCCTGTCTTTATTGTCTTGTCTTGTCTGTGTTGTGTGTTGTTGCATTCACTGTTTGTGTATCTTTCAATATGGGACAGAGCACTTCAATGTCTCTGTCCCTGACCCTTGATCACTGGACCAAAGTTCGCTTAAGGGCTCAGAATCTTTCTTTTTCTGTAAAACTGCAGACTTGCCAGACTGTCTGTGCCTCAGAATGTTTCACCTTTCAAGTCGGATTGCCCCTAGAAGCATCTTTATACTTCCCACTAATTTAAAAAGTCAGAGATATTGTCTTTCAGCTGCGCACACATAGCCATCCTGATCAACAGCCATGTATCTTAACTTTGCAGGACCTCTGCAAGTCTCCTCTTCCATCGGTGAAGCCTTTCCTTGTCCCTTTCCCTGCTGGTACTGCTTCCCCCATGATCTCTCAAACCCTCTGCTCCTCCTCCTCCACCACCCTCTGTTCTCCCTGAGTCACAAGATTTGACTCTACTGGACTCTCATCCCCCTCCTCATACCCTGCCCTCATCCCCCAACCACCAACCCCCTCTAAGTGATTCCCCTGCAGCTGACTCAGCCTCTCCGCCATTGGAGGAAGCTAAGCTGGCCCTGCGCCCTCCAGATAACTCCCCCACAGCACACACAGCCCCACCTCCCCAGGAGGAAGCTGGCCCGGCTGAGGGAACTCGCTGGCTTCGAATGATTGAAAACCCTGGAACTCCCGTGATGCTCCCCCTATGTCCCTATGGACCATTGATTGACGAAGGCCATGGGGGGAAAATGCAAGCTGACAAATATTGGTCTTTCTCCTCTTCAGACCTATATAACTGGAAAAATCACAATCCCTTTTTTTCCGAGGACCCCACCCGGCTCACAGGTCTGGTTGAGTCATTGATGTTTTCACACCTGAATACTTGGGATGACTGTCAACAATTACTAGACACTCTCTTTATGACAGAGGAACAAAAGAGAATTCTCCTGGAAGCTAGAAAAAAATCCTCGGGCCAGATTGGAGACCAACACATCTTCCCAACTTAATCAAAGCTGGTTTTCCCTTGAAACAACCCAAATGGGACACCAACACCTTTGAAGTTAGAATGCATCTGTCCACTTATGGCCAGGTTCTAATAGTGGGCATCTGAGTGTCCGCTAGGCAACCAACTAATTTGCCAAGGTAAGAGAGATTATTCAAAGGCCTGATGAATCTCCCTCTATGTTTCTAGAGAGAATTAGGGAGGCATATAGGAGATATACTCCTTTCGATGCTCAGGCAGAGGATCAAAAGACATCTGTCAGGATGGCCTCTATTGGGCAAGCTGCCCTGGATATTAAAAGAAAGTTACAATGCTTAGATGGATTACAAGATATGACTTTGAGAGACTTAGTCACAGAAGACAAGAAAGTATACCTTAAGAGAGAAACTTAGGAAGACAAGGGAGCAAAGGGAGGATAAAAGAAACAAAAGACAGACTAAGGTGTTGACTAAGGTCCTGGTCACAACAACAGAAGGGCCAGAAATTAAGAAACAGGGAGACATGAAGGGATACCTGGTCCCATGCCAGAGGCCACCCCTGGCCTCAGAACAATGTGCCTACTGTAAAAAAAAAGGACACTGGGCCAAAGAGTGCCGTAGAAAGAGAAAGCCATGCCAGTCAGCCATTCTGACTCTGGAGGATGACTAAGAAAGTCGCGGCTCAGATCCCCTCCCTGAGTTCAGGGCAACTTTTGAAGTGGAGGGGACCCCAGTAAACTTTGAAGTGGATACAGGGGCAATATACTCACCCCTAAGACCACTTTGGGCCCTCTATCAAATAAAAGGTCTGTAGTTCAAGGGGCTAATGGCAGTAAATATCTGGCTTGGACAACTAAGAGGATCATGGACCTGGGGAAAGGAAAAATCCATCACTCCTTCCTAGTAATCCCAGAATGCCGGGCCCCATTGATGGGCAGAGATCTGCTCACCAAGCTCCGGGCCAAAATAACTTTTCACCCTGAAGGCCCCCAAGTGGAATTTCTAAATCTTTCAGTAAAAACTCCTATAATCACAGCTCTAACTATATCAGTAGAAAATGCACATCAACTCACTCACCTTGGTTAAAAGAAACTGCAGGTATTTCTGAAGTATCAAGAACAGAGTTTTCCACTAACTGACTCACAGCAAAAAGAAATAGCTGAATGGGTAAAAAAAGCCTGTCGAGTCCATCAAATGGTTAATGCTTACCCTTCCAAGCTTCCTGCAGGAAAGCACCTATGAGGATCCAGACCAGGACAATTCTGGGAAGTTGACTTTACTAAAATTAAGCCAGCAAGGTATGGACATAAATATCTCCTAGTCTTTGTAGATACATTTTTAGGATGGATTGAATCTTTCCCCCCTATAAAAGAAAAGAAAAAATAAAAGAAACAGCACAAAAGGTGGTCCAGAAGATCCTGGAAGATATTTTTCAAAGACACGGCCTGCCTAAGGTAATACGGTCTGATAATGCACCGGCGTTCCTGGCTCAGGTAAGTCAGGGGTTAGCCAGGAACCTGGGGATTAATTGGAAGTTATATTGTGCTAACAGACCCCAGAGTTCAGGACAGGTAGAAAGAATGAATAGAAGCATTAAAGAGGCCTTAATGAAATTAAGCTTAGAGACCAGCATAAAAGATTGGACTATGCTCCTGCCATATACAATGTTTCATGCAAGAAATACTCCCTCTGTTTTTTTGAGTAACCTCATCCCCTGTGAAATTCTCTAGGGTGCCTCTCCTCCAGTAAGTGACCTAAGCCCAACTGTAAGACCTAACGATCCCTTCCACACCCCCTTGCTTGACAGACTTAAACTCTTGAAAGAACTCAGTGATACCTGTGGAAACAGCTGGCCACTGCCTACCAAACTGGGGACGAGGGGACTCCACATCGATATCAAGTAAGAGACTTCATCTACGTAAGACGATATCAGGTGTCATCCCTGGAACCCTGCTGGAAAGGACAATACCAGGTGCTACTTATAACATCTACAGTGGTAAAGGTAGACAGAATCACTTCCTGGATCCATGCCTCTCATCTCAAGCCTGCGCCCTGTCCACACTCTGCCTAGAAACTGGAAAAGACTGGTAACACTTTCAAATTGCATATTCACCATGTGGATAAGGCTATAGAATCTCCCCTTGGCAACAAGTAGTCCTAACCCTCATCAGCCCGTGCAGCAGCGATGGCTGATCACAAATTCTACTGCAAAAGATGTATAATCTATCTTGCATACAGCCCCCTTAGGTACCTGGTGACCATCACTTTACCCAGACATTTGTCAGCTGGCTATAGGTCTTTCCTATTGGGATATTCCTGATGAAGAGGATTCCACTAAAATTCCATTAAATCTCTTCCGTACCATAGATAATGGAAACAAACATTATGGATGTAGGGACACACGAGCCAGATGCAGGTTGGCTAGCCTAGATTACTATGTTTGCCCGACCGACCATCAAAGCCACAAACAGCCATGAGTGTGTGGGGGGAAAGCCGACTTCTTCTGTAAGTAATGGGGATGTGAGCATACAGGGGCTGCCTGATGGAACCCAAACTCCTCATCAAATTCAGTGCACAGCATTGGCCATATTACGAATTAGATAACAAAAACCAATGGCTCCCAGAGGGGTCTCTAGATCCTCAAATTCTGCATGACCTTTTTAACATCTGCAAGTGCTCAAAAGGGTGAAAGGAGATTCCCCTATGTGGAGGCCTTTTCCCTCCTTCACTCACATCCTGAACTCTGCTTATCCAATAGATCCTCACCTTCAGCCTTCTGCTCCAGAGTCTCTGCTGTCACTCCCACTTCAGAAACCTGATTTCTTCCCTCCAATTAATAGATCAAAAACCCAAACCTTCGCTGGTTCTCAGACCATTGCCCCCTTGCTGAGTTAGCAGTTACTGAAGTACCCCTCCACCCACTCACTCCTCTCTTCTCCTGTCAGTGCCCACACCGGGTGCCACCAGGTCCTCTTTTCAGCTAACCCAAAGCTCAAACCAGCTGAGGAGAGTCCTCAGACCGCTATTCAAGATGTAATAAAAATGGCCTTTAAAGTTGCTTTGTCATCACTGAAAACAGTTTACTAAGAATTTAAAGTCCCTCACATGCGTTTTGGGATACTCACTCCCGTCTTCCCCTCTGCTCTACCTGTTCTACTGCTCAAATTTTTGTTGCTAGGAAAATCCCAAACCATTTCTCAAATTATTCTTTTACATCCCTCCTTCCTCATTCTCAGATCCTCGGAGCTGCTCTCAGCCCCACCTTCCCTGTCTTCCCCTTCTGTACCAGGCCCACTGAAAAGTCTTAACTGACCTTCTCCAGAAGTCTTCACCATGGCTGAGTTTTGGACTTTCATGAAAAGAGTCCCTGTAAAAGAGTTCAATGTAGTTAAACTTCCTCTTTTCATATTGCCCTGTTCTACTTGGCCACTGGCTAAAAAAATCAGCAATCCTTAGCTAGACACCCTCTTTCTAGTTTTTCACAAAAATATGTGAAAAAAGCCTTGGGCCTTGACCTGGGGCTTCAGAGAGATGGCAACATTTCTAAGTTAAAGAAGTTAGCAACTGGGCTCCGTGGTAACAGCTGGCAGGGGGAAAATAAGAAAGGGAAGAAAAAGCTCTTACCTTCCCAGGTGTCCTTGAAAAGTTAACTTGCCCAGAACTGAGGAAAAAAACAGAAACAAAAACTGCTTTTTTCAACTTCTGCAGACTGTGAATTTCTGAGCCCCTTCCCTTAAATGTTGGGTACAAAATTCTGAAACTACCTCAACTTGGGTTTCAGAGGATTACTTGATTACAACAGAATCAATGCCCTCTGAATCCGGTTGCAACCGAATAGCACAGTTTCCCTGTCTTCACTGTTATCTTAGGTGCCTTGCCTTGTCTGTCCCTACTACAGCATAATTCTATATACTTAAACATTGCTTATGTTTTCATGAAATGGTCAACAGATGTGATTAATTGTGTAATGGTGCAGATGTTTCCCAGAGTGCTCTATCACGACACAGGTTCATTTGAAGATCAAATAGGGGGGCATACAACCCTGTTCCACTGAAAATATATATCCCTCCCTTTAGCCATCCTATTAGGAATAGGAATTGCTGCACTGGTGGGCACGGGAACTACTGCCTTTGTCCATGGGACTCAACAAATGACAAAAAATATGACAGCAATAGACCAAAACGAAGATATTAGAAACCTCCATCAGAGCTTTGCATGAATCTTTAACCTCTCTCTCTCTTTACATAGTTATCGAAGGCTCTGTGAATTTATATGGTGAAGATTGTGTAACTCCGTGGCCTTTTGAATGGAGCCATCAAAAATTGGAAAGATGAAACGAGTTGCTGCATCAGCTTGGGCATTACCTTGTATTAGAGGGCTCGGAAGGTCAGAGTGTTCCCTGATGTGTCCTAAGAAAAATGGGTGTTGTCTGGCCTGAATTAGCTGCTGAAGCTGGTGAAACAGAAAGCCCACATTGGAAGAAGGCTTAATGGTGGGTGAAATCTCCAGCAGGGGCACAGAATGATCAATGCAGGCACTGTACGTATAAATATTAACAGGATTATCAAAAAATGTTTTAAAAACTTGTGTTATGGCAAACAATTCCACAAACTGTGCTGAATGATAGACAGCATCAAAGGTGGTAGGCTGGTTATTGACAACAAAGACTGCTCGGCCATTACTGGAACCGTCTGTAAAGACAGTAAGGAATTGAGGAATGGGAGCCTTTTGAGTAATTTTGGGAAAAATAAATGGATGTAACTGGACAAAATGTAAAAGGGGGTCTTTGGGGAGGTGATTATCAATTGTTCCCAAAAAGCCTGATAGGACAATACCCCATTCATCCTCTGTCTGTAGTAAATATTGGTTTTGGTCCTTAGTAAATGGAATTAAAATATTATCAGGGTCTTTGAGAAAATGTTGTCGAGTTAGCAAACGACCTTTAAAAATAATAGAAGCTACCTGAGCAAGATAAACAGTAATAACCTTGGAGGATGTGGTGGGTAAATGGACACAAAGCAAGGAGTAGCCTTTATTTTTAAAATGTGTATTTCACTGCCAAAATATTCCTGTGGGTGTATGAGGAGTGTGTAAAATAACCAGAACCAGAGGAAGGTTATAAGAATTTTGTGTAACAAACTTTTGGGCAATGGCTTCTGTGACTTGATTTAATGCCTGCCATGCCTCAGCAGTAAGCTTTTGAGGGGAGGAGGGGTGGGAATCACCACTCAAAATATCATTAAGGGGCAAATGTACACAAGTGGGTAATTTTAAATATATTCATAGCCATTGAATATCCCCCAGTAATTTTTGAAAATCATTAAGGATGTGAAGATGGTCCAACCGTAGTTGTATCTTAGGAATTTGGATCTGATTATCTTGAAGTTTAAGGCCCAAATAGCTATAACGGTTCTGTGTTTGAACCTTATCAGGAGCTATCTCTAGTCCCAAGCTAGTGAGGATTTTGTAAAGGTCCAAGTAACAATTATTATGGTCATGTGTATTAGGTGCAGCAATTAACAAATCATCCATATAATGTAAAATATAAATTTGTGGCCATCACTCTCTCACAAGGTGTACTGCTTGAGCAACGTATTTTTGGCAAAGACTAGGGCTGTTGGCCATACCTTGGGGAAGAACCTTCCACTGAAATCTCTGCATAGGGCCCTGAAAATTAATGCAAGGGAGACTAAAGGCAAAATAGGGTCTATCCTCAGGATGTAAAGGAATGGTAAAAAAACAATCTTTTAAGTCAATAACCATTTTACAATAGTTTTTGTAAATAGCCACTGGTGTGTGAATGCCTGGCTGTAGTGCTCCCATCGGGTGCATAACTTTATTAATGGCACACAAATATTGTAAAAGGCACCACTTGCCTAATTTTTACTTGATAAAAAAAATAGGAGTATTCGATGGTGAGGTTGAGGGCTCTACATGGCCGGCTGCCAGCTCTTCCTGCACTAACATGGAGGCAGCCTCCAAATTTTCTTGGGTAAGGGGCCACTGATCCACCCACACAAGAGTCTGAGTCTCCCAAATAAGTTTATCTCCATGGGGTACAGGAGAGTCAGGGACCGACACTAAAAATCCGAATACCCAAGTCCCTATGTATTTGTTTTTTGTATGGGTTGTATAGGCTCAACCAGTCCTTGTCTCAGTCTCCCAAGGCCTGTACCATGGACAGAATTGATATGAAGCATTTGATGAGTCACTATGGAATTGGGACTGGCCAGAATAACTTCCATTTGACTCAAAATATCTCGGCACCATAGGTTAACAGGGAGGTCAGGAACAACGAAAGTAGTCACCATTCCTTTATTACCCTCTTTATCAGTCCAGCGAAGAGCCCTAGAGCTGACCAGAGGATTTTTTGACTGTCCTATCCCTTTAAGGTCAGTCAAGGATGGGGTGAGGGGCCAAGCTGATGGCCAGTATTTTGGAGAAATAATTGTGGCAACAGCTCCAGTACCTAGAATTCCTTGGAATTCTTTTCCTTCAATAAGTAAGGATATGGTGGGTCTATTGTGAGAAATGGGTTGAACCCAATATACATCAGAGGAGCCCAAGGATTCAGTCCCCCTCAGTAGGTTTGGGCGGTGGAAGTGCCTGCTGGATAAAAGGGAAGGAGTATTAATTTGCAAGTCTTGTTCCTGCTGCGATGGCCAAAACTCCATTAATAGCTGTGGCCAGTATTTTTATTTCTCCAGTGAAATCATAATCATTAATGCTAGGGAAGAAATGAACACCTTGTAAGTTAGTAGAGGCTCTTCCAAGAATAAAGGCACACATATGAGATGGAGGGGGACCCATAATTCCAGTGGGTATTATCTGGGGCCCTTGCATTGAGTCTAATATAGTATCGGTGGTGGCACAGAAGTCCAATCCTGCACTGCCAGGGGTGGCTAGTTTGAGGGAGGCAATTTTGGAGAAGGATTTTGAGGTAGGTTGGGAGTTTGGGAGGGAACAAATTTTATTGCCCCTGGGTTTGTCCTGGGAGATGTCATGGCCAGGGGCTGGCCCCGCAGGGAGTTTCCCAAGAAGAGGAAAGAAATAGGCTGTCTGAGGGCATTTGTCTTAGATCTACACTCACTGCCCCAGTGATGACCTTTACCACATCTAGGGCAAAGGGTAGCTTGGGGCGGTTTAGCCCCAGTTTGAGGAGACACTATTCCTAGGCTTTGTTTGCCTGTCAGACACTTGCGTGCAAAATGGCCAGGTTGTTTACAAGTAAAGCAAGTATTTGAGCCAGGATTGTGAAAGTTCTTGGTAAAAGCGGCACCTAGGACAAGATCCATGGCATGGGCTGCACCCACCCCTGCACAGAGTCTAATAAAGTCAGAAAGTTTCCCTTTATCCTTATGTGGTCAAAAAACATCCTGACATGCCGGGTTGAAGTTTTCAAAGGCAAGATGTTTTACAAAGGTGCTTTCGCTTTGGCTTGGTCCAAGCAAGCATTCTGCAGCTAGGTTAAGCCAGGGAACAAAGTAGCTATAAGGCTCTCCGGGCCCTTGTCAAATTTTTGCCAGGGAAGTGGTAGCCAAGGCCTTTTGAGGGAGGTGTCTCCAAGCATATAAGGAAGCCATCTGAATCTGCGTCAAAAGTCCAGCAGGGAAATGTGCCTGTTTAGTTTTAGTGTCAAAAGGCTCATTGCCCACTAGCTTAACATAAGTCCCGGATTTAGAGGAGGCCTTAGTTAATATTTTTTGAGCAGTTTCCCGACAGTGCTCTTTGAAATCTGCATTCCATAACAGGAAGTCTCTGGCACTGAGGGTAGCTTGGTCTAAAAATTTCCAATAATTGGGAGTAAGCCATTGTGTGCTGTGGATTTCTAATAAAGGCAACATGTACCACGCAGTGGGGCCATAGTGAGCACAAGCCTTTTTAAGTTTTTCAAGAAAATGCAGGCTTAATTTTTTGTAGACTCTGGGTTCCTTCCTGCCTAGGGGTGAACTTCTCATCCTCTGAGTCTTGATCTCCTTGATTCACTTCCTCGCTTCCTCCTCTTGATACTCATCTAAGTCTTTGACCTCAGCCTGGGCAGGCTTATCTGACTGGTGGTGACTGGGAATGCGAGCACAGGCCGATGGAGTGGCTTCACCTTTGTATTAGACCGCTGTGGGACAGTTGCACTGACTCCGTACCTAAGGCTAATGAACATAGCTCAGATTGAAGCGATCTTAATTCTTTTAAAGGTTGGATCTGTTCCCTTCTATATTGTAAGGATGCTTTCAAGGGAGCCAGGTTAGGCAAGGGAAGTGGGAAAAAATATCTGGGGGGGGGGCATTTTTACCCTGAAGGGTCAGAGCACAAAAGGCAGTAGGGAAATAGGAGGGAGGTGGATGTGTAAGTCCTATAGGCTGTGGCAGGGTCCTGAGAGGTGGAGGGTCTTCTGAATTGTAGCGAGCTGCTTCCTTCTCCCAGGTAGCCTCCTCCACAGGGGTCAATGTGTCTCTGGGATTTAAAACTGGATAAAGGCAGTTGGTAATTATTGGAGCCTTATTCATTAGGGTGGTATTTTTAGGGGGATCAGGAAGGGTCCCACGGTCCTGGGGAGCCTGAGAAGGGTCTATGTCTATACTAACTGAGGGGCATGCCGAGGGGGAATGAGAGGTAGTTGCATAGTCTCTTCCCCAATCCTGACAAGTTTTAAGGTACCATTGTCAAAGGGTGAACTTTTAAGAATTTCATTAATTAAGTTCCAGTAAGAAAAGGTGGGAACAGGCACATTTTCTGGGCAAAGGATTCATAATAATCTTTTATACAGTCTCCTACTCTAAGCCATCTTTTATCATCAATGATCCTTTCAAGGGGAAACCATGGACACAGTTCTCCTTTGTGTGAAAAGAAAAAATTTAAGTCTTTTTTCTTAACACGCGCCCCCAGGTCTTGAAGGACTCCTTGAGGGCTGACAAAAACAAATCATGTGACGAAACTGCTTGTCCCATGGTGGGTCACTCACCGTGCGTCATCCCCACCCTCCTCCTGGATCTGTTTCTCGGTGGTGTCTTCTGCTGTGATCGCGAGCTCCGCATGACAAAGTCTTCCAGGAGGTCGGGGTCCCCCTCAGTCAAAGGCTCGAGACCCAGTCGTTGGGCGCCAGATGTCCCGGCCGGCAGGACACATCAACGTGGGCAGCGAACCTAGATAGGGAGGAATGAAGGGACAAGAGACACGAGAGATGACAGCAAGACAGGAGTTCTGATCAAGCTGCAAATTTTTATTGTTAACACAGGGGTATTTATATGCTGGATGTGGGAAATCTCTCTTATTTCTAGATGTCTTCACAAGGTGAGATAACCTCAGAAAGTTTCAGGAAGACAGATGGCCACAGGATGTCTCAGGGAGACAGATGGCTACAGGATGTCTCACAGACAGGATGTCTCCTGGTGGCTGTTTCTTGTAAGTGTCTGGCTATTCTTTGAAGGAGAATTCCTTCTACCTCTGACAGTCAGGGATTCAGTATTTCGAATGGAAAATTGGAAAATGAATCCAATGTGTATGCAAATATGTGCTACCCCAAAGTCTTCCCACTCTCATTCAGAACAATGCCTTGACATTACCTTCACCCCAAGTAAGACACAATAACAGGAGAAGAGTTAGAAAATCTCTGAATACACATCTGGAATGGAAAATGCTCAGGAGTTAACAACCTTGGAGATGGTAGAGGTGTTTCCAAAAGTAAGGTACATGGTGAAAACTCCACAAACATGGAGCTTTGTTGGCCTAAACACTTCTTGAGAAACTGCCTCTGAGGTTGGGCACTTGAAAAATATGTTGTTGTTAGGAGCTTTTGCTTCCTTTGTAGTGAGACCATCAAAGCTGTGTTTGCATCTATGTGACCTAGAGCACATGGTTTCTTTTTTTCCAATGAACATGAGGCAGCAGGGCTGAATTCTCTCTTTGTAGGTAAACTGTTGCCATTTGGGGGCTAATTGTCTCCCAGTGTGGACTGTGAAGCCATTTGGTCTTTCTCTAATTTTTGTGGTGTTTCTTGCAGCTGCACTGGGAGTTTGGTATTTGCTTCACGAAATACGAGGAGGTCAACTGGAACAGAGTGCTGGAGGGAGTTCTGTCACGTGTGGTGGTTAAGGATCTGCAGGAGAGTGCACCAACCAGGCTTCTATTTCACATAGATTGCCCCCTTGACTATAGCAGTCTGATTCTAAACATTGCCCTGAAACCTCTCCATATAACAAGATGCCTTTACATCCAAGGGTATGGGGGCTGCACCATGTCAGTCACAAACCATTTGGAAGCCAATGGCAGATGCACATCACCATACCACAGATGTTTTAACAAACACCTGCACACCACTGTTCTAGGCTGACTACTCAGCAGGCTCCAAATTACTGGCATCTCTGTTCTACACCATTTTCATGAAACCCAGTCAATCAAGGCACTGTCTGGTTCACTCATGATTATCTATAGGACATCTAAAGGTTCTCCAGTGACACCTGGTCATGGGAATTTCAAAAATTCAATGGTATTTATCTATCCATTTTTCAAGGATGAAGTTTGAGGCACTGTGGGATTCAATTCATTCAGGAACCATTAAATGGAGAGGAAGCTCATTTCAATGAAAGCTCAGGAGAATTCTAACAGGCAAGGCTTCCCAAAGACAGGCTAAAAGGTCACATTAAGCCAGGCATTTGAGGTCTACAATGTGTGGTCCATGTGTGTTTTGACTTGCAACTATGGCTGCCAATTCTTTTAGAATAAAATCGTTTGCTATCCTTCCTGAGATTCCCAGTGCTCTGTGAAAAGCTACCCTGGGCCTAGATCTCAGTTTCCAAGGGCGACTCTCATGCCTGGCCTCCTAAAATCCCAACACAATACATGGCAATACTTCTTTGAGGTTAGTTCCAGAACTCAGTCTCTAAGGGGAATCACAGCAGTGTTCAAGCCCAGGTGGACCCAGTCATCTCTTCCAACGGCCACAAAAATGACCACAATAAAAACCAAAACACTTCCACATGGCCCTCATCTTCTTCCATATAGACACTCATCATAACCTCAGGCTGTAGGTTTCCATGAGGGCCACAGACAAAGACAGTATCCAAAATAAGGTCCTTTGCCCCCATTTGCCTAAAGTCAGTGTGGCAGGTACACTCTACATGTGAACCAGGTGTGATCAAAGAGGCCTGGCGTTAATATGGCTCTGATTCTCCATTTTGTGGCCTAATGACTGAGGGGTTTAGATTCTTTTTGTTAATTGGAGTCATGAGAAAACCCAAGAACCTATGGCCTAACCTCTGCAGTGATTTGAAGAACTCATTTGACCCAAAAGATCCCTATCCTCAAAGATGGAGGTCAGGAACCTTACAGAGCAAGGCAAGAGACTTAATCCACAATGACTGCTCTTTTGGCTATTTTGGTTTTAGATGCACATATGGGATTTTTTTAGATCCATCAGGTGCTGAGAATCTAAGCCACAACCTCACACAGGGCCAAGAAGCTGATTCAGACACATCCCTTTCTAAAGCAATTAAGCAAAGAGCCACAGCTGATGCCCATACATTTCCATTTGAAAACTCTTCAGTCTTTTCAAAGGGGTGCCTGAAGCAAAGACCTTCCTGACATTCAGGGCAACAGTACAATAGGTAAGCAAAAGGCCCAAAGCAGAGTTTCTCTACTGAGACTTTCCTGGTCACACTGATATCTGAGTTTTCTGAGATGCTCACCATTCCCTTCAGCTATCCAGTACATAGCCGTGTCACAGAGCTTGGAGGTGGTACATATCTTGGACACAAAACCATGAGCCTATTCTGGAGATTGTCCAGAATTCAGAAAGAAAACAGCAACTTATGTAGATATTAGGAGTGGCCCATCCATAAGGTAAGCCGCAGATCATTCATAAATACGGCAGGATAAATCCTGGAAAGATTTCTACTAGACAGGACATATGTATTGATGCGCTCTCTTGTCTAATGTCTACAACCATGGACACAGTGGGATACACAGACATAGAAACACTCGCCTTGTCAAAAGACTTACTAGAAACAATTCACACCAAACCAAACCAAACAACTTTCCTACCTATACTCAGAACATGAGACAAACCAAAAACCCACACCCACACCCACACAGACCCCCAAGTAGGTCTGTGAAAATACGGAGTGTCCTTTGACTGGTGGGCCTTAATATATTCCCCCATAATGGGCTGTCCTGTCTCAGATCTGGTCTCTGTGTCCAACTCTATGAAGCTGTCAGGAGCCAGTGGTGAGCCACTACCTTCTTTCTCAGAAAAAGCCCCTCTTCAGACCTTCTTGGCATTTGGCCATCCTCACATCAGTAGGTACCAAGAAAGACTGTCTCTGTCCTTGGAAATTCCAAACAAGTTTGACCACTGGGAGTTGGACTTGGACTGGCTCTGGGTGCCTGGCTTCCTGTATCCCAAGTTCAGAGAGTTCCATCACCAAGGAAGTTAGTTGAGGTCACTTCCTTCAGTAACTGAATGAGGTCACTGCCTTGGAAACCACTTTGTCCTCACAGTTGCTTCCAAGGGTCCCATGAGATGGATGCTGCCCCTATTTCCCGTGACACTTTCACAAGTTAGAATTGTATATCACCCATAGGCACCCGGGAACAGCTCTCCACAAAGGCCTGGTTTGGTCCATCTTCTCTACATAAAGAAGAGAGAGGCTGATTCTGACACAACCCTTCATCCTGACCAGGTTGTTTGCCATGGAAGATTACTTTTAATCTCTCAGGTCCTTCATTGCTGCCTACATCTTCTCCAGGGATCATTTCTGCATGGACCTTTAAGATTCTCAGCAAGTGGAAGATCCCCTACATTCCTGTATTGTAAGACCAACTCTGTCCCTGCTCTTCTGTAAAGTTAGATTGAGAGAAGAGTGTATGGTTAGGGTTAATACATGTTCGATTTGTGTTATGACTCATTCTGCTGGATGAATAATGGTATTGGGAACCTGCGATATTTATAAGATTATATAGGTGAAATATATGTATGAAAACAGAAATCTAGAATTTGAAGCCCAGAAGCGCATTGGGCCCTTGATTGGGATACATAGTGTTGAATTACGTTCTGCACAGATGTCTCAGATTAATCCATATACAATGGCATAGGACCTTGTAAATTGGATGATTGAATGAGGAAGAGAACATCCAGTCAAAAAGGGATAGTTGGTAGGATTACAAAGATAGTCGGTAGGTTAGGAAGTAGAGTGAGTTTAGAATTTGGACCGAAACTTCTTTAAAAATAGGGTTTCAGTTAGAGAGTGAATGTAAATGTCAGCACATATGAAGATTCAGTCACAATGATGAACTTTGAAAAATATGTGGGAAAGCAGTTAATAATAGAGATATTACAAAATCAGGCAAAGTATAAAGTGAGTGATAGGATTAGACATTTTGAACAGGGTTGAGTTTGAATATATAATCTTAAGAAGAAACAAATATTCAGTCACCAGTAGGATTGACATTTGAGAGCATTAGACAACCTGGCCTTGGATGCTTTTAGTAATCCATGTTCACTTTCCCTTTAGGCTTTGGTAAAATCACAAGTGTGACCTTTGCATTTTTTGTCCAGAATATTACAGTCATAGAATGTATATGTAGATCAGGTGACATGAATATTTCTTCCAGCAATTCTGGGAGCAATGTTTTGAAGTCCTATAAATTAGTATTGGGTGTACAAAGAGGTGTACCCTGTGTGTATGAATATAGAGATAATGCATGAATAGACCACATTTTGAATAAATAATATAACTGGTCCCACTTTAAATAACAGATTGAATTGATATCTGAAATCTTATAAGAAATCTTATATTGATATAACATCATTCATTCCAACCAGCAATACATCTAAAGGTAATATTAGGATTATAGTTTATCATGAAAAATATGTGAGTTTTGCTTCAAAAGTGATCATGGAAATTGAAAATAATGTGTTTAAAAAGAAGTCTCATCAAAAGACCAGTCAAGAAACATGGAGGAATACATGTGTTCTGACGAAGAAAGTGATTGAAAGTGAAACTAATGCCTATAAATTTGCGAACTTGTGGATGAAAATATATCCTATGATGTGCACAAACTGAAGAAACAGTAATGTAGCAGTCTTGAATAAAAATGAACATCAAAATACACATCATGTCCCATAGGAATCTACTTGCATTGATGTTAAACTGGGTCAGTTACTGTAGAAATATTAGGATTTTTATGCACCATTCACTAAAGTTAATTTTCAGTACTAGGAAACAAATATGTATTTAAGGAGAATGAATATTTTGAGAAAAGTCTTGAGAAAATTTGATTATAAATCCACATACTTGAATATGAATGAGTTAAGGAAGTGTATAATAAGACACATATTTCATATTTTAAAATATCTGGAGAGTATATATATATATATATATATATATATATATATATATATATATATACACACACACACAAACAAACATACACAGACATTAAAAATAACATAATATATACCAATTGAAATTCACCGTGAAATGTATATCATCCAGAGATCCAAAAATACTTATTTTCTTGAACCTGGATTTATGTATAATGTTATTCAACAAGGAAGCTCACTCATAGGTTGAATTTTCAGTTCCAATAGCATTTAGGAAGAGTGATCTCTTAAAATTTGTATCTGCCAAGTCAGCCACGTCACAAGAATGTACGTGTGGTATAAGGTAAGATTCTATAATTGCATGTAAAAATACATGTGCTGAATAGGCTACAGAGAAAGGGAGACAGGAATTCACATATTTGTTAACTTTAAAACACATGGAGAACTATGTCAACAAATAATTGACTACATTTATATCTCCTATCCTATATAATGCAAAAGACACTTCCAACTATACACCATGCCTCCAGTTCTGAACTGCTTGTATTTTTTTCTTTTTGGGTTATTTTTCTCCATCTTGTTAGGATTAGTTGTCAGAGTGTACCAAGGTAGGTGTTAGTGTCAGGTATTCAGTATTTCGAATGGAAAATTGGAAAATGAATACAATGTGTATGTAAATATGTGGTACACAAAAATCTTTCCACTCTCATCCAGAACAATGCCTTGACATTACAATCACCCAGAGAAAGACACAATTAGAGGAGTAGAGTTAGAAAATCTGTGAATAAATAACTGGGATGGAATATGCTCAGGAGTTCACAAACTTGGAGGTGGTAGAGGAGATTCCAAAAGTAAGGGACAGAGTAAACACTCCACAAACATGGAGCTCTGCTGGCCTAAAGACTTCTTGAGAAACTGCCTCGTAGGTTGGGCACTTGAAATATATATTATTGTCTGGAGCTTTAGCTTCCGTTGTAATGAGACCATCAAAGCTGGGTCTGAATCTATCTGACCTGGAGGACATGGTTTCTTATTTTCCACTGAATATGAGGCAGCAGTGCTGAATTCTCTCTTTGTAGGTAAACTGTGGAAACGGGGGGCTAAGTGTATCCACATGTGGACTGTGAAGCCATTTGGTCATCCTCCACTTTTCGTGGTGTTTCTTGCTGCTGCACTGGGATTTTGGTATTGCTTCATGAAATACATAGAATTCAACTGTTACCCGGTGCTTGAGGGAGTTCTGCCATGTGTGGTAGGTCAGGGTCTGCAGGAGAATGCACCAACGAGGCTTCTATCCCACATATCTTGCCCCCTTGACCATAGCACCTTGATTCTAAACATTGCCCTGAAACATCTCCATATAACAAGATGCCTTTATATATAAGGGTCTGCTGGCTGCACCACGTCAGTCACAAGCAATTTGGACGCCAATGGGAGATCCATATGGCCCCACCACAGATGTTTTATCACACACCTTCCCACCACAGCTCTGGGCCCACTCCTCAGCAGTCTTCAACTTTCTGACATCTTTGTTCTGAACCATTTTCATGAAAACCAGTCAATCAAGGCACTGTATTATATACTCATGATCAGAAACAGGACATCCAAAGTTTCTCCAGTGCCACCTGGTGATGGGAATTTAAAAAATTTCATGGTATTTATCTAGCCATTTTTCAAGGATGAAGTTGGAGGCACTGTGTGTTTCAATTCATTCTGGAACCATTAAATGGTGAGGAAGCTCATTTCAATGAAATCTCTGGAGAACTCTCACAGGCAAGTCTTCCCAAATAGTGGCCAAAAGATCACATGAATTCAGGCCCATTGATGTCTACAATTTGCCGTCCATGTGTGATTTGACTCTCATCTATGGCTGCCAAGTCTTTCACAATAAAATCATGTGATATCCTGGCTCAGATTCCCAGTGCTGTGTGAAAAGCCACCCTGTGTCTATATCTCAGTGTCCAAGGGCCACTCTCTTGCGAAGCCTCCTAAAATCCCAAGACAATTCTTGGCAATACTTCTCTGAGGTCAGTTGAAGAACTCATTCTCTAAGGGAAATGACCCCAGATTTCAAGCCCAGGTGGACCAAGTCATCTCTTCCAACCGAAACACAAATGACCACAATTAAAACCAAAACACTCCCACATGGCCCTCATCTTCTTCCATATAGACACTCATTATTACCTCTGGCTGGAGGTTTCCATGAGGGGCGCAGCCCAAGACAGTGTCCAAAATACACTCCCTTGCCCCTCATTTGCCTAAAGTCTGGGTGGCCTGGAAACTCGTCCGGGGAAGCAGGAGTGATAAAATAGGCCTGCTGTAAATACTGCTCTGCTTCTCCAGTTTGAGTCCTACTGAAAGTCAGTTATAAATTCTTTACGTGATTTGGATTTTGCAGAAAACCCAAGCACCTATGGGCTAGCCTCTGCAAGGCTTTGAAGAACTCATTTGAACCAAAGGTTCCTATTCACCCTTGATTGAGGTCAGGAACCTTACAGAGGTAGGCGAGAGACTTCTTCCACAATGACTGCTCTTTTGGCTAATTTAGTTTTGGATTCACACATGGGATCTTTTTTTACATCCATCATGTGCTGAGAATCTAAGCCACAGCCTCACACAGGACCTAGAGCCTGATTCAGATACATCCCATTCCAAAGCAATTAAGCACAGAGCCACAGGTGATTCCCATTAGTTTCCATTTGAAAACTGTTTTCTTCAGGCTTCCCAAATTGGGGCCTGAGGCAAAGGCCTTCCTGACATTCAGGGCAACAGAACAATAGGTAAGAAAACAGCCCAAAGCAGTGTTTCTCCACTGAGACTTTCCTGATCACACTGATATCTCAGTTTTCTGAGATGCTCGCAATTCCCTTCAGCTATCCAGTACATGGCCATGTCACAGAGCTTGGAGGTGGTACATATCTTCGACACAAAAACATGAGCCTATTCGGGAGAGTGGCCAGAATTCAGAAAGAAAACAGGAACTTAGGAAGATATCAGGATTGCCCATGGATAAGGAAAGCCACAGTTCATTCATAAATTGGGAAGTATGAATGCTGGGAAGCTTTCTACTAGACAGGACACATCCATTGAAGCATTCTCTTTTCTAATGTCTACAACCACGGACACAGTGGAATACACAGACCCAGAAACACTCGCCTTGTCAGACGACTTACTAGAATCAGTTCACTCCAAACCAAACAAATCACCTTTCTTACATATTCTCAGAGCATGAGACAAAAAAACACAAACCCACACAGACACACCCACAAAGGCAAATCCTTCCCCCAAGAAGGTCTGTGACTATCCGGAGGTCCTCTGACTGATGTGCCATACTATGTTCCTCCGAAATGGCCTGTCCTGTCTCAGATCTGTTCTCCTTGTGCAACTCTATGAAGTTGACAGGAGCCAGTGGCGAGCCACTACCTGGTTTCTCAGGAATGGCCGCTCTTCAGAGCTTTCCTGGAATTTGGCCATCCTCACATCAGTAGGTACCAAGAAAGACTAACTCTGTTCTTGATGAATCCAAACAAGTGAGACCACTGGGATTGAAACTGGGACTGGCTCTGGGTGCCTGGCTTCCTGGATCCCATGTTCAGAGAGTTCCATCATCAAGGAAGTGATGTGAGGTCACTTCCATCAGAAACTGAATGAGGTCACTGCCTTGGCAACCACATTGTCCTAACACTTGCTTCCAAGGGTCCCATGAGATTGAGGCTGCCCCTACTTCCTGTGACACTTTCACAAGTTAGAATGCTATATCAACCATAGGCACTCGGGAAAAGCTCTCCACACAGGCCTTCTTTGGTCCATCTTCTCTACATTAAGAAGAGAGAGACTGATTCAGACACAACCCTTCATCCTGACCAGACTCTTACTCTCTCTGGTCCTTCATAGCTGCCAACATCTTGTACAGAGATCATTTCTGCATGGACGTTATAGGTTCTCAGCAGGTGGAAGATCCCCTACATTCCTGTATTGTAAGACCAACTCTTTCCCTGCTCTTATGTAAAGTTAGATTGAGGGAACAGTGTATGGTTAGGGTTAATAACATGTTCGATATGGGTTAGGAATCATTCTGCTGGATGAATAATGGTATTCGGAACCTGTGATATTTATAAGACTATCGAGGTGAAACATAAATATGAAAACAGAAATCTAGGAACGATTGGAAGCCCAGAAGGTCATTGGGCACTCAATTGGTATACTTAGCTTTGAATTTCGTTCTGCACAGATGTTTCAGATAAATAGATAATCAATGGCCTAGGACCTTGTACCTTTGATCATTGAATGTAGAAGAGAACATCCACTCAAACAGGGATAGTCGGTAGGATTAGGAAGATAGTTCGTAGGTTTCAAAAGAATAGGGAGTAAAGCATTTGGACCAAAAGTTTTTTAGCTATGGGGATTCAGTTAGAGAGTGAATGTCAATGTCAGCACATGTGAAGAGTCATTCGCAATTATTAACTGGAGAAAAGGTGTAGGAAAGCAGATATCAATAGAGACATTAGGAAATCAGGTACATTACAACGTGTGTGATAAGAAAATACATTTTTAACAGGGTTGAGGTTGAATATATAATCTTAGGAAGAAACAAATATGTAGTCTTATTATACCATTAAGAATGATATTTGAGAGCATTAGGGAACCAGGTCATGGATGTTGTTAGTAATACATGGTCACATTCAATTTGGGCTTTGGTACAATCATAAGTGTGACCCTTGCATTTTGTGTCAGGAATATTACTGAGATGAAATGTATATGTATATTAGGTGAGTAGAAAATTCATCATGAAATATATATCATCCACAGGACCAAAAATATTCATTTTACTTAACGTGGATATATAGGTGAAATATAAGTATGCAAACAGAAGCCTAGGTAAGATTTGAAGCCCAGAAGAACACTGGGCCTTTGATTGTGATACTTAGATTTGAATTATGTTCTGCAGAGTTGTCTCAGATAAATCAATATACAATGGTACAGGACCTTGTACCTTGGATGACTGAATGTCAAAGAGAACATCCAGTCAAACAGGTATAGTCAGTAGGATTAGGAATATAGACTGTAGGATTAGAAAGAAGAATGAGTAAAGGATTTGGACAAAAAACTATGCTTCTCCAATTTGAGGCCTACTTTCATGCGTGGGCGACGCTCATGTGTGGCCTCCTAATATCCCAACACAATTAATGGAAATACTTCTCTGAGGTCATTTCCAAAACTCAGTATCTTAGGGGAATCACACCAAAGTTCAACCCCAGGTGGACCCAGTCATCTCTTCCAACCACAACACAAATGACCACAATTAAAACCAAAACACTCCCACATGGCCCTCATCTGCTTCCATATAGACACTCATTATAACCTCTAGCTGGAGCTTTCCATGATGGGCACAGCCCAAACAGTGTCCAGAACAAGCTCCCTTGCCCCTCATTTGCCCAAAGTCAAGGTGGCCTGGACACCCTTCCTGTTAACCAGGAGTGATCAATAGGCCTGCCATTAATACTGCTCCGCTTCTCCAATTTGAGGCCTACTGACTGTGGGGTTTAGATTCTTTATGTGAATTGGAGTCATGAGAAAACACAAGCACCTATGGGCTACCTTTTGCAGGGCTTTGAGCAACCCATTTTATTGAGTCTAGGAGTTGGACAAAAAGTTCTTTAGCAAAGGGGTTTTATTAGAGATTGAATGTAAATGTCAGCAAATCTGAAGAGTCATTCACAATGATGAACTGGAAAAAAGGTGTAGGAAAGCAGGTATCAATAGAGACATTAGGAAATCAGGCAAAGTACAAAGTGAGTGACAGGAAAAGACATTTTTAACAGGGTTGAGGTTGAATATATAATCTTAGGAAGAAACAAATATGTAGTCACCAATAGGAATGATATTTGAGAGCATTAGAGAACCAGGACATGAATGTTTTTAGTAATACATGGTCACATTCAATTTAGGCTTTGGAACAATCATAAGTGTGACCCTTGAATTTTGTGTCAGGAATATCACTGAGATGAAATGTATATGTATATCAGGTGAGTAGAGTATTTCTTCCAACGTTTCTGAAGCAATAATTTAAAGACTTATACTTTAGTATTGGGGATACAAAAGGTGTACCCTGTGTCTATGAATATGGATAAGATGCCATAATGGAAAATACTGTAAATAAATAACATAGCTGGTTCCAACATTAAATAATGGATTGAATTGATATCTGAAAATATATAGAAAATCTTATATTGATATATGTACATTCCTTCCAACCAGTTATACATCTAATTTTGATATTAGCATTATGGTTTATCACGAAGAGTGTGTGAGTTTTGCTTCAAAAATGATTATGGAAATTGAAAATAATGTGTTTGGAACGAAGTCTCATTAAAAGACCAGTCAAGAAACATGGAGGAATACATGTGTTCTGACGCAGGAAGTGATTGAAAGAGAACCAAATGCCTACAAATTTTTGAACTTGTGGATGAAATGATATATCCTTTGATGTCCATAAACTGAAGAAATAGTAATGTACAAGTGTTGAATATAAATGACCTTCAAATATACATCATGTCCCATAGGGTTCTACTTGCATTCATGTTAAACTGGGTCAGTTACTGTAGAAATATTAGGATTTGTAAGCACCATTCACTGAAGTTAGTTTTCAGTACTAGGAAATAAATATGTATTTCAGGTGGATGAATATTTCTGAGAAAAATCTTGTGAAATGTTGATTATAAATCCACATATAGAAACATGAGTGAATTTAGGAAGTGCATAATAAGACACATATATTTCATATTTTGAAAAATCTGGAGAGTATATATATATATATATATATATATATATATATATATAGAGAGAGAGAGAGAGAGAGAGAGAGAGAGAAATAGATATATAGATAGATACATAGATAGAAACACACATTCAAAGACATTAAAATGTAGCAATATATATGACAATCGAAATTCATCATGAAATATATATCATCCACATATCCAAATATATTCATTTTAATGAACATGGATTTATGTATTATGTTGTTCATCTAGGAAATTCACCCTCAGGTTGAATTCTAGTTCCATCAGTATTTAGGGGGAGTGATCTCTTCTCACAATTTGTATCTTCCAAAATCAGTGAGCTCACAAGAATGTACATGTGATACCAGGTAGGATTCTAAATATGCCTAAAATAATACATGTGCTGAATAGGCTACAGAGAAAGGGAGACAGAAATTTACAAATGGGTTAACTTTAAAAACTCATGGAGAAATATTACAATGAAAAATTGACTAGATTTATAACACATACCATTGATAAAGCATAAGGCAAATTAAAGTATACACCATGCTTCCTATGAATGGCCTGTATTCGTATTCTGTTAGGTTTCTTTTTCTCATATTAAGATTAGTAGTCAGAGTCTAGAAGGGTATGGGTTAGTGTCAGGGATTCAGTATTTCAAATGGAAAATAGCAAAATGAATCTAATGTGTATGCAATTATGTTCTACACAAAAATCTTCCCACTCTCATCCAGAACAATGCCTTCACATTACCTTCGCAGCAACTAAGACACAATTAGTGGAGAAGAGTTAGAAAATCTGTGATTACATATGTGGAAAGGAAAATGATCAGGAGTTCACAAACTTGGAGGTGGTAGAACAGTTTCCAAAAGTAAGGGAGAGGGTAAACACTATACAAACTTGGAGCTCTGCTGGCCTAATTACTTTTTGATAAACTGCCTCTGAGGTTGGGCCCTTGAAATATACGTTGTTGTCAGGAGCTTTAGCGTCCTTGGTAGTGAGACTACCAATTCTGGGTCTGCATCTATGTGACATGGAGGACATGCTTCCTTATTTTCTAGTGAACATGAGGCAGCAGTTCTTAATTTTCTCTTTTTAGGAAACTGTGGCCACTGGTGTCTAAGTGTCTACCTGTGTGGACTGTGAAGCCATTTGGTCATCCTCCACTTTTCATGGTGTTTCTTACTGCTGCACTGGGAGTTTGGTGTTGGCTTCACGAAATACAAGGAGTACAACTGGGACACAGTTCTGGAGGGAGGACTCTCACGTGTGGTGGGTCAGGGTCTGCAGGAGAATGCACCAACCACGCTTCTATCCACATAGCTTTCCACCTTGACCAAAGCAACCTGATTCTGAACATTGCCCTGAACCCTCTCCATATAACAAGATGCCTTTACATATAAGGGTCTGCTGGGTTCACCATGTCAGTCACAAGTCATTTGAAAGCCAATGGCAGATCCACGTGGCCCCACCACAGATGTTTTTTCACACACCTACACTCCACTGCTCTAGGCCCCCTACTCGACAGGGTCCAAATTTCTGGCATCTATGTTCTACACCATTTTCATGAAACCCAGTGAATTAAGGCAGGGTCTGGTACACTCATGATCAGCAACAGGACATCCAAAGGTTCTCCAGTGCCACCTGATCATGGGAATTTTAAAAATTTCATGATATTTATCTAGCCATTTTTCAAGGATAACGTTGGAGGCACTGGGGGTTTCAATTTATACAGGAACCTGTAAATAGTGAGGAATCTCATTGCAATAAAATCTCTGGAGAACTCTCACAGGCAAGGCTTTCCAAAGAGTTGCCAAAAGGTCACATGAAGCCAGGGCCATTGAGGTCTACAATGTGAGGTACATATGTGTTAAGACTCTCAACTATACATGCCAAGACTTTCAGAATAAAATCATGTGATATCCTTGCTGAGATTCCCAGTGATCTGTGGAAAGCCAAAATGGGCGTAGATCTCAGTTTCCAAGGGCAAATCTCATGCGAGGCCTCCTAAAATACCAACATAATTTATGGCAATACTTATCTGAGGTCAGTTCCAGAACTCAGTCTCTAATTGGAATCACACCAGAGTTCAAGCACAGGTTGACCCAGGCATCTCTTCCAACTGCCACACAAATGACCACAATTAAAACCAAAACACTCCCACATGGCACTCATCTTCTTCTATATATACACTCATCATAACCTGTGCCTGGAAGTTTCCATGAGGGGCGCAGTCCAAGACAGTGTCCAAAAAAACCTCCCTTGCCCCTAATTTGCCTAAAGTCAGGGTGGTCTGGACACCCTTCCTGTGAACCAGGAGTGATCAAATAGACTTGTGTTTAATACTGCTCCACTTCTCCAATCTGAGGCCTAATGACTGTGGGGTTTGGATTCTTTATTTGAATTGGAGTCATGAGAAAACCCAAGCATCTATGGGCTAGAATCTGCAGGGCTTTGAAGAACTCATTTGACCCAAAGGATCCCTATTCTCACTGATGTAACTCAGGAACCTTACAGAGGAAGGTGAGAGACTTAATCCACAATGATTGCTCTTTTGGCCATTTTGGTTTTGGATGCACACATGGGATCTTTCTTTAGATCGATTAGGTGCAGAGAATCTAAGCCACAGCCTCACACAGGGCCAGGAGGCTGATTCAGTCACATACCTTTCCAAAGCAATTAAGCAAAGAGCCAAAGGTGATGCTCATTCATTTCCATTTGAAAACTGTTTTCATCAGGCTTCACAAAGGGTTGGCCTTAGGCAAAGACCTTCCTGACATTCAGGACAACAGAAGAATAGGTAAGCAAAAGGCCCAAAGCAGGGTTTTTCCACTGAGACTCCCTGGTCACACTGATATCTGAGTTTTCTGAGATGCTCGCCATTCCCTTCAGCTATCCAGTACATGGCCATGTCACAGAGCTTTGAGGTGATACATATCTTGGACACAAAACCATGAGACTATTATGGAGAGTGGCCAGAATTCAGGACGAATACAGGAATTAAGGATCATAGTAGGTCTTGCAAATGGATAAGGCAAGCTGCAGTCCATTCATAAATTGGGCAAGATGAATGCTGGGAAGCTTTGTCCTAGACAGGACACACCCATTGTGGCATTCTTTTTTCTAATGTCTACAACCATGGAGACAGGGGAATACACAGACATAGAAACACTCGCCTTTTCAAAGACTTATTGGAAACATTCCACTCCAAAACAAACAAACCGACATTTTTTTTTTTTTTACCTATTCTCAGAGCATGAGACAAAACCACAAACTGTCGTCCACACACACCAAGGCACCTTTTCCCCCAAGTAGGTCTGTGACTATCCGGAGTGTCCTCTGACTGGTAGGCCATATTTCTCAACAATGGCATTTCCTGTCATAGATCTGGTCTCCTTTGACAACTCTGTGAAGTTGTCAGGAGCCAGCGGTGAGCCACTTTCTGTCCTCTTAGGAAAGGCCCCTCTTAAGAGCTATCCTGGCATTTGGCCACGCTCACATTAGTAGGTCCCAAGAAAGACTGACTCTCTCCTTGGTAAATCCAAACAAGTGAGCTCACTGGGACTGGGACTGGTACTGGTAATGGGGGCCTGGCTTCCTGGATCCTAAATTCAGAGAGTCTCATCACCAAGGAAGTAGGTGAGGTCACTTTCTTCAGGAACTGAATGAGGTCACTGCCTTGGCCACCACTTTGTCCTAACAGTTGCTTCGTATGCTCTCTGAGATCGAGGCTTTGCCTACTTCCTGTGACACTTTCACAAGTTAGAATGGTATAGAAACCATAAGTACCTGGGAACAGCTCTCCACCCAGGCTTGGTTTTGTCCTTCTTCACTACATTAAGAAGAGAGAGGCTGATTCAGACACATCCTTTCATCCTGACCGGGTTGTGTGCCATGAAAGATGACTTTTGCTCTCTCAGGTCCTTCATAGCTGACTACATTTTCTCAAGGGATTATTTCTGCATGGACTTCTGAGGTTCTCAGCTGGTGGAAGATCCTCTAGCTTCCTGTATTGTAAGACCAACTCTGTCCCTGCTCTTCT
The DNA here is from genome assembly GCF_048772815.1 of Callospermophilus lateralis. NCBI lineage: Eukaryota > Metazoa > Chordata > Mammalia > Rodentia > Sciuridae > Callospermophilus > Callospermophilus lateralis. The sequence continues at coordinate 28,700 of NW_027514481.1, forward strand.
GTAAAGTGAGATAGAGTGAACAGTGAATGGTTAGGGTTAAAAGCATGTTTGATTTGAGTTAGGAATCATTCTGCTGGATGAATAATGGTATTGGGAATCTGTGATATTTAGAAGAATATAGACGTGAAATATATGTATGAAATCAGAGATCTAGGAACGATTTGAAGCCTAGGAAGGCATTGGGCCCTTGATTGAGATAATTAGCTTGAATTATGTTCTGCACCGAGGTCTCAGATAAATCGATACACAATGGCATAGGACCGGGTACCTCGGATGATTGAATGTAGAAGAGAACATCGAGTAAAAAGGGATAGTCTGTAGGATTAGGAAGATAGTCAGTATGTTCAAGAAGAAGAGTGAGTCTAGGAATTGGAAAAAAAGTTCTTTAACAATAGGGTTTCAGTTAGAGAGTGAATGTGAATGTCAGCACATGTGAAGAGACCATCACAATGATGAACTGGGGAAAATATGTAGGAAAGCAGATATCAATAGGGACATTTGGAAATCATGCAAAGTATAAAGTCAGTGATAGTATTAGATATTTTCAAGAGGGTTGAGGTTGAATATATTATCTTAGAAACAAATATGTACTCACCAATAGGATTGATATTTGAGAGCATTAGGCAAAATGGACATGCATGTTTTTAGTAATCCATGTTCACTTTCCATTTAGGCTTTGGCACAATCATAAGTGTGACCTTTGCATTTTGTGTCCAGAATACTACTGTGATAAAATGTATATGTAGATCAGGTGACATGAGTATTTCTTCCACCATTACGGGGAGCAAAATTCTGAAAACTTATAAATTAGTACTGAGGATACAAATAGGTGTACCCCCGTGTTGATGATTATAGAGATGATGCATGAATAGACCATATTGTGAATAAAGTATATAACTGGTTCCAAGTTTAAATAATGGATTGAATTTACCTCTGAAAATATATAGGAAATCTTATATATATACATTCATTCAAACGAGTTATATATCAAATGGTAATATTCTGGTTACAGTTTATCATGAAGAGTGTGTGAGTTTTGTTTCAAAAATGATCATGCAATCGAAAATAATGTGTTTTGAAATAAGTCTAGTGAAAAGACCAGTAAAGCAACATGGAGAAATACATGTGTTCTGAAGTAGGAAGTGATTGAAAGTAAACCAAATGCCTATAAATACCTATACATTTGTGAACTTGTGGATAAGAAAGTATATCTTATGATGTCCATAAACTGAAGAAATTGTAATGTACAAATGTTGAATAAAAATGAACATCAAAATACACATCATGTTCCATTGGAATCTACTTGCATTGATGTTAAACTGGGTCAGTTACTGTAGAAATATTAGGATTTCTAAGCACCTATCACTGAAATTAGTTTTCAGTACTAGAAAACCAATATGTATTTCAGGTGGTTGAGTATTTCTGAGATTAATCTTGTGAAATGTTGTTAATAAATACACATACAGGAACATGAATTAATTTAAGGAGTGTATAATAAGACACACATATTTCATATTTTGGAAAATCTGGAGAATATATATATATATATATATATATATATATATATATATATATATATACACACACACACACACACACACACACACACGCACACACATTGATATGCAGCAATATATATGCCAATCGAAATTCATCATGAATTATAATTCATCCACATATCCAAAAATATTCATTTTGTTGATCATGGATTTATGTTAATTATTTCTAATGTTTTTCACTAGAAAGCTCACCCACAGGTTGAATTTTGAGTTCCATCAGTATTTAGGGGGAGTCATCTCTTCTCACAATTTTTATATACCAAAGTCAGTGAGCTCACAGGAATGTACGTGTGATATCAGGTAGGATACTATATATGCATAAAAAGATACATGTGCTGAATAGGCTTCAGAGAAAGGGAGACAGGAATTTTCATATGTGTTAACTTTAAGAACTCATGAAGAAATATTACAAAGAAAAGTTGACTAGATTTATAATACATCCTCTTGATAAAGCAGAAGGCAAATCCAAGTATACACCATGCTTCATATGAAAGGCTTGCATTTCTATTCAGTTACGTTTCTTTTTCTCCATAATATTAGGATTAGTAGTCAGAGTCTAGTAGGGTATTGGTTAGTGTCAGGGATTCAGTATTTCAAATGGAAAATAGGAAAATGAATCTAATGTGCATGCAAACATGTGCTACACAAAATTCTTCCCACTCTCATTCAGAACAAAGCCTTGACACAACCATCGATCCAAGTAAGACACAATTAGAGGAGAGGAGTTAGAAAATCTGTAAATACATATGTGGAATAAAAATTGTTCAGGAGTTCACAACACTGGAGGTGGTAGAACAATTTCCAAAAGTAAGGGAGAGGGTAAACACTCCAGAAACATAGAGCTCCGCTGGCCTAAAGACTTCTTGAGAAACTTCCTCTAAGGTTGGGCACATGAAATATATGTAATTTTCACACGATTTAGCTTGGTTTTGGAGTGACACCATCAAACCTGTGTCTGCATCTATGTGACCTGAAGGACATGGTTCCTTATTTTCTAATGAACATGAGGCAGAAGTTCTGAATTCTCTTTTTGTAGATAAACTGTGGCCACTGGGAGCTAAGTGTCTTCCCATGTAGTCTGTGAAGCCATTTGGTCATCCTCCATTTTTCCTGGTGTTTCTTGCAGTTGCACTGGCAGTTTGGTATTGGTTTCATGAAATATAAGGAGTACAACTGGGACACAATGCTGGAGGGAGTTCTGTCACGTGTGGATGGTCAGGGTCTCCAAGAGAATGTACGAACCAGGCTTCTATCCAACAATACTTTCCCCCTTGACTATAGCAACCTGACTCTGAACATTACCCTGAAACCTCTGCATATAAGAACATGCCTTTACATATAAGGGTCTGCTGCCTGCACCTTGTCAGTCACAAGGCTTTTGGAAGCCAATGGCAGATCCAGGTGGTCCTACCAAAAATATTTATTCACACACCTACAGTCCACTGCTCTATGTCCACTACTCTGCAGGCTCCAACTTACTGGCATCTCTGTTCTACACCAGTTTCACGAAACCCAGTGAATCAAGGCACTGTCTGGTACACTCATGATCAGCAAAAGGATATCCAAATGTTCTCCAGTGCCACCTGGTCATGGGAATTTCAAAAATTTCAAGGTATTTATGTAGCCATTTTTCAAGGATGAAGTTGGAGTCACTGTGGGTAAATTCAGGAACCATTGAATGGTGAGGAAGCTCATTTCAAAGAAAGCTCTGGAGAACACTCACAGGCAAGCCTTCCCAAAAGGTGGCCAAGTGGTCACATGAAGCCAGGCCCATTGAGGTGTACAATGTGAGTTCCATGTGTCTTTAGACTCTCAAGTATGGCTACGAAGTCTTTAAGAATAAAATCATGTGATATCCTGGCTTAGATTCCCTGAGCTCTGTTGGAAGCCATCCTGGGCCTTGATCTCAGTTTCCAAGGGCGATTCTCATGTGTGGCCTCCTAAAATCCCAAGACTATTTATTGCAATACTTCTCTGAGGTCAGTTCCAGAACTCAGTCTCTAAGGGGAATTACACCAGAGTTCAAACCCAGGTGGACCCAGTCATCTCGTCCAACAGCCACACAAATGACCTCAATTAAAACCAAAACACTCCCACATGGCGCTCATGTTCTACCACATAGACACTCATCATAAACTCTGGCTGGAGGTTTCCATGAGGGCGCAGACCAAGACAGTGTACAAAATAATCTCCCTTGCCCCTCATTTGCCTAAAGTCAGGGTGGCCTGGACACACTTCCTGCGAACTAAGAGTGAACAAATAGGCCTGACCTTAATACTGATCCACTTTACCAATTTGAGGCCACTGCCTGTGGGGTTTAGATTCTTTATGTGAATTGGAGTCATGAGAAAACCCAGGCACCTATGGCCTAGCCTCTGTAGGTTTTGAAGTACTCATTTGATGCAAAGCATCCCTATTCTTACTTGATGGAGGTCAAGAACCTTACAGAGGAAGGCGAGATACTTCATCACAATTACTGCTCTTTTGGCCATTTTGGTTTTCGATGCACACATGGGAACTTTCTTTAGATCCATCAGGTGCTGAAAATCTAAGCCACAGCCTCACACAGGGCGAAAGGGCTGATTCAGACACATCCCTTTCAAAGAAATTAAGCAAAGAGCCATAGGTATGCCCATTCTTTTTTATTTGAAAACTCTTTTCTTCAGGCTTCACAAAGGGGTAGCCTGAGTCAAAGACCTTCCTGACATTCAGGTCAAAAGAAAAATAGGTAAGCAAAAAGCCCAAAGCAGAGTTTCTCCACTGAGACTTTCCTGGTCACATTGATATCTGAGTTTTCTGAGATGCTCGTCATTCCCTTCAGCTATCCAGTTCATGGCCATGTCACAGAGCTTGGAGGTGGTATATATCTTGGACACAAAACCATGGGCCTATTCTGGAGAGTGGCCAGAATTCAGGAAGAAAACAGGAAAACTTAGGAAGTTATCACTGGTTGCCAACCAATAAGGTCAGCTACAGTCCATTTTAAATGGGGAAGGACGAATGCTGGGAAGCTTTCTAATAGACAGGAGACATCCATTGATGCTTTCTCTATTCTAATGTCTACAACCACAGACACACTGGGATACACAGACATAGAAATACTCGCCTTGTCAAACAACTTTCTAGTAACAGTCCACTCCAAACCAAACAAACCGACTTTAGTACCTATTCTCAGAACATGAGACAAAACCACAAACCCACAACCACACCCACAAAGGCACCTTCTTACCCCTAGTAGGTCTGTGACTATCTGGAGTGTCCTCTGATTGGTGGGGCATACAATGTTCCCCCGAAATGGCCTGTCCTAAGATCTGGTCTCCTTGGCCAACACTGTGAAGTTGTTAGGAGCCACTGGTGAGCCACTACCTGCTTTCTCAGGTAAAGCCCCACTTTAGAGCTTTCTTGCATTTGGCCTTCCTCACATCTGTAAGTACCAAGAAAGACTGACTCTGTCCTTGGTAAATCCAAAGAAGTGAGACAACTGGGACTGGTACTGGGACTGGCTCTGGGTGCCTGGCTTCCTGGATCCCAAGTTCAGAGAGTTCCATCACCCAGCAAGTGAGGTGAGGTCACTTCCTTCAGGAACTGAATGAGGTCACTTTGTTGGCAACAAATTTATCCAAACTGTTGATTTCAAGGGTCCCATTATATGGAGGCTGCCCCTACTTCCTGTGACACATTCACAATTTAGAATGATATATCAACCATAGTCACCCATGAACAGATCTCCACACAGTCCTGGTTTGGTCCATCTTCTCTACATTAAGAAGAGAAGCTGATTCAGACATAACCCTTTATCCTGACCATGTTGTTTGCCATGGAAGATGCCTTTTGCTCACTCAGGTCCTTCATAGCTGCCTATATCTTCTCCAGGGATCATTTTTGCAGGGACCTTTGAGGTTCTCATTAGGTCTAATATCCCCTACATTCCTGTATTGCATGAACAACTCTTTCCCTGCTCTTTTGTAAAATTAGATTGAGGGAACAGTGTATGGTTATGATTAATAACATGTTCGGTGTGGGTTAGAAATCATTCTGCTATATGAATAATGGTATAAGGAACCTGCGATATGTATAAGAATATATAGGTGAAATGAATGTATGAAAATAGAAATCTAAGTAAGATTTGAAGCCCAGAAAGGCATTGGGGCCTTGATTGGGATAGGCATTGTTGAATTATGTTTTGCACAGATGTCTCAGATACATCGATATACAATGGCATAGGACCTTGTACCTTGGATGATTGAAAGTAGAAGAGAACATCCAGTCAAAAAGAAATAGTCGGTAGTGAAAGGTTAATAAATTAGGTACTTATCACTTCCTGTTTTTCTGTATGCTTAACAAAACTCTGTTGCAATCTTGTGAAAAATTTGCTAATCTTTTCCTAGAGTGTGCTGTTCCCAAACGCCAAACTGCAGAATGTACTCCCTCACTCGGTGTCACGCAAACGACCCACTCGCCCTTACCCATCAGTAAACTTTCCTCCCTTCCCTCTCCAAGGAAAGTATATAAGCTCTGCTGAAGCTGTGCTTGGGGCTCTCTTCTCTATTCAAGTGAGCTCTGAGGCCCAGCATGCTGGACCCCAAATAAACCCTTTGCTGTTTCATGAGACAGTCTCTTGGTGGTCTCTTCCTCCGACACTCACACGACATTTACATATTGAGGTTCCACAGAGTTCCAGCAGCAGGGGACGAGAGACCCCAACAGGCACCTCTCGGGGCAAGTAAGGGGCCTCTTTCTGGTTTCATGTTTCAGCTTAGGGCTTGGCAAAATCACTGGCGATGAAGAGCCTGAGCTCTCTCCCACAGTGACTGAGAGATGTGTCACAGAGACACAGGCCGCGTCCCTGGGGTACGCCCCAGAGGACTCGGGAAATCAAGGAACAATTGTCTCCTCAACTCAGTGATATTTTCAGTTTCGGTATTGCCAGCCCATCGGATTTTGCCAGCTACTCATTCCTGGTCTCAGTGTTGGAGGTCCATTGCATGTCTTTATTGTCTTGTCTTGTCTGTGTCATGTGTCGTTGCTTTTACTGTTAGTGTACCTTTCATTATGGGACAGAGCACTTCAATGCCTCTGTCCCTGACCCTTGATCACTGGACCAAAATCCGCTTAAAAGCTCAGAATCTTTCTTATTTAGTAAAACGCTGGACCTGGCAGACTCTCTGTTCCTCAGAATGACCCACGTTTGGAGTTGGATGGCCCGTAAAAGGATCTTTCTACTTCCTACTAATTTAAAAAGTCAGAGATATTGTCTTTCAGCCGGGGCCACATAGCCATCCTGATCAACAGCCATATATTTTAACTTGGCATGACCTCTGCAAATCTCCTTCTTCATGGGTGAAGCTTTTCCTTGCCCCTGCCCCCCGCTCCTACTCTTTCCCCCATGATCTCTCAAACCCTCTGCTCCTCCCCCTCCTCCACCCTCTGTTCTCCCTGAGTCACAAGATTTGACTCTACTGGAATCTCTTCCCCCTCCTTATCCCCTGCCATCGTCCACTAACCCACAACACCCTCTAAGTGATTCTACTTCTGCTGACTCAGCCTCTCTGCCATTGGAGGAAGCAAAGCCGGCCCAGCACCCTCCAGATAACTCCCTCGTGGCACACACATCCCCTCCTTCCCTGGAGGAAGCTGGCCCGGCAAAAGGAACTCACAGGCGGTAAATGATTGAAACCCTGGAACTCCCATGATGCACCCCTTCCGTCCCCATGGGCCAACTATTGATGATGGCCATGGGAGAAAAATGCAAGCTTAGTAGTACTGGCCTTTCTCCTCTTCAGACCTATACAACTTAAAAAATTACAATCCCCCATTTTCTGAGGAACCCACCCGGCTCATAGGTCTGGTTGAGTCATTGATGTTTTCCCACCAGCCTACTTGGGATGACTGCCAACAACACCTAAGGACTATCTTCATGACAGAGGAACAAAAGAGAATCCTCCTGCAAGCTAGAAAAAAGTATCCTCAGACCAGATGGGCGACCAACACAACTTCCCAACATAATCAAAGCCAGCATTCCCTTTAACCGACCCAACTGGGACCCCAACATCTTTGAAGGTAGGGAGAAACTGTCCAATATTACCGGGCTCTAATAGTGGGTTTCCAAGTGGCTGCTAGGCGACCAACTAATTTTGCCAAGGTAACAGAGATTACTAAGGGCCTGATGAATCTCCCTCTCTATGTTTCTAGAGAGAATTATGGAGACATATAGGATATATACTCCTTTCGATTCTCAGGGGGAGGATCAAAAGGCATCTGTCATGATGGCCTTTATTGGGCAAGGTGCCCTGGATACTAAAAGAAAGTTACAACGCTTAGATGGATTACAAGATATGACTTTGAGAGATTTAGTCAGAGAAGCCGAGAAGGCATACTATAAGAGAGAAACTGATTAAGAGAAGGGAGCAAAGGGAGGATAAAAGAAACAAAGACAGACTAAGGCATTGACTAAGGTCCTGGTCACAACAAAAAATAGGCCAGAAATTAAGAAACAGGGAGACAGGAAGGGATACCTGGGCCCACGCCAGAGACCACCCCTGGCCTCAGATCAATGTGATTACTGTAAAGAAAAAGGACACTGGGCCAAAGAGTGCCCCAGAAATAGACAGCCACACCAGCCAGGCATTCTGACTCTGGAGGATGACTACGAAAGTAGGGGCTACAATCCCCTCGCTGAGTTAAGCGTAACTTGAAATGCAGGGGACCTCAGTAAACTTTGAAGTGAATACAGGGGCAATATACTCAGCCCTCAAGGCCACATTTGGCCCTCTATTAAATAAAAGGTCTCTAGTTCAAGGGGCTAACGGCAGTAAATATTGGGCATAGACAACTAAGAGTACCATGGACCTGGGGAAAGGAAAAAATCCATCACTCCTTCCTAGTAATCCCAGAATGCCCAGCCCCATTGATGGGCAGAGATCTGCTCACCATGGTCCACGCCAAAATAACCTTTAACCCTGAAAGCCCCCAAGTGGAATTTCTAAATCCTTCAGTAAAAATTCCTATAGGCATGGCTCCAACTATGTCAGTAGAAACTGTACATCAACTCACTCGCTTTGGTTCAAAGAAACTGCAGGAATTCCTGAAGGATCAAGAACAGAGTTTTAAACTAACTGACTCACAGGAAAAGGAAATAACAGAATGGTTAACAAAAGTCTGTCAGTTCCATCAATTGGTTAATGCTTACCCTTACAAGCTTCCTTCAGGAAAGCGCCTATGAGGAACCAGACCAGGACAATTTTGGGAAGTGGATTTTACTGAAATTAAGCCAGCAAGGTATGGACTTAAATATCTCCTAGTCTTTGTAGATACATTTTCAGGATGGATTGAAGCAGTCCCCACAAAAAAAAAAAAAAAGAAAGAAAGAAAGAAACAGCAAAAACGATGGCCAAGAATATCCTAGAAGATATTTTTCCAAAGATACGGCCTGCGTAAGGTAATAGGGTCTGATAATGGACTGGTGTTCATGGCCCTAGTAAGTCAAGGGTTAGCCAGGACCCTGAGGATTAATTGGAAGTTACATTGTGCTTATCGACCCCAGAGTTCAGGACAGGTAGAAAGAGTGAATAGAACCATTAAACAGACCTTACCAAAATTAAGCTTAGAGACCAGCATAAAAGATTGGACTATGCTCCTGCCTTCTGCAATGTTGCATGCAAGAAATACTCCCTCTGTTTCTTTGTGTAATCACACCCCCTTTGAAATTCTCTATTGTGCACCTCCTCCCGTAAGGGACCTAACCCCACTCTAAGACCTAACGATCCCTTCCACACTCCCTTGCTTGAGAGACTTAAAGCTCTTGAAAGAACTAAGAAATACCTGTGAAAACAGCTGGCCACTGCCTACCAACCTGGGGAGGAGGGGATTCCACATCGATATCAAGTAACAGACTTCATCGACGTAAGACGACATCAGGTGCCATCCCTGGAACCCCGCTGGAAAGGACCATAGCAGGTGCTACTTATAACACCTACAGTAGTAATGGTAGACGGAATCACTTCCTGGATCCATGCCTGTCATCTCAAGCCTGTGCCCTGTCCAGACTCTGGCTAGAAACTGAAAAAGACTGGTAACCCTTTAAAATTGCGTATTCGCCATGTGGATAAGCCTCTATACTCTCCCATTTACCACCAGTAGTCCTAACCCTCATCAGTCCGTTCAGCAGAGATGGGTGATCACAAATCCTACTGGAAAATAAGTATAATATATCTCGCATACAGCCCCCTTAGGATCTGGTGGCCATCTCTCCATACAGACATTTGTCAGCTGGCTATAGCTCTTTCCTATTGGTATATCCCTGATGAAGAGGATCCCACTAAAATTCCATTAAATGCCTTCTGTACCATAGATAATGGAAACAAACCTTATGGATGTAGGGACACGTGAGCCAGATGCAGGTTGGCTAGCCTAGATTGCTATGTTTGCCCAGCAGACTATCAAAGCCACAAACAGTCACGGCTGTGTGGGGGAAAAGCTGACTTCTTCTATATGTCATGGGAATGTGAGCATACAGGGGCTGCCTGATGGAACCCAAACTCCTCATCAAATTCAGTACAGAGCATTGGCCATACTACCAATTAGATAACCAAAACCGATGGCCCCCAGAGGGGTCTCCAGATCCTCAAATTCTGCGTGAACTTTTTAACTTCTGCAAGTGCTCAAAAGGGTGAAAGGCGATTCCCCTATGTGGAAGCCTTTTCCCTCCTACACTCACATCCTGAACTATGCTTCTCCAAAAGATCCTCACCCTCAGCCTTCTGCTCCAGACTCTCTGCTGTCATTCCCACCTCAGCAAACTGATTTCTCCCCTCCAATTACTAGATGAAAAGCCCAAACCTCCGCCGGTTCTCAGACCACTGCCCCCTTGCTGAGGTAGCAGGTACTGAGGTACCCCTTCACCAACTCATTCCTCTCTTCTCCTGTCAGTGCCACACCGGGTCCCACCAGGTCCTCTTACCAGCTAACCAAAAGCTCAAACCAGCTGAGGAGAGCTCTCAGACCCTTATCCAAGATGTAATAAAAATGGCCTTTAATGTTGCTTTGTCAATACTGAAAACAGGTTTCTAAGTTTTTGAAAGTCCCTCACAGGATTTTGGGATACTCACTCCCGTCTTCCCCTCTACTCTACCTGTTCTACTGCTCACATTTTTGTTGCCTGGAAAATCCCAAACCCGTTTCCCATTATTCTTTTACATCTCTCCTTCCTCATTCTCAGATCCTCGGAGGTGCTCTCAGCCCCACCTTCCCCGTCTTCCCCCGCTGTACCAGGCCCACCGAAAAGTCTTAAATGACCTTCTCCAGAAGTCTTCACCATGGCTGACTTTAAAACATTCAGCAAAAGAGTCCCTATAAAAGAGTTCAATGTAGATAAATTTTCTTTATTCGTGTTGCCCTGTTCTACTTGGCCACTGCCTAAAAAACTCAGCACTTCTCAGCTAGACACCCCCTTACTAGTTTTTCACAAAATATGAGAAAAAGGCCTCTGGCCTTGAGGTGGGGCTTCACAGAAATGGCTACATTTCTACAATAAAGAAGTTAAAATTGGGCTCCATTGTAACAGCTGGCAGGTGGAAAAAAGAAAGGGAAGAAAAATCTCTCCCTCTCCCAGGTGTCCTTGATAAGTTAACTTGCCCAGAACAGAGGGAAAAAAAAAAGAAACAAAAACTGCTTTTTTTATCTTCTGCAGACTGTGAACTTCTGAGCCCCTTACCTTATATGTTGGGTACAAAATTCTGAAACTATCTAAACTTGGGGTTCAGGGGATTAATTGATTACAACAGAAGCAGTGCCCTCTGAATCCATTTGCAACCAAATAGGACTGTTTCCCTGTCTTCCATGCTATCTTAGGTGCCTTGCCTTGTCCTTCCCTACAACAGTATAATTCTATATACTTAAACATTGTTTATGTTTTCATGAAATGGTTAACCGATGTGATTAATTGAAGTTGTTTCACAGAGTGCACTGTCATGACGCAGGTTCATTTAAAGATCATATAGGGGGGCATACAACCCGGTTAAGCTGAAAACATATATCCTCACTTTAGCCATATATTAGGAATAGGGGTTTCTGCAGTGGTGGGTACAGGAACAACTTCCCTGGTCCATGGGACACAACAAGTGACCCAATTAGAAGCAGCAATAGACCAATAAATAAAGATATTAGAAACCTCCATCACAGCTTTGCAGGAATCTTTTACCTCTCTACCTGAAGTTGTTTTAGAGAACAGTCGAGGCTTGGATCTCCTCTTCATGAGAGAAGAGGGCCTTTGTGCTGCATTGAGGGAAGAATGTTGCTTTTATGCCGACCATACGGGAGTTGTAAAAAAAAAAAATCTATGAGTAAATTAAAAAGACGCCTTGAAGAGCATCAAAGAGAGAGAGAGAGGCCCAAAAGGGTGGTTTGAGTCTTTGTTCACACAGTCTCCCTGGTCAACTATGCTTTTATCAACCCTGGCCAATCCAAGAATCCTTATATTATTGCTCACTATAAAACCCTGTTTGCTCAACCGTGTAATTTCTTTTCTCCAAGCTCAAATTGGTCAAGTTAAACATATGGCAATACCCCACTCGCAGACATAGAATTTAAACCTCCCTATGATCACTTTTATGATTAAAAGGATCCAGAAGAAGAAGTGGGGAATGAAAGGTTAATAAAATAGGTACTTGTCACTTCCTGTTTTTCTGTATGCTTAGAAAAACACTGTTGAAATATTGACAACTGTTTTCTAATCTTGTTCCCAGAATGTGCTGTCCCCAATTGCCAAATTGCAGAATGTACTCCCTCACCTGGTTGCTCGCAGACCGACCACTCGCCCTGACCCATCAATAAACTTCTCTCCCTGCAGCCTCCAAGGAAAGTATAAAAGATCAGCTTAAGCTGTTCTCAGGGCTCTCAGATCTATTCAAGGGAGCTTTGAGCCCCAGTATGCTGGACTGCCAATAAACCCTTAGCTGTTGCATAGTACAGTCTTTTGGTGGTCTCTTCCTCTTACGCTTGCCGGAATATTATTGGATGATTGAATGTAGAAGAGAACATCCTGTCAAAAAGGGATAGTCGGTAGGATTAGGAAGATAGTGGGTAGGCTTAGGAAGACGAGTGAGTATAGGATTTGGAACAAAAGTTCTTTAGCAATAGGGTTTCAGTTAGAGAGTGAAGTTAAATGTTAGCACAAGTGAAGAGTCAGTCACAATGATGAACTGGGGAAAATATGTAGGAAAGCAGATATCAATAGAGACATTACGAAATCAAGCAAAGTATAAAGTGAGTCATAGGATTAGACATTTTCAAGAGGGTTGAGGTTGAACACATAATCTTAGGAAGAAACAAATATGTAGTCACCAATAGGATTGACATTTGAGAGCATTAGGAAACCTGGACATGGATGTTTTAAGTAATCCATGTTCACTTTCCATTTAGGCTTTGGTACAATCATAAGCCTGACATTTGCATTTTGTGTCCAAATATTACTGTGATTAAATGTATATATAGATCAGGTGACATGAGTATTTCTTCCATCATTTCTGGGAGCAATACTTTGAAGACGTATAATTCATATTGGGGAATCAAAGAGGTTTACCTTGAGTCTATGAATATAGAGATAATGCATGAATAGACATTACTGTGAATAAATAATATAACTGGTTCCACTTTAAATAATGGCTTAAATTGATATCTGAAAACTTATGTGAAATTTTATATTGATATACAATCATTTATTTCAACCAGTTATACAACTAATGGTAATATTAGGGTTATGGTTTATCATGAAGCTGTGTGAGTTTTGCTAAAAAAGTGATTATGGAAATCAAAAATAATGTGTGTGGAAAGAAGTCTCATGAAAAGTCAAGCCAAGAAATATGGAGGAATACATGTGTTCTGAAGCAGGAAGTGATTGAAAGTCAAACAAATGCTTAAAAATTTGCTAACTAGTGGATGAAATGTATATATATCCTATGATGTGCATAAACTGAAGAAATACTAATGTACCAGTGTTGAATAAAAATGAACGTCAAACTACACATCATGTCCCATAGGAATCTACTTGAATTGATGTTAAACTGGGTCAGTTACTGTAGAAATATTAGGATTTGTATGCACCATTCACTGAAGTTAGTTTTCAGTACTAGGAAACAAATATATATGTCAGGTGGATGAATATTTCTCAGAATAATCTGGTGAAAAGTTGATTATAAATCCAAATATATGAATATGAATGAATTTAGAGAGTGTATAATAAGAAACATTTTTCATATTTTGAAAAATCTTGAGAATATATATATATATATATATATATATATATATATATATATACACATATACACAAACACACACACAGAGAGACATTAAAAATAGCAATATATATTGCAATGGAAATTCACCATGAAATATATATCATCCACAGATTCAAAAATATTCATTTCTCTAAACATGGACTTATGCATAATGTTGTTCAACTACGAAGCTGACCAATAGGTTGAATTTTCAGTTCCAACAGCGTTTAGGAGGAGTAGTCTCTTCTCACAATTTGTATCTGCCACCTAACAAAAATGTACGTGTTATAACAGGTAGGATTCTATATGTGCATATAAAAAAACATGTGCTGAATAGGCTACAGAGAATGGAGACAGGAATTTGTTGAGAGCCACAGCTGAAGGTGCCCTAGCAAGCTTCCAAATGCCAGAAAAATTCCAGCTGCCTGCTGATTATTGGCTCACAGAGGCCCCAGCAACATCTAGCTGATTGGCTACTCTGTGGTGATGCTCATTGGGCTGTTTCCCTGCCCTTTCAGACCATGGAGCTGCTCATTGGGGGACTTTTTTGGCTCCACCCACGATGACCCAGCAAATCGACCTCAAGCGCAGGAGGTTTGTGGGAGGTGGAGAGGTTTGTGGGTGTGAGAGAGACTTTACAAGGAAGCCAGTTGTGGCAATTAGCCTCTGGGAGTTTTTCCTGAGGAGCTGTTTTGTTTGGCGTGTGTGGTTCTAAAAATAAAGTTTGTTTCTTTTGACAAGTGGCTGCTGAATCGTGCCTAGCCAGACTGCAGCATTTGGTGGCTCGAACGGGGATTGACTGAGGGTAAGTGATAAGGTAAACTGCTCGACCCTGAGAGCAGGGCGAGAGGATGGGTAGCCATTTTAGGATTCCTCTTTTGTTTTGCTTCACGTTTATTTTAAGTTGCCTGTCCCTGGAGATGAGTTAAACGAAAGAAAAACCACTCAAATCTGAGGAAAAACTATTTATGTCTGAGGAACAGATTGGGATAAAGGTCGGATGCACATGTCAGGAGGATAGAAAGGCCATAATGACTTTTTGTTGTTCACTTTTTATTTCATTCTGTCTCGTTTTTTTTTTTTTTTTTTTTTTTTTTTTTTTTTTTTTTTTTTTTTTTTTTTGCGTTATCTTGTTGGGTTTCATTAAAGTAGAAATACGGGATCAGAAATTAGTAAAAAACAAACTGAAATAGTGTTAAGGAAATTGTTACAGGAAGGAGGCATCTCACTAAAATCAGGGACAGTCAGGGCATACGTTGATACAATATTAAAATGTAGCCCATGGCTTTTAAAGTAAGAGTTATTAAATTTACCACAATGGAACCATCATGGTAAAGATTTAAAAAGAATAGAAAAGAACAGTCCAGGGACTCTGCCAGTTGGCACATTGCCATTGTGGTCTTTCATATCTGTTTTGCTTAGTCCAAAGCCTTCAGTTCAGACAAAGATAAAGGAACAAAGCTTAGAGCAGAAAAAGCCATCAGGGGAAAAGTTACAAAAGGACGCTGCTACTAACAACCTTCTATCATCAGAGGGTGTAAGTGTCCAACCAACAGTGCCACCTCTAAAGGAGACTGTTACTAACACCTTTCTATTCTGTAATTAATTTATTTTCCAATAGTCAGTATATATTTAATGCTATAGTATCCCTTGAAGGTGCTGGTAGGATTTCCCCTTCAGTACTGTTTTCTCTTTGCTTTCCAATATACAAAGTCTAATCTGGGACAGAAAAGATCCATTCTTTATAAGACGTATCTGGGCACATACAGGATTGCCTGGAGCCCTTAGTTTGGGCAATGATTTAGCAGATAAAACTACACATGACATATATTCATATTTTCTCTACACTAGAAGAAGCTACAAATTTTCAAAAAAGTTCCATGTCAATGCTAATACTTTACAAAAGCGTTTTGAAATAACTAAGGAACAAGCTAGACAAATAATAAAACAATGTCAAAATTGTGTGACCATTTTACCACAAGTTAATCCTGAAGTCAATCCGAGAGGATTGATACCTAACCATATTTGGCAGATGGACGTCACACACTTGCCAGAATTTGGAAAATTAAAATATTTGCATGTTACAGTTGACACTTCTTCTGGATTTTTGATGGGCTCCCTTCATGCCGGAGAAAAAACTAAAGATGTTATAGCTCATTGCTTAAAATATTTTGCCACTGTGAGCGTTCCAAAACAGTTAAAAACAGATAATGCCCCTGGTTATTCTTCTACCTCTTTTAAACAATTTTGCTCATCATTTGGCATTACTCATATAACAGGAATCCCATACAATCCACAGGGAAAAGGCATAGTTGAAAGAGCACATCAAACTATTAAAATGTACTTATTAAAGCAAAAAGACGGAATTGGGAAGGGGTATATATTTCCCAAAGATAAACTTAAAATAACCATTTTTACTCTAAACTTTTTACATTTGGATTCATGAGGACTTAGTGCTGCAGAAAGGCATATGTGTCCAAAGAATGTGCATAAGCTCAAGGTACTTTGGAAGGCTATTCTAACAGGACAATGGAAAGGTCCTGACCCAGTAATTGTGTGGAGTCCAGGGTCTGTTTGTGTGTTTCCACAGGAAGAACAGCAGCCGATTTGGATTCCGGAGAGATTAACTAAAGTCCTGACCAAGTGATAGTCTGGAGTCGAGGGTCTGTTTGTGTGTTTCCACAGGAAGAACAGCACCGATTTGGATTCCAGAGAGATTAACTAAACTGATTTGTATAGACCAAAAAGAAGATGATTTGGCTCAAATCCATAACAGCTGGTATCCAAAACTCCAGTCTGGCTATCCTTACATCTGCGACAGAACCAGGATGCTTTTTTCAATATCAATTTTATTATTGCCCTTTCCCACAACATGAAGTTCTATTTTGTGTTTTTGAGCTAATGCAGACCTAGTTTACTGTTTTGCTGATCATTTCTATTTTTTGACTATAATTTTTTAAACATTCCATGGTGATTTCACCTGTAAAAATTTATAAGGCCTTTACTATTATGTAATGTGTTGTATGTATTATATTATGTTTGCACACTTGTGTTTTGTGTCATATGTTTGAATGTACATATGTCCATACATCATATATGATGTGCGCTCATGAAAAAATGGATCCAAATATTTTTTTTTTTATTCACGTGTTTTAAATGCTTTAATTTAAATTGGGTAAACATCTGTTGAGGACTGTTTTAATATGTGAACAAAAAAGGACGTTAACAGAACTGTATGTTTACTTTCACCTTTCCTTTTCATTATATTGAATAATTCTCTTCAAGATAATGTAAATTGTTAAGAAAATGGTTTTTTTAGTACCTTTTAGAATGATACATAATTTTTTTTAGCCATTATTGCCAGAATTCCTATCTTCATCCCAGTGTCGGTGAAGACAAAGATAAAACCAATCTACAGATTGTGCAATAGCCATCACTGAACTGTTTGCAGAACTTGCCTGGACTATGTATCACTTGTGTGCATTTTGAACTATCTGTTGGTGCAGCGACTTGTGGTAGTGTTGGGGTATTTATGCTTATGCTGTCATTGGTGGTACAATTTTTCCAAAAGGAGCCATCAACTGGCTTGGTGTATCTTCCCTTTTCTCACTTTATAGAGGTCAGGAACCTTACAGAGGAAGGCGAAAGACTTCATCCGCAATGACTGCTCTTTTGGCCATTTTGGTTTTGGATGCACACATGGGATCTTTCTTTAGATCCATCAGGTGCTGAGAATATTATCAACAGCCTCACACAGGGCTAAGACACTGATTCAGACACATCCCTTTCCAAAACAATTAAGCAAAGAGCCACAGGTGATGCCCATTCATTTCCATTTGAAAACTGTTTTCTTCAGGTTTCACAAAGGGGTGTCCTGAGGCAAAGAACATCCTGACATTCAGGGAAACAGAACAACAGTTAAGGAAAAGGCCCAAAGTAGGATTTCTCCACTGAGACTTTACATTTCAAACTGATATCTGAGTTTTCTGTGATGTTTGCCATTCCCTTCAGCTATCCATTACATGGCCATGTCACAGAGCTTGGAGGTGGTACATATCTTGGACACAAAACCATGAGCCTCTTCTGGAGAGTGGCCAGAATTCAGGAAGAAAACGGCAACTTAGGAAATTAGCAGGTGTTGCCCATTGATAAGGCAAGCCACAGTCCATTCATAAATTGTGCAGGATGAATGCTGGGAAGCTTTCTACTAGACAGGATACATCCATTGAATCATTCTCTTTTCTAAAGTCTACAACCACGGACACATTGGGATACACAGACATAGAAACACTCACCTTGTGAAATGACTTATTAAAAACAGTTCACTCCAAACCAAACAAACCACCTTTCCTACATATTCTCAGAACATGAGACAAACCAAAAACCCACACCCACACCCACAAAGGCACCTCCTTCCCCAAAATTGGTCTGTGACTATCCGAAGTGTTCTCTGACTGGTGGACCACACTGTGTTCCCCTGAAATGGCCTGTCCTGTATCAGATTAGGTCTCCTTGGCCAACTCTGTGAAGTTGTCAGTAGCCAGAGGTGAGCTCCTACCTACTTGCTCAGGAAAGGCCTCTCTTCAGAGCTCTCCTGGTATTTGGCCTTTCTCACATCAGTAGGAATCAAGAAAGAATGACTCTGTCTTTGGAAAATCCAAACAATTGAGAACACTGGGACTGGGACTGGGACTGGCTCTGGGTTCCTGGCTTCCTAGATACCAAGTTCAGAGAGTTCCATCACCAAGGAATTGACTTTAGTCACTTCCTTTAGGAACTGAATGAGTTCATCGCCTTGGCAACCACTTTGACCTAATATTTTATTCCAAAAGTCCCATGAGATGGAGGCTGGCTCTGCTTCCTCTGACACTTTCACAAGTTTGAATGGTATGTCAACCATAGGCACCCAGGGACAGCTATCCACACAGGCCTGGTTTGGTCCATCTTCTCTACATTAAGAAAAGAGAGGCTGATTCAGACATATCCCTTCATCCTGACCAGGTTGTTTTCCATGTAAGATGACGTTTGCTCTCTCAGGTCTTTCATAGCTGCCTACAACTTATCCAGGGATCATTTCTGTATGGACATTCGAGGTTCTCAACTAGTGGAAGATCACCTAGATTCCTGTATTGAAATACCAACTCCATCCCTGCTCTTCTAAAAAGTTAGATTGAGGGAACAGTGTATGATTAGGGTTAATAACAGGTTCAATTTTGGTTAGGAATCATTCTGAGGGTTGAATAATGGTATTGGGAACCTGCGATATTTACAAGAATATATAGGGGATATATAAGTATGAAAACAGAAATCTTGGTAAGATTTGAAGCCCAGAAGGGCATTGGGCACTTGATTTACGTTCTGAACAGATGTCTCAGATAAATCGATATACAATGGCATAGAACCATGTACCATGGATGATTGAATGTAGAAGAGAATATGCAGTCAAAAAGGAATAGTCGGTAGGATCAGGAGATAGTCATTAGTTTTAGGAAGAAGAGTGAGTATAGGATTTGGAACAAAATTATTTAGCAATAGGGTTTCGGTTAGAGAGTAAATGTAAATGTCAGCATATGTGAAGTGTCAGTCACGATGATGAACTGGGCAAAATATGTAGGAAAGCTGATATCAATAAAGACTTTAGGAAATCAGGCAAAGTATAAAGTGAGTCACAAGATTAGACATTTTTAACAGGGTTGAGTTTGAATATATAATCTTAGGAAGAAAAACATATGTAGTCACCAGTAGAATTGAAATTTGAGAGCATTAGGAAACCTGGACATCGATGTTTTCAGTAATCCATGTTCACTTTCCATTTAGACTTTGGTACATCATAAGTGTCATCTTTGTGTTTAGTCTCCAGAATATTACTGTGATAAAATGTATATGTAGATCAGGTGACACGAGTATTTCTTCCACCATTTCTGGGAGCAACATTTTGAAGACGTATGAATTAGAATTGGGGGGAAAAAAAGAGGTGTATTCTGTTTCTATGAATATAGAGATAATGCATGAAGAGACCATATGGTGAATAAATAATATTACTGGTGCCACATTAAATAATGGATTGAATTGATATCTGAAAATATATAAGAATTCTTATATTGATATAAAATCATTCATTACAACCAGTTATACATCTAATGGTAATAATAGGGTTATGTTTTTTATGAAGAGTGTGTGAGTTTTGCTTCAAAAGTGATTATGGAAACCGAAAAAAATGTGGTTGGAAAGAAGTCTCATAAAAAGTCCAGTCAAGAAACATGGAGAAATACATGTGTTCTGAAACAGGAAGTGATTGAAAGTGAAACAAATGCCTATTAATTTGCTAACAAGTGTGTGAAATATATATCCCATGATGTGAATAAACTGAAGAAATAGTAATGTACCAGTGATGAATATAAATGAACGTCAAAATACACATCATGTCCCATAGGAATCTACTTGCATTGATTTTAAGATGGGTAAGTTACTGTAGAAATATTAGGATTTGTGTGCACCATTCACTGAATTTAGTTTTCAGTACTAGGAAACAAATATGTATTTCAGGTGGATGAATATTTCTGAGAATAATCTTGTGAAAAGTTGATTAGAAATCCACATAGATGAACATGAATGAATTTAGGCAGTGCATAATAAGATGCAAATATTTCATATTTTGAAAATTTTGGAGAATATATATATATATATATATATATATATACACACAAAACCCACATAGAGAAATTAAATAGTAGAAATATATATGACAATCAAAATTCATTGTGAAATATATATGCTCTACAGATCCAAAAATATTCATTTTACTGAACATAGATTTATATATAATGTTGTTCAACCAGGAAGCTCACCCATAAGTTGAATTTTCAGTTCCAACAGTGTTTATGAGGAGTGATCTATTCTCACAATTTGTATCTTCCAAGTCAGAATCCTCACAAAAATGTACATGTGATACCAGTTAGGATTCTATATGTGCTTATAAAAATACATGTGCTGAATAGGCTACAGAGAAAGGGAGACAGGAATTCACATATTTGTTAACTTTAAAATCACATGGAGAACTATTTCAACAAAAAGTTGACTACATTTATAACTCCTGACCTATATAATGCAAAAAGCAGGTCCAAAAATACACCAGGCCTCCTCTGAACTGCTTGTATTTCTATTCTGTTTGGGTTATTTTTCTCCATCATATTAGGATTAGTAGTGAGAGTCTAGTAGGGTATAGGTTAGTGTCAGGGATTCAGTATTTCGAATGGAAATTTGGAAAATGAATCCAAAGTGTATGCAAATATGTGTTACACAAAAATCTTCCCACTTTCATCCAGAACAATGCCTTGACAATACCTTCGCCCCAAGTAAGACACAATTAGAGGAAAAGAGTTAGAAAATCTGTGAATACATAAGTGGAATGGAAAATTCTCATGAATTTACAACCTTGGAGGTGGTAGAGGAGTTTCCAAAAGTAAGGGATAGTGTAAACACTCCACAAACGTGGAGCTCTGCTGGCCTAAAGACTTCTTGAGAAACTGCTTCTGTGGTTGGGCACTTGAAATATATTTTGTTGTACGGAGCTTTAGCTTCCTTTCTAGTGAGTCCATCAAAGATGGGTCTGCATCTATGTGTCACCTAGAGGACATGGTTTCTGATTTTCCAATGAATATGAGGCAAGAGTGCTGAATTCTCTCTTTGGAGTTCAATTGTGGCAACAGGGGGCTAAGTGGTCTCCACTCTGTGGACTGTGAGGCCATTTGGAATTCCTCCAATGTTTGTGGTGTTTATTGCTGCTGCACTGGATGTTTGGTATGTGCTTCACGAAATACAAGGAATCAACAAGGACACAGTGCTGTAGGGAGGTCTGTCATGTGTGGTGGGACAGAGTCTGCAGAAGAAAGCACCCACCAGGCTTCAATCTCACATAGCTTGCCCCCTTGAGCATAGCAACTGGATTCTGAATATTGCCCTGAAACCTCTGCATATAACAAGATGCCTTTACATATAAGGGTCTGCTGGCTGCACCATGTCAGTCACAAGCCATTTGGAATCCAATGGCAGATCCCCATGGCCCCACCAGAGATGTTTTATCACACACCTGCACACCACTGCTCTAGGCCCACTAGTCAGCAGGCTCCAACTTTCTGGCATCTCTGTTCTACACCATATCATGAAACCCAGTCTATCAAGGCACTGTCTGGTACACTCATGATCAGCAACAGGACATCCAAATGTTCTCCAGTGCCACCTGTTCATGGGAATTTCAAAAATTTCATGGTATTTATCTAGCCATTTTTCAAGGATGTAGTTGGAGGCACTGTGGGTTTCAATTCATTCTGGAACCATTAAATGTGAGAAAGTTCATTTCAAAGAAAGCTCTGGAGAGGTATCACAGGCAAGGCTTCCCAATGAGTGGCCAAAATGTCACATGAAGGCAGGGGCTTTGAGGTCTACAAGGTGAGGTCCATGTGTGTTTTTCCTCTCAAGTACAGATGCCAAGTTTTTCAGAATTAAATCATGTGATATCCTGGCTGATATTCCCAGTGCTCTGTGGAAAGCCACTCTGGCCCTAGAAAAGTTTGCAAGGGCAACTCTTATGTGTGGCCTCCTAAGATCAAACACAATTCTTCTCTGAGTTCAGTTCCAGAGTTCAGTCTCTAAGAGGAATCACACCAGAGTTCAAGACCAGATGGACCAAATCATCACTTCTAACTGCCACACAAATGACCACAATTAAAACCAAAACACTCCCACGTAGCCCTCATCTTCGTCCATATAGGCACTCATCATAAACTCTGGCTGGTGTTTTCCATGAGTTGTGCATCTCAGGAAAGTGTCGAAAATAAGCTCCCTTGCCACTCATTTGCCTAAAGTCAGGGTGGCCTTGACACCCTTCGTGTGAACCAGGAGTGATCAAATTGGCCTGCCATTAATACTGATCTGCTTCTCCAATTTGAGGCCTACTGACGGTCAGGTATAGATTCTTCATGTAATTTGGAGTCATGAGAAAACCCAAGCACTTCTGCTGGGCTTTTAAGAACTCATTTGACCCAAAGGATCCCTATTCTCATTTGATGGAATTCAGGAACCTAACAGAGGAAGGCAAGAGACTTCACCCACAATGACTGCACTTTTTGCCATTTTGGTTTTGGATGCATACATGGGATCTTTATTTAGATCAATCAGGTGCTGAGAATCTAAGCCACAGCCTCTCAAAGGGCCAAGAGGCTGATTCAGACACATCTCTTTCCAAAGCAATTAAGCAAAGAGCCACAGGTGATGCTCATTCATTTCCATTTAAAAACATTTTTATTCAGACTTCAGAAAGGGGTGGCCTGAGGCAAAGAACTTCCTAACATTCAGGGCAACAGAACAATAGGTTAGCAAATGGCCCAAAGCAGGGTTTCTCCACTGAGACTTTCCTGGTCACACTGATATCTAAGTTTTCTGAGATGCTCGCTATTCTCTTCAGCTATCCAGTACATGGCCATGTGACAGATTATTTAGGTGGTACATATCTTGAACAAAATATCATGAGCCTATTCTTTAGTGGGGCCAGAATTCAGGAAGAAAACAGAAACTTAGGAGGATAGCAGGTGTTGCACATCAATAAGCCTGCCACACTCTTTTCATAAATTAGGCAGGATGAATGCTGGAAAGCTGCCTACTAGACAGGAAACATCCATTGATGCATTCTCTTTTTTAATGTCTACATCCACAGACACAGTGTGATACACAGACATAGAAACACTCACCTTGTCAAACGACATTCTAGAAACAGTCCAGTCCAAACCAAACAAACCGCTTTTTCTACCTGTTCTCAGAACATGAGACAAAACCACAAACTCACACGCACACCCACAAAGGCACCTCATTCCCCCAAGTAGGTCTGTGACTATATGGAATGTCCTCTGACGGCGGGCCATACTATCTTTCTCTGAAATTGCCTGTCCTGTCTCAGATCTGGTTTTTTGGCCAACTCTCTGAGGTTGTCAGTAGCCAGTGGTGAGCGACTACCTGCTTTTTAAGCACAGGACCATCTTCAGAGCTTTCCGGGCATTTGCCCATCCTCAAATCAGTAGATACCAAGAATGACTGACCCTGTCCTTGGTAAATCCAAACAAGTGAGCCCACTGGGAGTGGGACTGGGAATGGCTCAGGGTGCCTGCTTCCTGGATCCCAAGTTCAGAGAGTTCCATCACCAAGAAAGTTAGGTAGGTCAATTCCTTCATGAACTGAATGAGGTCACTGCATTGACAAACACTTTGTCCTAACAGTTGCTTCCAAGAGTCCCATGAGATAGAGGCTGCCCCTAGTTCCTGTGACACTTTCACAAGTTAGAATTGCATATCAACCATAGGCACCCGGGAATAGCTCTCCACACATGTCTCATTTGGTCCATCTTCTCTACATTAAGAATAGAGAGGCAGATTCAGACACATCCCTTCATCCTGACCAGGGTTATTGCCATGGAAGATGATTTTGCTCTCTTAGGTCCTTCATAGCTGCCTACATCTTATCCAGGGATAATTATTGCATGAACCTTTGAGGTTCTCAGCAGGTGGAAGATCCCCTATATTCCTGTATTGTAAGACCAACTCTGTCCCTGCTCTTTTATAAAGTTATATTGAGGGAACAGTGTATGATTAGGGTTAATAACAGGTTTGATTTGGGTTAGGTATCATTCTGCGAGATGAATAATGGTATTGGGAACCTGCGATATTTACAACAATATACAGGTGAAATAAGTTTGAAAACAGAAATCTAGGTAAGATTTGAAGCCCATTAAGGCATTACACCCTTGAGTTGGTTACATAGATTTGAATTATATTCTGCACAGACATCTCAGATAAATCAAGATACAATGGCATAGAACCTTGTACTTTGGATGATTGAATGTCGAAGAGAACATCCAGTCAAAAAGGGATAGTCAGTAGGATTTGGAAGATAGTTGGTAGGTTTAGAAAGAAGAGTGAGTATAGAAGTGGGACCGAAAGTTCTTTAGAATTAGAGTTTTGGGTAGAGGGTGAATGTAAATGTCAGCATATGTGAAGAGTCAGTCAAAATAATGAACTGGAATAAAACGTAGATAAGAAGATATCAATAGAGACATATGTAAATCAGGAAAAGTATAAAGTGAGTGATAGGATTAGAAATTTTGAACAGGATTGAGGTTGAATATATAGTCTTAGGAAGAAACAAATATGTAGTCACCAATAGGATTGACATTTGAGAGCATTAGGCAACCTGGACATGGATGTTTTTAGTAATCCATGCTCACTCTCCATTTAGGCCTTGGTAAAATCATAAGTGTGACCCCTGCTTTTTGTGTCCAGAATATTACTGTGAAAAAATGCATATGTAGATCAGGTGACATGAGTATTTCTACCACCAATTCTGGGAGCAACATTTTGAAGATGAATAAATTAGTATTGCGGTTACAAATAGATGTACCCTGTGTCTATGAAAATAGAGATAATGCATGGATAGACCATACTGTGAATTAATAATATAACTGGTTCCAACTTTAAATAATGGATTGATTTGATATCTGAAAATATACAGGAAATCTTATATTGATATACAATCATTCATTCCAACCAATTATTCATCTAATGGTAATGTTAGGGTTATGGTTTATCATAAAGAGTGTGTGAGTTTTGTTTCAAAATGATTATGGAATTCGAAAATAATGTGTTTGAAAAGAAGTCTCATGAAAAGACCAGTCAAGAAACCTGGAGAAATACATGTGTTGTGAAGCAGGAAATGATTTGAAGTGAATCAAATGCCTACAAATTTGTGAACCTGTGTATGAAATATGTATTTTATGATGTTCATAAACTGAAGAAGTAGCAATTTACTAGTGTTGAATAAAATGAACTTCAAAATACACATCATGTCCCATAGGAATCTACTTGCATTGAATTAAACTGCGTCAGTTACTGTAGAAATATTAGGATTGTATGCACCATTCATTGAAGTTAATTTTCAGTACTAGGAAACAAATATCTATTTCAGGTGGATGAATATTTCTCATAATGATCTTGTGAAAAGTTGATTATAAATCCACATACATGAACATGAATGAATTTAGGTAGTGTATATAAGACACACATATTTCATATTTTGAAAAATTTAGAGAGTGTGTGTATATAGATAGATAGATAGATAGATAAATAGATAGATATACACACACACAAAACACACAGAGAGGCAATTAAAAGTAGCAATATATATGCCAATTGAAATTCATCATGAAACATATATCAACCAGATTAAAAAATATTTATTTTACTGAACATGGATTTATGTATAATGTTGTTCTACTAGGAGGCTCACCCATCATTTGAATTTTCAGTTCCAACAGCGTTTAGGCGGAGTGATCTCTTCTCACAATTTGTATCTGCCATATCAGCACACCTCAAAAGAAAATATGTGTGATACCAGGTAGGATTCTATATGTGCATATAAAAATACTTGTGCTTAATAGGCTACAGAGAAAGAGAGACAGGTATTCACATATTTGTTAACTTTAAAAACACATGGAGATCTATTTCAATTAAAAATTAACTAGATTTATTACATCTACCCTATATCATGCAAAAGGCAAGTCTAACTATACACCATACCTCCTCTGAACTGCTTGTATTTCTATTCTGTTTGGGTTATTTTTCTCCATCATATTAGGATTAGTAGTCATTGTCTAGTAGGGTATGGTTTAGTGTCAGGTGTCTCGGCCGGCAGGACACATCAAAGTGTGCATCAAACCTCGTTGGGGAGGAATGAAGGGACAAGAGAAATGAGAGATGACAGCAAGACAGTAGTTCTGATCATGCTGCAAACTTTTACAGTTTTCACAGGGTATTTATATGCTGCAGATAGGAAATCTCTCTTATGATCAGTTGCTGGATGTCTTCACAGGGTGAGATAACCTCAGGATATTTCAGAAAGACAGATGGCCGCAGGATGTCTCAGGGAGATAGATGGCTGTCGGATGTCTCCTAGGCAGGATGTCTCCCAGAGGGCTGTTTCTTTTAAGTGTCAGGCTATTCTTTGAGGAGAACTTCCTTCTAGCCCCTCACCTTCCCCCCTTTCTTATATAAAATATTTGACCATACCTTACCGGCCAATGTTTTAGGGGGTGATAGAGGCTTTGTTTCTCAAGGAGGCCTTAGAATATCTCCTGATCTGAGAGAGCATGTTTACTAGAAGATTTCTTGGTGGCCATGGCATGTTTTCGAGGAGACGGCTTTGAGGGGGATGCATGCCAACCGCCATGCACCAGAGCGTGTCACTCAGAGGTCTTGTGTTTGGGTATCCGTGGATCCATCCTCCCACAGTCTTTCCTGCACCCTCCATTATTATGGCCTAAGGTCCTCACTTCATGGGTGCATCCTCCCCCAAGTGAAGGGGCACTTTGAGGACAAACCCTTATGGCAATGGCAGAAGATTGTTAGTCAGAGCTATTTCTTATAGTTTTATTTAAGAAAGAGAGATCTGTGGGGATGTAAACTTAAGAAATAAGCCTGTGAGAAGGGTAGAACATCCTTTTAAATGTTAGCAGCAAGGTCTTCCATCTCCAGACGATGATAGTGCACCTGTATGGGCTTAGAGGCCAAAATATTAATCTGTTCTTTAATAAATTGTACCAGCCTGTTTATAATGCAGGGTCCTATAGACACTATTTAAAGTAAACCCAACAAAGGGCCTACTAGGGGAAGAAGGTAGGGTAGAAATCCACTAAGCCCAGTCCAGAGTGGATTTTCAAATAGTTCCCTTCGTCTCTCTTTTACATCTTCTTGAACCTGCTTAATTTTAGTGCATACTATGCCTGATTAATTGGCATAAATGCAGCATCGTTCCCCTAAGGCCAAGCGAATACTTCCCTGGTTAGCTGTCAGCAAATCTAAGCCTCGTGTGTTTTGAAGGAACACTTCTGCTAGGGAGTCTATTTGGTCCTTCAAATCTTTAATGGTTCCTGATAGAGTTTGTACATCATTTATAAAGTTGTTGAGACAGGCGACGGTAAGAGTGGATAGCCGTGCCTAAACCAGTGTACCTGTGCCCACAGCAGCTGTTATTCCAAGGCTCGCAATGAGTGGTAAGGCATGTATTGCCCACCTGTGTCTTATGACTAAGATGTCTAGGCTAGGAATGGGTAGACGTTCGTCTCATGGGACAATAGTTATATCAGGGAGGAATAAGGTAAGAACACAGCCACTGATCCAATTCACTGGAAGCCTGGGGAAGGCCGAGTTTTCTCCACACATGAAAACTGTGCCATTGGGTAACAAAGAGATGGGTTGGGTGAGGAATAATTTTGTACTTTTGAGCAATTTCCAAAGGAAGTAACTCCAACATCAATATCATAGGTATTATTCTGCATCGTGCCTAAAAGACATAATGTAAATGTGCCTATAGGCTGTAATTATAAAAAAATCCGGGTTGGCATGTATTATCATTGTCTATGATAGAATTAATAGGAACTGCCATAGGCATGATTGTCCCTGTTGTCATGCAGAGCCAGCAATCACCAGCAATGGTGGGGTTGGAATTATTAAGCAAGGAGAAGGTAGTTTCCAAAATTTCTAATGTATTGGTATCTAAACCTCGGAGCTGGGATTTAGGCTACATTAAGGGATGATATGTGAGCTCAGGAATTTGGGGTTTCAAAAGTTTGATTATCTGAGGATGCTTGACAGCATCAGTGGGTCCTCAACGATAAGAGACCCCTGTAGGGGCCTTAATGGGCCAGCAGGAGGGTTTACCAACACTGCCTTGCCACCCAGGTGACTGTAGATTGGTGTATTTGCCATCTCCTCCCCGGTCAAAGAGAAAGGGGGTATAATGAATAGTGGTCCCCCCTTCTGCATGAGGTTTAGTTAGGGAGGCTTCAAAAAATTTTTCTCCTTGCTTGTTAACACAAATTAAGAGCGACACATAACAAGAGCCATACATCGCCTGTGTATTCGTACAGGTTGCAGAACAATTTTGGAGAGCTTTACTTGTACTAGGGGGAATAATCTTTGGCTTGTTAACCCATACACATTTAGGCTGATGAACTACTCTGAGTTTATGGTCAACCTCGGCCAGGAGGTAAACCACTTTAGTCACGCAGTCAGCAATCTGGGTCCAACTAGTGCGAGCCTGAGTTCAAGATCCTCACTTGCACTCGCAGGGGGGCCCAAAGAGGTACTCCATGATGTTGGAAGGTGGAGGGCCAAGGCCTCCGTGTACAACCCTGTTCAGCAGAAGTGCCTTAAGCAGAATCCAAACACAGATTGTTGGCTGCATCTGAAAAAGAGGAAAATTTGTCCTCAGGGGGAGCACCTCCGTCCCTAGGTTGAGGTAAGTCATTAACCTGTTTAACCAGGTGTTCTGGTAACCATCTTGGGGCTGCTTGCTCTTGGTCCAAAACACAAGCTGAGCCTCGTCCTCAGATGAAAAGAGGATCGGGGCCTTTCCATTTATTTGTAAGGGGATTGCGCCACATAACAGGTGGGCGAACAGAATTGGACGAGGGATGCCAATGTCTGTCTGTGGCTGAATGGCCTTCACTGTCGAGAGTAAGAAAAATAAGGGCAAATAATTCATGGTTAAGGCGATGCCTGGGAGTAGTAAATATAAAGGCGGAAGCCTTAAAGAGGGTTAGCCAAGTCTTTAAGGTAAGGTGGGCACGTTCCACAATGCCTCGGCCCTGAGGTTTGTATGGAATTCCAGTAGTATGACAAATTTGCAAGGTAGCACAAAATTGTTTAAACTTGGCACTGGTATATGCAGAACAATTATCTGTTTTAATATGTATTGGTTTACCCATTACGGAAAAGGCTGAAACAAGATGAGAAAGGACATCTTTGGTACCCTCTCCAAAATGTGGTCATGCAAAAATAAAGCCACTGAAGGTATCTATAGAAACGTGTATATATTTGGTTTTTCCAAATTCAGGAAAATGAGTAACATCCATTTGCCAAAACTGATTGAGCAGTAATCCTCTGGGGTTAACTCCCAACTGTTGAATGGGGAGGGAGACAGCGCAACCAGGGCATGTTTTTACTATCTCTCGTGCCTGTTGCCTGGTAATTTTACAAAGTAATCGAAGGCTCTGGGAATTTAGATGGTGAAAATTGTGTAACTCCGTGGCCTTTTGAATGGAGCCAACAAAAATTGGAAAGATGGAACGAGTTGCTGCATCAGCTTGGGGATTACCTTGTGTTAGAGGGCCGGGAAGATCAGAGTGTGCCCTGATTTGTCCTAAGAAAAATGGGTGTTGTCTGGCCTGAATTAGTTGCTGAAGCTGGTGAAACAGAAAGGCCACATTGGAAGAAGCCTTAATAGTGAGTGAAATCTCCAGCAGGAGCACAGAATGAGCAATGCAGGCACTTTCTGCATAAATATTAACAGAATTATCAAAAAATGTTATAAAAACTTATGTTATGGCAAACAATCCAAAAACTGTGCTGACTGATAGACACTATCAAAGGTGGTAGGCTGGTTATTGATAACAAAGACCGCATGGCCATTATTGGAACCATCTGTGAAGACAGTAAGGGCTTGAGGAATGGGAGCCTTTTGAGTAATTTTGGGAAAAATAAATGGATGTAACTGGACAAAATGTAAAAGGGGGTCATTGGGGAGGTGGTTATAAATTGTTCCCAAAAGCCTGATAGGGCAATACCTGATTCATCCACTGTCTGTAGTAAACATTGGGTTTGGTCCTTAGTATATGTAATTAAAATATTATCAGGGTCTTTGCCAAAATGTTGTCGAGAAAGCAAATGACCTTTAATAATAGTAGAAGCTACCTGAGCAAGATAAACAGTAATATCCTTGGAGGATGTGGTGGGTAAATGGACCCAAAGCAAGGGGCAGCCTTTAATTTTGAAATGTGTATTTTGCTCCCGAAATACTCCTGTGGGTGTATGAGGAGTGTGTAAAATAACCAGAACCAGAGGAAGGTTGTAAGAAATTTGTGTAACAAACTGTTGGGCAATGGCTTCTGTGACTTGGTTTAATGCCTGTCATGCCTCGGGAGTAAGCTTTTGAGAGGAGGAGGGGTGGGAATCACCTCTCAAAATATCATTAAGGGGCAAAAGTACACAAGTGGGCAATTTTAAATATGTTCTTATCCATTGAATATCCCCAGGTAATTTTTGAAAATTATTAAGGGTGTGAAGATGGTCCACACGTAGTTGTATTTTAAGAATTTGGATCTGATTATCTTGAAGTTTAAGGCCCAAATAGGTATAAGAGTCCTGTGTTTGAAACTTATCAGGAGCTATCTGTAGTCCTAAGGTAGTGAGGGTTTTGTAAAGGTCCAAGTAACAATTATTAAGGTCATGGGTGTTAGGTGCAGCAATTAACAAATCATCCTTTTAATGTAAAATATAAATTTGTGGCCATCGCTCTCTCACAGGGTCTACTGCTTGAGCAACGTAATTTTGGCAAAGACTAGGGCTGTTGGCCATACCGTGGGGAAGAACCTTTCATTGAAATCTCTGCATAGGGCCCTGAAAATTAATGCGAGGGAGACTAAAGGCAAAATAGGGTCTATCCTCAGGATCTAAATGAATGGTAATACAGCAATCTTTTAAGTCAATAACCATTTTACAATTGTTTTTGGGAATTGCCACTGGTGTGAGAATACCTGACTGTAGTGCTCCCATCGAGAGCATAACTTTATTAATGGCACACAAATCTTGTAAAAGGTGCCACTTGCCTGATTTTTTATTGATAACAAAAATTGGAGTATTCGATGGTGAGGTTGAGGGCTCTACATGGCCGGCTGCCAGCTGTTCCTGCACTAACATGGAGGCAGCCTCCAATGTTTTCTTAGGTAAGGGGCCACTGATCCACCCACACAGGAGTTTGAGTCTTCCAAATAATTTTATCTGCATGAGGTACAGGAGGGTCAGAGACCAACACTAAAAATCCGAATACCCAAGGCCATATGTATTTGTGTTTTGTATGGGTTGTAGAGGCTCAACCAGTTTTCGTCTCAGTCTCCCCAGGCCTGTAGCAGGGACAAAATTCATACTAAGCATTTGATGAGTCACCATGGAATTGGGACTGGGAAGAATAACTTCCATTTGACTCAAAATATCTCGGCCCCATTGGTTAATAGGTTAGGTCAGGAACATAAAAAAAAGTGACAGTTGACTTATTACCCTCTTTATCAGTCCAGCTAATAGACCTAGAGCTGACTGGAGGATTTTTTGATTGTCCTATCTCTTTAAGGTCACTCAAGGGTGGGGTGAGGGGCCAACGAGATGGCCAGTATTTTTTAGACATAATTGTGGCATCAGCTCCAATATCTAGAATTCCTTGGAATTCCTTTCCTTCAATAAGTAAGGTAAGGGGGTGTATTGTGAGAAATTGGCTGAACCCAATACACATCAGAGGAGCCCAAGGAGGCAGTCCCCCGCGGTAGGTTTGGGTGGTGGAAGTGCCTCCCGAATCCAAGGAAAGGAGTATTAATTGTGCAAGTCTTGTTCCTGCGGGGATGGCCACAACTCCATTAATAGCTGTGGCCAGTATTTTTATTTCTCCAGTGAAATCATTATCAATAATGCCAGGGAAGACCTGAACACCTTATAAGGTAGTAGAGGCTCTTCCAAGAATAAGGGCAGACGTATGAGATGGAGGGGGACCCCTAATTCTAGTGGGTATTAACTGGGTCCCTTGCAATGTGTCTAATATTTTCTCAGTGGTGGCACAGAGGTCCAATCCTGCGCCGCCTGGTGTGGCTCGTTGGAACGAGGCAATTGTGGAGAAGGATTTTGAAGTAGGTTGGTAGTTTGGGAGGGAACAAACCTTATTGCCCCTGGGTTTGTCTTGGGAAAGTCGGGGCCAGGGGTTGGCCCTGCAGTGATTTTCCAAGAAGCAGGAAGAAATAGGCTGTCCGAGGGCATTTGTTTTAGATCTCCACTCACTGGCCCAGTGATGACCTTTGCCACATCTAGGGCAAAGAGTAGCTGGGGGCGGTTTAGCCCCAGTTTGAGGAGACACTATTCCTAGGCTTTGTTTGCCTGTCAGACACTAGTGTGTAAAATGGCCAGGTTGTTTTCAAGTAAAGCAAGTAGGTGAGCCAGGATTGTGAAAGGCCTTGGTAAAGGTGGCACCAAAGGCGAGACCCATGGCATGGGCTGCACCCACCCCTGCACAGAGTCTAATAAAGTCAGAAAGTTTCCTTTTATCCTTATGTGGTCGAAGAACACCCTGACATGCTGGCTTGGCGTTTTCAAAGGCAAGATGTTTTACAAAGGTGCTTTCGCTTTCGCTTGGTCCAAGCAAGCATTCTGCGGCTAGGTTAAGCCAGGAAACAAAGTCGCTATAAGGCTCGTGAGGCCCTTGTCGTATTTTTGCCAAGGAAGTGGTAGCTGAGGCCTTTTGAGGGACGCGTCTCCAAGCATGTAAGCCAGCCGTCTGAATCTGCGCCAAAAGTCCAGCAGGGAAACATGCCTGTTTATTTTTAGTGTCAAAAGGCGCATTG
Organism: Callospermophilus lateralis; assembly: GCF_048772815.1. Taxonomy (NCBI): domain Eukaryota; kingdom Metazoa; phylum Chordata; class Mammalia; order Rodentia; family Sciuridae; genus Callospermophilus; species Callospermophilus lateralis. Next base: position 62,011 of record NW_027514481.1, read on the forward strand.
ACCACTAACTTAACAGAAGTCCAGGATTTACAGGAGGCCTTTGTTAAATTTTTTTGAGCAGTTTCCCAACAGTGCTCTTTGAAATTGCGTTCCATAACAGAAAGTCTCCAGCACTGAGGTATCTCGGGTTTGAAATTTCCAATCATTGGTAGTAAGCCATTGTGCACTGTGGATTTCTAATAAAGCCACTCTGTAGGGCGCAGTGAGGCCAGAGTGAGCACAAGCCTTTTTAAGTTTTTCAAGAAAATGCAGGCTTAATTTTTTGTACACACTCTGGGTTCCTTCCTACCTGGGGGTTAACTCCTCATCCTCTGAGTCCTGATCTCCTTGATCCATTTCCCCCGCTTTCTCCTCTTGATCATCATGTAAGTCTTTGACCTCAGACTGGGCAGGCATATCTATCTGACTGCGGGTTACTGGGAATGTGAGAACAGGCTGATGGAGCAGGTTAGCCTTTTTATTAGACCGCCGATGGGCAGCTTGCCTTGACTCCATGTCTAAGGCTAATGAGCAGAGCTCAGAGTCAAGGGATGTTAATTCTTTTAAAAGTTGGATCTGTTCCCGTCTATGCTGGAGAGACTGTCGCAAGGGAGCCAGGTTAGGCGAGGGAAGTGGAGAAAAAATACCTGCGGGGCGATGTTGGCCCCTGAAGGGCCGGAGCACAAAAGGCATGAGGGATATAGGAGGGAGGTGGATGGGTAAGTTCTATAGGCTCTGGAAGGGACCTGAGAGGTGGTCGGTCTTCTGAATGGTAGTGAGCTTCTTTCTTCTCCAAGGTAGCCTCCTCCCCAGGGGTCAATGTGTCTCTGGGATTTAAAACTGGATAAAGGTAGTTGGTAACCATTGGAGCCTTATTCATTAGGGTGGTATTTTGAGGTGGACCAGGAAGGTTCCCAGGGTCCTGGGGAGACTGAGAAGGGTCTATATCTGTACTAACTGATGGGCATGCAGATGGGGGACGAGAGGTCATTTGCATAGTCTCTTCCCCAATCCTGACAAATTTTAAGGTACCATTGTCAAAGGGTGAACTTTTAAGAATTTCATTAATTAAGTTCCAGTAAGAAAAGGTGGGAACAGGCATCTTTTCTGTGCCAAAGTATTCATAATAATCTTTTAAACAGTCTCCTACTCTAAGTCATGGTTTACCATCAATGGTTCCTTCAAGGGAAAACCATGGACACAATTCCCCTATGTATGAACAGAAAAATTTTAAGTCCTTTTTCTTAACACGTGCCCCCCATGTCTTGAAGGACTCCTTCAGGGCTGACAAAAACAAATCATGTGACGAAACTGCTTGTCCCATGGTGGGTCACTCACTGTGCATCATCCCCACACTCCTACTGGATATGTCTCTCGGTGGTGTCTGCTGAGGCAATCACGAGCTCCGCTTGACCAAGTCTTCCAGGAGGACGGGGTTCCCCCTCAGTCAAAGGCTTGAGACCCAGTCAGTGGGCGCCAGATGTTCTGGCCGGCAGGACACATCAACGTGGGCAGCGAACATAGATGGGGAGGAATGAAGGGACAAAAGACACTAGAGATAACAGCATGACTGTAGTTCTGATCAAGCTGCAAACTTTTATTGTTCACAGAGGGGATTTATATGCTGGAGATGGGAAAGCTCTCTTATCAGTAGTTCCTGGATGTCTTCACAAGGTGAGATAACCTCAGGATGTTTCAGGAAGACAGATGGCCGCAGGAAGTCTTCGAGATACAGATGGCTACAGGATGTCTCCCAGGCAGGATGTCTGCCAGGGGGCTGTTTCTTGTAAGTGTCAGGATATTCTATGAAAGAGAATTCCTTCTACCTATGAAAGACAGGGATTCAGTATTTCAAAAGGAAAATTGGAAAATGAATCCAATGTGTATGCAAATATGTGCTACACAAAAGTCTTTCCACTCTCATTCAGAACAATGCCTTGACATTACCTTCACCCCATGTAAGACATAATTAGAGGAGAAGAGTTACAAAATCTGTGAACACATATCTGGAATAGAAAATGCTCAATAGTTCACAAACTTGGAGGTGGGAGAGGAGTTTCCAAAAGTAAGAGACAGGGTAAAAACTCCACAAACATGGAGCTCTGCTGGCCTAAAGACTTCTTGAGTAACTGCCTCTGAGGTTGGGCACTTGAAATATATGTTGTTGTCAGAAGCTTTAGCTATCTCTGTAGTGAGACCATCAATGCTGGGTCTGCATCTATGTGACCTGAAGGACATGGTTTCTTATTTTCCAATGAACATGGGGCAGCAGTGCTTAATTCTCTATTTGTAGGTAAACTGTTGCCACTGAGCGCTAAGTGTCTCCCAGTGTAGACTGTGAAGCCAATTGATCATCCTCCACTTTTTGTGGTGTTTCTTGCAGCTGCACTGGGAGTTTAGTATATGCTTCATGAAATACAAGGAGTTCAACTGGGACACAGTGCTGGAGGGAGTTCTGTCACGTGTGGTGCGTAAGGGTCTGGAGGAGAATGCAACAACCAGGCTTCTATTCCACATAGCTTGCCCTCTTGACCATAGGAGTCTGATTCTGAACATTGCCCTGAAACCTCTAGATATAACAAGATGCCTTTACATACAAGGGTCTGGGGGCTGTACCATGTCATTCACAAACCATTTGGAAGCCAATTCCCGATCCACATGATCCCACCAAAGCTGTTTTAACACACACCTGCACACCACTGCTCTAGGCCCACTACTCAGCAGGCTCCAAATTACTGGCATCTCTGTTCTACACCATTTTCATAAAAACCAGTCAATCAAGGCACTGTCTGGTACACTCATGGTCATCAATAGGACATCCAAAGGTTCTCCAGTGCCACCTGTTTATGGGAATTTCAAAAATTTCATGGTACTCATCTAGCTATTTTTCAAGGATGAAGTTGGAGGCACTCTGGGTTTCAATTCATTCAGGAACCATTAAATGGAGAGGAAGCTCATTGCAATGAAAGCTCTGGAGTACTCTAACAGGCAAGGTTTCCCAAAGACAGGCCAAAAGGTCACATGAAGCCAGGCCCATTGAGGTCTACAATATAAACTCCATGTGTGTTTTTACTTGCAACTATGGCTGCCAAGTCTTTTACAATAAAACCATGAGATATCCTTCCTGAGATTCCCATTGCTGTGTGCAAAGCCACCCAGGGCTTAGATCTCAGTTTCCAAGGGCGACTCTCATGTGTGCCCTTCTAAAATCCCAACACAATTCATGGCAATACTTCTTTGAGTTAAGTTCCACAACTCAGTCTCTAAAAGGAATCACACCAGTGTTCAAGCACAGGTGGACCCAGTCATCTCTTCCAACGGCCACACAAAGGACCACAATTAAAACCAAAACACTCCCACATGGCCCTCATCTTCTTCCATATAGACACTAATCATACCTTCTGGCTGTAGGTTTCCATGAGGGGTGGAGCCAAAGACAGTGTCCAAAATAAGCTCCCTTGCCCCCGTTTTCCTGAAGTCAGTGTGGCCAGGGCACCCTTCATGTGAACCAGGAGTGATCAAAGAGGCCTGCCGTTAATACTGCTCTGATTCTCCATTTTGAAGCCTACGACACTGGGGTAAAGATTCTTTATGTTAATTGGAATATTGAGAAAACCAAAGCACCTATGGGCTAGCCTCTGCAGGGCTTTGAAGAACACCTTTGTCCCAAAGCATCCATAATCTCAATGATGAAGGTCAGGAACCATACAGAGGTAGGAGAGAGACTTCATCCACAATGACTGCTCTTTTGCCTCTTTTGGTTTTGGATGCACACATGGGATTTTTCTATAGATTCATCAGGTGGTGAGAATCTAAGCCACAGCCTCACACAGGGGCAAGAGGCTGATTAAGACACATCTCTTTCCAAAGCAATTAAGCAAAGAGGCACAGGTGATGCCTATTCATTTCCACTTGAAAACTGTTTTCTTCAGGCTTTACAAAGTGGTGGCCTGAGGAGAAGACCTTCCTGACATTCACGGTGTGGTGAGCCGCTTCTGCAGATTATGGTCACCATTGCAGGATGGCGCTGGCTCCACTGTGGTCTGTGACAAACGACTCCTTGTTTGGGAGAGTTGGTGCATGGTTTTTCAGCACCCTATGAGAAAGTTCCACGTGGCAGCTTCGCATTGGGGCTTGGGATGCTTTATTAAGGCTGGGAGGGGCATCCGACAAGGAATTAGAAGAAATATCAAGGGCCTGAATAAACTGCTGAAAGAAGATTCCTGAGTTGCGTCTTCCTTGCGGGCAAGGGGTCGCGACAAGTGGTGCCAAGACCCGGGAACCAGAACTTTCAGTAGTCAGGGTTGGTGCACCAGTTAGTCCCAGGTAAGTGGGACCCGCGATCAAAGCAGGGGTTAGTCCCAGGTAAGCGGGACCCGCGATCAAAGCGGGGTAGCTCCTCTGTAAAGCCAGAGAGAGCGGTACATTTTATTGCAGCTGCACTGTGTACTTTCGCTTTTACTTTAACTTTTGTTTTTTGTGCGTCTTTTGTTGTGTCATGGGTGCTGCATCTTCAAGTCCGCTTCTCCTGGCCCTAGATGGCCTGTTACGTTCCAAGGGCCTAGAAGTGAAACGTAGTACTTTACAGAGATTTTTACAGAAGACAGATATTGCTGCACCGTGGTTTGCGTTTTCGGGCAGCCTTACTATACCTAGCTGGGATAAATTAGGCACAGATCTTGACTTTGTTTCTGAGCAGGGCATATTAGAGGGTGGGGTGATACCCCTTTGGAAGATGATCCGTAGTTGCCTCGCAGATGGCAGATGTCAGGAAGCTCCTCTGTAAAGCCAGAGAGAGCGGTACATTTTATTGCAGCTGCACTGTGTACTTTCGCTTTTACTTTAACTTTTGTTTTTTGTGCGTCTTTTGTTGTGTCATGGGTGCTGCATCTTCAAGTCCGCTTCTCCTGGCCCTAGATGGCCTGTTACGTTCCAAGGGCCTAGAAGTGAAACGTAGTACTTTACAGAGATTTTTACAGAAGACAGATATTGCTGCACCGTGGTTTGCGTTTTCGGGCAGCCTTACTATACCTAGCTGGGATAAATTAGGCACAGATCTTGACTTTGTTTCTGAGCAGGGCATATTAGAGGGTGGGGTGATACCCCTTTGGAAGATGATCCGTAGTTGCCTCGCAGATGGCAGATGTCAGGAAGCACTTACTAAAGGGCAGGAAGTTTTAGAGCAATTACATGAGGAAAGATCAGAGACGGCACAAAGTGAGGTAATTCAGGAGGATGGGAGTGTGCGGAGCGAGACACAGGGGAGGAGGCGATTGTCTCCAGCACGAAGTGAGGTATTTCAGGAGGATGGGAGTGTGCGGAGCGAGAAACAGGGGAGGAAATGATTGTATCCAGATCTCAGTACGCTGCGCACACTCCCATGCAAAAGTGGGTCAGAGGAGGAGGAGGATGAGGAGGAAGAGCTCGGGAGACTATCTCGTCAGCTAGGGAGTCTAACTATAGGAGAAGGGAACAAAAATAAACAGGAGCTCAAGGAAAATGATCCTCCGGATCCGCCGCCGTACGGTGGGGGTGTTTCGAGGAGAGCTTTCGATGCCCAAACATGGAGGGCTGTTAACGCTGAGATGGGTCTTGCTTATCCAGTTTTCCAGGATGACAATAGGGGAAGATTCCATGAGCCCTTAGATTTCAAAATTGTGAAGACCCTGGCGGAGTTTGTGCGCACTTATGGGGTGGATGCCGCCTTCACACTAACTCAGGTGGAGAGTCTGTCTAGATACTGTATGACTCCCTTTGATTGGGCTAGCCTTGTTCGGGCTTGTGTCTCTCTAGGTAAATATTTAGACTGGAGAGCCTTTGTGCTAGAGGGCGCGGTAGAGCAGGCCGCCCAAAACCATGCGGCGGGACACCCCCATTGGGACAAGGATATGCTTTTGGGACAAGGCAGATTTGCAAATCAACAGACAGGATTCCCTCCTGAGGCATATGATCAAATTAACAACATTTGCATTCGGGCATGGAAGTCACTTCCAAATAGAGGAGAGGTGTCTGGTAACTTGACTAAGATTCTGCAGGGCCCTACAGAACCCTTTTCAGATTTTGTAGCAAGGATGGTGGATGCCGCTGGAAAGATTTTTGGGGACCCTGATAGAGCCATGCCCCTTATCAAGCAATTGGTCTTTGAGCAATGCACCAAGGAGTGTAAAGCAGCAATCGCTCCTTATAAAAACAAGGGCATAGAAGCTTGGATAAAAGTGTGTAGAGAGCTTGGAGGACCTTTAACTAATGCAGGTCTTGCAGCTGCTGTCCTTCAGATTGCAAAAGGGGGCGGTCCTGGTGCTGGAACATGCTTCCATTGTGGTCAGTTCGGCCATGTCAAACGTGACTGTCGCAAAAAAGACAATTTTACTGGACCTCCTCGCGGTGGCCCTTCTAATGGCCCTCGTCAACTGGGGCTGTATCCAAAATGCAAAAAGGGGAAGCATTGGGCAAAAGAGTGTAGATCAGTGAGGGACATCCATGGACAGCCTATTTCAGCTGGGCCAAAAAACGGCCGAAGGGGTCCCCGACCCCAGGGCCCACAAATATATGGGGCAATGGAGAATGTCACACCCGAACCCGAGACATGGACTTCTCTGCGCCATCCCATGAGACGCGGAGAGCCACTACAGGTGCCGCGGGATTGGACCTCTGTTCCACCTCCAGACTTGTATTAACACCTATGATGGGAGTCCAATTGGTGGAAACTGAGTTCAAAGGGCCTTTACCACCTGGCACTGTAGGTTTGCTAATTGGACGTGCATCCTCTATCCTACAAGGTCTTCATGTTTTCCCCGGAGTTATAAACCCTGATACTGTAGGGGCAGTAAAGGTTATCGTGGAAGCTCCAAGGGGCATTGTGTCTATCTCCCCAGGGGATCAGATTGCTCAATTGCTAATTTTGCCTAGTTTGCATAATCACTTCCCTGCTGACTCAAGGTCACGGACGGGAAATGAGATTGGTACCACCGGAGGAAATTGTGCCTATTTGTCACTGGATATGAGCAGTCGCCGCACCTTGGAATTAAGCATAGAAGGTAAATCTTTTGTGGGATTGCTGGACACAGGAGCAGATAGTACTATCATAGCCCTTAAGGACTGGTCTAGGGGATGGCCAGTGCAGGCTTCTGATCAATCACTAAGAGGACTTGGATATGCCCAAGCCCCTCAAATCAGCTGTAGACATCTATCTTGGAAGGACTCGGAAGGACACGATGGTACCTTTCAGCCTTATGTACTTGATTTACTTATTTCTTTATGGGGCCATGATCTGATGAAAGACATGGGGTTCACTCTTAGTAATGACTATTCCCCAGTGTCTCAACATATCATGCAAAATATGGGGTATAGGCCAGGTCTAGGACTAGGAAGGCACCTACAGGGGCGTAAGCATCCTGTGCAAGGTCATCAAAAGCTTAACAGGTTTGCTCTGGGTTTTTCCTAGGGGCCACTGGGGCTCCAATACCCATAACATGGCTCACCGAGGAGCCTGTTTGGGTGCCTCAGTGGCCTCTTCCCTCGGCTAAACTGGCAGCAGCCCATGATCTAGTCAAAGAACAACTTGATTTGGGTCACATCCAACCTTCTAATTCTCCATGGAATAATCCCATATTTGTCATTAAGAAAAAATCAGGGAAGTGGCGCCTTCTGCATGATCTACGAGCAATTAATGCTCAGATGCAACTTATGGGGCCCATTCAAAGAGGGCTGCCTCTGCTCTCCTCTGTTCCTCAAGGCTGGCATATAATTGTTATTGACATTAAAGACTGTTTGTTTTCCATTCCTTTGCCTCCTAAAGATTCACAACGTTTTGCTTTCACCCTTCCCTCGTGTAATCACGAAGAACCAGATCAAAGGTTTGAGTGGGTGGTGTTGCCGCAGGGGATGGCTAATAGTCCCACGATGTGCCAGATGTATGTGGGGAAGGCACTCACACCTCTCAGACATAAGTATTCCTCCACCAAGATCATTCATTATATGGATGATGTGTTATTTGCCGCAAAATTAGAACAGACAGTTAATGAGGCTTATAAAGAACTCATGATGCTGTTGGCTCAACATGGACTGCACATCGCACCTGAAAAGGTTCAAACGGAGGATTCTATCAGGTATTTGGGAGCGACAATTGGGTATGACAAATTAAAACCGCAAAAAATTACCTCAGGACTCAAGATCTCCAAACTCTAAATGATTTTCAAAAATTGCTGGGAGATATTAATTGGATAAGAGGATATTTACATATTCCTAATATTGTGCTCCAGCCTTTGTATGCTACTCTTAAGGGTGATCCAGATCTTGCTTCCCCTCGTAGCCTCACTACAGAGGCTAGAGCGGCTTTTATAAAAGTAGAACAAGCTTTACAGCATGCCACTCTATGCAGGCTCCAGAGTGATAAACCTTTCCAGTTATGTGTGCTTGCCACTCTGCGGCAGCCTACTGGAGTACTGTGGCAAGATGGGCCCTTACTATGGATCCACCCACATATATCCCCAGGAAAATCCTTAGAATATTATCCTGATGCTGTTGCAGCGTTGGCACTTAAAGGGATTCAACAAAGCATTCAATTTTTCGGCCAATCACCTTCTTCTCTTATCATACCCTACACTAAAGCTCAACTTAATGTTTTATGTGCTACTCTAGCCAACTGGGCTATTTTGTGTTGCTCGTTTCAAGGGGGTATTGATTATCACTACCCTTCTCATCCATTACTCCATTTTGTTAAAGAACATCCCATCATTTTCCCTAAGGTAACTTCATCCAGTCCATTTCCGGGGGCTGTTAACATTTTTACTGATGGTTCCAAGTCTGGAATGGGAGCCTATGTAATTAATGACTCTCCCCCTATCCAGCATCAATTTGCTCCTGGAAATCCACAATGGGTAGAACTACAAATTGTTATTGAAGTTTTTAAACAGTGTTCTTTTCCTTTTAATCTTACTTCGGACTCCAGCTATGTGGTACAAGCACTAAAAGTCCTGGAGGCCGTGGGAGCTATTAGTGATGCCCACAATGTGTCTGCTTACTTTACTCAGCTTCAACAGCTTATCTCTAACCGCACTGCTTCTTTTTATCCAATGCACATCCGGGCTCACACCCCTCTTCCTGGTCCGTTATCCCAGGGTAATGCCTGTGCGGACTTAGCCACTAGAGGTCAATTGATATGCTTGGCTTCCTCCTTAGAGGGGGCTAAGTTGTTTCACCAAAACTTCCATGTTAATGCATTAACGCTGCGCAGGCGTTTTTTCATTTCAAGAGCGGATGCTCGGCAGATAGTATTGCAATGTCCCCATTGTGTCACATTACTTCATTCCCCTAATTATGGAGTAAACCCACGGGGATTGAAGCCATTGGTTGTTTGGCAAATGGATGTGACACATATACCTGACTTTGGTAACCTTAAGTATGTGCATGTTTCCGTTGATACGTGCTCTGGAATTATCCATGCTTCTGCTTTATCGGGAGAAAAGGCACGTAATGTCATTACTCACTGTTTAGAGGCATGGGCAGCATGGGGTGCACCTGCATCCCTTAAGACTGATAATGGACCTGCTTATACTGGCAGACATTTTACAGCTTTTTGTTCTATGGGAGTGCAACTTACTCATGGTTTGCCTTACAATCCTCAAGGACAAGGCATTGTTGAGCGTGCTCATCGCACCTTAAAGGAAACTTTACAAAAACAAAAGGGGGGAATAGGAGCTGAACACACTCCTAAAGAACGCCTGTCCTTAGCTCTCTTTACCATTAATTTTTTGAATTTGGATATTCATGGTCGCTCTGCGGCCGATAGACATGTGTCACCTCAGCCCTCTGTGATTGGCTATGTTAAGTGGAGGGATGTTCTTACGGGCCAATGGAACGGCCCTGACCCCATGCTGACATGGGCACGAGGATCTGTATGTGTTTTTCCCCAGGATCGTACGGAACCGTTGTGGGTCCCTGAACGCTTGACAAGAAGAGTCTCGACATCAACTGACCAGCAACAAGAGATACCACAACAATCCTGTGATGTGGATCTTCATTCTGCTAAGTGCTCTGGCTCTGGTGCTGGTGCCGATGGCACAGGCGACACCAATTCGGTGGTGGGCAGTGGCACGGGCATGGCCAATGCCGATGCCGGTTCATGGTAATTCTAGTGTCCTCCCCACTCTTTTTTCTACCTCATGTGTGATGTCTGCTCCCTGTGCCTCTCCTAGAGGGGACATGGAGAGCATTTTTAATCAATCTCAAGTTAATCTCACAGTAGTTTTTTGTTTCAGCCTTAGAAACGCTAATTGCATTAGCCTTAAGACCAAAAATTTGACTAACTGGGAGGACCCATTGCGGTCCAATCAGGTCTCAGGGAGCATTATCAGTGCTGTATTGAGCAAGGTAGTTTCGGGGAGGCAATCAGGCTCAGGTACCCCCGCAAACAGCAGCTCTGCTCTTAACATAACTACCTTGGCTATTATCTCCGAGGTACTAATCCCAGTGCCTCCTTCTTCTAGTAGTATTTATGATGCCACTCATTTCAAGGCCTCTCCTTACTGTTCCCCTAATCTTGGTTTCCCCCCAACATTTACGCCTTGTCAGAATCATTCTTGGGAGAAACATCAAGTTGCTAAAGGTTTCTCCCTTTCCCCCTCTCTTAAGAGGTATGTTTATAACTTTAACAATAGTGCCAGCTCCTCTACAGGAGTAGGTTGGTCCTGGTTTCAATGGCAGATTTCCAATGAAAAGGGGGCTTCAGCTGATATTTCTGCACTGGCTCAGTTGGTAGGAGCCAAAAGTTGGCTGGCTAATGTTTCTGGTACTGTTAGGGAAAGTGAAGGAGGTAATAGATTTACATCTGTTTCAGTCGACTCTCTGTTGTATAATGCCACATTGCCTCCTGCAATGGTCTGTGTCCAATCCCCCTTCTTATTCCTTTTGGCTAAGGCCACCTCTTCGGGGATGCTGGATTGTTCTCATACTACCTGTATCTTATCTGAGTGTTGGAATGGTTCCTGGACTGTAGCAGTGGTTATGAAAATTCCAACTTTTGTCCCAATCCCGGTCACTGCGGATCCTGATAAATTCCATATTGTTGAGCTACTTAGAGTCCGCAGAGATTTTGGAATCACAGCGGCTATAGTGACAGCCGTGGCGGTATCTGCTGCTGCAGCGGTTACAGCCGGAGTGGCTATGGCCAATCAAGTACAAACTGCTGCCACCATTAATCAAGTTGTCCAACAAACTTCCAGTATACTTGAATCCCAAAATACAATTAATCAACATATTTTGTCAGGGATTTTAGCTGCCAATCAAAGAATAGATTTACTCCAAGCTCAGGTAGAAGAATTGGCTGACTTGGTGCTTTTGGGTTGTGTTGACCAACGTGCACATTTATGCATAACCTCTGTCAGATTTAATGATTCCAGGAATGCTTCCCGCATCATTGGCGAATATTTGGCCAGAAATTGGTCCATGGAAGCGGAAGACATGATCCAGTCTCAACTAACCCAGATAGCTGTCTTGAATAACACCAGTGTTGATCCCGTGACTTTGGGTCAATTCACGGATTGGATATCTTCTGCTTTTTCCTTTTTTAAAGAGTGGGTGGGGGTAGGCATTTTTGGTGCAATGTGTTGCTTCGGTATGTTTCTCTGTTTGTGGTTTCTCTGTCGCCTCAAGGCCCGCAATGCTCACGATAAGGCTATGATCATCCAAGCTCTTTCAGCTTTAGAAAATGGCAATTCACCTCAAGTCTGGCTTGCGCATCTTAAACAGTAAATCTTTGACATGGTCGTTGCACCCCAAGTTATTATAACATTGCACTGGGATCGGCAAGTCTTTCCTCGTTATTCTCTTAGTGTTGGAAAGCCCTTGCACTCTGCCGGTCTTGGTGCCATTGCACGCAGGTGGGTTTTCACACTAATTCTTCTCTATTGCCTTAAAGTCCGTGCCTTTCTTTCAGGGTGTTGTCAACTCGTTTGTCGTTGTGTACAGCCACAGTTCAGCCTCAGCTGTCCCCCTTCGTCCACCTTCGTCACGATACAGGATGCGAGGCAAGGCACTGCACTTGAGTGATCCTTGAAGTGGACCTCAAGGAGAGCATGTCCTATTGCATGCGGGTTTGATGTCCACGCCCCGCCCCACGAAAAAAGGCGTCTGCTGATATGGCTTCGGATCTGGGGAAGGGCCCTCCTTAGGTCTGAGCCATACTATGCAGCCACTTCTGCACAGTGGGATAGGACCTCTACTCTCGCCTGCATTGTTTTCAGAAAACAGAAGGGGGGAACTGTGGTGAGCCGCTTCTGCAGATTATGGTCGCCATTGCAGGATGGTGCTGGCTCCACTGTGGTCTGTGACAAACAACTCCTTGTTTGGGAGAGTTGTTGCATGGTTTTTCAGCACCCTATGAGAAAGTTCCACGTGGCAGCTTCGCATTGGGGCTTGGGATGCTTTATTAAGGCTGGGAGGGGCATCCGACAAGGAATTAGAAGAAATATCAAGGGCCTGAATAAACTGCTGAAAGAAGATTCCTGAGTTGCGTCTTCCTTGCGGGCAAGGGGTCGCGACATCACGGCAACAGAAGAATAGGTAAACAAAAGGCCCAAAGCAGGGTTTCTCCACTGAGACTTTCCTGGTCACACTGATAATTGAGTTTTCTGAGATGTTCCCATTCCCTTCAGCTATCCAGTACATGGCCATGTCACAGAGTTTGGAGGTGGTACATATCTTGGACACAAAACCATGATCTTATTCTTGAGATTAGCTAGATTTCAGGAAGAATACCAGAACTTAGGATGGTAGTATGTGTTGCCCATCCACAAGGCAAGCCGCAGACCATTCATAAATTGGGCAGGTTGAATGTTGGGAAGCTTTCTACTAGACAGGACACATCTATTGATGCATTCTCTTTTCTAATGTCTACAACCACGGACTCAGTGGGATACACAGACATTGAAGCACTCGCCTTGTGAAATGACTTACTAGAAACAATTCACAGCAAACCAAACAATCAAACTTTCCTACCTATTCTCAGAACATGAGACAAAACCACAGACCCACACGCACACCCACAACCACACAGACCCCCAAGTAGGTCTGTGACTATCCAGAGTGTCCTCTGACTGGTGAGCCATAATATATTGCCCCATAAGGGGCTGTCCTGTCTCAGATCTAGTCTCCATGGCCAACTCTGTGATGCTGTCAGGAGTCAGCAGTGAGCCACTACCTGATTTCTCAGGAAAGGCCCCTCTTCAGACCTTCCTGGGATTTGGCCATCCTCACATCAGTAGGTACCAAGAAAGACTGACTCTGTCCTTGGTAAATCCAAACAAGTTTGACCACTGGGACTTGGACTGGGACTGGCTCTGGGTGCCTGGCTTTTTGGATCCTAAGTTCAGAGAGTTCCATAACAAAGGAAGTGAGGTGAGGTCACTTCCCTCAGGAACTGAATGAGGTCAGTACATTGGCAACCACTTTGTCCTAACAGTTGCTTCCAGATTCTGATGAGATGGAGGCTGCACCTACTTCTGTGACATTTTAACAATTTAGAATGGTATATCAACCATAGGCAGCCGGGAACAGCTCTCCACACAGGCCTTGTTTTGTCCATATTCTCTACATTCAGAGGGGAGAGGATAATTCAGATACATCCTTTTGTCCTGACCGGGTTGTTTGCCATGGAAGATGACTTTTGCTCTCTAAGGTCCTTCATTGCTGCCTACATCTTCTCAAAAGATTATTTCTGCATGGACTTTTGAAGTTCTCAGCTGGTGGAGGATCCCCTACCTTCCTGTATTGAAAGACCAACTCTGTCCCTGCTCTTCTGTAAAGTGAGATTGAGGGAACAGTGTATGGTTAAGGTTAATAGCGTGTTCGATTTGGGTTAGGAATCATTCTGCTATATGAATAATGGTATTGGGAACCTGTGATACTTATAAGAATATAGACGTGAAATACATGCATGAGATCAGAGACCTAGGAAAGATTTGAAGCCCAGAAATGCATTGTACCCTTGATTGGTATACTTAGCTTGAATTATGTTCTCCACCAAGGTCTCAGATAAATCGATATACAATGGCATAGTACCGTGTACCTCGGGTGATTGAATGTAGAAGAGAACATCCAGTCAAAAAGGGATAGTCCGTACGATTAGGAAGATACTCAGTATGTTTAGGAAGAATAGTGAGTCTAGGAGTTGGACCAAAAGTTCTTTTGCAATAGGGTTTTGGTTTGAGAATGTAAATGTCAGCACATGTGAAGGGACAGTCACAATGATGAACTGAGGAAAATATGTAGGAAAGCAGATATCAATAGGGACCTTAGGAAATCAGGCAAAGTATAAGGTGAGTGATAGGATTGGATATTGTCAACAGGCGTGAGGTTGAATATATAATCTTAGGAAGAAACAAATATGTAGTCACCAATAGGATTGACATTTGAGAGCATTAGGCAACATGGACATGGATTTTTTAGTAATCCATGCTCACTTTCCATTTAGGCTCTGGCACAATCATAAGTGTGACCTTTGCCTTTTGTGTCCAGAGTACTTCTGTGGTAAATGTATATGTAGATAAGGTGACATGAGTATTTCTTACACCATTACAGGGAGCAATATTCTGAAAACTTATACATTATTACTGGGGCTACAAATAGGTGTACCCTGTGTTGATGATTATAGAGATGATGCATGAATAGACCATATTGTGAATAAAGTATGTTACTGGTTCCAACTTTATATAATGGATTGAATTTACATCTGAAAATATATAGGAAATCTTATATTGATATATACACATTCATTCCAATCAGTTATATATCTAATGGTAATATTAGGGTTACGGTTTATCATGAAGAGTGTGTGAGTTTTGCTTCAAAAATAATTATGGAATCGAAAAAATGTTTTTAGAAAGAAGTCTAGTGAAAGGACCAATAAAGAAACAAGGAGGAATACATGTGTTCTGAAGTAGGAAGTAATTGAATGTGAACCAAATGCCTATAAATTTGTGAACATGTGGATGAAAATATATATCCTATGATGTCCAAAAACTGAAGAAATTGTAATGTACCAGTGTTGAATAAAAATGAACTTCAAAATACACATCATGACCCATAGGAATCTACTTGCATTGATGTTAAACTGGGTCAGTTACTGTTGAAATATTAGGATTTGTAAGCACCATTCAATGAAGTTAGTTTTCAGTACTAGGAAACCAATATGTATTTCAGCTGGTTTAGTATTTCTGAGAATAATCTTGTGAAATGTTGTTTATAAATACACATGCAGGAACATGAATGAATTTATGGAGTGTATAATAAGACAAATATATTTCATATTTTGGAAAATCTGGAGAATACACACACACACACACACACACACATTAATATGTAGCAATACATATGCCAATCGAAATTCATCATGAAATATAATTCATCCACATATCCAAAAATATTCATTTTAATGAACATGGATTTATGTATAATGTTTTTCACTAGGAAGCTCACCCATAGGTTGAATTTTCAGTTCCATCAGTATTTAGGGGGAGTCATCTCTTCTCATAATTTTTATATTACAAAGTCAGTGAGCTCACAATAATGTACATGTGATACCATGTAGGATACTATACATGCATAAAAAAATACATGCGCTGAATAGGCTACAGAGTAAGGAAGACAGGAATTTACATATGTGGTAACTTTAAAAACTAATGGAGAAATATTACAATGAAAAGTTGACTAGATTTATAGCACATACACTTGATAAAGCAGAAGGCAAATCCAAGTATACACCATGCTTCCTATGAAAGGCCTGTATTTATATTCAGTTAGGTTTCTTTTCTCCAGGATATTAGGATTAGTACTCAGAGTCTAGTAGGGTATGGGTTAGTGTCAGGGATTCAGTATTTCAAATGGAAAATATGAAAATGAATCTAATGTGCATGCAAACATGTGCTACACATAAATCTTCCCACTCTCATCCAGAACAATGCCTAGACATAACCATCGCTCCAAGTAAGACACAATTAGAGGAAAGGAGTTAGAAAATCTGTGAATACATATGTGGAAGGGAAAATGCTCAGGAGTTCACAACACTGGAGTTGGAAGAACAGTTTCCAAAAGTAAGGGAGAGGGTAAACACTCCACAAACATCGAGCTCTGCTGGTCTAAAGACTTCGTGAAAAACTTCCTCTAAGGTTGGGCACATGAAATATATGTAATTGTCAGAAGATTTAGCTTCGTTTGTAGTGACACCATCAAATCTGGGTCTGCATCTATGTGACGTGGACGACATGGTTCCTTATTTTCTAATGAACATGACGCAGCAGTTCAGAATTCTCTCTTTGTAGGTAAACTGTGGCCACTGGGAGCTAAGTGTCTCCCCGTGTGGTCTGTGAAGCCATTTGGTCATCCTCCACTTTTTGTGGTGTTTCTTACTGCTACACTGTGAGTTTGGTATTGGCTTCACGAAATACAAGGAGTTCAACTGGGACACAATGCTGGAGGGAGTTCTGTCACGTATGGTTGGTCAGAGTCTCCAAGAGAATGTATGAACCAGGCTTCTATCCCACATAGCTTTCCTCCTTGACTATAGCACCCTGATTCTGAACATTGCCTTGAAACCTCTAAATAAAACAAGATGCCTTTACATATAAGGGTCTGCTGCCTGCACCTTGTCAGTCACAAGGCTTTTTGAAGCCAATGTCAGATCCAGGTGGTCCTACCAAATATATTTATTTACACACCTACCGTCCACTGCTCTACATCCACTACTCAGCAGGCTCCAACTTACTGGTATCTCTGTTCTTCACCATTTTCACAAAACCCAGTCAATCAAGGCACTATTTGGTACACTCATGATCATCAACATGATATCCAAAGGTTCTCCAGTGCCATCTGGTAATGGGAATTTCAAAAATTTCATGGTACTTGTTTAGCCATTTTTCAAGGATGAAATTGAAGGCACTGTGGATTTCAATTCAGGAACCATTAAATGGTGAGGAAGCTAATTTCAATGAAAGCTCTGGAGAATTCTCACAGGCAAGGCTTCCCAAAAAGTGGCCAAAAGGTCACATGAATCCAGGCACAATGATGTGTACTATGTGAGGTCCATGTGTTTTCTGACTCTCAACTATGCCTGCCAAGTCATTAAAAAAAAACATGTGATAACCTGGCTGAGATTCTCAGTGCTCTATGCAAAGCCACCCTGGACGGAGATCTCAGTTTCCAAGGGCGACTCTCATGCATGGCCTCTTAAATCCCAACACAATTCATGGATATACTTTTCTGATGTCAGTTCCAGAACTCAGTCTCTAATGGGAATCACAGCAGAGTTCAAGCCAAGGTGGACCCAGTCACCTCTTCCAACTGCCACACAAATGACCACAATTGAAATCAAAACACTCCCACATGGCCCTCATGTTCTTCTATATTGACACTCATGATAAACTCTGGCTGGAGTTTTCCAAAAGGGGAGCATCCCTAGTCAGTGTCCAAAATAACCTCCCTTGCCCCTCATTTGCCTAAAGTCAGGGTGGCCTGGACACCCTTCCTGTGAACCAGGAATGATCAAATAGGCCTGCCATTAATACTTCTCAATTATCCAAATTGAGGTCTTCTGACTGTGGGGTTTAGACTCTTTATGTGAATTAGTGTCATGAGAAATCACTAGCACCTATGGGCTAGCCTCTGCAGGGCTTTGAAGAACTCATTTGATCCAAAGATCCCTCTTCTCACTTGATGGAATTCAGGAACCTTACAGAGGAAGGCGAGAGACTTCATCCACAATGACTGCTCTTTTGGCCATTTTGGTATTGGACACATGGGATCTTTCTTTAGATCCATCAGGTGCTGAGAATCTAAGCCACAGTCTCACACAGGGTCAAGAGGCTGATTCAGACACATCCGTTTCCAAAGCAATTAAGCAAAGAGCCACAGAAGATGCCCATTTATTTTCCATTTATTTCCTGTTTTCTTCAGGCTTCACAAAGAGGTGGCCTGAGGCAAAAAACTTTCTGACATTCAGAGCAACAGAACAATAGGTAATTAGAAGTCCCAAAGCAGGGTTTTTTTCACTGAGACTTGTCAAAAGCCAGTGGTGAGCCACTACCTGCTTTCTCATAAAAGGGCCCTCTTCAGAGCTTTCCTGGCATATGGACATCCTCACATCTGTAGGTACCAAGATAGACTGACTCTGTCTTTGGTAATTCAAAACTAGTGACACCACTGGGAGTAGGACTGGGACTGGCTCTGTATGCCTGGCTCCCTGGATGCCAAGTTCCATCACCAAAGAAGTGAGGTTAGGTCACTTCCTTCAGGAACTGAATGAGGTCACGGCCTTGGCAACCACTTTGTTCTAACATTTGCTTCCAAGGGTCCCATGAGATGGAGGCTTCCCCTACTTCCTGTGACACTTTCACATGTTAAAATGGTATATCAACCATAGGCACCTGGGAACAGCTCTCCACACAGGCCTGATTTGGTCCATCTTCTCTACATTAAGAAGAGAGAGAGGCCGATTAAGACACAACCCTTCACCTGACCAGGTTGTTTGCCATGTAAGATGACTTATGCTCTCTCAGGTCCTTCATAGCTGCCTACGTATTCTCCAGGGATCCTTTCAGCATGGACCTTTGAAGTTCTCATCAGGTCGAAGATCCCCTACATTCCAGTATTAAAAGACCAACTCTGTCCCTGCTCTTCTGTAAAGTAAGATTGAGGGAACACTGTATGTTTAGGGTTAATAACAGGTTCAGTTTGGGTTAGGAATCATTTTGTAGATGAATACTGGTATTGGCATCCTGCGATACCAATAAGAATATAGAGGTGAACTGTATGTATGAAAACAGAAATCCAAGAAAGATTGGAAGGCCAGAAAAGCATTGGGCTCTTGATTGTGATACTTAGAATTGAATTACGTTCTGCACAGATGTCTCAGATAAATCGATATACAATGGCATAGGACCTTGTACCTTGGATGATTGAATGTAGAAGAGAACATCAAGTCAAACAGGGATAGTCGGTAGGATTAGGAAGATAGTAGGTAGGTTTAGGAAGAAGGGTGAGTGTAAGATTTGGAATAAAATTTCTTTAGCAATAGGATTTCGGTTAGAAAATGAATTAAAATGTAAGCACATGTGAAGAGTCTGTCACAATGATGAACTGGGGAAAATATGTAGGTAAGCCGATATCAATAGAGACATTATGAAATCAGCAAAGTAATAAGTGAGAGATAGGCTTAGACATTTCAAAGGGTTGAGTTTGAATATGCAATCTTAGGAAGAAACAAATATGTAGTCAACAATAGGATTGACATTTGAGAGCATTAGGCAACTTGGACATGGATGATTTTAGTAATCCATGTTAATTTTCCATTTAGGCTTTGGTACAATCATAAATGTAAATTTGAATTCTGTGTTCAGAATATTTCTGTGAATAAATGTATATGTAGATAAGGTGACATGAGTATTTCTTCCACCATTTCTGGGAGCAATATTGACTGACTACTTCTGACTGATAGGTACAGATTCTTTATGTGATTTGGAGTCATGAGTAACCCAAGCACTTCTTCAGGTCTTGAAGAACTCATATGACCCAAAGGATCCCTATTCTCACTTGATGGATGTCAGGAATTTTTGGGAGCCATCAGCCAAGTAGGTATGACAATTTCCTTGCCAGCGTACCCCCATGTTTCTTTAGTGGAAGGACTCATGGAAATAGGACATTTTCCAGGACATTGCATGTAAGGTGACCTTGCTCAAGGACGAGGGCAGGATCCGTGTTTAGGGTGTTCCCCCTTTAGAATAGGGCAGTTTAGCATAATAGGAGATTAGGGTGTTCCCCCCTTAGAATAGGGCGTATCCTGCTGCTGATTTCCTCTTGAGTTCTTAGGGTCAGACAGTATATTTTGGGAGACAGAAGCCCATGTGGAGTGGATTTGGGCAGAGTAGTGGATTTGGGCAGAGGTGGATTTGGGCAGAGAACGTGGATTCCCCCAGAATGTGTTTGTAGACGGCCGGTGTGAGTTCGGGAATAAAGAATTGCTGTTTGAATCTACAAGTTGTGTGGTGGCTCGTGATTTGTGCCCAGCCAGAGACTGCGGCAAGGAATCTAACAGAGGAAGGGAAGATACTTCATCCACAATGACTGAACTTTTTGCCATTTTGGTTTTGGATGCACACATGGGATCTTTCCTTAGATCCATCAGGTGCTGATAATCTAAGTCACAGCCTCACACAGGGCCAAGAGGCTGATTCAGACACATCCCTTTCCAAGGAAATTAAGCAAAGAGCCACAGGTGATGCCCATTCATTTCCATTTGAAACCTGTTTTCTTTAGGCTTCACAAAGGGGTGGCCTGAGGATAAGACCTTCCTGACATTCAGGGCAACAGAAAAATAGGGAAGCAAAAGGCCCAAAGCAGGGTTTCTGCACTGAGACTTTCCTGGTCACACTGTCCCTGCTCTTCCGTAATGTTAGATTGAGGGAAAAGTGTATGGTTAGGGTTAATAACACGTTCGATTTGCGTTAGGAATCATTCTGCAGGACGAATATTGGTACTGGGAATCTGCAATATTTACAAGAATATATAGGTGAAATATAAGTATGAAAACAGAAATCTAGGTAAGATTTGAAGCCCAGATGGGCATTGGGCCCTTGAGTGGGTTACTTAGCTTTGAATTATGTTCTGCACAGATGTCTCAGATAAATCGATATACAATGGCATAGGAACTTGTACCTTGGATTATTGAGTGTCGAAAAGTACATCAAGTCATAAAGGGAAAGTCCGTAGGTTTAGGATGATAGTCTCTAGGTTTAGAAACAACAGTGAGTATAGGATTTGGACCAAAAGTTCTTTAGCAATTTCTTTTCAATAAGAGAGTGAATGTAAATGTCAGCACATGTGAAGAGTCAATCACAATGATGAACTGGGGAAAATATGTAGGAAAGCAGATATCAATAGACACATTAAGAAATCAGCAAAGTATAAAGTGAGGGATAGGATTAGACATTTTCAACAGGCTTGAGGTTGAATAAATAATCTTAGGAAGAAACAAATACATAGGATTTATCAATAGGATTTACATTTGAGAGCATTAAACAACGGGGACATAGATATTTTTAGTAATGCTTGCTCATTTTGCTTTTAGGCTTTGCTACAATCATAAGAGTGAGTTTTGCTTTCTGTGTCCAGAATATTACTTTGTTAAAATTTATATGTAGATCAGGTGACATGAGCATTTCTTCCACCATTACTGGGAGCAATATTTTGAAGACGTAATTGGGGAACAAAGTAGAGTACCCTGTGTCAATGTATATAGAAATAATGTATGAATAGACCATACTGTGAATAAATTATATAACTGGTTCCAACTTTAAATAGTGGATTGATTTGATATCTTAAAATATACAAGAAATCTTAAATTGATATACATACATTCATGATAACCAGTTATACACTAACGGTAATATTAGGGTTATGGTTTATCATGAAAAGTGTGTGAGTTTTGCTTCAATTATGATTATGGAAATCGAAAATAATGTGTTTGGAAAGAACTCTCATGAAAAGACCAGTCAAGAACCTTGGAAGAATATATGTGTTCTGAAGCAACAGGGGATTGAAATTGAAACAAATGTCTATAAATTTGTGAACTTGTGGTTGAAATATATATCCTATTTTGTGCATAAACTGAAGAAATAGTAATGTACCTCTGTTTAATAAATATGAAGCTAAAAATACACATCATGTACCATGGGACACTGCTTTCATTGTTGTTGAACTAGGTTTTACTGTAGAAATATTAGGATTTGTATGCACCATTCACAGAAGTTAGTTTTCAGTACTAGGAAACAGATATGTATTTCAGGTGGATGAATATTTCTGAGAATAATCTTGTGAAAAGTTGATCATAAATTCACATACATGAATATGAATGATTTTAAGGAGTGTATAATAAGATTCATATATTTCATATTTTGAAAAATATAGAGAGTGTGTATATATATATAAATATATATACACACACACACACACACACACACACACACAGACAGACATTAAAAACAAGCAATATATTTGCCAATCGAAATTCATCATGAAATATATATCATCCACAGGTGCAAAAATATTTATTTCACCGAAAATGGATTTATGAATAATGTTGTTCTACTAGAAAGCTCACCCATAGGTTGAGTTTTCAATTCCAACAGTATTTAGGAGGAGTGATCTCTTCTCATAACTTGTATCTGCCTCGTCTGCAACCTCACAAAAATGTAGGTGTGATAACAGGTAGGATTCTATATGTGCATATAAAAATACATGTGCCGAACAGTCTACAGAGAAAGGAGACACCAATTTGTTGAGAGCCACAGCTGAAGGGGCCCCAGCAAACTTCCTGCTCCCAGAAACATCCACCTGCCAGGTGATTGTTGGCTCACAGCGGCCCCAGCAACATCTAGCTGATTGGCTCCTCTGTGGTGATGCTCATTGGAGATGCTCATTGAGCTTTTTCCCCGCCCTTTCCGACTGCCAGCTGATGATTGGCTCACAGCAGCCCCAGCAACATCTAGCTGATTGGCTCCTCTGCGGTGATGCTCATTGGGCTGTTTCCCTGCCCTTTCAGACCACAGAGCTGCTCATTGTGGGACTTTTTTGGCTCCACCCACGTGACCCAGCCAAACGGCATCAAGAGGAGGAGGATTGTGGGAGGTGGAGAGGCTTGTGGGTGTGACAGAGACTTTACAAGGAAGCCAGTGGTGGCAGTTGGGCTCTGAGGGTTTTTTTTCCTGAGGAGCTGTTTTGTTTGTCATTTGTGGTTCTAAAAATAAAGTTTGTTTCTTTTGAAAAGTGGCTTTTGAATCATGCCCAGGAAGACTGCAGCATTTGGTGGCTCGCATGGGGAGTGACTGAGGGTAAGTGATAAGGTAAACTGCTCTCCCCTGAGGGCAGGGTGAGAGGATGGGTAGCCATTTTAGGATTCCTCTTTTGTTTTGCTTCACTTTTGTTTTAACTTGCCTGTCCATAGAGATGAGTGAGATGGAAGAGAAACCTCTCACATCTGAGGAAAAATTATTTACGTCTGAGGAACAGATACTGAGAAAGGACTGATTCACATGTCAGGAGGATAGAAAGGCCATAATGACTTTTTGTTGTTCTCTTTTTATTTCATTCTGTCTCGGTTTTGTTTGGCATCATCTTGTTGGGTTGTATTATAGTAGAAATACGGGATCAGAAATTAGTAAAAAACAAACTGAAAGACTGTTAAGTAAATTGTTAGAGGAAGGAGGCATCTCATTAAAGTCAAGAACAGTCAGGGCATACGTTGATACAATACAAAAATGTAGCCCATGGCTTTTTAAGGAGGAGTTGTTAAATATACCATAATGGAACCATCATGGTGAAGATTAAAAAGAGGAGAAAAGAACAGCCCAGGGACTCTGCCAGTTGAAACATTGCCATTGAGGACGTTCATATCTGTTTTGCTTAGTCCAAAGACTTTAGTTCAGACAAAGATAGAGGAACAAAGCTTAGGACAGAAAATGCCATCAGGGGAAAAGTTACAAAAGGAGACTGCTACTAACAACTTTCTATCATCAGAGGGTGTAAGTGTCCAACCAACAGTGCCACCTCTACAGGAGACTGTTACTAACACCATTCTATCACCAGAGTATGTAAATGTCCAAATAACAAGGCCACCTCCATATGCTGGGAGGCACCCAAACCCCGCAGTTGATAGTTCGGATCCTGAGACAGGATCTCAAGTATTAACATGCCCTTTATTTGAGGTAGGAGGGCAGCGAATTCACCATGCTTTAAATTTCAAAATAGTGAAGCAGCTAAAAGAGGTTGTAACAACCTATGGTCCTCAAGCACCCCTCATTGTAAGCTTGGAGGAATCCATTAACAACTTGAATATGACGCCAGTAGATTGGGCTAATATGTGTAAAGCTGTGCTAAATGGAGGTCAATACCTGTTATGGAAGGTTGCCAATGAGGAATTTTGCAAGGAGACGGCTAGGCGAAATGCAGAAGCTGGTTATCCTCAGAGAAATCTAGATATGTTGTTAGGAAAGGGACCCTATGAGGATCAGCAGCAACAAATTGCATATAATCCTGGTGTATACACACAAATTGCTGCAGAGGCAGTTAGGCCATGGAAGACTTTACAAGGACATGGAGGTTTACAAGGTCAATTATCTAAGGTAATACAAGGAGCTAATGAATCTTACGCTGAATTTGTAGATAGGCTTATTCAAATCGCTACCAGAGTTTTTTGGGAATACAGAACTAGCAATGCCATTAATAAAACAACTGGCTTATGACCAAGCAAATCGTTGGTGTAGAGATATCATTAGACCATGGAAACATGAAGATTTAAACACATATATTAAATTATGTAGAGACATTAATGAATAAGAGCAAGTCGTGGCAGCTGCAGTAAAACAGGCTTTAGATGCCAGAGACATCAATGAACAAGGGCAATTTGTGGCAGCTGCAGTAGAACAGGCTTTAGATGCAAGGCCAGGAACATGCTACAATTGTCAACAAACAGGATATTTTAAGAGGAATTGCTCCATAGGAGGAGGGTTTAACAAAACTAGATACCAAAGGAGCAGAATAATTGGTATTTGCCCACGATGCCATAGAGGGAGACACTGGGCTAATGAAACCCCCATAGAGAATACCTCATTATCAAAAAACGAACAAGGACCAGCTGTTTACCCACGATATCATGGAGAAAGGCATTGTGCTCGATTGCCAAAAAATGGACAGGGGTCCCAATGCTCTGGGGCCAAAAACCTCAAATATACGGAGCACTGGAGGAACACAGCAACCCCATCAGGGTAGTGCCCAGGACACATTGTCCATCATACGCCTCATCAGACAAATCAGAGAGAGTGCAGGGTTGGACATCTGTGCCTCCGCCAGATCAGTACTAACTGCAAAGATGGGGGTTCATATCATTCACACAGGGGTGAAAGGACCTCTTTCCAAAAAAACAGTAGGCTTATTATTGGGACGCAGCTCTTCTAATCTAAAAGGACTTATGATAAGTCCTTGGGTAATTGATCGCTTCATTATGAAGGTGAAATAAAATTTATAGCAAGTTCTCCAAAGGACATATCAGTAATTGCACCAGGAGATAGAATAACACAGTTACTAATAATACCCAGGTTACATGATAAATTTTCCAGTCATGCTGTAGAAAGAGGTTCCAAGGGATTAGGCTCCACAGGTTTAGATTGGGCTATGCTTTCTTTAAATTTAGATTCTCGCCCCATGCTAAAACCAAATATTCAAGGACATGAATTTAATGTGCTACTGGATACAGGTGCAGTCCTTAGCATCATCTCTCATCAAGAATGGCCAAAACATTGGCAATTACAATAAGCCACTCAAACGCTTTGAGACCTAGGAGTGGCGACTAATCCCCATAGAAGTGCAATGGTATTAGATTGGAATGATTCTGAGGGATGTGAAGGAACTATACAGCCATATGTATTGGATCATCTTCCTGTAAATTGATGGGGATGAGATGTCCTAGATCAATTAGGTTTGACATTAACAAATAACATCAATCAAAATGCACCCACTATTATGGCTAGAGAAGGTTTTTTGAAAGGAAAAAGATTAGAAAAACTAGAACAAGGTATAGCAGCACCAATTCAAATAGACCAAGCAACAGACAGACTTGGGTTGGATTTTCAGAAAGGGCCACTGAGACAATAAAAATTACTTGGAAATAAGAAAGACCAGTATGGGTTCTTCAGTGGACCCTGACTAAAGAAAAGATACAATCACCCCAGGACCTGGTCAAACAACAATTAGCGGAAGAACATATACAACCTTCTGTATCTCCCCATTATACTCCCATTTTTGTCATCAAAAAGAAATCTGGTAAATGGAGATTATTGCAAGACTTAAGAGCCATTAATAATGAGATGGTTATTTTTGGACCTGCTCAGTCGGGGATCCCTCAATTGTCTGCTTTGCCAAAAACTTGGTATGTTTTAGTTATACATATTAAAGATTTTTTTTTTTCAATTCCAATTCTTCCTGAGGATAGTCCACGTTTTGCATTTACTATCCCTGCACTGAATCATGAAGGTCCTGATCAGAGGTATGAGTGGAAAGTACTCACTCAAGGGATGCCTAACAGCCCAACTATGTGTGAAATTTATGTTAACAAAGTAATCCAGCCACTTAGAAATCAAAATTCTGAAATACAAATATTTCACTATATGGATGATGTATTATTAGCACACAAAGGTAAAAACGCATTGCTAGAATGTTATGCAACACTTACAAACTTATTAAAAATTATAATCTAGAGATAACAATTGATAAAGTACAATTAAATTTTCCAATTAATTATTTAGGAGTTCTATTATCCTCAACCATGGTCAGTCCACCAAAAATTCAAATACGAGTAGATCAACTGCAATCAATTAATGACTTTCAAAAGTTATTAGGAGACATAAATTGGATAAGGCCTTATCTAGGTATACAAAGAGGAGAGTTGGGACCTTTATTTGATATCCTAAAAGGTCCATCTGATCCAAATTCACCCAGAATGTAAACGCCTGAAGCAAGAAAGGCATTAAAAATCATTGAAACATATATGGGAAATATGCATCTGGATAGATTTGATAAAATATTGCCTTTATTATTTATTGTACTACCAACAAAAAATATTCCTACAGGAGTATGTTGGCAAGAAGCTCCATTATAATGGATTAATTTTTCTTATTCTTCTAACACTATAATTAATAGGTATCCCAAGGCTAACGGACAATTAATACTCATAGGAATAAAAGCAGCAAAGTGAGTGTTTGGAATTTCTCCCAACAAAAGTATTACTCCATACACTATGAATCAAATTGATTAATTAGCTAATGAGTTAAATACTTGGGCAATAATCATGTGTAAATCTAATATTTCTTTTGATACCCACTTACCATCTAATCTTATATTGTCTTTTTGGTCATCTCATCCTGTAATTTTTCCAAAAATGACAAGAAAACACCTATCATGAATGCTCCAAATATATTCATTGATGGGTCAAATAATGGTACAGCAGCAATTGTTACACCTGATCAAACTGTTACATTTTTAATACCCCAACAATCAGCTCAAAAGGTAGAGCTTAATGCAGTATTATAAGCTTCTGTGATGTTTAAAGATTCTGTGTTTAATTTATTTTCCAATAGTCAGTATATAGTTAATGCTATAGTATCCCTTGAAGATGCTGGTAGGATTTCCCCTTCCTCTACTGTTTTCTCTTTCCTTTCCACTATACAAAGTCTAATCTGGGACAGAAAAGATCCATTCTTAATAGGACATATCAGGGCACATCCAGGATTGCCTGGAGCCCTTAGTTTGGGCAATGATTTAGCAGATAAAACTACACATGACATACATACATATTTTCTCTACAATAGAAGAAGCTATAAATTTTCATAAAAAGTTGCATATCAATGCTAACACTTTACAAAAGCATTTCAAAATAACTAAGTAACAAGCTAGACAAATAATAAAACAATGTCAAAATTTTGTGACCATTTTACCACAAGTTAATCTTGGAGTCAATCCTAGAAGATTGATACCTAACCATATTTGGCAGATGGACGTCACACACTTGCCAGAATTTGGAAAATTAAAATATTTGCATCTTACAGTTGATACTTCTTCTGGATTTTTGTTGGGCTCCCTTCATGCTGGAAAAATAACTAAAGATGTTGTAGCTCATTGCTTACAAAATTTTGCCACTTGGTCATTCCAAAAGAGTTAAAATAGATAATGCCCCTGGTTATACTTCTAACTCTTTTAAACAATTTTGCTCATCATTTGGCATTACTCATATAACAGGAATCCCATGCAATCCACAGGGACAAGGCAGAGTTGAAAGAGCACATCAAACTATTAAAATGTACTTATTAAAGTAAGAAGACGGAATTGGGAAGAGATATAAATTCCCCAAAGATGAACTTAAAACAACCCTTTTTAACTCTAAACTTTTTAAATTTGGATTTTCAGGACTTAGTGCTGCAGAAACGCATATGTGTCCAAAAAATGTGTATAAGCCCAAGGTACTTTGGAAGGATATTCTAACAGGACAATGTAAAGGTCCTGACCCATTAATTTTCTAGAATTGGGTGTCTGTTTGTGGGTTTCCACAGGAAGAACAGCAGCCGATTTGGATTCCAGAGAGATTAACTAAGGTTCTGACTCAGTGATTGCCTAAAGTCGGGGGTCTGTTTATGTGTTTCCACAGGGAGAACAGCAGCCGATTTGGATTCCAGAGAGATTAACTAAAGCAATTTCTATAGACCAAAATAAGATGATTTGGCTCAAATCCATAACAGCTGATGTGCAAAACTCCAGTTTGGCTATCCTTACATCGGCGACAGAACAGGGATGCTTTTTTCAATATCTATTTTATTATTGCCCTTTACCACATCATGAAGTTCTCTTTTGTTTTTTGAGCTTATACAGACCTAGGTTAATGTTTTGCTGATCAGTTCTATTTTTTGTCTATAGAGTTTTTAAACATTGCAATGATGATTTCACCTGTAAAAAGTTATAAGGCCTTTACTATTATATTATGTGTTGTATGTATTTATTATGTGTGCACACTTGTGTTTTGTGTTATATGTTTGAATGTGTGTATGTCCATATATCATATATGATGAGTGCTCATGAAAAAATGGGTCCATTTTTTTTTAATTCACGTGAATTAAATAGTTTAATTTAAATGGGGTAAACAACTGTTCAGGATTGTTTTAATATGTGAAAAAATAGGAGGTTAACAGACCTGTTTTTTTACTTTTACCTTTTTTTTCATTATATTTAATAATTCTCTTCAAGATAATGTAAATTGTTATGAAAATTGTTTTCTTTAAGTGCCTTCTGGAATGTTACATATTTTTTTCTTTAGCCATTATTGCCAGAATTCTTATCTTTATCCCAGTGCCGGTGAAGACAAAGATAAAACCAATATACAGGTTCTGCAATACCCATCACTGAACTGCTTGCAGAACTTGCTTGGAATATGTATCACTTGTATGCATTGTGAACTCACTTGTATGCATTGTGAACTATCTGCTGGTGCAGCGAATTGTGGTAGTGTTTGGATACTTATGCTGATTCTGTCATCAGTGGTACAATTTTTCCAAAAGGAGCCCTCAATTGGCTTGGTGTATCTTCCCTATTCTCGTTTGATAGAGGTCAGGAAACTTACAGAGGAAGGCGAAAGAATTCATCCACAATGACTGCTCTTTTGGCCATTTTTGTTTTGGATACACACATGGGATCTTTCTTTAGATCTATCAGATTCTGAGATTCAAAGCCACAACCTCACACAGGGCCAAGAGGCTGATTCAGACACATCCCTTTCCAAAGCAATTAAGCAAAGAGCCACAGGTGATGCCCATTCCTTCCATTTGAATACTGTTTTCTTCAGGCTTCACAAAGGGGTGGCCTGAGGCAAAGACCTTCCTAACATTCAGGGCAAGGGAACCATAGGTAAGCAAATTGCCCAAAGCAGGGTTTCTCCACTGAGACTTTTCTGTTTACAATGATATCTGAGGTTTCTGAAATCTTCCTTTTCCCTTCAGCTATGCAGTACATGGCCATCTCACAGAGTTTGGAGGTGGTACATATCTTGAACACAAAACAATGAG
Organism: Callospermophilus lateralis; assembly: GCF_048772815.1. Taxonomy (NCBI): domain Eukaryota; kingdom Metazoa; phylum Chordata; class Mammalia; order Rodentia; family Sciuridae; genus Callospermophilus; species Callospermophilus lateralis. The sequence goes on from NW_027514481.1 coordinate 91,638, forward strand.
GCTATTCTGGAGAGAGGCCAGAATTCAGGAATAAAACAGGAACTTAGGAAGATAGTAGGTGTTGCCTGTCCATAAGACAAGCAACAGTCCATTCATAAAAAGGGCAGAATGAATGCCTGGAAGCTTCCTACTAGACAGGACACCTCCATTGATGCATTCTCTTTTCTAAAGACTACAACAACGGACACAGTGCATATACAGACATAGAAAAACTCGCCTTGTCAAATGACTTACTAGAAACAGTCGACTCCAAACCAAACAAACCACCTTTCCTACCTATTCTCAGAACATGAGACAAAACCATGAACTCACACCCACACCCACAAAGGAACCTCCTTCCCACAAGTAGGTCTGTGAATATCTGTAGTGTCCTCGGACTGGTGGACCATACTATGTTCTTCCAAAATGGCCTGTCTTGTATCAGAACTGGCCTTCTTTGCCAACTCTGTTAAGTTGGCAGAAGCCAGCAGCTTTCTCAGGGAAGGCCCCTCTTCAGAGTTCTCCTGGCATTTGGCCATCCTCACATAAGGAGGTAACAAGAAATACTGACTCTGTCCTTGGTAAATTCAAACAAGTGTGCCCACTGGGACTGGGAATGGGACTGGCTCTGGGTGCCTGGCTTCCTGGATCCCAGGTTCAGAGAGTTCCATCACCAAGGAAGTGAGGTAGGTCACTTCCTTCAGGAATTGAATGAGGTCAATACCTTGGCAACCACTTTGTCCTAACAGTTGTTTACAAGGGTCCCATGAGATGGAGGCTGCCCCTACTTCCTCTGACACATTCATTAGTTAGAATGGTATATCAACCATAGGCACCAGGGAACAGCTCTCCACACAGGCCTGTTTTGGTCCATCTTTTCTACATTAAGAACAGAGTGGCTGATTCAGACAGAATACTTCATACTGACCGGGTTTTTTGCCATGGAAGATGATTTTGCTATTTCAGGTCCTTCAGAGCTGCCTAAGTTTTCTCCAGGGAACATTTCTGCATGAACCTTTGAGGTTCTCAGCAGGTGGAAGATACCCTACATTCCTGTATTGTAAGACCAACTCTCTCCCTGCTCTATTGTAAAGTTAGATTGAGGGAACAGTGTATGCTTAGGGTTAATAACAGGTTCGATTTGGGTTAGGAATCATTCTGAGGGATGCATAATGGTATTGGGAACCTGCGATATTTACAAGAATATAGAGGTAAAATATAAGCATGAAAACAGAAATCTAGTTATGATTTGAAGCCCAGAAGTGCATCGGGCCCTTGATTGGGATACTTAGCTTTGAATTATATTCTGCACAGATGTCTCAGATAAATCGATATACAATAGTAAGTGATAGGATCAGACATTTTCAACAGGCTTGAGGTTGAATATATAATCTTAGGAAGAAACAAATATTTAGTCACCAATAGGATTGACATTTGATAGCAGTAGGCAACCTGGACATTGATGTTTTTTGTAATCCATACTCACTTTCCATTTAGACTTCGGTACAAACATTAGTGTGACATTTGCATTTTGTGAAAGAAGTCACATGAAAAGACCAGTGAAGAAACCTCGTGGAAAACATGTATTTTGAATTAGGAAGTGATGGAATGTAAAACAAAATGCCTATTAATTTCTTAACTTGTTGATGAAATATATACCCTATCATGTGTATTAACTGAAGAAATAGAAATCTACCAGTATTGAATAAAAATGAATGACAAAATACACATCATGTCCCATAGAAATCTACTTGCATTGATATTAAACTGGGTCAGTTACTGCAGAAATATTAGGATTTGTATGCACCATTTACTGAAGTTAGTTTTCAGTACTAGGAATCAAATATGTAGTTCAGGTGGATGAATATTTCTCAGAATAATTTTGTGAAAAGTTGATTATTAATCCACATACATGAAAATGAATGAATTTACGGAGTGTATAGTAAGACACATATATTTCACATTTTGAAAAATCTAGAGTGTGTGTGTATATACATAAACACACACACACACACACACACACACACACACACACAGACATTAAAAAGTAGCAAAATATGCCAATTGAAATTCACCATGAAATATATGTCATCCACAGATCGAAATAAATTAGTTTTACTGAACATGGATTCATGTATAATATTGTTGTACTAGGAAGATCAACAATTGTCTGAATTTTCAGTTCCAACAGCATTCAGGAGGAGTGATCTCTTCTCACAATTTGTATCTGCCAAGTCAGCCACCTCACAAGAATGTACGTGTGGTACCAGGTAGGATTCTATATGTGCATATTAAAATACATGTACAGAATAGGCTACAGAAAAAGGGAGACAGGAATTCACATATTCGTTAACTTTAAAAACACATGGAGAACCATTTCAACAAAAAATTAACTAGATTTATAACATATACCCTATATAATGCAAAAGGCAATTCCAATGATACATCATTCGTCCTCTTAACTGCTTGTATTTCTATTCTTTTTGGGTTAATTTTCCCCATCATATTAGGATTAGTAGTCAGAGTCTAGTTGGGCATGTGTTAGTGTCAGGGATTCAGTATTTCAAATGGAAATTTGGAAAACGATTCCAATGTTTATGCAAATATGTGCTACAAAAATATCTTTCCACTCTCATCCAGAACAATGCCTTGACTTTACCTTCATTACAAGTAAAACACAATTAGAGTGGAAGCGTTAGAAAATCTGTGAATACTTATCTGGAATCGAATATGTTCAGGAGTTCACAAACTTGGAGGTGGTAGAGAAGATTCCAAAAGTAAGGGAAAGGGAAAAACTCCACAAACATGGAGCTCTGCTGGACTAAAAACTTCTTGAGTAACTGCCTCTGAGCTTGGGCACTTGAAATATATGTTGTAGTCAGGAGATTTAGCTTCCTTTGTAGTGAGACCATCAAATCTGGGTATGATTCTATGTGACCTGGAATACATGATTTCTTATTTTCCAAAAAACATTAGAAAGCAGTCCTTAATTCTCTCTTTGTAGGTAAACTGTGGCCACTGGGGGCTAATTGTCTACCCTTTTGAACTCTTAAGCCATTTGGTCATCCTCCAGTTTTCCTGGTGTTTCTTGCTGCTGCATTGGGAATTTGGTATTTGCTTCACGAAATGCAAGGAATTCAACTGGGACACAGTGCTGGAGGGAGTTCTGTCACGTGTGGTGGGTCAGGGTCTGCAGGAGAATCCACCAACCAGGCTTCTATCCCACATAGCTTGCCTCCTTAACCATAGCAACCTGATTCTAAACATTGGCCTGAATCCTCTTCATATAACAAGATGCCTTTACATAGAAGCGTCTGCTGGCTGCACCATGTCAGTCACAAGCCAATTGGAAGCCAATGGCAGATCCACATGGCCCAACCACAGAGGTTTTTTTTTTTTTTTTTTTTTTTTTTTTTTTTTTTTTTTTTTTTTTTTTTTTTTATCACACACCTGCCCATCACTGCACTAGGCCCACTACTCAGCAGGGTCCAACTTCCTGGAATCTCTGTTCTACACAATTTTCATGAAACTCAGTCAATCATGTCACTGTCCTGCATATTCATGATCAGCAACAGGACATCCAAAGTTTCTCCAGTACCATCTGGTCATGGGAATTTCAAAAATTTCATGGTATTTATCTAGCAATTTTTCAAGGATGAATTTGGCAGCATGTGGGTTTCAATTCATTCAGGGACCATTAAGTGTTTTGGAAGTTCATTTCAAAGAAAGTTCTGGAGAAATCTCACAGGCAAGGTTTCCCAAAGATTGGCCAAAAGGTCACATAAATCCAGGCCCATTGAGGTCTACAATGTGAGGTCCATATGTGTTATGACTCTCAACTAAGCCTGCCAAGTCTTTCAGAATAAAATCATGTGATATCCAGCCTGAGATTCCCAGTGATCTCTGGAAAGCCACCCTGGGCCTAGATGTCAGTTTCCAAGGGTGACTCTCATACTTGGCTTCCTAAAATCCCAACCGAATTATGGCAATACTTCTCTAAGTTCTATTCCTGTACTCAGTCTCTAAGGGGAATCACGCCACAGTTCAAACCCAGGTGGACTCATTCCTGTATTATAAGACCATCCATTCCAACTGCCACAAAAATGACCACAATTAAAACCAAAACACTCCCACATGGCCCTCATCTTCTTCCATATAGACACTCATCATATCCTCTGGCTGGAGATTTACATGAGGAATGCAGCCCAAGACAGTGTCCAGAATACGCTCCCTTGCTCCTCGTTTACCTAAATTCTGAGTGACCTGGACACCCTTCCTTTGAACCAGGAGTGAGTCAAATAGGACTGCCATTAATACTTATCCACTTCTCAAATTTGAGACCTACTGACTGTTGGGTTTAGATTCTTTATGTTAATTGGAGTCATGAGAAAACCCAAGCACCTATGTGCTAGCCTCTGCAGGGATTTGAAGAACTCATTTGACCTAAAGGATCCCTATTCTCACTTGATTGATGTCAGAAACCTTACAGAGGAAGGCGAAAGACTTATCCACAATGACTGCTCTTTTTGTCATTTTGGTTTTGGATGCACACATGGGATCTTTCTTTAGATCCATCAGTTGCTGAAAATCTAAGCCACAGCCTAACACAGGGCCAAGACGCTGATTCAGACAAATCCCTTTGCAGAGCAATTAAGCAAAGAGCCACAGGTGATGCCCATTCTTTTTATTTGAAAAAGGTTTTCTTCAGACTTCACAAAGCGTTGGCCTGAGGCAAAGACCATCCTGACATTTAGGGCAATAGAACAATAGGTAAGAAAAGGCGCAAAGCAGGGTTTCCACAATGAGACATTACAGGTCAAACTGGTATGTGAGTTTTCTGAGATGCTCGCCATTCACTTCAGCTATTCAGTACATGGCCATGTCACAGAGCTTGGAGGTGGTACATATCTTGGATACAAAGCCATGAGCCTATTATGGATAGTGGCCAGATTTCAGGAAGAAAACAGGAACTTAGGAAGATCGTAGGTGTTGCCCATCAATATGGCAAGCCGCATTTCATTTACAAATTGGGCAGGATGAATGCTGGTAAGCTTTCTAATAGACAGGACACATCAATTGATGCATTCTCTTTTCTAAAATCTATAACCATGGACACAGTGGGATACAGAGACACAGAAACACTCGCATTGTCAAACGACTTACTAGAAACAATTCATTCCAAACCAAACAAACATCATTTGTACCTATTCTCAGAACAAGAGCCAAATCCACAAACCCACACCCACACCCACAAAGGCACCTCTTTCCCCCAAGTAGGTTGTGACTATTTGGAGTGTCCTCTGACTGTGGGACATTCTGGTTGCCCCGAAATGGCCTGTCCTGTCTCTGATCTTGTGTCCTTTTCCAACTCTCTGAAGTTGTCAGGAGTCAGTGGTGAGCCACTACCTGCTTTCTCATAAAAGGCCCGTCTTCAGAGATTTCCTGCCATTTGGCCATCCTAACATCAGTAGGTACCAAGAAAGATTGACTCTGCCCTCGGGAAATCCAAAAAGTGAAACCACTGCGACTGGGACTAGGACTGGCACTGTTTGACTGGCTTCCTGGATCACAAGTTCAGAGACTTCCATCACCAAGGAAGTGAGGTGAGGTCACTTCCGTCAGAAACTGAATGAACTCACTGCCTTGTCAACCACTTTGTCCTAAGAGTTGCTTCCAAGCTTCCCATGAGATGGAGGCTGCCCCTGCTTCCTGTGACACTTTCACAAGTTAGAATGGTATATCAACCATAGGCACCCAGTAACAGCTCTCCACACTGGTCTCATTTGGTCCATCTTCTCTACATTAAGAATAGAGAGGCTGATTCAGACACAACCCTTCACCCTGACCAGGTTGTTTTCAATGGAAAATGACTTTTGCTCTCTCAGGTCCTTCAGAGGTGCCTACATCTTCTCCAGGGATTATGTCTGCATGGACCTTTGAGGTTCTCAGCAGGTGGAAGATCCACTACATTCCTGTATTATAAGACCAACTCTGTCCCTGCTCTTCTGTAAAGTTAGATTGAGGTAAGAGTGTATGTTTAGGGTTAATAACATGTTTGATTTCGGTTAGGAATCATTCTGCTGAATGAATAATGGTATTGGGAACCTGCAATATGTATAAAAATATAGAGGTAAAATATATGTATAAAAACAGAAATCTAACTAACATTTGAAACCCAGAAGGGCACTGGGGCCTTGATTGGGATATTTAGCTTTGAATAAATCGATATACAATGGCATAGGACCTTGTACCTTGGATAATAGAATGTAGAAGAGAACATCCAGTCAAAAAGGATAGTTGGTAGTGAAAGGTTAATAAAATAGGCACTTGTCACTTCCTGTTTTTCCTTATGCTTAACAAAACACTGTTGAAATATTGAGAACTGTTTGCTCATCTTGTTCCCAGAATGTGCTCTTTCCAACTGCCAAAGTGTAGAATGTACTCCCTCACCCAGTTGCACGCAAACCGACCACTCGCCAAGACCCATCAGTAAACTTCCCTCCCTGCCCTCTCCAAGGAAAGTATATATGTTCTGCTTAAACTGCTCTCAGGGCTCTCTGCTCTATTCAAGTGAGCTCTGAGCCCCAGCATGCTGGACCCCCAATAATCCCTTTGCTGTTGGATAAGACAGTCTCTTGGTGGTCTCTTCCTTCAATGCTCACCCGACCTTTACATATGGAGATTCCACCGAGTTCTGGCAGTGGCAGACAAGAGACCCTAACGGGCTCCTCTTGGGTTAAGCAAGGCGCCTCTTTCTGGTTTAAGTGTTAATCTTAGGGCTTGTAAAATGGCTGTCAATGAAGAGCATGAGCTCTCTCCAATGGTGGCTGACAGACATGTCACAGAGCCACAGGCCACGTCCCTGGGGGACGCCCCAAAGGACTCGGAAAATCGAGGAACAATAGTCTTCTCGACTCAGTGATATTTTGTATCGGATTGGGTATTGCCAGCCCATTGGGTTTTGCTGGCTACTCAGTCCTGGTCTCTGTTTTGGATGTCCATTGAATGTCTTTATTGACTTGTTTTGTCTGTGTCGTCTGTCCTTGCATTCACTCTTTGTGTATCTTTCATTATGGGACACAGTACTTCAATACCCATGTCCCTGACCCTTGATCACTGGACCAAATTTCACTTAAGGGCTCAGAATCTTTCCTTTTTCAGTGAAACGCTGGACCTGCCAGACTCTCTGTGCCTCAGAATGGCCCACCTTTGGACTTAGATGGCCTCTAGAAGGATCTTTCTGCTTCCCACTAATTTAATAAGCCAGAGATATTGTCTTTCAACTGGGCACACATAGCCATCCAGATGAACAGCCATATATCTTAACTTGTCAGGACCTCTGCAAATCTCCTCCTCCATGGGTGAAGCATTTCCTTGCCCCTGCCCGCACTCCTACTCCTTCGCCCATGATCTCTCAAACCCTCTTCTCCTCCTCCTCCTCCACCCTCTGTTCTCCCTGAGTCACAAGATTTGACTCTACTGGACTCTCCTCCCCTCCTTATTCCCTGCCCTCTTCCCCCAACCACCAACACCCTCTAAATGATTCCCCTGCAGCTGACTCAGCCTCTCCACCATTGGACGAAGCCAAGCTAGCCCAGCGCCCTCCAGATAACTCATCCGCGGCACACACAGCCCCTCCTCCCCAGGAGGAAGCTGGCCTGGCTAAGGGAACTCGCTGGCGGCAAATGTTTGAAAACCCTGGAACTCCTGTGATGATCCCCGTATGTCCCTACGGGCCAATGATTGACAAAGGCAATGGGGGGAAAATGCAAGCCTACCAATATTGGCCTTTCTCCTCTTCAGACCTATATAACTGGAAAAATAACAATCCCCATTTTTTCGAGGATTCTACCCGGCTCACATGTCTGGTTGAGTCATTGTTGTTTTCAGAGCCGCCTACTTGGGATGACTTTCAACAACTCCTAGGGACTCTCTTTATGACAGAGGAACAAAAGAGAATCCTCCTGGAAGCTAGAAAAAAAATCCTAAGTCCAGATGGGAGACTGACATATCTTCCCAACATAATCAAAGCCGGCTTTCCCTAGAATCAACCCAAATGGTTGCCCAAAACTTTGAAGGTAGAAAGCATCTGTCCACTTCTCACCGGGTTCTAATAGTGGGCATCCGAGCGGCCGCTAGGTGACCAACTAATTTGGCCAAGGCAATAGAGATTATTCAAGGGCCTGATAAATCTGCCTCTATGTTTCTAGAGAGAATTATGGAGGCATAGGATATATACTCCTTTCAATACTCATGCAGAGGATCAAAAGGCATCTGTCACAATGGCCTTTATTGGGCATGCTGCCCTGGATATATAAAGAAAGTTACAATGCTTAGATGGATTACAAGATATGACTTTGAGAGATTTAGTCAGAGAAGCCGAGAAAGTATACTATAAAAGAGAAACTGAGGAAGAGAAGGGAGCAAAGGGAGGATAAAAGAAACAAAAGACAGACTAATGAGTTGACTAAGGTCCCGGTCACAACAACCAAAGGGCCAGAAAATAAGAAACAGGGAGACAGGAAGGGATACCTGGTCCCACGCCAGAGGCCCCCCTGACCTCAGGTAAATGTGCCTACTGTAAAGAAAGAGGACACTGGGTTCAAGAGTGCCCTAGAAAAAGACAGCCACGGGAGGCAGCCATTCTGACTCTTGAGGATGACTACAAAGGTTGGGGCTCAGATCCCCTCCCCAAACTCAGCGTAACTTTTGAAGTGGAGGGGACCCCAGTAAACTTTGAAGTGGATACAGGGGCAATAAACTCAGCCCTTAAGGCCCCATTAGGCCCTCTATCAAATAAAAGGTCTCTAGGTCAAGGGGCTAATGGCTTTAAATGTCGGGCTTGGACAACTAAGAGGACCATGGACCTGGGGAAAGAAAAAATCCATCACTTTTTTTTAGAAATCCCTGAATGCCTGGCCCCATTGATGGGCAGATATCTGCTCACCAAGCTCCGGACCAAAATAAGTTTTAACCCTGAAGGCCCCCAAGTGGAATTTCTAAATCTTCCAGTAAAAACTCCTACAGTCATGGCTCTAACTATGTCAGTAGAAAATGCATATCAACTCACTCACCTTGGTTCAAAGAAACTGCAGGTATTTCTGAAGTATCAAAAACAGAGTTTTCCACTAACAGACTCACAGCAAAATGAAATAACTGAATGGGTATAAAAACCCTGTTGCTTTCATCAATTGCTTAATGCTTACCCTTTCAAGCTTCCTGCAGGAAAGCACCTACGAGGAACCAGACCAGGACAATTCTGGGAAGTGGACTTTACTGAAATTAAGCCAGCAAGGTATGGACATAAATATCTCCTAGTCTTTGTAGATACATTTTCAGGATGGATTGAAGCCCTCCCCACAAAAAGAAAAAAGAAGAAAAGAAACAGCGCAAATGATGCTCAAGAAGATAGTGGAAGATATTTTTCCAAGATACGTCCTGCCTAAGGTAACAGGGTCTGATAATGCACAGGAGTTCATGGCCCAGGTAAGTCAGGGGTGAGCCAGGAACCTGGGGGTTAATTGGAAGTTATATTGTGCTTATAGACCCCAGAGTTGAGGACAGGACAGGGTGAAAGAATGAATAGAACCATTAAAGAGACCTTAACAAAATTCAGCTTAGCGACCAGCATAAAAGATTGGACTATGCTTCTGCCTTATGCAAATTTTCATGCAAGAAATACTCCCTCTGTTTCTTGAGTAACCTCACCCCCTGTGAAATTCTCTATGGGGCCCCTCCACCAGTAAGGGACCTAACCCCAACTGTAAGACCTAACGATCCCTTCCACACCCCCTTTCTTGACAGACTTAAAGCTCTTGAAAGAACTCAGCGATACCTGTAAAAACAGCTGGCCACTGCCTACCAAACTGGGGATAAGGGGACTCCACATCAATATCAATTAAGAGACTTCATCTATGTAAGACACCATCAGGTGTCATCCCTGGAACCCCGCTGGAAAGGACCATACCAGGTGCTACTTATAACACGTACAGTGGTAAAGGTAGACGGAATCACTTCATGAATCCATGCCTCTCATCTCAACCCTGCGCCCTGTCCAGACTCTTTCTGCAAACTGTAAAAGACTAGTAACACTTTCAAATTGCGTATTCGCCATGTGGATAAGGCTATAGACTGACCCCTTGGCCACAAATAGTCCTAACCCTCATCAGCCCGTTCAGCAGCGATGACTGATCACAAATCCTACTGGAAAAAAAGTATAATCTAACTTGCATACAGCCACCTTAGGGACCTGGTGGCCATCTCTCCACCCAGACATTTGTCAGTTGGCTATAGGTCTTTCCTATTGGGATATCCCTGATGAAGAGGATCCCACTAAAATACCATTAAATACCCTCCATACCATAGGTAATGGAAACAAACATTATTGATGTGGGGACACGCAAGCCAGATGCAGGTTTGCTAGCCTGGATTACTATGTTTGCCTGGCAGACTATCAAAGCCACAAACAGTCACGGCTGTGTGGGGGAAAAGCCGACTTTTTCTGTAAGTCATGGGGATGTGAGCATACAGGGGCTGCCTGATGGAACCCAAACTCCTCATCTAATTCAGTACAGAGCATTGGCCATACTACCAATTAGATAACCAAAACCGATGGTCCCCAGAGGGGTCTCTAGATCCTCAAATTCTGTGTGACCTTTTTTTTTTAAAGAGAGAGTGAGAGAGAGAGACAGAGAGAATTTTTAATATTTATATTTTAGTTTTTGGCCGACACGACATCTTTGTATGTGATTCTAAAGATCGAACCCGGGCCACACGCATGCCAGGCGAGCGCGCTACCGGTTGAGCCACATCCCCAGCCCCGCATGACCTTTTTAACTTCTGAAAGTGCTCAAAAGGGTGAAAGGAGGTTTCCCTATGGGCAGGAATTTTCAATCCTTCGCTCACATCATGAACTATGCTTATACAATAGATCCTCACCTTCAGCCTTCTGCTCCAGAGTCTCTGCTGTCACTCCCACCTCAGCAACCAGATTTCTCCCCTCCAATTATTAGATCAAAAACCCAAACCTCCGCTGGTTTTCAGACCATTGCCCCCTTGCTGAGGTAGCAGGTACTGAGGTACCCCTCCACCCACTCACTCCTCTCTTCTCCTGTCAGTGCCTACACCGGGTCCCACCAGGTCCTCTTACCAGCTAACCCAAAGCTCAAACCACCTGAGGAGAGCCCTCAGACCCCTATACAAGATGTAATGAAAATGGCCTTTAAAGTTGCTTTTCATCACTGAAAAGGGTTTACTAAGAATTTAAAGTCCCTCACATGCGTTTTGGGATACTCACTCTTGTCTTCCCCTCTGCTCTACCTGTTCTACTGCTCAAGTGTTTGTTGCTAGGAAAATCCCAAACCCCTTTCCCATTATTCTTTTACATCTCTTCTTCCTCATTCTCAGATCCTCGGAGCTGCTGTCAGCCACACCTTTCCTGTCTTCCCCTTCTGTACCAGGCCCACAGAAAAGTCTTAATTGACTTTCTACAGAAGTCTTCATCATGGATGACTTTAGGACTTTCAGCAAAAGAGTCCCTATAAAAGAGTTCAATGTAGATAAACTTCCTCTTTTATTGTTGCCTTGTTCTACTTGGCCACTGGCTAAAAAAATCAGCACTCTTATGCTAGACACCCCCTTACTTGTTTTCCACAAAATATGTGAACAAGACCTCTGCCCGTGAGCTGGGGCTTTACTGAGATGGCTACATTTCTAAGATAAAGAAGTTACCAACTGGGCTCCGTGGTAACACCTGGCAGAGGGCAAAAATAAGAAAGGTAAGAAAAAGCTCTCCCCCTTCCACGTGTCCTTGAAAAGTTAACTTGCCCAGAACAGAGGAAAAAACAGAAACAAAAACTGGTTTTTTGAACATCTGCAGACTGTGAACTTCTGAGCCCCTTCCATGTTGGGTACAAAATTCTGAAATTACCTAAACTTGAGTTTCAGGGGATTAATTGATTACAACAGAAGCAATGCCCTCTAAATCTGGTTGCAACCAAATAGGACGGTTTCCCTGTCTTCGGTGCTATCTTAGGAGCCTTACCTACAACAGCCTAATTCTATATAATTAAACATTGTTTATGTTTTAAAGAAATGGACAACAGATGTGATTAATTGTGTAATGGTGCAGATGTTTCCCAGAGTGCTCTAACATGATGCAGATTCATTTGAAGATCAAATAGGGGGGCATACAACCCGTTTCCACTGGGAACATATATCCCTCACTTTAGCCATCCTATTAGGAATAGGAGTTGCTGCAGGGTTGGGCACAGGAACCACTGCACTGGTCCATGGGACACAACAAATGACCCAATTTGAAGCAGCAATAGACCAAAACAAAGATATTAGATACCTCCATCAGAGCTTTGCATGAATCTTTAACCTCTCTCTCTGAAGTTGTTTTACAGAACAGGAGAGTGACACAAAACACACACACACAGAAAAAAATAGCAATATATATGTCAATAAAAATTCATCATAAAATATATATTATCCACAGATCCAAAAATATTCATTTTACTGAACATGGATTTATGCATAATGTTGTTCAACTAGGAAGCTCACCCATAGGTTGAATATTCAGTTCCAACACGGTTTAGTAGGAGTGATCTCTTCTCACAATTTGTACCTGCCAAGTCATCCACCTCACAAGAATGTATTTGTGGTACCACGTAGGATTCTTTATATGCATATAAAAATACATGTGCTGAATAGGCTACAGAGAAAGGGAGACAGGAATTCACATATTTGTTTACTTTAAAAAAACATGGAGAACTATTTCAATAAAAAATTGACTAGATTTAACTCCTACTCTGTATCATGCATAGGCAAGTCCAAATATACACCGTGCCTCCTCTGAACTGCTTGTATTTCTATTCTGTTTGGGTTATATTTCTCCATCCTATTAGGATTAGTAGTCAGAGTCTGGTCGGGTATGTATCAGTGTCAGGGATTCAGTATTTCGAATGGAAAATAGGAAATTGAATCCAATGTGTATGCAAATATATGCTACACAAAAATCTTCCCACTCTCATCCAGAACAATGCTTTAATATTACCTTCGCCTCAAGTGAGACACAATTAGAGGAGAAGAGTTAGAAAATCTGTGAATACCTATCTGGAATGGAAAATGCTCCAGATTTCACATCTTTGATGGAGGTAGAGGATTTTCTAAAAGTAAGGCACGGGGTAAACACTCCACAAACATGGAGCTCTGCTGGCCTAAAGACTTTTTGAGAATCTGCCTCTGAGGTCGGGCACTTGAAATATAGGTTGTTGTCAGGAGCTTTAGCTTCTTTTGTAGTGAGACCATCAAAGCTGGGTCTCCATGTCTTTGACCTGAAGAACCTGGTTTCTTATTTTCCAATGAACATGAGGCAGCAGGCCTGAATCATCTCTTTGTAGGTAAACTGTGACCACTGGTGACTTAGTGTCTCTCTGAGTGAACTGTGAAGCCATTTGGTCCTCCTCCACTTTTTGTGGTGTTGTTCCTGCTGCACTGGGAGTTTGATATTCGCTTCATGAAATACAAAGATTCCAACTGGGACACAGTGCTGGAGGGAGTTCTGTCACGTGTGGTGGGTCAGGGTCTGCAAGAGAATGCACCAACCAGGCTTCTATCCCTCATAGCTTGCCCCATTGCCCCCTTGTCCATATCAACCTGATTCTGAACATTGCCCTGAAACCTCTCCATATAACAAGATGACATTACATATAAGGATCTGCTGGCTGCACCATGTCAGTCACAAGCCATTTGGAATCCAATGGTAGATCCTCATGGCCCTACCACGGATATTTTAACACACACCTGCCCACCACTGTTTTAGGCCCACTACTCAGCAGACTGCAAAGTACTGGCATCTCTGTTCTACACCATTTTCATGAAACCCAGTCAATCAGGCACTGTCTTGTATACTCATGATCAGCAACAGGACATTCAAAGGTTCTCCAGTGCCACCTGGTCATGGGAATTTCAATAATTACATGGTGTTCTTCTAGTCATTTTTTAAGGATGAAGATGGAGGCACTGTGGGTTTCACTTCATTCAAGAACCATTAAATGTTGAGGAAGCTCATTTCAATGAAAGTTCTGGAGAACTCTCACAGGCAAGGCTTCCCAAAGAGAGGCCAAAAGATCACATGAAGCCAGGCCAATTGAGGTCTACAATGTTAGGTCTATGTGTGTTTTGACTCTCAAATATGGCTGCCAAGTCTTTCACAATAAAATCATATGATATCTTGGCTGATATTCCCAGTGCTCTGTGGAAAGCCACCCTGAGCCCATGTCTCAGTTTCCAAGGGCGACTCTCATGCGTGGCCTCCTGAAGTCCCATCACAATTCATGGAAATACTTCTCTGAGGTCAGTTCCACAACACAGTCACTAAGGGGAATCACACCAGAGTTCAAGCCCAGGTGGACCCAGACCTTTCTTCCAACCGCCACACAAATGACCACAATTAAAACCAAAACTCTCCCACATGGCCCTTATCTTCTTCCATATAGCCACTCTGGTAACCTCTGGCTGGAGGATTCCATGAGGTCTCAGCCAAAGAGAGTGTCCAAAATAGGCTCCCTTTCCCCTATTTTGCCTAAAGTCAGAGTGGCCTGGACACCCTTTCCATGAACCAGGAGTGATCAATTAAGCCTCCCATTAATACTGCTCTGTTTCTCCAATTTGAGGCCTACTGACTTTCAGGTATAGATTCTTTATGTGATTTGAAGTCATGCAAAAACCCAAGCACCTCTGCAGGGCTTTGAAGAACTCGTTTGACCCAAAGAATACCTATTCTTACTTGATGGAGGTCAGGAACCTAACAGAGGAAGGCGAGAGACTTCATCCACAATGACTGATCTTTTGGCAATTATGGTTTTGGATGCAGACATGGGATCATTCTTTAGATCCATCAGGTGCTGAGAATCAACGTCACAGCCACATACAAGGCCAAGAGGCTAAATCAGACACATCCCTTTCCAAAGCAATTAAGCAAAGAGCCACAGGTGATGCCCATTCATTTCCATTTGAAAACTGTATTCTTCAGGCTTCACAAAGGGGTGGCCTGAATCAAAGTCCTTCCTGACATTCTGGGCAACAGAACAATAGGTAAGCAAAAGGCCCAAAGCAGGGTATATCCACTGAGACTTTCCTGGTCACACTGATATCTGAGTTTTTTGAGATGCTGGCCATTCCCTTCAGCTATCCTGTACATGGCCATGTCAAATACCTTGGAGGTGGTACATATCTTGGACACAAAACCATGAGCCAATTCTGGAGAGTGGCCAGAATTCAGGAAGAAAACAGCGACTTAGGAAGGTAGTAGGTATTGCCCATCCATAAGGCAAGCTGCACTCCATTCATAAATTGGGCAGGATGAATACTGGGAAGCTTTCTACTAGACAGGACACATCCATTATTGCATTCTCTTTTCTCATGTCTACAACAGTGGACACAGTGGGATACACAGACATAGAAACACTCATCTTGTCAAACGACTTACTAGAAACAGTTCACTTCAAACCAAACAAACCACCTTTCCTACCTATTATCAGAACATGAGACAAAACCACAAACCCACACTCACAAAGGCACCTCCTTCCTTCAAGTATGTGTGTGTCTCTCCAGAGTTTACTCTGAGTGGTGGGCCATACTATGTTCCCCCGAAATGGCCTGTCCTTTCTCAGATCTGGTTTCCTTGGCCAACTCTGTGAAGTTGTCAGGAAAAAGTGATGAGCCACTACCTACTTTCTCAGGAAAAGTCCCTCTTCAGAGCTCTCCTGGCATTTGGCCATACTCAACTCAGTTGGTACCGAGAAAGACTGACTCTGTCCTTGGAAAATCCAAACAACTGAGCCCACTGGGACTGGGACTGGGATTGCCTCTCGGTGTCTGGCTTCTTGGATAGCATTTTCAGAGAGTTCCATCACCAAGTAAATGAGGTATGTCACATTCTTTGAAACTGAATGAGGCCACTGCCTTGGCAACCCCTTTGTCCTAACAGTTGCTTCCAAGGGTCCCATGAGATGGAAGCTGCCCCTACTTCCTGTGACACTTTCACAAGTTAGAATGGTATATCATCCATAGGCACCCGGGAACAGTTCTCCACACAGGCCTGGTTTGGTCCATCTTCTCTACAATTAGGAGAGAGAGGCTGATTCAGACTCATCCCTTCATCCTGACCAGGTTGTTTGCCATGGAAGATGACTTTTGCTCTCTCAGGTCCTTCATACCTCCCTACAACTTCTCCAGGTATCATTTCTGCATTCACCTTTGAGGTTTTCAGCAGGTGGAAGGTCCCCTACTTTCCTGTATTTTAAGAATAACTCTGTCCCTGCTCTTCTGTAAATTGAGATTGAGGGAACAGTGTATGTTTAGGATTAATAACAGGTTCGATTTGGGTTAGGAATCATTCTGTGTGATGAATAATGGTATTGGGAACCTGCGATATTTACAAAAACATAGAGGTGAAATATAAGTATGGAAACAGAAATCTAGTTATGATTTTAAACCCAGAATGGCATTGAGCCCTTGGTTCTGATACTTAGCTTTGAATTATGTTCTGTAACCATGTCTCAGATAATTCGATATACAATGTCACAGGACCTTGTACCTGGGTAGATTGAATGTAGAAGAGAACATCTAGTCAAAAAGCGATAGTAGGTAGGATTAGGAAGATAGTCGGTAGGTTTAGGAAGAAGAGTGAGTATAGGATTTGGACCAAAAGTTCTTTAGCAATAGGGTTTCGGTTAGAGAGTGAATGAAAATGTCAGCATATGTGAAGAGTCAGTCACAATGATGAACTGGGGAAAATATGTAGGAAATCAGGCATCAATAGAGACAATATGAAATCAGGCAAAGTATAAAGTGAGTGATAGGATTAGACATTTTCAAGAGGGTTGAGTTTGAATATATAAGCATTGGAAGAAACAAATATGATGTCACCAATAGGATTGACATTTGAGAGCATTAGGCAACCTGGACATGGATTTTTTTAGTTATCCATGTTCACTTTTCTTTTACGCTTTGGTACAATCATAGGTGTGACCATTACATTTTTTGTTCAGAATTTTACTGTGATAAAATGTATATGTGGATCAGGTGACATGAGTATTTCTTCCACCATTTCTGGGAGCAATATTTTGAAGACATATACAGTAGTGTTAGGGGTACAAAGAGGTGTACCCTGTGTCTATGAATATAGAGATAATGCATGAGTAGACCATCCTGTGAATAAATAATATAACTGGTTCCACTTTAAATAATGGAATTGACATCTGAAACTCTACAGGAAATCTTATGTTGATATACAATCATTTATTCCAACCAGTTATACATCTAATGGAAATATTAGGATTATGGTTTATCATGAAGGTTGTTTGAGTTTTGCTTCATAAGTGATTATAAAAAATGAAAATATTGTGATTGGAAAAAAGTCTTATGAAAAGACCATTCAAAAAACATGGAGGAATACATGTGTTCTGAAGCAGGAAGTGATTGATCATGAAAAAAATGCCTATATGTTTTCTAACTTTTGGATGAAATATATATCCTATGATGTGCATAAACTGAAGAAATAGTAATGTACCAGTGTTGAATAAAAATGAACCGCAAAATACACATCATGTCCCCTAAGAATCTACTTGCATTGATGTTAACTGGGACAGTAACTGTAGAAATATTAGAGTTTGTATGCGCCATTCACTGAAGTTAGTTTCAGTACTAGGAAACAAATATGTATTTCAGGTGGATGATTATTTCTGAGAATGATCTTGTGGAAAGTTTGTTATAAATCCACATATATGAATATGAATGAATTTAGCGAGTGTATAATAAGACACATATATTTCATATATACACACTCACACGCACAGACATTAAGAAGTAACAATATAGGAGATCCAACATGGCGGCGGGCATGGAGAAATCAAGTCTCTGACCTCTTATGCGCGGGCATAGGGAGTCGTAAACTGTCTAAATGCTATTTGCTCAGAATCACTAGGCAATGCTGACCTGACGTCGATCTGGGGCGAACAGTCTGGGACCTTCAGAACACACACAGAGCCCGGATCAGCTGCATACAAGCTCAGATTTGCCTGCTTCTCGTGACTCAGAACTAACGTTCCCGCTGAAATAACTGGTCGGCCCTTCTGAATTTACAGAGTTAAAAGCAAACTGAGCCTTCATAGGCAGTGGCCACTGGATTGAAATGGGGCTTGGGAGAGACAGTTAGGACCAACCGTTGCATTGGTCACCTGGCAAAAGGAATGAACGGTCACCATTTGCATGGGATAACACCATGGCAGAGAACTGATGTCATGGGCAGAGGAGATAACTTTATTGAAATCAGCACGACAGGTGTGTAATCCCCTATCCATCTCTCTCCACACAGCTGGGAAACCTTAAGGGCCCCTCACAGCTCTCCCTTAAGGGACCCTCCCAGCTCTCCCATGAGCAAGATAGCCAGACCAAGGGAATCAGGTGTGGCGCGGGACTCGCGGCGTGGAATTCCCAGCTACCGCTCCCACCAGTGCTGACAACCAGCACCAGCTAATGGGGGCATGGCTACCAGAGGGTAAGCAAATTTCCTGGGGGCTGTCAGCCCAAAGCTCTACAAACTTAGGGTCTGAGGAGGGCAAACAGGGAGAGTGTGCCAGGCGTTCATGAAAACAGGGCTACCAGGAGCAGAGACCTGACATGTAGCCAGTATTTTGGTGAGTGTCACAGTTGAGTGGAGCCTGGCTTGAGGAAACACAAGAGAAGGCCCTAGGTACTCAGGATTAGAGACCCACCCAATCTGGAAGGAAGAGCTGCTGCACAGTGATTGGTTCCCACCTATTGAGAGGAGACGCTTGGCCCAGTGAGTACAGCTCCACCTACTGAAAGAAAAGTTAATTGAAGTCTATGACTTCATGTATTTTTATTATTTTTTTATTTTTAGTTTTTTTTCTTTTTCTTTCATTTTCATTTTTTTGTTGTTGTTCTTCAACTTATTTTAATGTTTTTATTTTTTTAATTTTATTATTATTATTTTAAATTTTAATTTTCATTTTTTAAATTATCATTATTATTTTAAAAAAATATTTTTTCTTTATTTTCTATTTTTTTCTTTTGTCTTTTTATTTCTTTTCAATTTTCTTATTCCCTCTTCCTTGAATTCTACCTACCTATTCTAATTCTCTTTAGTGACTTCTTCCCATCCCTTCTGATATCTTTCCTCCCAAGCTTCAAATAAATTTATAAGAGTAAGCAGTATCTCAGCACTCAAACAGAACAAGAAGTAACATGAGCAGCATAAAAAGGCAAGAAAGAAAAGGAGTACAAACAATGAAGGACAACCTAAATTTTCAGGAGGACCTAGAATCATCAGAAAAATGGTCATATAAAGAACTCAAGGAATACCTTAGAGAGATGGAATGGAACCTTAAAGAGGATACGAGACAGCAAATCCATACAGTGAAAGAACACATTGAAAATGAATTACATAAACAGATAAAAGAAGAAGTTAAGCATCTTTATCAGGGATAGAGATTATAAAAAAATCAAACAATAATTCCAGAAATGAAGGAAACGATAAACCAAATTAAAAACTCAATTGAGAGTATCACTAACAGAGTGTAGCAAGTAGAATACAGAATGTCACATAATGAAGACAAAATATATCATCTTGAAAAGAGTCTAGCCAACACAGAAAGGCTGGTAAAAAATCACGAGAAAAACATCCAAGAGATATGGGATAACATAAAAAAAAAACAACTGATGAGTCATCTGGATAGAGGAAGGTACAGAGATTCAAACCATGGGAATGAGTAACCTGTTGAATGAAATAATTACAGAAAATTTTCCAGAAATAAAAAAGGAAACGGATATACAAATTGTAGATGCTTACAGGACACAGAGCACACAAAATTACAGTAGACCAAAGCCAAGACACATTGTTATGAAGATATCCAATATACAGAACAAAGAGAAAATATTAAAAGCTTAAAGAGAAAAGTTGCAGATTACATTCAGGGGTAAACCAAAAATGTTAACAACGGATTTTTCATCACAGACACTGAAAGTGAGAAGATCCTGGAACAATGTATTTCAAACACTGAAAGACAATGGATGCCAACCAAGAATTCTGTATCCAGCATAATTAAGCTTCAGGTACTACA
The DNA here is from genome assembly GCF_048772815.1 of Callospermophilus lateralis. Lineage (NCBI taxonomy): Eukaryota > Metazoa > Chordata > Mammalia > Rodentia > Sciuridae > Callospermophilus > Callospermophilus lateralis. Next base: position 111,767 of record NW_027514481.1, read on the forward strand.
ACAAAATAAAAAACTTTCATGATAAACAAAAGCTAAAAAATTTTCAGTCAGAAAACCAGCATTGCAAAGTGTATTGAGCAAAACACTACATGAGGAAAAAATAAAAAACAACAACCAAAACCATCAGTGGGAAGTGCCTCAGTAATGACAGAGGGCACGGGAAAAGCTAATCATGGAGAAACAAACTAAATAAAAAAAAAAAAGATAAATATTCAAACATGGCTGGCAGTACAAACCATATATCAATAGTAACTCTAAACACTAATGGCTTAAACTCTCCAATAAAGCAACATAGGCTTGTAGCTTGGATTCAAAAAACAAATCCAACAGTATGTTGCCTCCAGCAGACACATCTGAATGGAAAAGACATACAAAGGCTGAAGGTGAAAAGTTGGGAAAAAATATACCATGCACACGGTTCTCATAAGCAAGCAGGGGTGGCCATCCTCATATCGAATAAAATCGACTTCAAGACTAATTTAATCAAAAGGGATAAGGAAGGACATTATATACTGTTAAAAGGAACCATTCACAAACAAGACATAAAAATTATCAATATTTACGCACCCTTTAATGGTGCTGCGACGTTCATAAAAAAAATTCTCCTCAAGTTCAAGAATCAAATAGACCACAACACAATAATTATGGGTGACTTTAACACACCTCTCTCATAATTGGACAGATCCTCCAAACAAAAGTTGAATAAAGAAACTATAGAACTCAATATCACAATGAATAACCTAGACTTAACTGACATATATAGAATATATCAACCATCATCAAGTGGATATACTTTTTTCTCAGCAGCACATGGATCCTTCTCAAAAATAGACTATATATTATGCCATAGGGCAACCCTCAGTAAATATAAAGAGGTGGACTTAATACCATGAATTTTATCTGATCATAATGGAATGAAACTGTAAATCAATGAAAAAGAAGGAAGGAAAAATCCTACATCACATGGAAAATGAACAATATGTTACTGAATGATCAATGGGTTACAGAAGACATAAATGAGGAAATCAAAAAATTCTTAGAGATAAATGAAAATACAGACACAACATATCGAAATCTATGGGACACAATGAAAGCAGTTTTAACAGGGAAATTCATCACATGGACGTCATTCCTCAAAAAAAGGAAAGAACAACAAATAGATGAGCTAACACTTCATTTCAAAGCCCTAGAAAAGGAAGAGCAAAACAACAGCAAATGTAGCAGAAGGCAAGAAATAATTAAAATCAGAGCGGAAAACAACAAAATTGAAACAAAAGAAATTATTGAAAAAATTAACCAAAGTAAAGCTTGGTTCTTCGAAAAATAAATAAGATCGATAGACCCTTAGCATCCCTTTATGTTCAAAACATTAGAAAAACTAGGGATAACAGGAACTTACCTCGACATTGTAAAAGCTATCTATGTTAAACCTCAGGCTAGCATCATTCTGAATGGAGAAAAATTGAAGCATTCCCTCTAATATCTGGAACAATACACGGATGTCCTCTACCACCACTTCTATTCAATATAGTTCTCAAAACACTGGCCAGAGCAATTAGACAGATGAAAGAAATTAAAGGCATAAAAATAGGAAAAGAATAACTTAAATTATCACTATTTGCAGCTGACATGATTCTATATATAGAAGACCCAAAGGGGTCTACAAGAAAACTACTAGAACTAATAAATGATTTCAGCAATGTGGCAGGATATAAAATCAACATGCATAAATCAAAGGCATTTCTGTATATCAGCGACAAAACTTCTGAAACAGAAATGAGAAAAAAAAACACTCCATTCACAATATCCTCAAAAAATAAAAATAAAATCTTTGGGAATCAACCTAACAAAAGAGGTGAAAGATTTATACAATGCTTACTACAGAACCCTATAAAGAGAAGTAGAATAAGATCTTAGAAGATGGAAAAATATACACTGTTCATGGATAGGGAGAACTAACATCATCAAAATGGTGATATTACCAAAAGCTCTCTATAGGTTTAACGCAATGCCAATCAAAATCCCAACGGCATTTCTTGTAGAAATAGAGAAAGCAATCATGAAATTCATATGGAAAAATAAAAGACCCGAAAAGCAAAAGCAATTCTAACCAGGAAGTGTGAATAAGGCAGTATAGCGATACCAGATTTCAAACTAAATTTCAGAGCAATAGTAACAAAGACAGCATGGTACGGGTACCAAAACAGGCGGGTGGACCAATGGTACAGAATGTAGGACACAGAGATTAATCCACAATGCTACAACAATCTTATATTTGATAAAGGAGTTAAAAGCATGCAATGGAGGAAGGATAGCATCTTCGACAAATGGTGCTGGGAAAACTGGAAATCCATATGTAACAAAATGAAACTGAATCCCTTTCTCTCGCATGCACAAAAGTTAACTCAAAATGGATCAAGGACCTTGATATCAAATCAGAGACATGGCATCTGATAGAAGAAAAAGTTGGCTACGATCTACATACTGTGGGGTCAGGCTCCAAATTCCTCAATAGGACACCCATAGCACAAGAGTTAATAACTTGTATCAACACATGGGACTTACTCAAAGTAAAAATTTTTTTCTCAGCATAGAAACAATAAGAGAGGTAAATAGGGAGCCTACATCCTGGGAACAAATCTTACTCCTCACACTTCAAATAGAGCCCTAATATCCAGAGTATACAAAGAACTCAAAAAATTAAACAATAAGATAACAAATAACCCAATCAACAAATGGGCCAAGGACCTCAACAGACACTTCTCAGAGGAGGACATATAATCAATCAAAAAATACATGAAAAAATGCTCACCATCTCCAGCAGTCAGAGAAAGGTGAATCAAAACCACCCTAAGATACCATCTCACTCCAGGAAGATTGGCAGCAATTATGAAGTCAAACAACAAGTGCTGGCGAGGATGTGGGGAAACAGATACACTTATACATTGCTGGAGGGACTGCAAATTGATGCAGCCAATTTGGAAAGCAGTATGGTGATTCCTTGGAAAGCGGTGAATGGAACCACCATTTAACCCAGCTATTCCATTTCTCGGTCAATTCCCTAAAGACCTAAAAATAGCGTGCTACAGGGACACTGCTACATCAATGTTCATAGCAGCACAATTCACAATAGCAAGACGGTGGAACCAACCTAGATGCACTTCAATAGATGAATGGATAAAAAAAAATGTGGCATTTATACACAATGGAGTATTACTCTGCATTAAAAAATGACAAAATCATGGAATTTGCAAGGAAATGGATGGCACTAGAGCAGATTATGCTAAGTTAAACTAGCCAATCCCAAAAAAACAAATGCCAAATGTCTTCTTTGATATAAAGAGAGTAACTAAGAACAGAGAATGGATGAAGAGGATGAGAAGACGATTAACATTAAAACAAAGATGAGAGGTGGGAAGGAAAGGGAGAGAGAAGAGAAATTGCATGGAAATGGAAGGAGACCCTCAGGGTTATACAAAATCACATACAAGAGGAAGTGAGAAGAAAGGGAAAAATAATACAAGGGAGAGAAATTTATTACAGTAGAGAGGGTAGAGAGAGAAGAGGAGAGGAGAGGGGAGGGGAGGGGGATAGTAGAGGATAGGAAAGGCAGCAGAATACAACAGACACTAGTATGGCAATATGTGAATCAATGGATGTGTAAGTGATGTGATTCTGCAATCTGTATATGGGGTAAAAATGGGAGTTCATAACGCACTTGAATCAAAGTGAGAAATATGATATATCAAGAACTATGTAATGTTTTGAAAAAGCATAAATAAAAATTTAAAAAAAGGAAACTAACTTTGGTGAATGATGCACGTGAATCCTAATATTTCTACAGTAACTGATCCAGTTTAATATCAATGCAAGTAGATTCCTTTGGTACATGATGTGTATTTTGACGTTTATTTTTATTCAACACTGGTACATTACAATTTCATCAGTTTATGCACATTAAAGGATATATATTTCATCCACAATTTAGCAAATTTATAGGCATTTGTTTCATTTTCAATCACTTCCTGCTTCAGAACTCATGTCTTCCTCCATATTTCTTGACTGGTAATTTTATGAGACTTCTTTCCAAACACATTATTTTCAATTTCCATAATCATTTTGAAGCAAAACTCACACACACTTCATGATAAACAATAACCCTAAGATGACAATTAGATATATAACTGGTTGGAATGAATGATTGTATGTCAATATATGATTTCTTATATATATTCAGATATCAATTCAATCCATTATTTAAAGTGGAACCAGTTATATTATTTATTCAGAGTATGTTCTATTCATGCATTATCTCTATATTCATAGACACAGGGTACACCACTTTGTACCCCCAATACTAATTTATATGTCTTCAAATATTGCTCACAGAAATGGTGAAAGAAATTCTCATGTCACATGATCTACATATATATTTTATCACAATAATTTTCTGGGCACAAAATGCAAAGGTCACACTTATGATTGTACCAAATCCTAAATGAAAATTGAACATGGATTACTAAAAAATCCATGTCCAGGTAGCCTAATGCTTTCAAATGTCATTTCTATTGGTGACTACATATTTGTTTCTTCCTAAGATTATGTATTCAATAACAATCCTGTTGAAAATGTCTAAACCTATCACTCACTTTATAATTGCCTGATTTTGTAATGTCTCTATTGATATTTTCTTTTCTATATTTTCCCCAGTTCATCACTGTGACTGACTCTTCGCATATGCTGACATTTACATTCACTCTATAAATGAAACCCTATTGCTAAAGAACATTTGATCCAAATTTTATACTCACTCTTTTTCCTAAACTTACGACTGTCTTCCTAATCCTACCGACTATCTCAATTTGAGTGGATGTTCTCTTCTACAATCAATCATCCAAGGTACAAGGTCCTATGCCTTTGATTATCAATTTATCTGAGACAAACGTGCAGAACACAATTAAAAGCTAAGAATCCCAATCAAGGGCCTAATCCCTTCTGGGCTACAAATCTTACCTAGATTTCTGTTTTCATACTTATATTTCACTTCTAAAGTCTTATAAATATCACAGGTTCCCAATACCATTATTCATCAAGCAGAATGATTCCTAACCCAAATCGAACATGTTTTTAACCCTAACCATACACTGTTCCCTCAATCTAACTTTACAGAAGAGCATGGACAGAGTTCGTCTTGCATTTCATCAATGTATGGGATCTTCCACCTTCTGAGAACCTCAAAGGTCCTTGCAGATTTGATCCTTGGAGAAGATGTAGGCAGCTATGAAGGACCTGAGAGACCAAAAGTCATCTTCTATGGCAAACAACCTGGTCAGGATGAAGGGGTGTGTCTGAGTAAGCCTCTCTCTTCTTAATGTCAAGAAGATGGACCAAACCAGGCCTATGTGGAGAGCTGTTCCCGCAAACTGGTGCAGCCAATTTGGAAAGCAGTATGGAGATTCTTGGGAAAGCTGGGAATGGAACCACAATTTGACCCAGCTATTGCCCTTTTCGGACTATTCCCTGAAGACCTTAAAAGAGTAAACCTCAGGGATACTGCTGTTGTTCATAGCAGTACAATTCACAATTGCTACACTGTGGACCCAACCCCGATGCCCTCTAATAGATGAATGGATAACAAAAATGTGGCATTTATACACCATGGAGTATTATGCAGCACTAAAATATGACAAAATCATGGAATTTTCAGGGAAATGGATGGTACTAGAGCAGATAATGCTTAGTGAAGCTAGCAAATCCCTAAAAAACAAATACCAAATGTCTTCTTGGATATAATGAGAGCAACTAAGAACAGAACAGGGAGGAAGAGCAGGAAGAAAAGATTAACATTAAACAGAGACATGAGGTGGGAAGGAAACGAAGAGAAAAGGGAAATTGCATGATAATGGAGGGAGACCCTCATTGTTACACAAAATTACATATAAGAGGTTGTGAGGGGAATGGGAAAATAAACAAGGAGAGAAAAGAATTACAGTATATGGGGTAGAGAGGGAAGATGGGAGGGGAAGGGAGGGGGGATAGTAGAGTATAGGAAAGGTAGCAGAATTCAACAGTAACTAATAGGACATTATGTAAAAATGTGAATGTGTAACCAATGTGATTCTGCAATCTATAATTGGGGTAAAAATGTGAGTTCATAACCCACTTGAATCCAATGTATGAAATATGCTATGTCAAGAGCTATGTAATGTTTTGAGCAACCAAAAAACCGAAAAAGAAAGTAGCAATATATATTCCAATCGAAATTCATCATGAAATATATAAAATCCACAGATGCAAAAATATTCATTTTACTGAACATGGATTCATGTATAATGTTATTCAACTAGGAAGCTCACCCATAGGTTGAATTTTCAGTTCCAACAGCGTTTAGGAGGAGTGATCTCTTCTCACAATTTTTATCTGCCAATTCAGCTACCTCACAAGTATGTACGTGTGATACCCAGTAGGACTCTATATGTGCATATAAAAATACATGTGCTGAATAGGCTACAGAGAAAGGGAGACAGGATTCCCATATATGTTAACTTTAAAAACACATGTTTAATTATTTCAACAAAAAATTGACTAGATTTATAACTCCTATACTATATAATGCAAAAGGCAATTCCAACTACACACCATGCCTCCTCTCAACGGCTTGTATTTCTATTCTGTTTGGGTTATTTTTTACCATCATATTAGGATTATTAGTAAGAGTCTGGTATGGTATGGGTTAGTGTCAGGAATTCAGTATTTCAAATGGAAAATTTGAAAATGAATTCAATGTGTATGTAAATATGTGCTACACAAAAATCTTCCCACTCACATCCAGAACAATGCCTTGACATTACCTTCGCCCCAAGTTAGACACAATTAGAGTAGAAAAGTGTGAAAATCTGTGAATACATATCTGGAATGGAAAATGCTCGGGAGTTCACATACTTGGAGGTGGTAGAGGAGTTTCCAAAAGTAAGGGACAGTGTAAACACTCCACAAACATGGAGCTCTGAGAGCCTAAAAACTATTTGAAAAACTGCCTCTGAGTTTGGGCACTTGAAATATATGTTGTTGTCAGGAGATTTGGCTTCCTTTGTAGTGAGACCATCAAAGCTGGGTCTGCATCTATGTGACCTGAAGGACATGGTTTCTTATTTTCCAATGAACATGAGGCAGCAGTGCTAAATCCTCTCTTTGTAGTTAAACTGTGGTCACTGTGGGCTAAGTGTCTCCCTGTGTGGACTGTTAAGCCATTTGGTCATCCTCCACTTTTTGTGGTATTTTTGCTGCTGCACTGGGAGTTTGGTATTTGCTTCACAAAATGCAAGGAGCTAACTGGGACACAGTGCTGGAGGGAGTTCTGTCACGTGTGGTGGGTGAGGGTCTGCAGGAGAATACACCAACAAGGCTTCTTTCCCACATAAATTGCACCAATAACCATAGCAACCTGATTCTGAACATTTCCCAGAAAGCTTTCCATATAACAAGATGCCTTTACATATAAGGGTCTGCGGGCTGCACCATGTCAGTCACAAGCCATTTGGAAGACAATGGCAGATCCACATGGCCCCACCATGATGTTTTATCACACACCTGCCCACCCCTACTCGGCATGCCCCAAATTACTGGCATCTCTGTTCTACACCATTTTCATGAAACTCAGTCAAACAAGGCAATGTCAGGTATACTCATGATCAGCAACAGGAAATCCAAAGTTTCTCCAGTGCCACCTGGTCATGGGAATTTCCAAAATTTCATGGTATTTATCTAGCCATTTTTCAAGGATGAAGTTGGAGGCACTGTGGGTTTCAATTCATTCAGGAACCATTAAGTTTTGAGAAAGCTCATTTCAATGAAAGCTCTGGAGAACTCCCACAGGCAAGGCTTCCCAAAGAGTGACCAAAATGCCACATGAAGCCAGGCCAATTGAGATCTACAATGTGAGGTCCATGTGTGTTTTAACTCTCAATTATGGCTGCCAAGTCTTTCAAAATAAAATCATGTGATATGCTAGCTGAGATTCCCAGTGGTCTGTGGAAAGCCACCCTGGGCCTAGATCTCAGTTTCCAAGGGCGACTCTCATGAATGACCTTTTAAAATCCCAACACATTTCATGGAAATACTTCTCTGAGTTCAGTTCCAGAACTCAGTCTCTAAGGAGAATCACACCAGAGTTTGTTCCCAGGTGAACCCAGTCATCCATTCCAACCGCCACAAAAATAACCACAATTAAATCCAAAACACTCCCACATGGCCGTCATCTTCTTCCATATAGACACTCATCATTATGTCTTGCTGAAGGTTACTATGAGGGTCACAGCCCAAGAAAGTGTCCAAAATAAGCTCAATTGCCCCTCATTTGCTTAAAATCACGGTGGCCTGGGCACTTTTCCTGTGAATCAGGAGTGATGAAATATTCCTGTTGTTAAAGTGTTCCACTTCTCCAATTTGAGTCCTACGTGCTGTCAGGTATATATTCTTTTTTCTGATTTGGAGTCATGAGAAAACCTAAGCACCTATGGGCTAGCCTCTTCAGGGATTTGAAGAACTCATTTGACCCAAATGATTCCTATTCTCACTTGATGAAGGTCAGGAACCTAACACAAGAAGGCAAAAAAATTCATCCACAGTGACTTCTCTTTTGGCCATTTTTGTTTTGGAAAAACATGGGATCTTTCTTTAGATTCATCAGGTGCTGAGAATCTAAGCCACAACCTCACACAAGGACAAGAGGCTGATTCAGACACATCCTATTCCAAAGCAATAAAGCAAAGAGCCACAGGTGATGTTCATTCTTTTCCATATGAAAACAGTTTTCATCAGGCTTCACAAATGCGTGGCCTGAGGCAATGACCTTCCTGAAATTTAGGTTAATAGAAACCTAAGTAAGCAAATGGCCCAAAGCAGGGTTTCTCCACTGAGAATTTACTGGTCACACTGATATCTGAGTTTTCTGAGATGCTCCCATTCCTTCAGCTATCCAGTACATGGCCATGTCACAGAGCCTTCTGGTGATACATGAGCCTATTCTGGAGAGTGGCCAGAATTCATGAAGAAAACAGGAACTTAGGGAGATAGTAGGTTTTGCCCATCCATAAGGCAAGCTGCAGTCCATTCATAAAATGGGCAAGATGAATGCTGGGAAGCTTTCTACTAGAGACAACACATCCATTAATGCATTCTCTTTTCTAATGTCTGCAACCACGGATACAGTGGGATACACAGATATAGAAACACTCACCATGTCAAAAGACTTTCTAGAAACAGTCCACTCCAAACCAAACAAACCGCCTTTCCTACCTATTCTCAGAACATGAGAAAATACCACAAACTCACACCCACAACAGCAAAGGCACCTCCTTCCCCCAAGTAGGTCTGTGACGATCCGGAGTGTCTTCTGACTGGTGGACCATATAATGTTACCACGAAATGGCCTGTCCTGTCTCAGATTTGGTCTCCTTGGCCAACTCTGTGAAGTTGTCAGGTGCCAGCGGTGAGCCACTACCTGCTTTCTCAGGATAGGCCTCTCTTCAGAGCTCTGCTGGCCTTTGTCCATCCTCACATCAGTAGGTACCAAGAAAGACTGACTCTGTCCTTGGGAAAAGCAAACAAGTTAGCCCACTGGCACTTGGACTGGGACTGGCTCTGGGTGCTTGGCTTCCTGGATCCTAAGTTCAGAGAATTCTATCACCAAGGAAGTGAGGTAAGGTCACTTCCTTCAGGAACTGAATGAGGTCACTGCTTTGGTAACCACTTTGTCCTAACAGTTGCATCCAAGGTTCCCATGAGATGGCGGTTGCCCCTACATACTGTAACATATTCAGAAGTTAGAATTGTATATCAACCATAGGAACTTGGGAACTGCTATGCACACATGCCTGGTTTGGTCTATCTTCTCTACAATAAAAAGAGAGAGGCTTATTCAGACACATCAATTCATCCTGAAAAGGTTGTTTGCCATGGAAGATGACTATTGCTCCCTCAGGTCCTACACAGCTGCCTACATCTCCAAGGCTCATTTCTCCATGGATCTTTGAGGTTCTCATCAGGTGAAAGGTCACCTATATTCCTATATTGTAAGACCAACTCTCTCCCAGCTTTTCAGTATGTTATATTAAGGGTAGAGTTTATGGTTATGTGTAATAACAGCTTTGATTTGGGTTAGGAATCATTCTGCGGAATGAATAATGTTATTGGCAACCTGCGGTATTTACAAGAATATATAGGTGACATCTAAATATGAAATCAAAAATTTAGGTAAGATTTGAAACCCAGAAAGGCATTGGGCCCTTTAGTGGGATACTTAGCTTTGAATTATGTGCTGCACATTTGTCTCAGATAAATCAATATACAAAGGCATAGGACCTTGTACCTTGGATGATTGAATGTTGAAGAGAACATCCAGTCAAAAAGAGATAGTCAGTAGAATTAAGAACGTAGTCTATAGGCTTAGAAAGAAGAGTGAGTATAGGATTTGGAACAAAAGTTCTTTAGCAATAGGGTTTTGGGTAGAGAGTGAATGTAAATGTGAGCACATGTGAAGAGTCAGTCAAAATGACGAACTGGGAATAACATGTAGGAAAGCAGATATCAATAGAGACATTAGGAAATCAAGCAAAGTATAAAGAGAGTGATAGGATTAGACATTTTCAACAGGCTTGAGGTTGAATATATAATCTTAAGAAGAAACAAATATGTAGTCATCAATTGGATTGACATTTGAGAGCATTAGGCAACCTGGACATGGATGTATTTAGTAATCCATGTTCACTTTCCATTTAGGCTTTGGTACAATCATAAGTGTGACCTTTGCTTTTTGTGTCCAGAATATTCTGTGATATAATGTATATGTGGATCAGGTGTCATGAGTATATCTTCCACCATTTCTAGGAGCAATATTTTGAAGACGTATAAATTAGTATGGGGGTAGAAATAGGTGTACCTTGTATTTATGAATATAGAGTTAATGCATGAATAGACCATACTGTGAATAAATAGTATAACTGGATCCACTTTAAATAATTGATTGAAGTGATATCTGAAAATACATAAGAAATGTTATATTGATATAATATCATTCATTCCAACCAGTTATATATCTAATGTTCATCTTAGGGTTATGGTTTATCATGAAGGGTGTTTGAGTTTTGTTTCAAAAGTGATTATGGAAATCAAAAGTAATGTGTTTGGAAAGAAGTCTCATGAAAAGATCAGTCAAGAAACATAGAGAAATACATGAGTTCTGGAGAAGGAAGTGATTGAAAGTGAAACAAAGGCCTATAAATTTGCTAAATAGTGGATGAAATATATATCCTATGATGTGCATAAACTGAAGAAATAGTAATGTACCAGTGTTGAATAAAAATGAACGTCAAAATACACATCATGTCCCATAGGAATCTAGTTGCATTGATGTTAAACTAGGTCAGTTACTGCAGAAATATTAGAATTTGTATGCACCTTTCACTGAAGTTAGTTTTCAGTACTAGGAAACAAATATGTATTTCAGGTTGATGAATATTTCTGAGAATAATCTTGTAAAAAGTTGATTATTAATCCACATACATGAACATGAATGAATTTGGGGAGTGTATATAAGACTCATAAATTTCATATTTTGAAAAATCTGGAGAGTGTGTGTGTGTGTGTATATATATATATATATATATATATATATATATATATATATATACACACACACACAAACAAAGACAGACATTAAAAAGTAGCAATATATATGTCAATCGAAATTCACCATGAAATTTATATCATTCACAGATCCAAAAACATTCATTTTACTGAACATGAATTTATGTATAATGTTGTTCAACTAGGAAGCTCACCCATAGCTTGAATTTTCAGTTCCAAAAGCGTTTAGGAGGAGTGATCTCTTCTCACCATTTGTATCTGCCAAGTCAGGCACCTCACAAAGATATACGCGTGTTATCAGGTAGGATTCTATATGTGCATATAAAAATACATGTGCTGAATAGGCTACAGAGAAAGCGAGAGAGGAATTCACATATTTATTAACTTTAAAAACACATGGAGAACTATTTCAATTAAAAGTTGACTAGATTTATAACACCTACCCATTATATTGCAAAAGGCAAGTCCAATATACACCATGCCTCCTCTGAACTGCTTGTATTTCAATTCTGTTTGGGTTATTTTTCTCCATCATATTAGTATTAGTAGTTAGAATCTAGTAGGGTATGGGTTATTGTCAGGGATAAAGTATTTTGAATGGAAAATTGGAAAATGAATCCAATGTGTATGCAAATATGGGGTATTCAATAATCTTCCCACTCTCATCCAGAACAATGCCTTGACATTACCTTTGCCCCAAGGAAGACACAATTAGAGGACAAGAGTTAGAAATTCTGTGAATACATTTATGGAATGGAAAATGCTCAGGAGTTCACAACCTTGGAGGTGGTAGAGGAGTTTTCAAAAGTAAGGAACAGGGGTGATCACCCAACCTGATCTTTCGTTAATATTGGGAGCCATATTGCCACAAAGCCATGGAAAGATAATTTTTGCTTTACTATAAATTACTGCAAATTCTGAACCTGATTGGAATGCCTGCCCATTCCTTGAACTCACCCATGCCTAGAGTTCTGACCATATCGCAGCCCTCTCTGAAACTTTAGTGACACCTCATAAATATTGGCCTTCCCTGGCCAGACAACGACCCTCTCTGAGGCTCTAATGGTCTTCATAATTTCTGATGCTGGGGCAGCGAAAAAAAATGTGAACTACAATTAGTGTGATGCTTGTCAAAGTTCTGTTTTCTGAAACTTCCTTTTTGTGTAACTTTTTGGGCTATAAAGTTGGGGTGTAGGAAAGGTGGGGACGCTGTCTTTTTTCCACCGTTTTGAGAAGGAGAGTCAGCCTGGCTGGTTGAACTAATAAGCTTGCCTTAATTTGATTTTAATTGGGGTCAGTGGTTTTTTCTTGCATCCTGGTCTAACATTTTGGAGTTCCTCAGCGAGATGACCCAACCAGATCACAAGACCAGACTGCTGGAAATTATGAAGCTGGCCTTTCCTCCAGGACTCAGATCTGGAAAGCCAAGTTCCAAGGCCTTGGAGTGAGCCTTTGGTCCGGGGAGCACTGCACTGAACCATCACACTAAAACTATTAGCAAGCACCTGGTGGAGGAAGCCTCCATAGGTAAGTGGTGCCATTATAACATCTGATATCCGGTTAAGTGAGATGTCTTCTGATGACAGAGAGGTGGCCTGGGGAAGCTCACATATACTCCTGTCCTGGACAGTAACAAGAATTGTCCTGTCCTCTGTTCTGTTCTGTAGGGAATTTCTCTGAAAGAGTAGAAAGGTGCAGCCAGGCACGCAGGAGCTCCTACCTCGGAGCTTCAGCAAGACGTTGCATTGCTCCTCTGTTTTTCTGTATCTTCGCCAGGTTTGTGTTTCTTTGTGTTTTGTTCTGTGTTTTATATGTTTTTGTTTGTTTGTTTTTGTGCATCTTGTTGTGTGATTTCTGTGGTTAAAAACTTAAGAATATTGGATGTAAAAATGGATAATAAAGCAAGTAAGCCTGACACCTCTTTGGACTGTGCTCTAAGGAACTGTGATGAAGTTTACACCCCTTTGTTAAGCAGGATAAGAGAAGCCCCTAGCTGGCTGCCTGGAGCCCACCCACTGCACAGGGCAATGCCTGCTGGTGACCTAAAAACAGAGTATCTCCCAGGTTAACAATGGAAACTTTTTTAAAACCCCTTGTCGCTCCAGATCAAGAGAGTCACAACTTTTGGGCAGAGTTCCCTGTGTTTATGCTTTGTTAGCAAAGCAGTAAACCTCCCTTTTTATTTTTCTCAAACCCTGTCCTCATTATTAAATAGGTATTAATTCGCTTCAAGGTCAGGAACCAAACTTTAAGTTACAAATTTTGATAAACACCCCCCCAACGCCCAGGAACTTTTTGAAAGCTGACTACTGAAATGTTAGGAGATGGAGCGTGCTTGGGGTGGAACCAAACAAGAGGAGCTAATCCTGTAAGTAAAAGGAGGGACTGAGGGACTCCCAGCAGCTGCCAAAGCCCTGTTGCTTCAGGGAATTCCCTCTTTACTTCCCTGCACTGTAAAAATTATGCCACCCCTGTCTTCTTAAAAAACAGAAAAAGTAAAAGGGACACTAAATGCAGTAAAGTCACCATGGAAACACTTGATATTACATTTCAGGTTGCCACTCTGTGAAAACATCTGATCCTTTTGTGGGGACATCTATCGTGCCACTGGTGTAGGAGATTTTTCTCTTATCTGCTCTGTTTTTAAGGCTTCTGTTTGTCAGCCATAGTCTGGAGCTCCTTTCTGTCTGTCTTGTGTCTTTGTTTCTGGCCCTTTAAGACATGTGGAATAATGTGCTGATATTATAAATTGTTTCTTGGGAATGATCTTAGCTCAATGTGTGTTTTAATGATGATGTTTTATTGTAACAATCTGGTATCTGAATGGGTTTATGAAGCATTGCTCAATCTTGCAGTTAAAAGTCGGGTTTAGGGAATTGTTTAGTTTATGATTTCAGATAATTCATGCCAGATAACTTAAATTCTTATGATGGAAAACTAAAGAAATCTACTTCCAAGTTGGCAAGTAACTTCCCAAACATTCAGTTTTGTTTTTCACTAATTTTGAATTGGGTAGACTGGGAAAATGTCACAGTGTGTACCAGTGCATTCATTTGGACAAGGATAGTAAATCATAGTAAGGTATCTGTTGACAAAACAAGATGTAAAGATATAAAATTTTGTGAATTTTATCTTAAAATTGTATCAAATTTCAACATCCGAATCTGAAAATTATGGTTAAAATGCCTTAGGCCTGAGGTGTCTGCTCAGAATAGCAGTTTTTTCCTCCTCCTTCCAGACCTCAGCCAGGACTTATGTTGAAATTCAAATGAAAGAAGCCTGAAAGCTCAGTAGGAGACTGATCTGAGGCCTAAGGGGGGAAAAAAGTTGAATTGTATGGTATTTACTAATTACTGGCCAGTCATTTTTTCCAGGACTCTAATTTTTTTCCTTAGATTCTGTATTTTTTTTGAGCTCATGATTTTGATCATACAGACCTAGGTTAATGTTTTTCTGATCATTTCTATCTTTGACCAACAGTGGAGTTTTTGAAACATTTCAGTGGAGATTTCACCTGCAAAAAGCTACAAGGCCTTTACTATTATTATGTGTGCACACATTTGTTATGTGTTGTGTGTCTATATATACATATATCCGTATATCATATTGATGATATACAAATTAACATATATATGGAGGACTCATAAAAAAAGCACTCATAAAAAC
This sequence comes from Callospermophilus lateralis, assembly GCF_048772815.1. Lineage (NCBI taxonomy): Eukaryota > Metazoa > Chordata > Mammalia > Rodentia > Sciuridae > Callospermophilus > Callospermophilus lateralis. The sequence goes on from NW_027514481.1 coordinate 127,079, forward strand.
AAATTTTAAAAAGTGGATTCAAAGAACTTAGATTCACCTGATTTAATTGGTTCAATTTAAATTGGATAAACAGATAAAAATAAATGTCTTTAAATTTAAGCTTACAAGTTTTTCAAGGTGTTCAAAAATCTAATAAAATATTAATGCCGACAAAAGGTCTAATATGCCTTGGTTCTAGGACTTTTCCTTCAACAAAAAAATCGCTTACACTGTTCAATACATTTGTCTAATATTTTTAAAAATAAGTAATGTAAATTTGATATGGGATTACTCATTCAAGAGTACTTTTGTTAGATATCTGGTTTACTAAGGTCTGTATAAGTTTGTCCTAAAGTCTGTATAAGATTGTAAAAATCAGTAATGTGTTAAAGAGACAAAAATTTCTTAAACATAAGTTTACCCATAACATTGTGTTTATTAAGTTTTATTTTTTCTAGAGCTAGCAACCATAAAAATTAAACAACTGATTAAATAAGAACTGTTATTTTAAGGCACTGTACTGCCATTTCTTTAAAAGCTAAACTTGGTTAATGTAGAAACATCAATGCAGTTGTGATGCTATTAATGTGCTTATATCTTCCAGGTATACAAGTCTGTAAGGTATCAACTTTAAAACAGCATTACATCAAGCTGGTGTTCTGAAGTTGTATGGTAAAAAAATATATTGGGGATTTATTTACCTGAAATCAATAAGATATGTAAACTTTTATGTTACTTTTTACATTGGGGAACAATTTATATGTATTTTTAAGTTAATGAGAGCCTAATCTATGTAAAGGTTAAAAAGTTTCAGCCTTTCTTTAATTAATGTTTTAAATGTTATATCATATGGTGTTAACTAATGTTCATGTGACCTCAAAAAATTTATGTAAACTTTGTAAAATGATATTTTCAAAACAAAGATTAGCTTTAGAACTAAAACACTTAAGATTTATAATGAGCACTGCCTTACCTGAGATAAGGCTCTGTGTCCCATCTTACTATATGTGAGAATGACTACGAAAGCAGTAGGTCAGATGTTATTTCATTTAAAGTTATGTTCAAAAGTTTTTTTTTTGTTTTTTTTTTTTTTTTCGGTCAAGATCACTAGCATCTCAAAAAGGGGATGTAATCTATAACTCAGCCAAAAAATTCAGGGTAGCTATTACAAGAACTGAGTATGTTTACTCTTGTTAATTTTATTTTGTAATTTCCTTATAGGTGACATAAAGATTTCCTGTTAGTGTTTTACAGAAGTGTTGCTTTAAGAACACAGCATGGGTTAATTTAAGATAATAACCCATCACCTACAGGACAGACAGAATAATACAGATCCCAATTAATAAAAAGTTAAATAATTTTAAATTATAGACATGAAAGCCCAGTACTCTTAATATAAGGCTGTTAAAATTTATTTGATGGATGTTTAAGATTAGGATTTAAAATTAAAGTAAAATGAAAAGGGACAAGAAAACTAATATTTGGCTCTTGCCCTCTGAGTCAGTCTGTATCCAGAGAACAGCGGACTTCTCTAAAGAGCTTTGCAACTCTGAACCACATAACCTCCTGATCAGGGAGATTAATAAGACCACTGGAGAACAGAAAGCCAATCAGTGCATTGCTACAAAGAGGATAGTCATCAGAGAAGGGAGACATCCCTGATGCTTCCAAGGGAAGCCACATGGTCAAGGAAGACCTGGACCCACCTAGCGCAAATGGCACTAGCAGAACTGAGAAGCTGCTCTCAATTTTCCCCAAGAATGACTCCCATAAAAGCTCAGCTGACTGTTCACAATATAGAGAAACAAAAGTCAATTTGACTGCTTCATATTAAACACTTAGAATAGACAGTTAAAAACAAAATACAGCCATTCCTGGGCATTTTATATAATAATAGTAATAATAATATATTATGGTATTCACTTCATGTTAGCCTCCCAAAATAAGTAAGACTGGAGCCTACAAAGAAGGATTCTCAGACAGGAATGCCTGATAACTATAAAATGAGACTATCAAAAGGATCTGCCAGAGGCAGAAGTTTTTAGTTTAAGGCCTACAGATATTCTTAAGCTAAACACATAGGCTTGGTATTTGTAAGTATGATTATCCAGCCCTGAGTAAGAGAATTAAAGGTGTCTCTATTAGACACAGAGGTCATTCTAAAAAGATTTTGCAAGATCAGATGACATTAAATTATTAAACTGTATCTTATGGGGAGGGACAACTGTAACACTAAAAGTTAAATATTAAGTTAACAGTCCTGATAACTGGGGATATTAAAGGCTTGTGAGGGAACTTCTATACAGTGACATGTTCCAGCTGCTGCAACATTTATTCAGTACTCATGTTTTTTGTTTCTCTCATAGAAGAACCCATCCCCAGATGACTTTACAACCTGTTCTTCCACAACCAGACTTCAAACCGAACTGACTTCTAAACAGCATGGTACTGGTACCAAAACAGGCGGGTGGACCAATGGTACAGAATAGAGGACACAGAAACCAATCCAAAAAACTACAACTATCTTATATTCAATAAAGGGGCTAAAAACATGAAATGGAAGAAGGATAGCATCTTCAACAAATGGTGTTGGGAAAACTGGAAATCCATATGCAACAAAATGAAACTGAATCCCTTTCTCTCACCATGCACAAAAGTTAAATCAAAGTGGATCAAGGAACTTGAGATCAAATCAGAGACATGGCGTCTGATAGAAGAAAAAGTTGGCTATGATCTACATACTGTGGGGTCGGGCTCCAAATTCCTCAATAGGACACCCATAGCACAACAGTTAATAACTAGAATCAACAAATGGGACGTACTCAAACTAAAAAGTTTTTTCTCAGCAAAAGAAACAATAAGAGAGGTAAATAGGGAGCCTACATCCTGGGAACAAATCTTTAGTCCTCACACTTCAGATAGAGCCCTAATATCCAGAATATACAAAGAACTAAAAAAATTAAACAATGAGATAACGAATAACCAAATCAACAAATGGGCCAAGGACCTGAACAGACACTTCTCAGAGGAGGACATACAATCAATCAACAAGTATATGAAAAAATGCTCACCATCTCTAGCAGTCAGAGAAATGCAAATCAAAACCACCCTAAGATACCATCTCACTCCAGTAAGATTGGCAGCCATTAGGAAGTCAAACAGCAACAAGTGCTGGTGAGGATGTGGGGAAAAGGGTACTCTTGTACATTGCTGGTGGGACTGCAAATTGGTGTGGCCAGTTTGGAAAGCAGTATGGAGATTTCTTGGAAAGCTCGGAATGGAACCACCATTTGATCCAGCTATTCCCCTACTCGGTCTATTCCCTAAAGACCTAAAAAGAGCACACTATAGGGACACTGCTACATCCATGTTCATAGCAGCATAATTCACAATAGCAAGACTGTGGAACCAACCTAGATGCCCTTCAATAGACGAATGGATAAAAAAATGTGGCATTTATACACAATGGAGTATTACTCTGCATTAAGAAAAGACAAAATCTTAGAATTTGGAGAAAAATGGATGGCATTAGTGCAGATTATGCTAAGTGAAGCTAGCCAATCCCTTAAAAACAAATGCCAAATATCTTCTTTGATATAAGGAGAGTAACTAAGAACAGAGTAGGGACAAAGAGCATGAGAAGAAGATTAACATTAAACAGGGATGAGAGGTGAAAGGGAAAGGGAGAGAGAAGGGAAATTGCATGTAAATGGAAGGAGACCCTCAGGGGTATAAAAAATTACATAGAAGAGGAAGTGAGGAAAAAGGAGGAAAAATATAAGGGGGAGAAATGAATTACAGTAGAGGCGGTAGAGAGAGAAGAGGGGAGGGGATGGGGGAGGGGGGATAGTAGAGGGTAGGAAAGGCAGCAGAATACAACAGACACCAGAATGGCAATATGTAAAACAATGGTTCTGCAACTGTTGTGATTCTGCAATCTCTATATGGGGTAAAAATGGGAGCTCATATCCCACTTGAATCAAAGTGTGAAATATGATATATCAAGAACTATGTAATGTTTTGTACAACCTACAATAAAAATTAATTAAAAAAAAGAAATACAAGGAGTTCAACTGGGACACAGTGCTGGAGTTAGTCCTGTCACTTGTGGTGGGTCAGGGTCTGCAGAAGAATGCACCAACCAGGCTTCTATCCCACATAGCTAACCCCCTTGACCATATCAACCGAATTCTGAACATTGCCCTGAAACATCTCCATATAACAAGATGCCTTTAATGGAGTGGTTTCAGACATATTAGTGATTCCTGTCTGCATCATGTCAGCCACAATTCATTTGGAAGTCAATGGCAGATACACATGGCCCGACCACAGATGTTTCATCACAAACCTGCACACAACAGCTCTGGACCCACTACTCAGCAGGCCCCAACATACTGGCATCTCTGTTCTAAACCATTTTCATGAAACCCAGTCAATCAAGGCACTCTCTGGTATACTCATGATCAGCAACAGGACATCCAAATATTCTCCAGTTGCAGGTGGTCATGGGAATTTCAAAAATTTCAGAGTATTTATCTAGCCATTTCCTAAGATGAAGTTGGAGAAACTGTGGGTTTCAATTCATTAAGGAACCATTAAATTTTGAGGAAGCACATTTCAAGGAATACTCTGGAGAACTCTCACAGGCAAGGCTTCCCAAAGAGTGGAAAAAAGGTCACATGAAGCCAGGCCAATTGAGGTCTACAATGTGAGGTCCATGTGTGTTTTGACTCTCAACTATGGCTGCCAAGTTTTTCAGAATAAAATCATGTGATATCCTGCTGAGATTCCCAGTGTGCTGTGGAAAGCCACTCTGGGCTTAGATCTCAGTTTCCAAGGGCGACTCTCATGCGTGGCCTCGTTAAATTCCAACACAATTCATGGCAATACTTCTCTGACGTCAGTTCCATAACGCAGTCTCTAAGAGGAATCACACCAGAGTTCAAGCCCCGGTGGATTCAGCCATCTCTTACAACCACCACACAAATGACCACAATTAAAACTAAATCACTCCCACATGGCCCTCATCTTCTTCCACATAGACACTCATCATGAACTCTGGCTGGAGGTTTCCATGAAGGGCACAGACAAATACACTGTTCAAAATAAGCAGCCTTGCCCCTCATTTGCCTAAAGTCAGGGTGGCCTGGACACCCTTCCAGTGAACCAAGAGTGATCAAATAGGCCTGCTCTATATCTGCTCCGCTTCTCAAATTTGAGGGCTAATGACTGTCTGGTATAGATTCTTTATGTGAATTGGTTTCATGAGAAAACCCAAGCACCTATCGGCTAGCCTCTGCAGGGCTTTGAAGAACTGACTTGACCCAAAGATCCCTATTCTCACTTGATTTAGCTCAGGAAGCTTACAGAGGAAAGCGAGAGACTTCATCCACAATGACTGCTCTTTTGGCCATTTTGGTTTTGGATGCACACTTGGAAACTTTCTTTAGGTCCATCAGATGCTGAGAATCTAAGCCACTGCTGTCACACCGGGCCAAGTGGCTGATTCAGACTCATCCCTTTCCAAAGCAATTAAGCAAAGAGCCACAGGTAATGACCATTCATTTCCATTTGAAACCTGTTTTTTTCAGGCTTCACAAAGGGGTGGCCTGAGGCAAAGACCTTCCTGACATTCAGGGTAATAGAAACATAAGTAAGCAAATGGCCCAAAGCAGGGTTTTTCCACTGAGACTTTACTGGTCACACTGATATCTGAATTTTCTGAGATGCTCCCATTCCCTTCAACTATCCAGTACATGGCCATGTCACAGAGCTTGGAGGTGGTACATATCTTGGACACCAAACCATAAGGCTACTCTGGAGAGTGGCAAGTATTCAGGAGGAAAAGAGGAACTTAGGAAGATAGTAGGTGTTCCCCATCCATAAGGCAAGCCGCTCTACATTCTTAAATTGGGCAGGATGAATGCTGGGAAGCTTTCTACTAGACAGGACACAACCATTGATGCATTTGCTTTTCAAATGTCTACAACACGGATACAGTGGGATACACAGACATAGAAACACTCGTGTTGTCAAACGACTTTCTAGAAACTTTCCAGTCCAAATCTACAAACTGCCTTTTCTACCTATTCTCAGAACATGAGATAAAACCACAAACTCACACCGACACCCACAATGGCACCTCCTTTCCCCAAGTATGTCTGTGACTATCCTGAGTGTCCTCTGACTGGTGGGCCATACTATGTTCCCCTGAAATGGCCTGTCTTGCCTCAGATCTGGTCTTCTTTGCCAACTCTTTGAAGTTGTCAGGAGCCATGGTTGAGCCACTACGTGCTTTCTCAGAAAAGTCCCTCTTCAGAGCTCTCCTGGAATTTGGCCATCATCACATAAGTAGGTACCAAGAAAGACTGATTCTATCCTTGGTAAATCCAAACAATTGAGACCACTGGGACTAGGACTGGGACTTGCTCTTGGTGGCTGGCTTCCTGGTCCCAAGTTCAGAGAGTTCCATCACCAAGGAAGTGTGGTAGGTCACTCCCTTCAGCAACTGAATGAGGTCACTGCCTTGGAAAACCACTTTGTCCTAGCAGTTGCTTCCAATGGTCCCATGAGATGGAGGCTGCTCCTACTTCCTGTGACACTTTCACAAGATAGAATGGTATATCAACCATAGGCACCCAGGAAAAGCTCTGTATACAGGCCTGGTTTGGTCCATTTCATCTACATTAAGAAGAGAGAGGCTGATTCAGACACATTCCTTCATTCTGACCAGGTTGTTTGACATGGAAGTTGACATGGAGTTGACTTTTGCTCTCTCAGGTCCTTCTTAGGTGAAAAGGTCGGTCAAAAGTCGGAGGAAAAGACCATCAAGAGACTGTCTCATGTCACAGCAAAGGGTTTATTGGGAGTCCAGCATGCTGGGGCTCAGAGCTAACTTCAGAGGAGCAAAGAACAAAGAGCCCCAAGAACAACTTGAGCAGAGTTTATATACATTCTTTAGAGAGGGCAGGGACTTTACATACATCATATCCTCTTTTAGGAAATCAACACATAGCACGGGAAAATCAAATAACAACTCTAAAACATGATTAGTACATTCATTGGCGGGAAGAGGTCGGGTAGGGGGTGATTGGTTAGCCCTGAAAAGGGGTATACGTTTAAACTGATTGGTTGAATCCCTGAGATGTATATGTGGTGAGCTGCACGGTTTCTGGAAAGGGGTTGTTAAGTAACTAGGTGGTCAGGGAAGATTTCAACACACATCTAATTGGCAGTTCCGGGAATTGTCTTAACTGCCACAGGAATTTCAGGTTCCGAGTGCAGCTTGGAAACTTTAAAAAACCTGGTTCTATGTTTCAATTTCAATTTCTTTTATTCGTTCATTTCCCACTCCTTTTTCTTACTACTTTTAATCTTAAACGTAATAAATCATAATTATTGCGGGGTCTCACATTCTATTTCTGCCAGTGGACCGTATTTCTGTCTGATTACAATGAGTTTTTTCTGCCCAATTTGAGCCTGGAGAAAGGAAACTATGTGGTTAAGCAAACAAGGTCCTACAGTTAGCAACACCATAAGGATGATCAAGGGTCCAGCTAAGTCTGATAGGAGTGTAGTTAACCAGGGGGACTGGGTAAACCATAACTCAAACCACCCTAGTTGAATCTCCCTATCTTTCTGGTGCTCTTCAAGGCATTTTCTCAATTTACTCATGGATTCTTTTACAACTCCAGTATGGTCAGCATAAAAACAACATTTTTCTCTCAGTGCAGCACAGAGGCCCCCCTCACTCATGAAGAGGAGGTCTAATCCTCGCCTGTTCTTTAAAACAACTTCAGAGAGAGAAGTTAAGGATTCCTGCAAAGCTGTGATGGTGGTCTCTAACGTCTTCAAGTCTTTATCTATTGCTGTTTCTAATCGGGCCATTTGTTGTGACCCACATATAGTAGCAGCTGTTCCCATACCCACTCCTACAGCAGCTCCTATCCCCAATAGGATGGCAGGAGTAAGGGACACTGGCTCCCCGCAAAATCGGGTTCTTTCTCCCCCTAGTAGATCTTCAAATGATTCTACATCATAATAGAGCACCCTGGGGAGTATCTGCACCATTACACAATAATTTACAGAGATGTCAAATACCTGGGCTGAAATGCAAGGAGTTCTGACTGTTTGGAGTTCAGTACAATAAAGGTTCCTTTAATTAGTTCCCAGGGGGAGGAGTCAGCTGTACTCTGGACTGGGGAAGTAGGCAAAGACGGAAACCGGGAAGTATGAGATGGTAGAGGGGTTCTGGTAGATCTAGCCATGGGAGGTTTAGGAGGCTTAATTCCTTGGTTGAGGGGATTGGGCTCTATTGCTGTGATATTTTCTTCCTTTTTCAGCCGGATGGTGAACCAGTGACCAAAGTCATAACGAGGGCCATATATATAGAATCGCATTCCCCACGTATTTCCCATAGGCCATGCTGTTCCGAGGTAGCCCCTTCCTTTGGAATTGAAAGTTAAAATGAGGGGGTAACATAGACTATTCTTTCCACAGTGAGTTTTTGACACCACTTGGCTAGCAGCACATTTTTTGGGATCAATCAAGGTGTCATTTCTTTCTTCCTGAATCGTACTGTCGGGGGAGTTTGGGTTCCATCATGCAGCTCCCGTTTGTTCACAACCCCAAGATCTACAATAAAAGTCACTGGGTCCTGTACAGGTTTGGGCCTGTTTGCGACTTTGGAAATCAGCTGGGCACACATAAAAATCAAGATTGGCTAGTTTACACCTGAGCTGCGGAAGATGATATCCATAATTCATGGGGTAAGGTGGTCTATGTTGCACTGGTTTGGGGTTGAGTGGGATCTCTGTGGGGGTCCTCTATGTCAGGGAGATCCCAGTCAGACAGGCCTATGGCAATCTGACAAATATCCGGGTGGAGAGATGGCCACCATGTCCATATGGTGGCTGTATGTGAAATAGACCACACTACTTGCCCAGTAGGATTTATAACTTGCCATTGTTGCTGAACAAGCTGATGGGGATTAGGACTGCTGGTGGTCAGGGGAAGAATCCATAGCCCTACCCAATGACAGACACACAACTTGAGACGGTTACCAGTCTGTTCCAGTTTCCAGCCAGAGTCCGGACAGGGCGCAGGCTTGAGATGGGAGGCATGGATCCAGGAAGTGATCCCATCCACTTTCACCACTGTGGTTGTTATAAGCAGCACCTGGTATGGTCCTTTCCAGCGGGGTTCCAGGGATGACACCTAATGCCATCTCATGTAGATGAAGTCTCCCACTTGATATCGATGTGGGGTTCCCTCATCTCCAGGCTGATAAGCAGTGGCCAACTGTTTCCACAGGTATCGCTGGGTGCTGGGTTTGTTCAAGGGCTTTAAGTCTGTCAAGAAAGAGTGTGTGAAAGGAATCATTAAGTCTCAGAGTTGGGGTTAGGTCCCTTACTGGAGGAGGGGGACCATAGAGAATTTCATAAGGGGTGAGTTTACACAAAGAGGCAGAGGGCGTTTTTCTTGCACGAAACAGTGCTTAAGGTAGGAGCAGAGTTCAATTTTTTATGCCGGTCTCCAAGCTTTTTTCGTTAAGGTCTCTTTGATGTTTCTATTCATCCTTTCTACCTGTCCTGAGCTCTGGGGTCTATAAGCACAATTTAACTTTCAATTAATCCCCAGGGTCCTGGCGAATCCCTGACTTACCTGGGCCACGAATGCCAGTCCATTATCAGACCCTATTACCTTAGGCAGGCTGAACCTTGGAAAAATGTCTTATAGAATCTTTTGACCAACCTCTGAGACTTTTGTTTCTTCATGGGGAAGGCTTCAAACCATATTGAAAAAGTATCTACAAAGACTAGAAGATATTTAAGTCCGTACCTTGCTGGCTTAATTTCAGTAAAGTCCACTTCCCAGAATTGTCCTGTTCTGGTTCCTCGTAAGCGCTTTCCTGCAGGAAGCTTGGATGGGTAAGGATTAACTAACTGGCTGACTTGACAAGCTCTAGTCACCTGCTCAGCTATTTCTTTCCTCTGTGAGTCAGTCAATAATAAGTCCTTTCTCCAGTCCTTTAGAAGTGCCTATAACTTTTTTCAGCCTAAGTGGGTGAGTTGGTGTACGTCTTTGACATAAAGGTGGGCTTTTTGAAATAGTAAACTTGGCTCTGAAGGGTCCCAGAGTCCTGTATCTGTCTCCTCAGATGATAAGTTGCCTGAATGTTCCAGTGCGGCCAAATCTCCTGATTGTTGTTCCCCCCGGTGTGGAAAAAGTTACCAGAGTCACTACGTTTAGGGCTGCCAATTAAGCTTCCTCATCTGCCCTTCTGTTTCCAACCGCCATGGGGTCGTTTCCCTTCTGGTGCCCTGGACAGTGCACTATACCTAGTTCCTTAGTGCTCTGCACTGCTGAGAGAAGGTGGAGGATCTCATCTTTGTTCTTTATTTCTTTCCCAGCAGAGGTTAATAGCCCCCTTTGCTGGTAAATAGCCCTGTGCACATTAGCATTGGCAAATGGATAGCGGCTATCAGTGTATATGGTGGCCCTTTTGCCTGTTGCTAGTTCCAATGCTTTCGGAAGGGCAATCAGTTCTGCCTTTTGGATTGATGTCTTTTCTGGGAGACCAGAGGATCAGATGACATTAGTTTTGCTAACTATTGCTGCTCCAGCCCGCCGCTTACCATCTTGGAGGAAGCTGCTCTCGTCTGTAAACCATACGACTTCTGGGTGAGGCAGTGGCTGGATCTTTCAAGTCTCATCCTATACTGGTTTCCTCTGCCAGTATGTGTTGACACTCATGAGTGATGGGTTCTGATGATTCTTCTGGCAGCAGTGTACCCAGGTTGAGTGGAGAAGGGGGTCCCAGAGTTATTCTGTCTTTGCTAATCCAGAGGCTCTGGTAGTGGTTTATTCTGGAGTTTGATAGCCACCTCTCTGGAGGCTGACAGATGATGCTCTCCAGGGCATGGGAGGCTATAATGGTTAGCTTCTGTCCCAACGTTCATTTATGAACATCTTTTTTTAGAAGGGCTGCCGCTGCTATCGCTCTTAAGCAATTTGGCCACCCGCTAGCCACTGGGTCCAATTTTTTTGATAAGAATGCTACCGGCCTTTTTCAAGGTCCCAAAGTCTGAGTGAACACTCCCAGTTCTATTCCTTTCGTTTTCTCGATGTAGAGAGTGAAGGGTTTTTCTACTTCTGAGAGTGCTAAAGCTGGAGCAGATAGCAGTGCCTTTTTTTGACATTATCAAAAGCTTTTTGGTGCTCAGGGGTCCATTTGAAATGGGCATCCCCATTTATAAGCGGGTATAAAGGTGCAGCCAGAGATGCGAACCCAGGAATCCATAACCTGCAAAAGCCGGCAGTCCCAAGAAACTCTCTGAATAGTCTCTTATTAGATGTGGGCGGTATCTGCACAACGGTTTGTTTTCTGGGCTCACTGAGCCATCTTTTGCCACCCCTAAGAGAATAACCCTGGAAGATTACTTCTTGCTGACAAATTTGGTCCTTTTTGCAGAAGCCCTATATCCAAGCCGAACAAGCTCGGATAATAGTGCTTGGGTCCCAGACTCATAGTTCTTCTTGGTGTTGGCTGCCAGTAGCAGATCATCCACATATTGGAGTAGGGTGACTTCGGGGTGTGCAGTTCTGAGGCCTGTGGAGGGCTTCATCAAAGAGAGTGGGGGAGTTTTTGAACCCCTGTGAGAGTCTAGTACAGGTTAGTTGGCCATATGTTAAAGTTTCTGGGTCTATCCACTCGAAAGCAAACAGAAACTGATTGTCCTTATGTAGGGGCAAGAAGAAGTAAGCATCTTTTAAGTTCAGCACAGTGTACCATTCCCGCTCCAGATTCAGAGTGCTAAGCAAATTATATGGATTGGGTATTGTTGGGTGAATGTCCTGCACTCTGTTGTTTATCTCTCTTAGGTCTTGAACAGGACAGTAGTCCCTAGTTCCTGCCTTTCTTACTGGTAGCAGGGGGGTATTCCAGGCTGATTGACAGGGCCTTAGGACCCCAAGGGCCAATTATTTCTGAATATGGGGACTTATCCCATCTTTAGCTTCTTTGCTTAGAGGATATTGTTTAACACTGATTGGAGAGGCAGAGGCTTTTAATTCTAGTTCTATTGGAGGTAGTTTTATTGCTAGACCTAACCCAGCAGTTTCTGCCCAGGCATTCGGATAATCTTTTATCCATTTCTGTGGTAGTTTGCCTCTTTGATCAGTCCTAGGGAGCGCGAAGAGTTGATGTTCATCTTCAACGGACATAGTCAGTGCTGTGACTATGGGAGGTTTCACTGAAGGCTTTAGAACATCCACTTCGGGAACATCAGGGTTAAAAGTTATTCTAGCCCCGAGTTTGGTAAGCAGATCCCTGTGCATCAATGGGGCTGGGCACTCTGGGATTACTAGGAAAGAGTGTTGGACTTTTCCTTTTCCTACATCCATAATCCTCTTAGTTGTCCAAGCCTGATATGTACTGCCATTATCCCCTTGAACTAGGGACCATTTATTTGATAGGAGCCCAGTGGGGTCTTAAGGGCTGAGAATACTGCTCGTGTATCCTCTCCAAAGTTCACTGGAGTCCCCTCCACTTCAAATGTTACCCTGATCTCGGGGAGGAGATCCGAGCCCCAACATTCCTAGTCCTCTTCTAGAGTCAGCATGGCATGCTGGCGTGGTTGCTTCTTTTGGGTGCACTCTTTGGCTCAGTGTCCTTTTTCTTTACAGTAGGCACATTGATCTGAGGCCAGGGGCAGCCTTTGGCATGGGCCCAAGTATCCCTTCCTGACTCCAAGCTTTTTAACTTCTGGCATATTTGCTGCTGTGAACAAAACCTTAGCCAATGTTTTAGTCTGCCTTTTGCTCCTTTCATCCCCCTTTTGTTCCCTTTCCTTCTCTATCCTCTGTTCCCTCTCCTCCTCAGTTTCTCTCTTATAATATACTTTCTCAGCTTCTCTGACTAAATCTCTTAAGGTCGTATCTTGTAATCCATCTAGACAATGTAACTTTCTCTTAATATCTTGGGCAGCTTGCTCAATACAGGCCATTGTAACAGATGCATTTTGGTCCTCTGCCTGAGGATCAAAAGGAGTATATTTCCTATATTCTTCCATAATTCTCTCCAGAAACATAGAGGGAGACTCATTAGGCCCTTGGATAATCTCTCTTACTTTGGCCAAATTGGTCAGCCCTCTGGCGGCCACTTGGAGACCCGCTATTAGAGCCCGGCGATAAGTGGACAGATGCTTCTTACCTTCAAAGGTGTTGGGGTCCCAGTTGGGTCGGTTCATGGGCCCATAGGGATGGAAAGAGAGTATCACAGGGGCTTCTGAGTTTTCTATTATCCACCTCCGGTGGGTTCCTTTAGGTTGCCCAGCTTCCTCCAGGGGAGGAGGGGCTGCTGCTGCTGCAGAGAAGTCCCCTGGAGGGCTTGGGTCTGGCCCAATTGCCTATAGCAGTGGAGAGGCTGAGTCAGCGGTTGGAGGATCATCAGGAACTGTGTTGGGGGTTGGGGAGGGAGAGTAGATGATAAGGAGGGGGAGGAGTGTCCAGTCTTGTGACTCAGGGAGAATGGAAGGAAGAGGGGGAGGAGTGGATGGTTTGAATGATAGGATCATAGGGGAAGGGGTATATGGCTCTTTATCTGGGTGGCCAAGTGGCCAAAGCTGAAAGACAATATCTCTGACTTTTCGGATTAGAGGAAAGTGGAAGGATCCTTCTGGGGGCCATCCAACTTCGAGGATGGGCCATTCTGAAGCACAGAGAGTCTGCCAGGTACAGCATTTTACTGGAAAATAAAGATTCTGGGCCCTTGAGCAGACATCAGTCCAATGATCAAGGGTCGGAGACAGAGAAGAGGATGTGCTTTGTCCCATAATGGGAATTACTCAAACAGGGACAGTGAAGACACAAACGCAACACAGAAAAAGACAAACAGTAAATGTTTAACATGACTCCAAGAAAAAGATTAGAACTGAGTAACTGGTAAATCTTAATGTGTTAGGCAATAAAGACAGACAGTAAACTCAACATGAGTTAGGGACAATGAACCAAACTGAGTAGCCGGCAAAACCTGAGGGGCTGGCAAACCGAATCCTGAAGCAAAATGTAACTGGGATGAGGAAACTACTATTCTTTGATTTCCCTAGTCTTCCGGAGTGTCCCCCAGAAACGTGACCTTGGGCTCTGTGACAGGTCTGTCACACCATAGGAGAGAGCTAATGCTCTTCACCAACAGCCACTTTGCCATGCCCTGACTTGAAATCCGAAACCAGAAATAGGCTCCTTACTAACCCCGAGAGGAGTCCCTTGAGGTCTTTCGTCCACCGCTGCCGGATATCTCACCTGGGGCCTCCAGATAAATAGGTGCGGCGAATGTCAGAGGAAAAGACAACAAAGAGGTTTTCTCATGCATCAGCAAAGGGTTTATTGGGGGTCCAGCATGCTGGGGCTCAGAGCTCACTTCAGAGGACCAAAAATCAAAGAGCCCCGAGAACAACTTGAGCAGAGTATATATACATTCTTTAGAGAGAGCAGGGATTTACATACATCATTGCCTCCTTTAGGAAATCATCATGTACCACGGGAAAATCAAATAACAACTCTTAAACATGATTAGCACATTCATTGGCGGGAAAAGGTCAGCTAGGGAGTGATTGGTCAGCCCTGAGAAGGGGTATACGTTTAAATTTATTGGTTGAAGCCCTGAGATGTATACGTGGTGAGCTGCACGGTTTCTGGGAAAGGGTTGTTAAGTAACTAGGTGTTCAGGGAAGATTTCAACACACATCTAATGGGCAGTTTCAGGAATTGTCTTAACTGCCACAGGAATTTTAGGTTCTGAGTGCAGCTTGGAAACTTTACAAAACCTGGTTGTTTACGTTTCAATTTCAATTTGTTTTATTCTTTCAGAACCTTACAGTGGAAGGCGAGAGACTTCATCCACAATGACTGCTCTTTTGGCCATTTTGGTTTTGGATGCACACATGGGATCTTTTCTTAGATCCGTCTGTTGCTGATAATCTAAGCCACAGCCTCAAACAGGGCCAAGAGCCTGATTAAGACACATCCCTTTCCAAAGCAATTACATCTCTGAGGTCAGTTACAGAACTCAGTCTCTGAGAGGAATCACACCAGTGTTCAAGCCCAGGTGGACCCAGTCATTCTTCCAACCACCACACATATGACCACAATTAAATCCAAAACACTCCCACATGGCACTCATCTTCTTACATACATACACTCATGATAACCTTTGGCTAGAGGCTTCCATGAATGGCGCAGCCCACGAGAGTGTCCAAAATAAGCTCCCTTGCAACTCATTTGCCTAACCTCAGGGTGGCCTGAACACCCTTCCTGTGAACCAGGATTGATCACATAGTTCTTCCTGTAATACTGCTCTGCTTCTCCAATTTGAGGCCTACTGACTGTCAGGTATAGATTCTTTATGTGATTTGGAGTCATTAGGAAACCAAAGTAAATTTGCAAGGCTTGGAAAAACTCATTTGACCCAAAGGATACCTATTGTCACTTGGTGGAGGTCAGGAACCTTACAGAGGAAGGCGAGAGACTTCATCCACTATCACTGATCTTTTTGCCATTTTGGTTTTGGATGCACACATTGGATCTTTCTTTATATCCATCAGGCGCTGCTAATCTAAGCCACAGCCACACACAGGGCCACGAGGCTGATTCAGAACATCCTTTTCCAAAGCAATTAAGCAAAGAGCCACAGGTGATGCCCATTCATTTCCATTTGAAAACTGTTTTCCTCAAGATTCACAAAGGGGTGGCCTGAGGCAGAGACCTTCCTGACTTCAGAGCAACATAACAATAAGTAAGCAAATCCCAATGCAGGGTTTCTCCACTGAGACTATACTAGTCACAATGATATCTGAGTTTTCTGAGATGCTTGTCATTCCCTTCAACAATCCAGTACATGGCCATGTCACAGAGCTTGGAGGTGGTATATATATCTTGGACAAAAAACCATGAGCCTATTCTGGAGAGTGGCCAGAATTCAGAAAGAAAACAGGAACTTAGAAAGTTAGTAGGTGTTGCCCATCGAAAAGGCAACCAGCAGTCCTTATTTAAAATGGGCAGGATGAATGCTGGAAAGCTTTCTACTAGTCAGGATACATCCATTGATGCATTCCTTTTTCTAATGTGTACAACCAAGAACACAGTGGGATACACAGACACAGAAACACTCACCTTGTCAAAGGACTTTCTAGAAACAGTCCACTCTAAACCAAACAAACCGCCTTTCCTACCTATTCTCAGAACATGAGACAAAACCACAAACTCACACCCACTCTCAAAAAGGCACCTCTTTCCCCAAGTAAGTCTGTGAGTATCCAGAGTGTCCTCTGACTTGTGGGCCATAGTATGTTCCCCCGAAATGGCCTGTCCTGTCTCAGATCTGGTCTCTTTGTCCATCTCTGTGAAGTTGTATGGAGCCTGTGCTGACCACTACCTGCTTTCTCAGGAAAGGCCCGTCTTCAGAGCTCTACTTGCATTTGGTCATCCTTAAACCATTAGGTACCAAGAGAGACAGACTCTCTCCTTGGTAAATCCAAACAAGTGAGCCCACTGGGAATGGGACTGGGCCTGGCTCTGGATGCCTGGCTTCCTGGATCTCAAGTTCAGAGAGTTTCATCACCAAAGAAGTGAGGTAGGTCAATTCCTAAAGGAAGGGAATGAGGTCACTGCCTTGGCAACCACTTTGTCCTTAAAGTTGCTTCCAAAGGTCCCTTGAGATGGAGGCTGCCCCTACTTCCTGTGAAACTTTCAGAAGTTAGAATGGTATATCAACCATAGACACCCAGGAGAAGCTCTCCACACAGGGTTGTTTTGGTCCATCTTTTTTATATCAATAGGAGAGAGGCTGATTCAGACACATACCTTCATCCTGACCAGCTTGTTTGCCATGGAAGATGACTTTTGCTCTCTCAGGTCCTTCATAGCTGCCTACATCTTCTCCAGGGATCATTTCTGCATCAACCTTTGAGGTTCTCAGCAGGTGGAAGATTCCCTACATTCCTGTATTGTAAGACCTACTCTGTCCCTGCTCTTTTGTAAAGTTAGATTGAGGGAACAGTGTATGGTTAGGGTTAATAATATATTTTATTTGGGTTAGGAAACATTCTGTGGGATAAATAATGGTATTAGGAACCTGCGATATTCACAAGAATATATAGGTGAAATATAAGTATAAAACCTGAAATCTAGGTACGATTTGAAGACCAGAAGGGAATTGGGCCCTTTAGTGCGATACTTAGCTTTGAATTATGTTCTACACAGATGTCTCAGATAAATCGATATGCAATGGCAGAGTACCTTGTACCTTGGATGAATAAATGTCTTAGAGAACATCCAGTCAAAAAGGAATAGTCAGCAGGATTAGGAAGGTAGTCAGTAGGTTTTGAAAAAAGAGTGAGTATAGGATTTGGACAAGACGTTCATTAGCAATAGGGTTTCGGGTAGAGAGTGAACGTAAATATGAGCACATACGAAGAGTCAGTCACAATGATGAACTGGGAAAAATATGTTGGAAAGCAGATATCAATAGAGACATTAGGAAAACAGGCAAAGTATAATGTGAGTGATAGGGTTAGACATTTTCAACATGGTTGAGGATGAATATATAATCTTAGGTAGAAAGACATATGTAGTCATCAATAGGATTGATATTTTAGAGCATTAGGCAACCTGGGCATGGTTGTTTTTAATAATCCATGCTCACTTTCAATTTGCTTTGGTGAAAGGTTAATAAAATAGTCACTTGTCACTTCCTGTTTTTCTGTATGCTTAACAAAACACTGTTGAAATCTTGAGAACTGTTTGCTATTTTGGTTCCCAGAATGTGCTATCCCCAACTGCCAAACTGCAGAATGTACTCCCTCACCCAGTTGCATGCAAACTGCACACTCGCCCTGACCCATAAATAAATTTCCCTCCCTGCCCTGTCCAAGGAAAGTATATAAGCTCTGTTAAAGCTGTTCTCAGGGCTCTTTGCTCTATTCACGTGAGCTCTGAGCCCCAGCATGCTGGACCCCCAATAAACACTTTGCTGTGGCTGAGTGAAAATGGTATACGGTTCTGTACTTAAAAGATGCTTTCTTTTGCTTGGCTCTGCATAAAGATAGTCAGTTGCTGTTTACTTTCGAGTGGGTAGACCCAGAAACAGGAACGTCTTGTCAACTAACTTGGACTAGACTCCCACAGGGGTTCAAAATCTCCCCCACTCTCTTTGATGAAGCCCTTCACAGAGATCTCAACAACTTCAGAACTACACACCCCGAAGTCACCCTGATTCTATATGTGGATGTCCTGCTCCTGGCAGCCAACACCAAGGAAAACTTTGAGTCTGTGACCCAAGCACTATTATCTGAGCTTGCTCAACTCAGGTATAGAGCTTTGGCCAAAAAGGCCCAAATTTGCCAGCAAGAAGTAATCTTCCTGGGGTATTTCCTTAGGCACTGTAAATGATGGCTCACTGACCCCAGGAAACAAAACGTTGTGCAGATACCACCCCCATTTAACAGGAGACAACATAGAGAGTTTCTTGGAACTGCTGGCTTTTGCAGGTTATGGACCTGGGTTTGTGTTCATAGCTGCTCCTTTATACCCGCTGTTAAATGAGAATGCCCAATTCCAATGGACCCTTTGAGCACCAGCAAGCTTTTGATAACATCTAAGAACACTAACACTGAACACCTGAACTTCACTGAGCCCAGCCTGCAATTTCAGAAAGCCCTACACTATGTTAAAAATGTACATCAACTCAATCAACTTAGTTCAAAGAAACTGCAGCCATTCCTGTAGGATCAAGAACAGAGTTTTAGACTAACTCACTCACAGTGAATGGAAATAACTGAATGGGTAACAAAAGCCTGTCGGTTCTGTTAATTGGTTAATGCTTACCATTCCAAGCTTCCTGCAGGAAAGCACGTACCAGGAACCAGACCAGGACAATTCTGGGAAGTGGACTTTACCTAAATTAAGCCAGCGAGATATGGACTTAAATATCTCCTAGTCTTTGTAGATACATTCTCAGGATGGATTGAAGCCTTTCCCACAAAAAAAAAAAAAAAAAAAAAAAAAAACGGCACAAATGGTGGTCAAGAAGATCCTGAAAGATATTTTTCAAAGACAGGGCCTGCCTAATGTAATGTGGTCTGATAATTGAACGGCGTTCATGGGCCAGGTAAACCAGGGGTTAGCCAGGACCCTGGGGATTAATTGGAAGTTACCTTGTGCTTATAGACCCCAAAGCTCAGGACACATGAAAAAATAAATAGAAGCATTAAAGAGACCTTAAATAAATTAAGCTTAGAGACCGTCATAAAAGGGTAGACTATGCTCCTGCCTTATGCACTGTTTCATGAAACAAATACTCCGTTTGTTTCTTTGTGTAACATCACCCCCTATGAAATTCTCTATGGGGCCCATCCTCTGGTAAGGGACCTAACCCCAACTCTTAAGACCTAAGTATCCCTTCCACACACCCTTGCTTGACAGACTTAAATCTCTTGAAAAAACTCAGCTATACCTGTGGAAACAGCTGGCCACTGCCTTCCAACCTGGGGACGAGGGGACTCCACATCGATATCAAGTAAGAGAATTCCTCTACATAAGAGGACATCAGGTGTCATCCCTGGAACCCCGCTGGAAAGGACCATACCAGGTGCTACTTATAACACCTACAGCGGTAAAAGTAGACGGAATCACTTCCTGGATCCATGCCTCTAATCTCAAACCTGCAACCTGTCCAGACTCTGGCTGGAAACTGGAAAAGACTGGTAACCCGTTCAAATTGTGTATTTGCCATGTAGATAAGGCTATAGACTTTCCCCTTGGCCACCAGTAGACCTAACACTCATTAGCCCGTTCAGCAGCAATGGCTGATCACAAATCCTACAAGACAAGAAGTATGGTCTATCTTGCATACAGCCCCCTTAGGAACCTGGTGGCCATCTCTCCACCCAGACATTTGTCAGCTGGATATAGGTCTTTCCTATTAGGATATCCTTGATGAAGAGGATCCCACTAAAATTCCATTAAATCATTTCCGTACCATAGATAATGGAAACAAACATTATGGTTGTATAGACAGGCAAGCCAGATGCAGGTTGGCTAGCCTATATTAGTATGTTTGCCCCGCAGACTATCAAAGCCACAAACCGCCATGGCTGAGTGTGGGAAAAGATGACTTCTTCTGTAAGTCATGGGGATTTGAGCATACAGGGGCTGCCTGGTGGAATGTAAAATCCTCATCAAATTCAGTACACAGCATTGGCCATATTACTACTTAGACATCTAAAACAGATGGCGCCAAGAGGAGTCTCTAGATCCTCAAATTCTGTGTGACCTTTTTACCTTCTGCAAGTGCTAAAAGGGTGAAAGGAAATTCCCCTATGTGGAGGCCTTTTCCCTGTTTCCCTCACATCCTGAACTATGCTTCTCCAATAGTTCCTCACCCTCAGCTTTCTGCTCCAGACTCTCTGCTGTCAGTCCTACCTCAGCAACCTTATTTCTCCCCTCCAATTACTAGATCCAAAACCCAAACCTTCGCTGGTTCTCAGAGCATTGCCCCCTTGCTGAGTTAGCAGGTACTGAGGTACCCATCCACCCACTCACTCCTCTCTTCCTCTGTCAGTACCCGCACCGGGTCGCACCAGGTCCTCTTACCAGCTAACCTAAAGCTCAAACCAGCTTAGGAGATCCCTCAGACCCCTATTGAAGATGTAATGAAAATGACCTTTAAAGTTGCTTTGTGATCACTGAAAACAGGTTACTAAGAATTTAAAGTGCCTCACAGGCTTTTCGGGATAGTCACTCCCGTCTTTCCCTCTGCTCTACCGGTTATACTGCTCAAGTTTTTGTTTCTAGGAAAATCCCAAACCCCTTTCCCATTATTCTTTTATATCTCTCCTTCCTAATTCTCAGATCCACGGAGCAGCTCTCACCCTCCGCCTTTCCCGTCTTCCCCCTCTGTACCAGGCCCACAGAAAAATCTTAACTGAACTTCTCCAGAAGTCTTCACCATGACTTTAGGATTTTCAGCAAAAGAGTCCCTATAAAAGAGTTCAGTGTAGATAAACTTCCTGTTTTTCTGTTGCCCTGCTCTACTTGGCTACTGGCTGCAAAAATCAGCACTCCTAAGCTTGACACCCCTTTAATAGTTTTTCACACAATATGTGAAAAAGGCCTCTGGCCTTGAGCTGGGGCTTCATAGAGATGGCTATATTTTTAAGATATAAAATTACCAACTGGGCTCCATGGTAACAGCTGCAGGGGGATAAAAGAAAAGGAAGAAAAAGCTCTCCCCCTCCCAGGTGTCCTTGAAAGTTTAACTTGCCCACCAAAGAGGAAAAAACAGAAAAAAACTTCTTTTTGTGAAGTTCTGCAGACTGTGAACTTCTTAGTCCCTTCCCTTTCATGTTGGGTACAAAATTCTGAAACTACCTAAACTTGGGGTTCAGGGAATTAATTGATTACAACAGAAGCAATGCCCGCTGAATCCGGTTGCAACCAAATAGGACTGTTTCCCTGTCTTCTGTGCTATCTTAGGTGCCTTGCCTTGACTGCCCCTACAACAGTATAATTCTATATACTTAAACATTGTTTATGTTTTAATGAAATGGTCAACAGATGTGATTAATTGTGAAATGGTGAAGATGTTTCCCAGATTGCTCTATAATGACCCAGGTTCATTTGAAGTTCAAACAGGGGGGCATACAACCCAGTTCCACTGGGAACATATATCTCTTACTTTACCTATCATATTAGGAAGTGGAGTTGCTGCAGGGGTAGTCACAGGAACCACTGCCCTGGTCCATGGTACACAACAAATGACCCAAATAGAAGCAGCAATAGACCAAAACTTAAAGATATTAGAAACCTCCATCACAGTTTTCAGGAATCTTTAACCTCTCTCTCTGAAGTTGTTTTACACAACAGTCGAGGGTTTGACCTCCTCTTCATGAGAGAAGGGGGCCTTTGTGCTGCATTGATGTAAGAATGCTGTTTTTATGCCGACCATAATGAAGTTGTAAAAAAACCTATGAGTAAAATAAAAGGATGCCTTGAAGAGTGTCAATGAGAGACAGACGCCCCAAAAGGGTGGTTTGAGTCTTGGTTATCACAGTCCCCCTGTTTATCTACGCTTTTATCACCCCTGGCCTGTCCAATAATAATCTCCATATTATAGCTAACTATAAAACCCTGTTTGCTCAACCGTGTAATTTCTTTTTTCCAAGCTCAAATTGGACAAGTTAAACTTATGGTAATACCCCACTAGCAGACATAGAATGTGACACCCCCCAATGATCACTATTATGATTAAAATTAGCCAGAAGAAGAAGTGGGGAATGAAAGGTTAATAAAAAAGTAACTTGGAACTTCCTGTTTTTTTGTATGCTTAACAAAACACTGTTGAAATATTGAGAACTGTTTGCTAACCTTGTTCCCAGATTGTGCTGTCCCCAACTTCGAAATTGCAGAATGTATTCCCTCATCCGGTTACACGCAAACCGCCCACTCGCTCTGACCCATCAATAAATTTCCGTCCCTACCCTTTTCAAGGAAAGTATATAAGCTCTGCTTAAGCTGTTCTCAGGGCTCTTTGCTCTATTCTTGTGAGCTCTGAGCCACAGCATGCTGGACCCCCAATAAACCTCTTGCTGTGGCATGAGACACTCTCCTGGTGGTCTCTTCCTCCGATGCTTGCACGAACATTACTTGGATGATTGAATGTAGAAGAGAAAATCCAGTCAAAAAGGGATAGTCGGTAGGATTAAGAAGATAGTCGGTAGGTTTAGGAAGAAGAGTGATTATAGGATTTGGAACAAAATCTCTTTAGCAATAGGGGTTCGGTTAGAGAGTGAATGTAAATGTCAGCACATGTGAACAGTCACAATAATGAAATGGGAAAAGAACGTAGGAAAGCAGATATCAATAAAGACATTACGAAATCAGGCAAAGTATAAAGTGTGTGATACGATTAGACATTTTCAACAGGGTTGAGTTAGAATATATAATCTTAGGAAGAAACAAATATGTAGTCACCAATAGGATTGACATTTGAGAGCATTAGGCAACCTTGACATGGATGTTTTTTGTAATCCATGCTCACTTTCCATTTAGGTTTTGGTACAATCATAAGTGTGACGTTTGCATTTGTGTCCAGAATATTACTGTGATAATATGTATATGTAGATCTGGTGACATGAGTGTTTATTCCACCATTTCTGGGAGCAATTTTTTGAAGACATATAAATGGGTATAGGGGGTACAAAGAGGTATACACTGTGTCAATGAATATAGAGATAATGCATGAATAGACCATAAGTGAATAAATAATATAACTGGTTCCACATTAAATAACGGATTGAATTGATATCTGAAAATATATAAGAAATCTTATATTGATATACAATCATTTATTCCAACCATTTATACATCTAATATCAATATTAGGGTTATGGTTTATCATGAAGATATGTTATTTTTGCTACAAAAGTGATTATGGAAATTGAAAATAATGTGTTTGGAAAGAGTCAGTCACAATGCTGGCAATATGTGAACAAGGTCTCTGGCCTTGAGCTGGGGCTTGACAGAGATGGCTACAGTTCTAAGTTAAAGAAGGTACCAACTGGGCTCCATGGTAAAAGCTGGCAGGGAGAAAAAAAAGAGAAGAAAAAGCTCTGCCCCTCCCAGGTGTCCTTGAAATGTTAACTTGCACAGAACAGAAAAAAAAAAAACAGAAACAAAAACTGCTTTTAATGAACTTCTGCAGACTGTGAACTTCTGAGTCCCTCCCTTACATGTTGGGTACAAAATTCTGAAACAATCTAAACTTGGAGTTCAGGGGATTAAATGATTACAATAGAAGCAATGCCCTCTAAATCCGGTTGCAACCAAATAGGACTGTTTCGCTGTGTTCGGTGCTATGTTAGTTGCCTTACCTTGCATTGTCCATCCCTTTTCTCATGAAAAGACCAGTCAAGAAACATGGAGGAATGCATGTGCTCTGAAGCAGGAAGTGATTGATAGTGAATCAAATGCCTATAAATTTCCTAACTTGTGGATGAAATACATATCCTATGATGTGCATAAATTAAAGAAATAGTAATCTACCAGTGTTGAATAAAAATGAACGTCAAAATACACATCATGTCCAATTGGAATCTACTTGCATTGATGTTAAACTGGGTCAGGTACTGTAGAAATATTAGGATTTGTGTGCACCATTCACTGAAGTTCCTTTTCGGTACTAGGAAAGAAATACGTTTTTCAGGTAAATGAATATTTCTAAGAATAATCTTGTGAAAAGTTGATTATAAATTCACATATATGAATATGAATGAATTTGGTGAGTGTAAAATAAAACACATATTTCATATTTTGAAAAATCTGGAGAGTCTATCTATCTATCTATCTATATATATATGTGTGTGTGTGTGTGTGTGTGTGTGTGTGTGTGTGTACACACACACACACACACAGACATTAAAAATAGCAATATATATGCCAATCAAAATTCAAAATGAAATATATATCATTGACAGATCCAAAAATATTTATTTAACTGAACATGGATTTATGAATAATATTGATCAAGTAGGAAGCTCACCCATAATTTGAATTTTCAGTTCCAACATCATTTAGGAGGAGTGATCTCTTACAATTTGTATCTGTCAAGTCAGCCACCTCACATGAATGGACGTGTGGTCCCAGGTAGGATTCTATGTTTGCATATAAAAATACAGGTGGTGAATAGGCTACAGAGAGGGGAGACAGGAATTCACATATTGGTTAACTTTAAAAAAAACATGGAGAACGACTTCAACAAAAAGTTGACTAGATTTATAACTCCCACAATATATAATGCAAAAGGCAAGTCCAACTATACACCATGCCTCCTCTGAAATGCTTGTATTTTTATTCTGTTTGAGTTATTTTTCTCCATCTTATTAGTATTAGTAGTCAAGTGTAGTAGGGTAGGGGTTAGTGTCGGGGATTCAGTATTTCGAAAGAAAAATTGGAAAATGAATCCAATGTGTATGTAAATGTGTGCTCCACAAATATCCTCCCACTCTCATACAGAAAAATGCCTTGACAGTACCTTCGCTCCAACTAAAACACCATTAGAGGAGAAGAATTAGAAAATCAGTGAATACATATCTGGAATGGAATATGCTCACAGTTTTGAAAAATTCGAGGTGGTAGATGATTTTCGAAAAGAAAGGGACAGGGTAAACACTCCACAAACATGGAGTTCTGCTGGCCTAAAGACTTCTTGAGAAACTGCCTCTGAGGTTGGGCCCTTGAACTATATGTGGTTGTCAGGAGCTTTAGCTTCCTTTGTACTGAGACCATCAATGCTGGGTCTGCATCTATGTGACATGGAGGAAATTGTTTCTTATTTTCCAATGAAAATGAGGCAGCAGTGCTGAATTCTCTCTTTGTAGGTAACCTGTGGCCACTGGGGGCTAAGTGTATCCCCGTGTGGACTGTGAAGCCATTTGGGCATCCTCCAATTTTTGTGGTGTTTCTCGCTGCTGCACTGGGAGTTTGGTATTTGCTTCACAAAATACATGGAGTTCAACTGGGACACAGTGCTGGAGGGATTTCTGTCGGGAGTGGTGGGTCAGGGTCTGCAGGATAATGCACCAACCAGGCTTCTATCCCACATTTCTTTCCCCCTTGACCATAGCAACCTGATTCTGAACATTGCCCTGAAACCACTCAATATAACAAGATACCTTTACAAAGAAGCGTCTGCTGGCTGCACCATGTCAGTAACAACCATTTGGAAGCCAAGGGCAGATCCACATTGCCGCACTACATGTTTTATCACAAACCTTCCCACCACTGTTCTAGGCCCACTAATCAGCAGGCTCCAAATTACTGGCATCTCTGTTCTACACCACTTTCATGAAACCCAGTCAATCAAGGCAGTGTCTGGCACACTCAAGATCAGCAACAGCACATCCAAAGGTTCTCCAGTGCCACCAGGTCATGGGAATTTCAAAAATTTCACGGTATTTTTCTAGCCATTTTTCTAGGATGATATTGCAAGCACTATGGGTTTCAATATATTCAGGAACCGTTAAATGGTGAAGAAGCACATTTCAATGAAAGCTCTGGAGAACTCTCAAAGGCAAGGCTTCCAAAATAGTGGCCAAAAGGTCACTTGAATCCAGTCCTATTGAGGTCTACAATATGAGGTCCATGTGTTTTTTGACACTTAACTATGGCTGCCATGTCTTTCAGAATACAATCAAGTGATATCCTGGCTGAGATTCCCAGTGCTTTGTGGAAAGCCACCCTGGGCCTAGATCTCAGTTTCCAAGGGCGACTTTCATTGCGTGGCTTCCTAAAATCCCAAAACAATTCATGGCAATACTTCTCTGAGGTAAGTTCTAGAACTCAGTCTCTAAGGGGAATCACACCAGAGTTCAAGCACAGGTAGACCCAGACATTTCTTCCAACCACCACACAAATGACCACAATTAAAACCAAAACACTCCACACGGCCCTAATCTTCTTCCATATAGACACTCATCATATCCTTTGGCTGGAGTTTTCCATAAGGGGTGCAGCCCAAGACAGTGTCCAAAATAAGCTCCCTTAACCCTCATTTGCCTAAAGTCAGGGTGGCCTGGACACCCTTACCGTAAACCAGGAGTGATCAAATAGGTCTGCCATTAATACTTTTCAACTTCTTCAATTTTAGGCCTTTTAACTGTGGCATTTAGATTATTTATGTGAACTGTAGTCAAGAGAAAACCGAAGCACCTATGGGCTAGCCTCTCCATGGCTTTGAAGAATTCATTTGACCCAAAGGATCCTTATTCTCACTTGATGGAGGTCAGAAACCTTACAGAGAAAGGCGAGAGACTTCATCTACAATGACTGTAATTTTTGCCATTTTGATTTTGTATGCACACATGGGATTTTTCTTTACATCCATCAGGTGTAGGGAATCTAAGCCATAGACTCACACAGGGCCAAGAGACTGATTCAGACACATCCCTTTCCAAAGCAGTTAAGTAAAGAGCCACAGGTAATGCCCATTTATATCCATTTGAAAACTGGTTACTTCAGGTTTCACAAAGGGGTGGCCTGAGGCAAAGTCCTTCCTGACATTCAGGGCAAAAGAACAATAGGCAAGCAAAAGCCCCAAAGCAGAGTTTCTCCACTGAAACTTTACTGGTCACACTGATATCTGAGTTTTCTGAGATGCTCGCCATTCCCTTCAGCTATCCAGTACATGCCCATATCACAGAGCTTGGAGGTGGTAAATATCTTGGACAGAAAACCATGAGCCTATTCTGGAGTGTAGCCAGAATTCAGGAAGGAAACAAGAACTTAGGAAGTTTGAAGGTGTTGCCCTTCGATAAGGCAAGCCACAGTCCATTTATATATTGGGCAAGATTGATGCTGGGAAGCTTTCTACTAGACAGGACACATCCATTGATGCATTCTCTTTTCTAATGTCTACAACCACAGACACACTGGGAAACACAGACATAGAAACACTTGCCTTGTCAAACGACTTACTAGAAACAGTTCACTCCAAACCAAACAAACCGCCTTTCCTACATTTTCTCAGAACATGAGACAAAACCACAAACACACAACTAAAACCACAAATGCATCTCCTTTCCCCAAGTAGGTCTGTGACTATTCAGAGTGTACTCTCACTGGTGAGCCTTACTATGTTCCTCTGAAATGGCCTGTCCTGTCTCAGATATGGTCTCCTTGGCGAACTCTGAAAATGTCAGGAGCCCACGGTGAGCCACTACTTGCTTTCTCTGGAAAGGCCAGTCTTCAAAGCTTTCCTGGCATTTCGCCATCCTCACATCAGTATATACCAAAAAAGACTGTCTCTGTCATTGGAATATCCAAACAAGTGAGCCCACTGGGACTGGGACTGGGACTGGCTCTGAGTGCCTGGCTTCCTATATCGCAAGTTCAGAGAGTTCCATCACCAAGGAATAGAGGTGAGGTCACTTCCTTCAGGAACTGAATAAGTTCACTGCCTTTGCAACCACTTTGTCCTAACAGTTGCTTCCAAGGGTCCCATGAGATGGATGCTGCCCCTATTTCCCGTGACACTTTCACAAGTTAGAATGGTATATCACCCATAGGCACCCGTGAACAGCTCTCCACACAGGGCTGGATTTGTCCATCTTCTGTACATTAGGAACAGAGAGGCTGATTCCGACACAACCCCTCATTCAGACAAGGCTGTTTTCCATGGAAGAAGACTTTTGCACTCTCTGGTCCTTCATAGCTGCCTACATCTTCTCCAGGGATTATTTCTGCATGGAACTTTGAGGTTTTCAGCAGGTGTTATATCCCCTACATTCCTTATTGTAAGACAAACACTGTCCCTGCTCTTCTATAAAGTTAGAATGTGGGAACAGTATATGGTTTGGGTTAATAACATGTTCGATTTGGGTTAGGAATCATTTTGCTGGATGAATAATGGTATTGAAAACCAGCGATATTTATAAGAATATAGAGGTCAAATATATGTACGAAAACAGAAATCTAAGTAAGATTTGAAGCCCAGAAAGGGATTGGGCCCTTGATTGGGAGACTTAGCTTTGAATTATGTCCTGCACAGATGTCTCAGATGAATCAATACACAATGGCATCGGACCTTGTACCTTGGATGATTGAATGTTGAAGAGAACATTCATTCTAAAAAGGATAGTCAGTAGGATTTGGGAGATAGTCAGTAGATTCAGAAAGAAGAGAGAGTATAGTATTTGGACCAAAAGTTGTTTAGCAATTGGGTTTCAGGTAGAGAGTGAATGTAAATGTCAGCACAAATGCACAGTCAAAATGATGAACTGGGAAATTATGAAGGAAAAGAGATATCAATAGAGACATTAGGATATCAGGCAAAGTTTAAAGTGAGTGATAGGATTAGACATTTTCAACAGGGTTGAGTTTGAATATATAATCTTAGAAAGAAACAAATATGTAGTCAACAATTACATTGACATTTGAGAGCATTAGGCAACCTGGTCATGGATGTTTTCAGAAATCCATGCTCACTTTAAATTTAGGCTTTGGTACAATTATAAGTGTGACCTTTGCTTTATTTTCCAGAATATTACTGTGATAAAATGTATATGTAGGTCAGGTGACATGAGTATTTCTTCCACCATTTCTGGGAGCAATATTGTGGAGACGTATAAATGAGTATTGGGAGTACAAAGAGGTGTACCATCACTCTATGAATATAGAGATAATGCAAGAATAGACCATACTGAGAGTAAATAATATAATTGGTAAACATTAAATAACGGATTGAATTGATATCTGAAAATATACAGGAAATCTTATATTGATATACAATCATTCATTCCAACCAGTTATACTTCTAATGGTAATATTAGGGTTATATTTTATCATGACGAGTGTGTGAGGTTTGCTTCAAAAGTGATTATGGAAATCAAAAATAATGTGTTTAGAAAGAAGTCTCATGAAAAGTCTTATCAAGAAACATGGAGGGATACATGTGTTCTGAAGAAGGAAGTTATTGAAAGTGAAACAAATGCCTATAAATTTGCTAACTTGTGTATGAAATATATATCTTATGATGGGCATAAACTGAAGAAATAGTAATGTACCAGTGTTGACTAAAAATGAACATCAAAATACATATTATGTTCCATAATAATCTACTTGCATTGATGTGACACTGGGTCAGTTACTGTAGAAATATTAGGATTCGTTTGCACCATTCACTAAAGTTAGTTTTCAGTTCTAGGAAACAAATATGTATTTCAGGTGGATGAATATTTCTGAGAATAATCTTTTGAAAATTTGATTATAAATCCACATACATGAATACGAATGAATTTAGGGAGTGTACAATAAGACACATATATTTCATATTTTGAAAAATTTGGAGAGTATATATATATATATATATATATATATATATATATACACACACACACACACACATACACACACATTAAAAAGTAGCAACATATATGCCAATCGAAATTCTTCATGAAATGTATATCATCCACTGATCCAAAAATATTCATTATACTGAATATGATTTTATTTATCATGTTGTTCATCTAAGAAGCTCACCCATAGGTTGAATTTTCAGTTCTAACTGTGTTTAGGAGGAGTGATCTCTTCTCCCAATTCGTATCTGCCAAGTCAGCCACCTCACAAGAATGTACATGTGATAACAGGTAAGATTCTATATGTGCATATGAAATTACATGTGCTGAATTGGCTACAGAGAAAGGCAGAGAGGAATTCACCTATTTGTTGCCTTTAAAAACACATGGATCTTCTTCTATTTCTCTCTTTATGGTTCTGTAGTTTTCATTGTATAAGTCTTTCACCTCTTTTGTTAGGTTGGTTCCCAAGTATTTTATTTTTTTTTGAAAATATTGTGAATGGAGTGTTTTTCCTCATTTCCGATTCAGAAGTTTTGTTACTGATATACAAAAATGCCTTTGATTTGTGCATGTTGATTTTTTATCCTTCCACTTTGCTGAATTCATTTATTAGTTCTAGTAGTTTTTTTGTAGACCCTTTTGGGTCTTCTAGGTATAGAATCATGTCATCCACAAACAGTGATAATTTAAGTTCTTCTTTTCCTATTTTTATGCCTTTAATTTCTTTCATCTTTCTAATTGCTCTGGCCAGTGTTTTGAGAACTATATTGAATAGAAGTGGTGATAGAGGGCATCCCTGTCTTGTTCCTGATTTTAGAGGGAATGCCTTCAATTTTTCTCCACTCAGAATGATGCTAGACTGAGGCTTAGCATAGATAGCTTTCACAATTTCGAGGAAAGTTCCTGTTATCCCTAGTTTTTCTAATGTTTTGAATATAAAGGAATGCTGTACTTTGTTGAATGCTTTTTCTGCATCTATTGAGATGATCATATGGTTCCTATTTTAAGTCTATTTATGTGGTGAATAACATTTATTGATTTCCATATATTGAACCATCCTTGCATCCCAGGGATTAATCCTACTTGATCATGGTGCACAATTTTTTTGATGTGCCTTTTTGTCCGATTCGCCAGAATTTTATTGAGGATTTTTGCATGTAGTTTTATCAGAGATATTGGTCTGTAGTTTTCTTTCTTTGAGGTGTCATTGTCTGGTTTCGGAATCAGGGTGATGTTGGCCTCATAGAATGAATTTGGCAAAGCTCCCTCTTTTTCCACTTCCTGAAATAAATTGAAAAGTATTGGTATTAATTCTTCTTTAAAGGTTTTGTAAAACTCCGCTGTATACCCATCTGGTCCTGGGCTTTTCTTGGTTGGTAGTCTTTTGATTGCTTCTTCAATCTGATCCATTGATATTGGTCTGTTCAAATTGTGTGTATCCTCCAGACTCAGTCTGGGCAAATCATAGGATTTAAAAAATTTATCGATGTCTTCACTCTCTTCTATTTTATTGGAATATAGGTTTTCAAAATAATTTTAAAAATGTGGCATTTATACACCATGGAGTATTACGCAGCACTAAAAAATGACAAAATCATGGGATTTGCAGGGAAATGGATGGTATTAGAGTAGATTATGCTTAGTGAAGCTAGACAATCCCTAAAAAAACAAATTCCAAATGTCTTCTTTGATATAATGAGAGCAACTAAGAACAGAGCAGGAAGGAATAGCAGGAAGAAAAGGTCAACATTAATAAGAGACATGAGGTGGGAGGGAAAGGGAGAGAAAAGGGAAATTGCATGGAAATGGAGGGAGACCCTCAATGTTTTACAAAATTATATATAAGAACTTGTGAGTGGAAGGGGAAAATAAACAAGTAGGAAAATGAATTACAGAAGGTGGAGTAGAGAGAGAATATGGGAGGGGAGGGGAGGGGAGGGGGGATAGTAGAGGCTAGGAAAGGTGGCAGAATACAACAGATACTAATAGGGCATTATGTAAAAATGTGGATGTGTAACCGATGTGATTCTGCAATCTGTATTTGGAGTAAAAATGTGAGTTCATAATCCACTTGAATCTAATATATGTAATACAAGATGTCAAGAGTTTTGTAATATTTTGAACAACCAATAAAAAAAAACACATGGAGAACTATTTCAACAAAAAATTGACTACATTTATAACTCCTACCCTGTATAATGCAAAAGGCAAGTCCAACTATACACTATGCCTTGTCTGAACTGCTTGTATTTCTATTCTTTTTGGGTTATTTTTCTCCATCATATTAGAATTATTAGTCAGAGTCTAGTACTGTATGGGTTAGTTTCAGGGATTCAGTATTTTGAATGGAAAATAGGAAAGTAAATCCAATGTGTATGTAAATATGTCCTACACAAAAATCTTCCCACTCTCATCCAGAATAATGCCTTGACATTACCTTCGCCCCAAGTAAAACACAATTAGAGGAAAAGAGTTAGAAAAACTGTGAATACATATCTGGAATGAAATATGCTCAAGAGTTCACAACCTTGAAGGTGGTAGAGGAGTTTCCAAAAGTTAGGAACAGGTAAATATTCGACAAAATTGGAGCTCTGCTGGACTAAAGACTTCTTGAGAAACTGCCTCTGAGTTTGGGCACTTGAAATATTTGTTGTTGTCAGGAGCTTTAGCTTCCTTTGTAGAGAGACCATCAAAGCTGGGTATGTATCTAAGTGACCTGGAGGACATGGTTTCTTATTTTCTAATGAACATGAGGCAGCAGTGCTGAATTCTCTCTTTGTAGGTAAACTGTGGGGACTGGGGGCTAACTCTTTCCGTGTGGACTCTAAAGCCATTCGGTCATCCTCCACTTGTCGTGGTGTTTCTTGCTGCTGCAATGCGAGCTTGGTATTTGCTTCACACAATACAAGGAATTCAACTGGGACACAGTGCTAAAGGGAGTTCTGTCACGTGCGGTGTTTCAGGGTCTGCAGGATAATGTACCACCCAGGCTTCAATCCCACATAGCTTACATCCTTGACCATAGCAATTTGATTCTGAACATTGCCCTGAAAACTCTGCATATTAAAAGATGCCTTTACATAGAAGGGTATGCTGGCTGCACCATGTCAGTTACAAGCCATTTGGAAGCCAATGGCAGATCCACATGGCCCCACCACAGATATTTTCTCACACACCTGCACACAACTTCTCTAGGCCCACTTTTCATCAGGCCCCAACTTACTGGCATCTCTGTTCTTACACCATTTTCATGGTCATGGGAATTTCAAAAATTTCATGGTTTTATCTAGCCATTTTTCAAGATTGATGTTGGAGGCATTGTGGTTTAAATACATTCAGGAATCATTCAATGGTGAGGAAGCTCATTTGAATGAAAGCTCTGGTGAAATCTCTGAGGCAAGGCTTCCCAAAGAGTGGCCAGAAGGTCACATGAACCCAGGCCTATTGCTGTCTACAATGTGAGGTCCATGTGTGTTTTGACTCTCATCTATGGCTGCCATGTCTTTCAGAATAAAACCATGTGATATCCTGGCTGAGATTCCCAGTGCTCTGTGGAAAGCAAACCTGGGCCTAGATCTCGGTTTCCAAGGGCGACTCTCATGCGTGGCCAACTAAAATCCCAACACATTTCATGATAATACTTCTCTAAGGTCAGTTCCAGAACCCAGTCTCTAAGGGGAATCACACCAGATTTCAGCCCAGGTGTACCCAGTCATATCTTCCAACTACCACACAAATGATGACAATTAAAATCAAAACACTCCCACATGGCCCTCATCTTCTTCCATATATTCACTCTCATTCTAAGCTCTGTCTGGAGGTTTCCATGAGCAGCGAAGTCCAAGAGAGTGTTCAAAATAAGCTCCCTTGCCCCTCATTGCCTAAAGTCATGGTGGCCTGGACACCCTTCCTGTGAACCAGGTGTGATCAAATAGGCCTGCCCTTAATACGCCTAGGCTTCTCCAATTTGAGGCCTACTGACTGTCAGGTATAGATATTTTTATGTGAACTGGAGTCATGAGAAAACCCAAGAACCTATGTGCTAGACTCTCCAGGGCTTTGAAGAACTCATTTGACACAAAAAATCCCTATTCTCACTTGATGGAGGTCAGGAGCCTTACAGAGGAAGGTGAGAGACTTCATGCACAGGGACTGCTCTTTTGGCCATTTTGGTTATGGATTCACACACGGAATGATCCATCAGGTGATGAGAATGTAAGCCACAGCCTCACACAGATCAAAGAGGCTGATTCAGACACATCCCTTTCCAAAGCAATTTAGCAAATACCCACTGGTGATGCCCATTCATTTCCATTTGAAAACTGTGTGCTTCAGGCTTCACAAAGGTGTGCCCTGAGACAAAGAGCTTCCTGACATTCTGGGCAAATTAACAATAGGTAAGCAAATGGGCCAAAGTAGAGTTTCTCTACTGAGACTTTACAAGACACACTGATGTCTGATTTTTCTAAAATGCTCCAATTCCCATATATTAAATTATGTAGAGACATTAATGAACAAGAGCAAGTCATGGCAGCTGCAGTAAAACAGGCTTTAGAACAAGGGCAAGTCGTGGCAGCTGCAGTAAAATAGGCTTTAGATGCCAGGACAAGAACATGCTACAATTGTGAACAAACAGGACATTTTAAAAGGAATTGCCCCATAAGAGGAGGGTTTAACAAAACTAGGTATCAAAGGAGTAGAATACAGGGTATTTGCCCAGGATGCCATAGAGGGAGACATTGGACTAATGAATGCCATTCTCAAACCACCATAGAGGGTAGTATATTATCAAAAAACAAACAAGGACCAGGTGTTTATCCATGATATCATGGAGAAAGGCATCAGGTTACGTTGCCAGAAAATGGACAGGGGGACCCAATGCTCTGGGGTCCCAAACCACAAATATACGGAGCACTGGAGGAACCCAGCAACCCCATCAGGGTAGTGCCAAAGACACATTGTCCATCAGTGCCCTCAACAGACAAACTAGAGGGAGTGCAGGGTTGGACATCTGCACCTCTGTCAGAGCAGTACTAACTCCAGAGATGGGAGTTCAAATCATTCTCTCAGGGGTAAAAAACCTCTTCCCCAAGGAGCAGTAGGCTTATTATTGGGACGCAGCTCTTCTACTCTAAAAGGACTTATGATAAGTCCTGGGGTAATTGACCCTAATTATGAAGGTGAAATAAAAATTATAGCCAGTTCTCCAAAGGGTATATCAGTAATTTCACCAAGAGACAGAATAGCACAGTTACTAATAATACCACGCTTACATGATAAATTTTCCAGTCATGTTGTAGAAAGAGGTTCCAAGGGATTAGGCTGCACAGATGTAGATTTGGCTATGTTTTCTCTAAAGTTAGATTCTTGCCCCATACTAACACTAAATATTCAAGGACATGAATTAAATGGGCTACTGGATACAGATGCAGAACTTAGCATCATCTCTCGTCCAGAGTGGCCAAAATATTGGCCATTACAACCATCCACTCAAACACTTCAAGGCCTAGAATTGGCGACTAATCCCCATCGAAGAGCAATGGTATTAGATTGGAAGGATCCTGAAGAATGTGAAGGAACTATATAGCCATATGTATGGATCATCTTCCCGTAAATTTAAGGGGATGAGATGTCCTAGATGAATTAGGTTTGAAATTAACAAAAAACATCAATTAAAATATACCCACAATTATGGTTAGACAAGGTTTTAGGATAGGAAAAAGATTAGAAAAACAATATCAAGGTATAGCAGCTCCAATACTAATAGATCAAGGAACAGACAGAAATGGGTTGGATTTTAAGAAAGGGACACTAAGACAATAAAAATTACTTGGAAATAAGAAAGACCAGTATGGGTTCCTCAGTGGACCCTGACTAAAGAAAAGGTACCAGCAGCCCATGATCTGGTCAAACAACAATTAGCAGAAGACATATAAAACCATCTGTATCTCCCCATAATACTCCCAGTTTTGTCATCAAAAAGTAATCTGGTAAATGGAGATTATTGCAAGATTTAAGAGGCATTAATAATGAGATGGTTATTATGGGACATGCTCCATCGGGGATTCCACAATTATCTGCTTTGCCAAAACTTGGTATGATTTATGTATAGATATTAAAGATTTTTTTTTTTCATTTCCAATTCAACCTTAGGATAGTCCATGTTTTGCATTTACTAACCCTGCACTGAATCATGAAGGTCCTGATCAGAGATACAAATGGAAAGTACTCCCTCAAAGGATGGCTAATAGCCCAACTATGTGTCAAATTTATGTTAACAAAGTAATCCAGCCACTTAGAAATCAAAATCCTGAACTACAAATATTACACTATATGGATGATATATTATTAGCACACAAAGCTAAAAACACATTGCTAGAATGTTATGCCAAACTTAAAAACATATTAAAAAATATAAACTAGAGATAACAATAGATAAAGTAGAATTAAATTTTCCAATTAATTATTTAGGAGTTCTATTATCCTCAACCATGATCTGTCCACCAAAAATTCAAGTACGAATAGATCAACTCAAATCACTTAATGACTTTCAAATGTTATTAGGAGACATAAATTGGATAAGGCCTTATCTAGGTATACGCACAATAGAGTTGGATCCTTTTTTGATATCCTAAAAGGTCCATCAGATCCAAATTCACCCCGCATGTTAACGCCTGAAACAAGAAAGGCATTAAAAATTATTGAAACATATATGGAAAATATGCATTTGGATAGAATTGATTTAAGTTTGTCTTTATTATTTATTGTACTACCAACAAAAAATATTACTACAGGAGTATTTTGGCAAGAAGGTCCTTTATTATGGATGCATTTATCTTATTCCCCTAACAATATTCTTAATCGGTATACTGAGGCTGTAGGACAATTAATACTGAAAAGAACAAAAGCAGCAAAGGAAGTGTTTGGAATTTCTCCCAATAAAATAATTACTCCATATACTCTGAATCAAATTGATGAGTTAGCTAATGAGTTAAATACTTGGGCAATAATCATGTGCAAATCTAATATTTCATTTGATAATCACTTACCATCTAATCCTTTATTGTCTTTTTGATCATTTCATCCTGTAATTTTTCCAAAAATGACAAGAAAAACACCTATCATGAATGCTCCAAATATATTCACTGATGGGTCAAATAATGGTACAGCAGCAATAGTTACACCTGATCAAACTTTTACATTTCTAGTACCCAAACAATCATCTCAAAAGGTAGAGCTTAATGCAGTATTACAAGCTTTTGTGATGTTTAAAGATTCTGTAATTAATTTATTTTCCGATAGTCAGAATATAGTTAATGCTATAGTATCCCTTGAAGATGCTGGTAGGATTTCCCCTTCCTCTACTGTTTTCTCTTTGCTTTCCACTATACAAAGTCTAATCTTGGACAGAAAAGATCTGTTCTTTATAGGAAATATCAGAACACATACAGGATTGCCTGGAGCCCTTAGTTTGGACAATGATTTAGCAGATAAAACTACACATGACATACATATTTTCTCTATAGTAGAAGAAGCTACAAATTTTCATAAAAAGTTCCATGTCAATCCTAATAGTTTACAAAAGTGCTTTAAAATAACTAAGGAAAAATCTAGACAAATAATAAAACAATGTCAAAATTGTGTGACCTTTCTACCACACGTTAATCTTCGAGTCAATCCTAGAGGATTGATACCTAACCATATTTGGCAGATGAACGTCACAAACTTGCCAGAATTTGGAAAATTAAAATATTTGCATCTTACAGTTGATACTTCTTCTGGATTTTTGATGGGCTCCCTTCTTGTCGGAGAAAAAACTAAAGATGTTATAGCTCATTGCTTACAAAATTTTGCCACTGTGGGTGTTCCAAAACAGTTAAAAACAGATAATGCCCCTGGTTATACTTCTACCTATTTTAAACAATTTTGCTCATCATTTGGCATCACTCATATAACAGGAGTCCCATACAATCAGCAGGGACAAGGTATAGTTGAAAGAGCACATCAAACTATTAAAACGTACTTACTAAAGCAAAAATAAGGAATTGGGAAGGGGTATATATTCCCCAAAGATAAACTCAAAATAACCCTTTTTACTCTAAACTTTTAAAATTTGGATTCAACAGGGCTTAGTGCTGCAGAAAGGCATATATGTCCAAAAAATGTACATAAGCCCAAGGTACTTTGGAAGGATATTCTAACAGGGCAATGGAAAGGTCCTGACCCAGTAATTGTCTGGAGTCGGGGGCCTGTTTGTGTGTTTTCACAGGGAGAACAGGAGCCGATTTGGATTCCAGAGAGATTAACTAAAGAGATTTCTACAGACCCAAAAGAAGATGATTTGGCTCAAATCAATTACAGCTGATATCCAGAACTCCAGTTTGGCTATTCTTACATCTGTGACAGAACCAGGATGTTTTTTTCAATATCTATTTTATTATTCCCCTTTCCCATATCATGAAGTTCTTTTTTGTTTTTTGAGCTCATACAGACCTAGGTTAATGTTTTGCTGATCAGTTTTATTTATGGACTATAGAGTTTTTAGACTTTGCAATGGAGATTTCACATGTAAAAAGTTATAAAGCCTTTACTATTATGTTATGTGTTGTATGTATTATATTATGTGTGCACACTTGTGTTTTGTGTTATATGTTTGAATGTACATAACCATATATCATATGTGATGAGCGCTCATGAAAAAATGGATCCAAATATATTTTTTTTTATTCACGTGATGTAAATATTTTAATTTAAATTGGGTAAACACCCGTTGAGGATTGTTTTAAAATGTGAACAAAAAGGGAGGTTAACAGATCTGTTTGCTTTCTTTCACCTTTCCTTTTCATTATATTTAATAAATCTCTTCAAGACAATGTAAATTGTTAAGAAAATTGTTTTCTTTTAGTGCCTTCTGGAATGTTACATAATTTTTTCTTTAGGCATTGTTGCCAGAATTCCTATCTTCATCCCAGTGCCTGTGAAGACAAAGATAAAACCAATCTACAGCTTCTGCAAAAGCCATCACTGAACTGCTTGCAGAACTTGCCTGGACTATGTATCACTTGTATGCATTGTGAACTCACCTGCATGCATTGTGATCAATATGTTGGTGCATCGACTTGTGGTAGTGTTGGGGTATTTTTGCTGATGATGTCATCGGTGGTACAATTTTTCCAAAAGGAGCCCTCAATTGGCTTGGTGTATCTTCCTCCCTTCTGCTTGTCATGGTTGTTCAGCTAAAATTTGGGGTCCAACAGAGATGAGACAAAGAACCTTACCCCCCCACTGGTACAAAGTCCTCTCCATAGGTGTGGCTGTATACTGGACCTGTAGTTAGTGACGGGTAAGATCCAGTTGCAATGGTACCAACCTAAGACTGGAGGCTGACACCTTGAGGTCAGCTCATTCGATAATGGGTAAGGACCATATGTACTATTGGACAACCTAAGGCAGGCATGGTCCCTAAGCCACATGCTTGTTGTTTAAACAGAGAGGGGGAGATGTTGAGAGCCACAGCCCGAGGGGCCAAAGAAAACTTTCAGACTGCCAGCTGATGGTTTGCTCACAGCGGCCCTAGCAACATCTAGCTGATTGGCTACTCTGCGGTGATGCCCATTGGGCTGTTTCCCCACCCTTTCAAACTACCAAGCTGCTCATTGGGGGACTTTTTTGGCTCTGCCCAAATGACCCAGCCAATCGAACTCAAGAGCAGGAGGAGTGGAGAGGTTGAGAGCTTGTGGGAAGCTGGTGGTGGCAGTTGTGCTCTGAGGGTATTTCCCGAGGAGCTATTTTTTTTGGCGTGTGTAGTTCTAAAAATAAAGTTAGTTTATTTGACAAGTGGCTCCTGAATTGTGCCCAGCCAGACTGTGGCAATCATAAATTGATGGAGAAAAACAACCAAAACAGAATAGAAATACAAGCAGTTCGGAGGAGGCATGGTGTATAGCTGGATATACCTTTTGTATGATAAAGGGTAGGTGTTATTAATCTAGTCAATATTAAATTGAAATAATTCTCCGTGTGTTTTAAAGTTAACAAATATGTGAATACCTGTCTCCCTGTATCTGTAGTCTATTCAGCACATGTATTTTTGTATGCACATATAGATTCCTACTTGGTATCACATGTACATTTTTGTGAGGTGGCTGACTTGGCAGATACGAATTGTGAAAAGAGATCACTACTCCTAAACGTTTTTGGAATTGAAAATTAGAACTATGCGTGAGCTTCCTAGTTGAACAAGATAATACATAAATCCATGTTCAGTAAAATGAATATTTTTGGATCTGTGGATGATATATATTTCATGATGAATTTCGATCGGCATATATATTGCTACCATTTAATCTGTGCATTTGCGTGTGTGTGTGTGTGTGTGTATATATATATATATATATATATATATATACTCTCCAGATTTTTCAGCATATAAAATATATGTGTCTTATTATACAATCCCTAAATGCATTCATATTCATGCATGTGGATTTATAATCAAATGTTCACAAAATTATTCTCAGAAATATTCATCCACCTCAAATATATATTGTTTCCTAGTGCTGAAATCTAAATTCAGTGAATGGTGCATAGAAGTCATAATTTTTCTACAGTAACTGACCCACTTTAACATCAATGCAAGTAGATTACTATGGTACATGATGTGTATTTTGACGTTCATTTTTATTGAACACTGTTACATGACTATTTCTTCAGTTTATGCACATCATAGGATATATATTTCATTCACAAGTTTGCAAATTTATAGGCATTTGTTTCACTTTCTATCACTTCCTGCTTCAGTACACATGTATTCCTACATGTTTTTGATTGTTTTTTTCATGAGACTTCTTTTTATTTTAGGTTTCAATAATCACTTTTGAAGCAAAACTCACACACTCTTCATGACAAACCATAACCCTAATATTACCATTAGATGTATAAATGGTTGTAATAAATGTATGTATATAAATATAAGATTTCCTGTATATTTTCAGATATCAATTCAATCCATTATTTAATGTTGGAACCAGTTATATTATTTATTCACAGTATGGTCTATTCATTCATTTTATCTATTTTCGTAGACACAGGGTATACCTATTTGTACACCCAATACTAATTTATACGACTTCAAAATATTGCCCACAGAATTAGTGGAAGAAATACTCATGTCACCTGAACTACATATACACTTTTTCACACTAATATTCTGGACACAAAATGCAAAGTTCACACTTATGATTGTACCAAAGCCTAAATGGAAAGTGAGCATGGATTACTAAAAACAACCAAGTCCAGATTGCCTAATGCTCTCAAATGTCAATCGTATTGGTGCTAAATATTTGTTTCTCCCTAAGATTGTGTATTCAACCTCTACCTTGTTGAAAATGTCTAATCCTATCACTCAATTTATACATTGCCTGATTTCTTAATGTCTCTATTCATATCTGCTTCCCTATATATTTTCCCCAGTTCATCATTGTGACTGACTCTTCACATTGCTGACATTTACGTTCATTCTCTACCGGAAACCCTATTGTTAAAGAACTTTTGGTCCAAATCCTATACTCACTCTTCTTCCTAAACCTACTGACTATCTTTCTAATCCTACCGACTACCCTTTTTGAGTGGATGGTTTCTTCTACATTTAATCATCCAATTTACAAGGTTCTATGCCATTGTTTATCAATTTATCTGAGACATTTGTGCAGAAGGTATTTCAAAGCTAAGTATCCCAATCAAGGGCCCAATGCTCTTCTGGGCTTCAAATCTTACCCAGACTTCTGTATTTATACTTATATTTCACCTATATATTCTTGTAAATATCACAGGTTCCCAATACCATTATTCATCACACAGAATGATTCCTAACCCAAATTTAACCTGTTATTACCCTAACCATACACTGTTCCCTCAATCTAACTTTACAGGAAAGCAGGGACAGAGTTGGTCTTACAATACAGGAGTGTAGGGGATATTCCACCTGCTGAGAACCTCAAAGGTCCATGCAGAAATGATCCCTGGAGAAGTTGTAAGCCGCTATGAAGGACCTGAGGGAGGAAAAGACAACTTCCATGGTAAACAACCTGGTCAGGATGAAAGGATGTGTCTGAATCAGCCTCTTTCATCTTAATGTAGAGAAGATGGACCAAACCAGGCTTGTGTGGAGAGCTGTTCCCAGGTGCCTATGGTGAAATACCATTCTAACTTGTGAAAATGTCACAGGAAGTAGGGGTACCCTGCACCTCTTGGGACCCTTGGAAGCAACTGTTAGGACAAAGTGGTTGCCAAGGCAGTGACTCCATTAACTTCATGAAGGAAGTTACCTCACATGACTTCCTTGGTGATGGAACTCTCTAAATTTGGGATTCAGGAAGTCAGGCAACCACAGCCAGTCCCAGTCCCAGTCCCAGTGGTCTCACTTGTTTGGGTTAACCAAGGACAGAGTCAGTCTTTCTTGGTACCTAGTGATGTGAGGATGGCCAAATGCCAGGAAAGCTAAGAAGAGGGGCCTTTCCTGAGAAAGAAGGTAGTGGCTCACCACTGGCTTCTGACAACTTCACAGATTTGGCCAAGGAGACCAGAACAGAGGCAGCACAGTCCACTTCGGGGAAATATAGTATGGCCCACCCGTCAGAGGACACTCCGGATAGTCACAGACCTACTTTGGGGAAGGAGGTGCCTTTTTGAGTGTGGGTGTGAGTTTGTGGTTTTCTCTCATGTTCTGAGAATAGGTAGCAAAGGCAATTTGTTTGGTTTGGAGAAGACTGTTTCTAGTATGTTCTCTGACAAGGTGAGTGTTTCTATTACTGTGTATCCCACTCTGTCCGTGGTTGTAGTATTAGAAAAAGAATGCATCAATCGGTGTGTTCTGTCTAGTAGAAAGCTTCCCTGCATTCATACTGCCAATTTATGAATGGACTGCGGCTAGCCTTATCAATGGGCAAAACCTACTATCTTCCTAAATTCCTGTTTTCTTCCTGAATTCTGGACACTCTCCAGAATAGGCTCATGGTTTTGTGTCCAAGATATGTACCACCTCCAAGCTCTGTCACATGGCCATGTACTGGATAGCTGAAGGGAATGGTGAGCATCTCAGAAAACTCAGATATCCGGGTGACCAGGAAAGTCTCAGTGGGGAAACCCTGCTTTGGGCCTTTTGCTTACCTATTTTTCTGTTGCCCTGAATTCAAGGAAAGTCTTTGGCTCAGGCCACCCCTTTGTGAAGCCTGAAGAAAACAGTATTCAAATGGAAATGAATGGGGATCACCTGTGGCTCTTTGCTTAATTGGAGAGAGATGTGTCTGAATAAGCCTCTTGGCCCTGTGTGAAGCTGAGGCTTAGATTGTCAGCACCTGATGGATCAAAAGAAAGATCCCATGTTTGCATCCATAACCAAAATTCAAAAAATCAGTCATTGTGGATGAAGTCTCTCACCTTCCTCTGTTAGGTTCCTGACCTCCATCAAGTGTGAATATGGACCCTTGGGTCAAATGAGTTCTTCAAAGCCCTGCAGATATGCTAGTGTTCTCTCATGAATACAAACCACATAAAGAATCTATACCTGACAGTCAGTAGGCCTCAAATAGTAGAAGCAGAGCAGT
Source organism: Callospermophilus lateralis (assembly GCF_048772815.1). Lineage (NCBI taxonomy): Eukaryota > Metazoa > Chordata > Mammalia > Rodentia > Sciuridae > Callospermophilus > Callospermophilus lateralis. The sequence continues at coordinate 170,574 of NW_027514481.1, forward strand.
AATAATGGCAGGCCTATTTGATCACTCCTGGTTCACAGGAAGGGTGTCCAGGCCACACTGACTTTAGGTAAATGAGGGGCAAGGGAGCTTATATTGGACACTGTCCTGAGCTGCATCACTCATGGAAACCTCTAGCCAGAAGTTATGATCAGTGTCTATATGGAAGAAAATGAGGGCCATGTGGGAATGTTTTGGCTATAATTGTGGTCATTTTTGTGGCAGTTGGAAGAGATGAGTGGGTCCGCCAGGGCTGGAACTCTTGGGTAATTCCCCTTATAGACTGAGTTCTGGAACTGACCTCAGAGAAGTATTGCCATGAATTGTGTTGGGATTTTAGGAGGCCACGCATGAGATTCACCCTTGGATTCGGAAATCTAGTCCCAGGTTGGTTTTCCACAGAGCACTGGGAATCTCAGGCAGGATATCACTTGATTTTATTATGAAAAACTTGGTAGCCATAGTGGAGAGCCAAAACACAAATGGACCTCACATTGTAGAGTTCAATGTGCCTGGCTTCATGTGACCTTTTGGCCACTCTTTGGGAAGACTTGCCTGTGAGCGTTCTCCAGAGATTTCATTGAAATGAGCTTCCTCACCATTTAATGGTTCCTGAATGAATTGAAACCCACAGTGCCTCCAACTTCATCCTTGAAAAATGGCTATCTCATGCAACAGCAAAGGGTTTATTGGGGGTCCAGCATGTGGGGGATCAGAGCTAACTTGAATAGAGCAGAGTGCCCTGAGAAGAGCTTAAGCAGAGCTTATATACTTTCCTTGGGGAGGGCAGGGAGCGAAGTTTTTTGATGGGTAAGGGCGAGTGGGCGGTTTGCGTTCAACCGGGTGAAGGAGTATATTCTGCAGTTTAGCAGTTGGGGACAGGACATTCTGGAAACAAGATTAGCAAACAGTTCTCAAGATTTCAAGAGTGTTTTGTTAAGCATACAGAAAAAAAGTGACAAGTACCTATTTTATTAACCTTTCATTCCTCAATTCTTCTTCTATCTACTTTTAATCATAAAAGTGATCATTGGGGGGTGTCACATTCAATGTCTTCTAGTGGAGTATTACCATAAGTTTAACTTGTCCAATTTGAGCTTGGAGAAAAGAAATTACACGGTTGAGCAAAGAGGGTTTTATAGTTAGCAATATTATGGAGATTATTTTGGACAGGCCAGGGTTGTTAAAAAGAAGTCAAACAGGGGGACTATGTGAACCAAGACTCAAACCACCCTTTTTTGTCCTCTCACTCTCTCATTGATGCTCTTCAGGGTGTCTTTTTAATTTAATCATAATTTTTTTACAACTCCATTATGCTCGGAATAAACACAACATTCTTCCCAGGAAGTGACAAGTACCTATTTTATTAACCTTTCACTACCGACTAACCCTTTTTGACTGGATGTTCCCTTCGACATTCAATCATCCAAGGTACAAGGTCCAATGCCATTGTATATTGATTAATCTGACACAACTGTGCAGAACCTAATTCAAATCTAAGTATCCCAATCAAGGGCCCAATGCTCTTCTGGGCTTCAAATCTTACATAGATTTCTGTTTTCATACATATATTTCACCTATATATTCTCATACATATCGCAGGTTCCCAATACCATTATTCATCCAGCAGAATGATTCCTACCCCAAATCAAACATGTTATTAACCCTAACCATACACTGTTCCCTCAATCTAACATTGCAGAACAGCAGGGACAGAGTTGGTCTTACAATACAGAAATGTAGTGGATCTTCCACCTGCTGAAAACCTCAAAGGTCCATGCAGAAATTATCCCTGGAGAACATGTAGGCAGCTATGAAGGACCTGGGAGAGTAAAAGTCATCTTCCATGGCAAACTACCTGGTCAGGATGAAGAACTGTGTCTCATTCAGGCTCTCTCTTCCTAATGTAGACAAGATGGACCAAACAAGGCCTGTGTGGAGAGCTGTTCCTGGGTTCCTATGGTTGATATACCGATCTAACTTGTGAAAGTGTCAGAGGAAGTATGGAAGCAACTATTAGGACAAAGTGGTTGCTAAGGTAGTAACCTCATTCACTTCCTGAAGGAAGTGACCTCACCTCACTTCCTTGGTGATGGAACTCTCTTATCTTGGGATCCAAGAAGCCAGGCATCCAGAACCTGTCCCAGTCCCAGTCACAGTGGGATCACTTGTTTAGTTTTACCAAGGACAGAGTCACTCTTTCTGGGTACCTACTGATGTGAGGATGGTCAAATGCCAGGAAAGCTCTGAGAGGGGCCTTTCCTGAGAAAGCAGGTAGTGGCTCACTGCTGGCTTCTGACTACTTCACAAAGTTGGCCAAGGAGACCAGATCTGAGAAAGGACAGGCCATTTGGGTGGAACATAGTATGGCCCAGCAGTCAGAGGACACTCCGGATAGTCACAGACCTACTTGGGGAAAGGAGATGCCATTGTGGGTGTGGGTGTTGGTTTGTGGTTTTGTCTCATGTTCTGAGAATAGGTAGCAGTGGCAGTTTGTTTGGTTTGCAGTGAACTATTTCTACTAAGTCGTTTCACAAGGCATGTGATTCTATATCTGTGTACCTCACTGTGTCCGTGGTTGTAGACATTAGAAAAAAGAATGCATCAATGGATGTGTCCTGTCTACTAGAATGCTTCCCAGCATTTATCCTGATGAATTAATGAATGGACCAGGGCTTGCCTTATCAATGGCCAACATCTGCTATCTTCCTAAGTTCCTGTTTTCTTCTGGAATTCTGGCCACTCTCCAGAATAGGCTCATGGTTTTGTGTCCAAGATATGTACCACCACCAAGCTCTGTCACATGGTTATGTACTGAATAGCTGAAGGGAATGGTGAGCATCTCAGAAAACGTAGATATCAGTGTGACTACTAACCTCTCAGTGGAGAAACCCTGCTTTGGGCCTTTTGCTTATAAAATCTTCTTTTGCCCTGAAAGTCAGGAAGGTCTTTGCCTCATGCCAACCCTTTGTGAAGCCTGAAGAAAACAGTTTTCAAATGGAAATGAATGGGCATCACCTGTGGCTCTTTGCTTAATTGCTTTGGTATGGGATGTGTCTGAATCAGGCTCTTGGCCCTGTGTGAGTCTGTGACTTAGATTGTCAGCACCTGATGGATGTAAAGAAAGATCCCATGTGTGCATCCAAAACCAAAATGGCCAAAAGAGCAGTCATTGTGGATGAAGTCTCTCGCCTTTCTCTGTAAGGTTCCTGATCTCCATCAAGTGAGAATAGGGATCCATTGGATCAAATGAGTTCTTCAAAGCTCTGCAGAGGCTAGCCCATTGCGGCTTGCTTTTTCTCATGACTCAAATACACATAAAGAATCTAAACCCCACAATCAGTAGGCCTCAAATTGGAGAAGCGGAGCAGTATCAAATGTAGGCCTATTGGATCACTCCTGGTTCACAGGAAGGGTGTCAGGACACTTGAACATTAGGCAAATGAGGGGCAAAAGAGCTTATTTTGGACACTGTCTTGGACTGTGCCCCTCATGGAAACCTCTAGCAAGAGTTATGATGAGTGTCTATATGGAAGAAAATGAGGGCCATGTGGGAGTGTTTTGGTTTCAATTGTGTTCATTTGTGTGGCGGTTGGAAGAGATGACTTGGTCCACCTTGGCTTGAACTCTGGTGTGATTCCCCATAGAGACTGAGTTCTGAAACTCACCTCAGAGAAGTATTGCCATGAATTGTGTTGGGATTTTAGGAGGCCACGCATGAGAGTCGCCCTTGGAAACTGAGATATAGGCCCAAGGTGCCTTTCCACAGAGCACTGGCAATCTCAGCCAGGATAATACATGATTATATTCTTAAAAACATGGCAGCCATATTTGAGAATCAAAACAAACATGGACCTCACAGTGTAGAATTCGATAAGCCTGGCTTCATGTGACCTTTTTGCCACTCTTTGGAAAGCCTTGCCTGTTAGTGTTCTCCAAAGATTTCATTGAATTGAGCTTCCTCACCATTTAATGGTTCCAGAATGAATTGAAACCGACAGTGCTTCCAACTTCAATCTTGAAAAATGCCCAGATAAATACCATGAAATTTTTGAATTTCCCATGACCAGGTCGCACTGGGGAACCTGTGGATGTCCTACGTCTGATCATGAGTGTATCAGGCAGTGCCTTGATTGACAGGGATTCATAAAAATGATGTAGAACAGCGATACCAGTAAGTTGAACCCTGCTGAGTCGAGGGCCTAGAGCAGAGGTGGGAAGGTGTATGATAAAACATCTGTGTGGGCCAATGTGAATCTGCCATTGGCTTCCAAATGGCTTGTGACTGACATGGTGCAACCAGCAGAATGTTCTATGTAAAAGCATATTTTTATATGGAGAGGTTTCAGGGCAATGTTCAGAACCAGGTTGCTATTGACAAGAGGGCCAGCTATGGGGGATAGAAGTCTGGTTGGTGCATTCTCCTGAGAACCCTGACCCACCGCACATGACAAAACTCCCTCCAGCACTGTGTCCCAGTTGAACTCCTTGTATATCATGAAGCAAATACCAAACTCCCAGTGCAGCAACAAGAAACACCTTGAAAATTGGAGGATGACCAAATGGCTTCACAGTCCACATGGGGAGACACTTAGCCCACATTGGCCATAATTGACCTACAAAGAGAGAAATCAGCACTGCTGCCTCATGTTCATTGGAAAATAAGAAACCATATTCTCCAGGTCACATAGATGAGAACCCAGCTTTGATGGGCTCACTAGAGAGAAAGCAAAAGCTCCTTACAAAAACATATATTTCAAGTGCCCAACCTCATAGGCAGTTTCTCAAGAAGTCTTTAGGGCACCAGAGCTCCATGTTTTTGGAAAGTTTACCCTGTCCCTTACTTTGGGTAACTCCTCTAACACCTCCAAAGTTGTGAACTCCTGAGCATATTCCATTCCAGATATGTATTCACAGATTTTCTACCTCTTCTCTTCTCATTATGTATTACTTGGGGTGGAGGTAATGACAATGCATTGTTCTGGATGAGAGTAAGAAGATTTTTGTGTACCACATATTTGCATACACTTTGGATTAATTTTCCAATTTTCCATTCGACATACTGAATCCCTGACACTAAACCATACCCTACTAGACTCTGACTGCTTATCCTAATATGATTGAGAAAAATAACTCAAACAGAATAGAAATAAAAGAAGTTCAGAGGAGGGGTGGTGTATAGTTGGGCTTGCCTTTTGCAATATATAGGGTAGGAGTTATAAATATAGTCAATTTTTAATTGAAGTAGTTCTCAGTGTGTTTTTAAAGTTAACAAATAGGTGAATCCCTGTCTCCGTTTATCTGTAGCCTATTAAGCACATGCTTTTGTATATGCACATATAGAATCCTACCTGGTATCACACGTATACACTTGTGAGGTGGCCAGCTTGGCAGATACAAATTGTGAGAAAAGATCACTCCTCGTAATCGCTGTTGGAACTGAAAATTCAACCTATGGGGGAGCTTCCTAGTTAAACAGCATTATACATAAATCCATGTTCAGTAATATAAATATTTTTTGGATCTTTGGACAATATATATATCATGATGAATTTTGATTGTCATATATATTGCTACTTTTTAATGTCTCTGTGTGGGTTTTTTTTTTTGTGTGTGTGTATATATATATATATATATATATATATATATATATACATATATATATATATATATATATATATATATATATATATATATACGCTCTAGATTTTTCAAAACGTGAAATATATGCGTCTTATTATGCACTGCCTAAATTCATTCATGTTCATCTATGTGGATTTCTAATCAACTTTTCACAAGATTATTCTCAGAAATATTCATCCACCTATAATACATATTTGTTTCCTAGTACTGAAAACTAAATTCAGTGAATGTTGCACACAAATTCTAATATTTCTACAGTAACTTACCCAGCTTAACATCAATGCAAGTACATTCCTATGTTCCATGATGTCTATTTTGACGTTCATTTTTATTCAACACTGGTACATTACTTTTTCTTCATTTTATGCACATCATAGGATATATATTTCTTGCACAAGTTATCAAATTTATAGGCATTTGTTTCACTTTCAATCACTTCCTGCTTCAGAACACATGTATTCCTCCAGGTTTCTTGATAGTTTTTTTCATGAGACATCTTTCCAAACACATTATTTTCGATTTCCATAATCACTTTTGAAGCAAACTCACACACCCATCATGATACACCGTAACCCTATTATTACCATTTGATGTATAACTTGTTGGAATGAATGATTGTATATGAACATAAAATTTCTTATATATTTTCATATATCAATTCAATCTATTATTAAAAGTGGAACCAGTTGTATTATTTATTCACAGTATGGTCTATTAAGGAATCATCTCTATATTCATACATACAGGGTACACCTAAATGTATCCCCAATACTAATTTATAAGTCTTTAAAATATTGCTTTCAGAAATGGTGGAAGAAATACTATAGTCACCTGATATACATATACATTTCATCACAGTAATATTCCTGACACAAAAGGCAAGGGTCACACTTATGATTGTACCAAAGCCTAAATTGAATTTGAGCATGTATTACTAACAACATCCATGTCCTGGTTCCCTAATGCTCACAAATATCATTCCTATTGGTGACGACATATCTGTTTCTTCCTAAGATTATATATTGAACCATAACCCTGTTAAAAATGTCTTATCCTACAACTCACGTTGTACTTTGCCTAATTTTCTAATGTCTCCATTGATATCTGCTTTCAAACACCTTTTCTCCAGTTCATCATTGGGAATGTCCCTTCAAATGTGCTGACATTTACATTCACTCTCTCACCAAAACCGTATTGCTAAAGAACATTTGGTCCAACTCCTAGACTCACTCAAATGTGTTCTTCAAAGCCCTGCAGAGGGCAGCCCAGAGGTGCTTGGGTTGTCTCATGACTCCAATTCACATAAAGAATCTAAACCCTACAGTCAGTAGGCCTCAAATTGGAGAAGCAGAGCAGTATTAATTGAAGGCCTATTTGATCACTCCTGGTTCACAGGAAGGGTGTCCAGGCCACCCTGACTTTAGGCAAATGAGGTGCAAGGGAGCTTATTGTGGACACTGTCTTGCGCTGCGCCCCTCATGGAAACCTCCAGCCAGAGGTTATGATGAGTGTCTATATGGAAGAAGATGAGGGCCATGTGGGAGTGTTTTGGTTTTAAATGTGGTCATTTGTGCGGTGGTTGAAAGAGATGACTGGGTCCACCTGGGCTTGAACTCTGGTGTGATTCCCCTTAGAAATGGAGTTTTGGAAATGACCTTAGAGATGTATTGCCATGAATTGTGTTGGGATTTTAGGAGGAGAAGCATGAGATTCGACCACGCATGACAGTAGGCCTCAAATTGGGAACGCAGAACATTTTGTCCAAATCCTTTATTCACTCTTCTTTTTAATCCTATCGTCTAACTTCCTAATTCTAGATAAATACCACGGTATATTTGAAATTCCAATGACCAGGTGGCACTGGAGAATATTTGGATGTCCTGTTGCTGATCATGAGTGTACCAGACAGTGCCTTGATTGACTGGGTTTCATGAAAATGGTGTAGAAAAGAGATGCCAGTAAGTTGGAGTCTGCTGAGTAGTTGGCCTAGAGAAGTGGTGTGCAGGTGTGTCATAAAACATCTGTGGTGGGGTCATGTGGATCTTCCATTGACTTCCAAATGGCTTGTGGCTGACATAGTGTAGCCAACAGACCCTTATATATAAAGGCATCTTGTTATATCGAGAGGTTTAAGGGAAATTTTAAGAATAAGGTTGCTATGGTCAAGGGCACAAGCTACGTGAAATAGAAGACATTTTGGTGCATTTTCCTGCAGACCCTGACCCACCACACCTGACAGAACTCCCTCTAGCACTTTGTCCCAGTTGAACTCATTGTATTTTGTGAAGTAAATACCATACTCCCAGTGAAGCAGCAAGAAACACCACAGAAAGTGGAGGATGACCAAATGGCTTCACAGTCCACACGGGGAGACACTTAGCCCCCAGTGGTCACAGTTTACCTACAAAGAGAGAATTCAACAACTGGTCCCTCATGTTCATTATAAAATAAGAAACCATGTCCTCCATGTCACATAGATGCAGACCCAGCTTTGATGGTCTCACTACAAAGAGAGAAGAACATATATTTCAAGGGCCAAATCTCAGAGGCAGTCTCTCAAGAAGTCTTTAGACAAGAAGAGCTCCATGTTTGTGGAGTGTTTACCCTGATCCTTACTTTGGAAACTCCTCTACCAACTCCAAGGTTGTGAACTCCTGAGCATCTTCCATTCCAGATATGTATTCATAGATTTTCTAACTCTCCTCCTATAACTGTGTCTTATTGGGGCGAAGGTAATGTCATGGCATTGTTCTGGATGAGAGTTGGAATATTATTCTGTGGCACATATTTGCATACACATTGAATTCATTTTCCTATTTTCCAATCAAAATACCGAAATCATGACACTAACCTGTACCCTACTAGACTCTCACTACTAATCCTAATATGATGGAGAAAAAAAAACCCAAACAGAATAGAAATACAAGCATTTTAGTGGACGCATGGTATATATTTGGACTTGCCTTTTGCATGATAAAGGGTAGGTGTTATAAATCTAGTAAATTTTTGTTTAAAACAATTTTTCATGTGTTTTTAAATTAACAAATATGTGAATTCCTGTCTCCCTTTCTGTATATACTATTTAGCACATGTATTTTTTCATGCACATATAAAATCCTACCTGGTATCACAGGTTAATTTTTGTGTGTTGTCTGACTTGGCAGATTCAAATTGTGAGAAGAGATCACTCCTCCTACCCTACTAGACTCTGACTACTAATCCTAATATGATGGAGAAAAATAACCGAAACAGAATGGAAATACAAGCAGTTCAGTGGAGGCATGGTGGATATTTGGACTTGCCTTTTGCATGATAAAGGGTTGGTGTTATAAATCTAGTCAATTTTTGCTTAAAATAGTTCTCCATGTGTTTTTAAAATTGTCACATATGTGAATTACTGTCTCCCTTTCTCTATAGACTACTCAGCACATGTGTATTTATATGCACATATAGAATCCGACCTGGTATCACAGGTTAATTTTTGTGTGTTGTCTGACTTGGCAGATACAACTTGTGAGAAGAGATCACTCCTACTAACCACTGTTGAAACTGAAAATTCAACTTATGGGTGAGCTTCCTAGTTGAAAACATTATACATAAATGCATGTTCAGTAAAGTAAATATTTTTGCATATTTGAATGATATATATTTCATGATGAATATCGATTAGCATATGTATTGCTACTTTTTAATGTCTGTGTGTGTGTTTTGTATATATATATATATATATATATATATATATACACTCTCCAGATTTTTCGAAATATGAAATATATGTGTCTTATATACACTCCATAAATTCATCCATGTTCATGTATTTAGATTTATAATCAATTTTTCACAAGATTATTCTCAGAAATACTTATACACCTGAAATATATATTTGTTTCCAAGTACTGAAAACTAACTTCAGTGAAAGGTACATACGAATCCTAATATTTCTAGAGTAACTGACCCAGTTTAACATCAATGCAAGTAGACTCCTATGGGACATGATGTGTATTTTGACGTTCATTTTTTTCAACACTGGTACATTACTATTTCTTCAGTTTATGCACATCATAGAATATATATATATCATCCACAAGTTCACAAATTTGTACGCATTTGTTTCACTGTCAATCACTTCCTGCTTCAGAACACATGTATTCTTCCATGTTTCTTGACTGGTCTTTTCATTAGACTTCTTTCCAAAAATAATATTTTTTAGTTCCATTGTAAGATTAAAGCAAAACTCACACACCCTTCAGGATAAACCATAACCCTAGTATTAACATTAGATGTATGACTGGTTGGAATGAATGTATGTATATCAATATAAAATTTCCTGAATATTTTCAGATATCAACTCAATACATTACTTAAAGTTGGAAGAAGTCGCATTATTTATTCACAGTATGGCCTATTCATGCATTATCTCTATATTTATAGACACAGGGTACATCTATTTTTGCCCACAATACTAATTTATACATATTCCAAATATTGCTCCAAGAAATGGTGGAAGAAATACTCATGTGAGCTGATCTACATATACATTTTATCACAGTAATATTCTGGTCAGAAAATGCAAATAGCACACTTATGATTGTACCAAAGCCTAAATGGAAAATGAACATGGCTTACTAAAAACATACATGTGCAGGTTGCCTAATGCTCCCACTTGTCAATCTTGTTGGGGACTACATATTTGTTTCTTTCTAAGATTATATATTCAAACTCAATCCTATTGAAAATGTCTTATCCTATCTCTCACTTTACACTTTGCCTGATTTCCTAATGTCTCTATCGATATTAGCTTTCTAACATATTTTCCCCTGTTCATAATTGTGACTGACTCTTCACACGTGCTGACATTTACATTCACTGTCTACCCGAAAACCTATTGATAAAGAAATTTTGGTCCAAATCTTATACTCACTCTTCTTTCTAAACTTACCAACTGTCTTTCTAATACTACCGACTATTCCTTTTTGCCTGGATGTTCTCTTCGACATTCAATCATCCAAGGTACAAGGTCCTATAACATTGTATATCGATTAATCTGAGACATCTGTGCAGAACATAATTCAAAGCTAAGTATCCCAAATGAAGGGCCTAATGCCCTTCTGGGCTTCAAATCTAAATAGATTTCTGTTTTCATACTTATATTTTACCTATATATTTTTGTAAATATTGTAGGTTTCCAATGCCATTATTAATCCAGCAGAATGACTCCTCACCCAAATTGAACCTGTTATTAACCCTAACCATACACTGTTCCCTCAATCTACGTTTACAGAAGACCAGGGACAGAGTTGGTTTTACAATACAGGAATGTAGAGCATCTTTAACCTGCTGAGAACCTCAATGGTCCAAGCAGAAATGATCCCTGGAGAACTTGTAGGCAGCTTTTTAGGACCTGAGAGAGCAAAAGTCATCTTCCATTGCAGACAACCTGGTCAGGATGAAGGAATGTGTCTGAATAAGCCTCTCTCTTTTTAATGTAGAGAATATGGACCAAACCTGGACTCTGGGGAGAGCTGTTCCTGGTTTCCTATGGTTGATATTCCATTCTAACTTATGAAAGTGTCACAGAAAGTAGGGGCATCCTCTATCTCATGGGACCCTTGGAAGCAACTGTTAGGACAAAGTGGTTGCCAAGGTAGTGACTTCATTCAATTCTTGAAGGAAGTGACCTACCTCACTTCCTTGGTGATGGAACTCTCTGAATTTAGGATCCAGGAAGCCAGGCACACAGAACCAGTCTCAGTCTCAGTTCCAGTGGACTCACATGTTTGGATTTACCAATGACAGAGTCAGTCTCTCTTGGTACCTACTGATGTGAGGATGGCCAAATGCCAGGAGAGCTCTCAAGAGGGGACGTTCCTGAGAAAGCAGTTAGTGACTCACCACTGGCTCCTGACAACTTCACAGATTTGAACAAAGAGATCAGATCTGAGAGAGGACAGGCCATTTCATGGGTACATAGAATGGCCAACAAGTCAGAGGACACTCCGGATTGTCACAGACCTACTTGGGGGAAGGATGTGCCTTTGTGGATGTGGGTGAAAGTTTGTGGTTTTGTCTCATGTTCTGAGAATAGGTAGGGAAGGCAGTTTGTTTGGTATTCAGTGGAGAGTTTCTAGTAAGTCGTTTGACATGGCGAGTGTTTCTATGTCTGTGTATACCACTGTGTCCGTGGTTGTAGACATTAGAAAAGAGAATGCATTAATGGATGTGTCCTGTCTAGTGGAAAGCTTCTCAGGATTAATCTTTCCCAATTTATGAATGGACTGCGGCTTGACTTGTGGATGGGCAACACCTACAATCTTCCTAAGTTCCTGATTTCTTCCTGAATTCTGGCCACTCTCCAGAATAGGCTCATGGTTTTGTGTCCAAGATATGTACCACCTCCAAGCTCTGTGACATGTCCATTTACTGGTGAGCTGAAGAGAATGGGGAGCATCTCAGAAAACTCAGATATCAGTGTGACCAGGAAAGTCTCAGTGGAGAAACCCTGCTTTGGGCCTTTTGCTTCCCTATTGTTCTGTAGCACTGAATGTCAGAAAGGTCTTTGCCTCAGGGCACCCCTTTGTGAAACCTGAAGAAAACAGTTTTCAAATGGACATTAATGTGCATCACCTGTGGCTCTTTGCTTAATGCTTTGGAAAGGGGTGTGTCTGAATTAGCCTCTTGGCCTTGTGTGTGGCTGTGACTTAGATTCTCAGCGCCTGATGGATCTAAAGAAAAATCCCATGTGTGCATACAAAACCAAAATGGCAAAAAAGATCAGTCATTGTGGATAAAGACTCTTTCCTTCCTCTGTTAGGTTCCTGACCTCTTCCAAGTGAGAATAGGGATTCTTTAGGGTCCAATGAGTTCTTCAAAGCCCTGCAGATGTGCTTGGGTTTTCTCATGAATCCAAATCACATAAAAAGTCTATACCTGACAGTCAGTAGTCCTCAAATTGGAGAAACAGAGCAGTATAAAAAGCAGGCTCATTTAATAACTCCTGGTTCACAGGAAGGGTGTTTAGGCCACCCTGATTTTAGGCAAATGAGGGGCCAAGGAGCTTATTTTGGATACTTTTTTTGGCTGTGTCCCTTATGGAAACCTCCAGCCAGAGGTTTTGATAAGTGTCTATATGGAAGAAGATGAGGGCCATGTGGGAGTGTTTTGGTTTTAATTGTAGTCATTTGTGTTGTGGTTGGAAGAGATGACTGGGTCCACCTGGGCTTGAACTCTGGTGTGATTCCCCTTAGACAGTGAGTTCTGGAACTGACCTCAGAGAAGTATTGCCATGAATTGTGTTGGGATTTTAGGAGGCCACGCATGAGTGTCGCCTTTGGATACTGAGATATAGTCCCAGGGTGGCTAAGTTGATATCAAAACACTCATGGACCTCAATTGTAGACCTCAATGGGCCGGGTTTCATTTGACCTTTTGGACTCTCTTTGGGAAGCCTTGCCTATGAGAGTTCTGCAGAGTTTTTATTGAAATGAGCTTCCTCACCATTTAGTGGTTCCTGAATGAATAGAAACCCACAGTGCATCCAACTTCATTATTGAAAAATGGCTAGAAAAATACCATTGAATTTTTGAAATTCACATGACCAGGTGGCTTGCAGATCTTTTGGATGTCCTATTGCTGATCATGAGTGTACCAGACAGTGCCTTGATTTATTGGGTTTCATGAAAATGGTGTAGAACAGAGATGCCAGTAAGATGGAGCCCGCTGAGTAGCGGGCCTAGAGCAGTGGTGGGCAGGTGTGTGATAAAACATCTGTGGTGGGGCCATGTGGATCTGCCATTAGATTTCAAATGTCTTGAGATGGACATAGTGCAGGCAGGAGACCATTATAAGTAAAGGCATCTTGTTATATGGAGAGGTTTCAGGGTAATATACAGAATCAGGTTGCTATGGTCAAGGGGGCAAGCTATGCGGTATATAGGCCAGTTTGGTGCATGCTCATGCATACCCTGACACACCACAAGTGACAGAACTCCCTCCAGCACTGTGTCCCAGTTGAACTCATTGTATTTTGTGAAGCAAATATCAAATTCTCAGTGCAGGAGCAAGGAACACCAGGAAAAGTGGAGGATGACCAAATGGTTTCACAGTCTACACAGGGAGACACTAGGTCCCCAGTGGCCACAGTTTAAAATACTGAATCCCTGACACTAAAACCTACCCTATTAGACTCTGACTACTAATCCTAAAAAGATGGAGAAGAATTACCCAAAAAAGTATAGAAATACTAGCAGTTCAGAGGAGGCATGTTGTATAGTTGGACGGGCCTTTTGCATTATATAGGGTAGGAGTTATAAATCAAGTCAATTTTTTGTTGAAATAGTTCTCCATGTGAATTTAAAGTTAACAAATATGTGAATTCCTGTCTCCCTTTCTATGTAGCCTATTCAGCACATGCATTTTTATATGCACATATAGAATCCTACCTGGTCCCACACGTACATTCTTGGGAGGTGGCTGAATTTTCAGACACAAATTGTGAGAAGAGATCACTCCTCCTAAATGCTGTTGGAAATGAAAATTCAACATATGTGTGAGCTTCCTTTTTAAACTAAATTATGTATAACTTTTTGTAATGAATGTATATATCAATATTAGATATCCTATATTTTTTCAGATATCAATTCAATCCACTATTTAAAGTTGGAACTAGTTATATTATTTATTCACTGAATGGTCTATTCATACAATATCTCTATATTCATAGACACAGGGTACACCTATTTGTGCCCCCAATACTAATTTATATATGTTCAAAATATTGCTCCCAGAAATGGTGGAAGAAATACTCATGTCACATGATATACATATACATTTTATCACAGTAATATTCTGGACACAAAAAGCAAATATCACACTTATGATTGTACCAATGTAAAGGTCATTTGAGCGTTGGAGGAAGAGACCACCAAAAGATTGTCTCATGCAACAGCAAAGGGTTTATTGGGGGTCCAGCATGCTGGGGCTCAGAGCTCAGTTGTATAGAGAAGAGAGCCCTGAGAACAGCTTAAGCAGAGCTTATTTACTTTCCTTGAAGAGGTCAGGGAGGGAAGTTTATTGATGGTTCAGGGCGAGTGGCCGGTTTGCATGCAACCGGGTGAGGGAGAACAATCTGCAGTTTAGCAGTTGGGGACTGCACATTCTGGGAATAAGATTAGCAAATAGCTCTCAAGATTTCAACAGTGTTTTGTTAAGCATACAGAAAAACAGGAAGTGACAAATACCTTTTTTATTAACCTTTCATTCCCCACTTCTTCTCGTTACTTTTAATCATAAATGTGATCATTGGACGGTGTCATATTTTATGCCTGCTAGTGGCGTATATTTTTGTCTGATTACCAAAAGTTTAACTTGTCCAATTTGAGCTTGAAGAAATGAAACTACATGGTGGAGCAAGCAAGTTCCTACAGTTAGCAATTAATGAGGATTATTAATGGACCAGCCAGGGCTGATAAAAGCATAGTTAACCCGGGGGACTATGTTAACGAAGACTCAAACCACCCTTTTTGGGCCTCTCTCTTTCGTTGACGCTCTTCAAGGCGTCTTCTTAATTTACTCATTTATTCTTTTACAACCAGTATGGTCGGCATAAAAACAACATTGTTCCCTCAATGTAGCATAAATGCCCCCTTTTCTCATGAAAAGGAGTTCCAACCCTCGCCTGTTCTGTTAAACAACTTTAGAGAGAGAGGTTCAAGATTCCTGTAAAGCTGTGATGGAGGTTTTTACTATCTTTAAGATTTTGTATACTGCTGCTTCTAATTGGGTCATTTCTTGTGTCCCATGAACTAGAGCAGTGGTTCCTGTGCCCACCCCTGCAGCAATTCCTATTCCCAAAAGGATGGCTAAAGTGAGGAAAACAGGTTCCTGGCAGAACCGGGTTGTATGCCCCACTATTTGAACTTTAAATGATACTGTGTCATGATAGAGCACTCTGGGAAACATCTGCATCATTACATTATTAATCATATCTGTTGACCATTTTATGAAAACATAAACAATGTTTAAGTATATAGAATTATACTGTTTTAGGTATGGAAAAGGCAAGGTACCTAAGATAGAATGGAAGACAGGGAAACAGTTATATTTAGTTGCAACCTGATTTAGAAGGCATTGCTTCTGTTGTAATCAATGAATCCCCTGAACCTCAAGTTTAGTTAGTTTCATAATTTTGTACCCAACATGTAAGGGAAGGGGCTCAGAAGTTCAAAGTCTGCAGAATTTCACAAAAAGAAGATTTGTTTTTTTTTTTCCCCTCTGTTCTGGGCAAGTAACATTTTTAAGGACACCTAAGCTTTTTTCTTCTCTCTTTTTTTTTCTACCTGCCAGATGTTACCATGGAGCCCAGTTGGTAACTTCTTTATCTTAGAAATGTAGCCATCTCTTTGAAGCCCCAGCTCAAGGACAGGGGCCTTGTTCACATATTTTGTTAAAAACTAGTATGGGGGTGTCTAGCTTAGGAGTGTTGATTTTTCAAGCCAGTGCCCAAGTAGAACAGGCAACACGAAAACAGAAAGTTTATCTACATTGAACTCTTTTATAGGGTCTCTTTTGCTGAAAGTCCTAAAGTTAGCCATGGTGAAAACTTCTGGAGAATTCAGTTCAGACTTTTCTGTGGGCCTGGTACAGAGGGGAAAGATGGGAAAGGCAGGGGGTAAGACCCGGTTGGTGGATCTGAGTATGAGGAAGGAGAGATATAAAAGAATAATAGGAAAGGGGTTTGTGATTTTCCTAGCAACAACAACTTGAGCAGTAGAACAGATAGTGCCAAGGGGAAGACCGAAGTGAGTATCCCAAAAAGCCTGTGAGGGCTTTTCAATTCTTAGTAAACTGTTTTCAGTGATGACAAAGCAACTTTAAAGGCCATTTTCATTACATCTTGGATAGGGGTCTGAGGGTTCTCCTCAGCTGGTTTGAGCTTTGGGTTAGCTGGTAAGAGAACCTGGTGGGACAGGGTGCAGGCACTGACAGGAGAAGAGAGGAGGGAGTGGGTGGAGGGGTGCCTCAGTGCCTGCTACCTCAGCAAGGGGGCAATGGTCTGAGAACCGGCGGAGGTTTGGGTTTTGGATCTAGTAATTGGAGGGGAGAAATCAGGTTGCTGAGGTGGGAGTGACAGCAGAAAGTCTGTAGCAGAAGGCTGAGGGTAAGAATCTATTGGAGAAGAATAGTTCAGGATGTGAGCAAAGGAGGGAAAAGGCTTCCACATAGGGGAATCTCCTTTCACTCTTTGGAGCACTTGCAGAAGTTAAAAAGGTCACACAGAATTTGAGGACCTAGAGGCCCCTCTGTGGGCCATCAGTTTTCTTTCTCTATTTGTTAATATGGTCAATGCTGTGTACTTAATTTGATGAGCAGTTGTTTTCCACCAGGCACCCCCTGTATGCTCACATCCCCATGACTTACAGAAGAAGTCAGCTTTTCCCCCACACAGCTATGGCTGTTTGTGGCTTTGATACTCTGCCTGGCAAACATAGTAATCTAGGCTAGCCAACCTGCATCTGGCTAGCGTGCCCCTATATCCATAATATTTGTTTCCATTATCTGTGGTACAGAAGGTATTTAATGGAATTTTAGTGGGATCCTCTTCATCAGGAATATCTCAATAGGAAAGACCTATAGCCAGCTGACAAATGTCTGGATGGAGAGAAGGCCACCAGGTACCTAAGTGGGCTGTATGCAAGATAGACCATACTTTTTGTCTAGTAGAATTTGTGATCAGCAATCGCTGCTGAACAGGCTGATGAGGGTTAGGACTACTGGTGGCCAAGGGGAGAGTCTATAGCCATATCCGTATGGCGAATACAAAATTTGAAAGGGTTACCAGTCTTTTCCAGTTTCCAGCCAGAGTCTGGACAGGGCACAGGCTTGAGACTTGAGGCATGGATCCAGGAAGTGATTCCGTCTACTTTTACCGCTGTAGGTGTTATAAGTAGCACCTGGTATGGTTCTTTCCAGCGGGGTTCCAGGGATGACACCTGATGTCATCTTATGTAAATGAAGTCTCTTGATATTGATGTGGAGTCCCCTCATCTGCAGGTTGGTAGGCAGTGGCCAGGTGTTTCAACAGGTATCGCTGAGTTCTTTCGAGAACTTTTAGTCTGTCAAGCAAGGGGGTGTGGAAGGGATCGTTCGGTCTTAGAGTTGGGGTTAGGTCCCTTACTGGAGGAGGGACACCATTGAGAATTTCATAGGGGGTGAGGTTACACAAAGAAACAGAGGGAGAATTTCTTGCATGAAACAGTGCATAAGGCTGGAGCATAGTCCAATCTTTTATGCTGGTCTCTAAGCTTAATTTCTTTAAGGTCTCTTTAATGGTTCTATTTATTTTTTACCTGTCCTGCGCTCTGGGGTCTACAAGCACAATGTAACTTCCAATTAATTTCTAGGGTCCTGGCTAACCCCTGACTTACCTGGGCCATGAACGCCGGTCCATTATCAGAACCTATTACTTTAGGCCGGCCGTATCTTGGAAAATATCTTTCAGGATATTCTTGACCATCATTTGCGCCGTTAATTTTTATTTTGTGCGAAAGGCTTAAATCCATCCTGAAAATGTATCTACAAAGACTAAGAGATATTTAAGTCCATACCATGTTGGCTTAATTTCAGTAAAGTCCACTTCTCAGAATTGTCCTGGTCTGGTTCCTCATAGGTACTTTCCTGCAGGAAGCTTGGAATGGTAAGCATTAACCAATTGACATATCCGACAGGCTTTTGTTACCCGTTCAGATATTTCCTTTCGCTGTGAGTTGGTTAATCGAAAACTCTGTTCTTGATCCTTCAGGAATGCCTGCAGTTTCTTTTAACCAAGGTGAGTGAGTTGATGTACATTTTTAAAGTAGTGTAGGGCTTTCTGTAATTGAAGGCTGGGCTCAGTGAAGTTGAGGAATTCAATGTCAGTGTCCTTAGATGTTATCAAAAGCTTGCTGGTGCTCAAAGGGTCCATTGGAATTGGGCATCCTCATTTAACAGCGGGTATAAAGGAGAAGCTAAGAACACAAACCCAGGTATCCATACCTGCAAAAGCCAGCAGTCCCAAGAAACTCTCTTGAGTTGTCTCTTGTTAGATGGGGGTGGTATCTGCACAATGGTTTTTTTCTCAGCAGAGAGCCCTGAGAACAGCTTAATCAGACCTTATATACTTTTCTTGGAGTGGGCAGGGAGGGAAACTTATCGATGGGTCAGAGCAAGTGGGAGGTTTGGTACAAGCGGGTGAGGGAGTACAATCCTCAGTTTGGCAGTTGGGGACAGCACATTCTGGGAACAAAATTAGCAAACAGTTCTCCAGATTTCAACAGTGTTTTGTTAAGCATACAGAAAAACAGGAAGTGACAAGTGCCTATTTTATTAACCTTTCACCAAAGCGAAATAGAACGTGAGCTTGGATTACAAAAACAACCATGTCCAGGTTGCCTAATGCTCTCAAATGTCAATCCTATTGGTGACTACATATTTGTTTCTTCCAAAGATTATATATTCAACATCAACCATGTTGAAAATGTCTAATCCTATCACTCACTTTATACTTTGCCTGATTTCATGTCTCTATTGATATCTGCATTCTTGCATGTTTTCCCCCATTCATCATTGTGACTGACTCTTCACATGTGCTGATATTTTGTTCACTCTCTACCCAAACTTGATTGCTAAAGAACTTTTGGTCTAAATCCTATACTCACTCTTTTTCCTGAACCTACCGACTATCTTCCTAATCCTACCGACTATCCCTTTTAGACAGGAAGTTCTCTTCTACCTTCAATCATCCAAGGTACAAGGTCCTATGACATTGTATATTGATTTATCTCGGACATCTGTGCAGAACCTAATTCAATGCTAAGTATCCCAATCAAGGGCCCTTCTGGACTTCAAATCTTACCTTGATTTCTGTTTTCATAATTATTTTGAAAATTTAATAAAATAGTGTTTGCCAAGGAACTGACTTCATTCAGTTCCTGAAGGAATTGACCTACCTCACTTCTTTGGTGATGGAACTCTCTTAACTTGGGTTCCAGGAAGACAGGAACACACAGCCAGTCCCAGTCCCAGTACCAGTGGGCTAACTTGTTTGGATTTACCAAGGACAGAGTGTGTCTTTTTTGGTACCTACTGATGTGAGGATGGTCAGATGCGAGGAGAGCCTTCCCTGAGAAAGCATGTAGTGGTCAGCGCAGGCTCCTGACAACTTCACAGAGTTTGACAAAAAGACCAGATCTGAGACAGAACAGGCCACCTTGGGGGAACATAGTATGGCCCACCAGTCAGAGGAGACTCTGGATAGTCACAGACTTACTTGGGGGAAGGAGGTGCCTTTTTGAGTGTGGGTGTGAGTTTGTGGTTTTGTCTCATGTTCTGAGAATAGGTAGAAAAGGTGGTTTGCTTGGTTTGGAGTGGACTGTTTTTAGAAAGTCCTTTGACAAGGCGAGTGTTTCTGTGTCTGTGTATCCCACTGTGTCCGTGGTTGTAGACATTAGAAAAGAGAATGCATCAATGGATGTTTCCTGTCTAGTAGAAAGCTTCCCAGCATTCATCCTACCCATTATAGGAATGGACTGCCTTTTGTCTTATCGATGGGCAACACCTACTATCTTCCTAAGTTCCTGTTTTCTTCCTGAATTCTGGCCACTCGCCAGAATAGGCTCATGGTTTTGTTTCCAAAATATGTACCACTTCTAAATTCTGCGACATGGCCATGTAAGCTGAAGGGAATGGCAAGCATCTCAGAAAACTCAGATATCAGTGTGACCAGAAAAGTCTCAGTGGAGAAACCCTGCTTTGGGCCTTTTGCTTACATATTGTTCTGTTGCCCTGAATGTCAGGAAGGTCTTTGCCTCAGGCCACCACTTTGTGAAGCCTGAAAAAAACAGTTTTCAAATGGAAATGAATGGGCCTCACCAGTGGCCACGTGGCCACCCAGATCAATAACTTTGCTTAATTGCTTTGGAAAGGGATGTGTCTGAATCAGCCTCCTGGCCCTGTGTGAGGCAGTGGCTTAGATTCTCAGCACCTGATGAATCTAAAGAAAGATCCAATGTGTGCATCCAAAAAAAAATGGCAAAAAGATTAGTCATTGTGGATGAAGTTTCTTGCCTTCCTCTATTAGATTCCTGACCTCCATCAAGGGAGTATAGGGATTTTTTGGGTCAAATGAGTTCTTCCAATCCCTGCAGAGGTGCTTGTGTTTAATCATGACTCCAAATCAAATAAGGAATCAATACCTGACAGTCAGTAGGCCTCAAATTGTAGAAGAAGAGCAGTATTAATGGCAGAACTATGTGATCAATCCTGGTTCACTTCAAGGGTGTCCAGGCCACCTTGAGTTTAGGCAAATGAAGGGCAAGGGAGCTTATTTTGGATACTCTCTTGGGCTGTGCCATTTAAGGAAACCTCCAGGCAGAGGTTATGATGAGTGACTACATGGAAGAAGATGAGGACCATGTGGGATTGTTTGGTTCTAATTGTGGTCACTTGTGTGGCTGTTGGAAGAGATGACTGGGTTCATCTGCGCTAGAACACTGGTTTGATTCTCCTCAGAGACTGAGCTCTGTAACTGACCTCAGAGTAGTAATTGCTTTGGAAATGAATATGACTTAATCAGCCTCTTGGACCTGTTTGAGGCTGTGGCTTAGATTATCAGCACCAGATGGATCTAAAAAAAGATCCCATGTGTGCATCCAAAACCAAAATGGCCAAAATAGCAGTCATTGTGGATGAAGTCTCTCGCCTTTCTCTGTAAGGTTCTGAAAGAATAAAAGAAATTGAAATTGAAATGTAAAGAACCAGGTTTCCTAAAGTTTCCAAGCTGCACTCAGCACCTGAAATTCCGGTGGCAGTTAAGACAATTTCCAGATCTGCACATTAGGTGTGTGTTGAAATCTTCCATGACCACCTAGGTACTTAACAACCCCTTCCCAGAAACCGTGCAGGTCACCACGTATACATCTCAGGGCTTCAACCAATCAGTTTAAATGTATACCCCTTCTTAGGGCTGATCAATCACCCCCTGCCCGACCTGTTCCCGCCAATGAATGTTCTAATCATGTTTTAAAGTTGTTATTTGATTTTCTCTTGGTATATGATGATTTGCTAAAGGAGGCTATGATGTATGTAAAGTCCCTGCCCTCTCTAAAGAATGTATATAAACTGTGCTCAAGTTTTCTCGGGGCTCTTTGTTCTTTGCTCCTCTGAAGTGAGTCCTGAGCTCCAGCATGCTGGACCCCCAATAAACCCTTTAGAGTTGCATGAGAAAGCCTGTTGATGGTCTTTTCCTCCGATGTTCACCCCACCTTTTCATCTGGAGGCCCCAGGTGAGATATTTGGCGTGGCGGATGAAAGACCCCAAGGGACTTCTCTCAGGGTAAGTAAGGCGCCTCTTTCTGGTTTCGGGTTTCAGGTTAGGGCTTGGCAAAGTGGCTGTCAGTGAAGAGCATTAGCTCTCTCTGATAGTGGCTGACAGATGTGTCACAGAGCTGCAGGCCACGTCCCTGTGGGACACTCCAGGGGACGAGGGAAATCAAGGAATAGTAGTTTCCTCAACTCGGTTATATTTTGCTTCAGAATTCGGTTTGCCAGCCCATCAGGTTTTGCCGGCTACTCAATTTTGTTCATTGTCCTGAACTCATGTTGAGTTTATTGTCTGTCTTTATTGTCTAACACATCAGGTTTTGCCAGTTACTCAGTTCTAATCTTTGTCTTGGACACACGTTAAACGTTTACTGTTTGTCTTTGTCTGTGTTGCGATTGTGTCTTCACTGTCTCTCTTTGAGTAACTCCCATTATGGGACAAATCACTTCCACGCTTCTGTCCCTGACCGTTGATCATTGGACTGATGTCCGCTCAAGGGCCCAGAATCTTTATTTTTCAGTAAAATGCCGGACCTGGCAGCCTCTCTGTGCTTCAGAATGGCCCATTCTCAAAGTCGGGTGGCCCCCAGAAGGATCCTTCCACTTCCCTCTAATCCGAAAATCAGAAATATTGTCTTTCAGCCGGGACCACGTGGCCACCCAGATCAATAGCCATATACCCCTTCCCCAGGATCCTATCATTCAAACCTTCCGCTCCCCCCGCTTCCCTCCATTCTCCCTGAGTCACAAGACTGGACACTCCTCCCCCTCCTTATCCTCTACCCTGGCTCCCCAACACCGAACACGTTCGAGATGATCCTCCTGCCGCTGACACAGCCTCTCCGCCACTAGAGGCAATTGGGCCAGTCCCAAGCCCTCCAGGGGACTTCACAGCAGCAGCAGCAGCAGCCCCTCCACTTCTGGTGGAAGCTGGGAAATCTAAAGGAACCCGCCAGTGACAGATAATAAAAAACTCAGAAACCCCTGTGATGCTCCCTCTCCATCCCTATGGGCCGATGAACCGACCAAACTGGGACCCCAACACCATTGAAGTTAGGTAGCATCTGTCCACTTATCACCGGCCTCTAATAGCGGGTCTCTGAGTGGCCGCCAGAAGGCCGACTAATTTGGCCATGGTAAGAGAGATTATCCAAAGGCCTAATGAGTCTCCCTCTATGATTTTGGAGAGAATTATGGAAGCATTTAGAAAATATACTCCTTTTGATTCTCAGACAGAGTACGAAAAGACATCTGTTGCAATGGCCTTTATCCAGCAGGCTGCCCTAGATATTAAGAGAAAGTTGCAACGTCTAGATGGATTACAAGATATGACCTTAAGAGATTTAGTCAGAGAAGCTGAGAAAATATATTATAAGAAAGAAACTGAGGAGGAATGGGAACAGAGGAGACAGAAGGAAAGGGAACAAAAGGAGGATGAAAGGAGCAAAAGGCAGACTAAAGCACTGGCTAAGGTTCTGGTCAGAGCAGTAAATAGGCCAGAAGTTAAAAAGCACGGAGATAGGAAGGGATACATGGGCCCATGCCAAACGCTGTCCCTGGCCTCAGGTCAATGTGCCTACTGTAAAGAAAAAGGACACTGGGCCAAAGAGTGCCCCCCAAAAAAGCAGAGATGCCAGACCGCCCTGCTGACTCTAGAACAGGACTAGGGAAGTCGGAACTCGGATCTTCTCCGCAAGCTCAGGGTAACATTTTAAGTGGAGGAAACCCCATTGAACTTTGAAGTGAAAACAGGACCAGTATACTCAACCTTTAAGACCCCACTGGGCCCCCTATCAAATAAGTGGTCGCTTGTTCAAGGGGCTAATGACAGTAGATAATGAGCTTGGACAACTAAGAGGACAATGGACCTAGGAAATGGAAAAGTCCACCACTCTTTTCTAGTAATCCCAGAATGCCAGGCCCCGTTGATGGGCAGGGATCTGCTTACAAAACTCGGGGCTAGAATAACCTTCAACCCTGATGGTCCCCAAGTGGTGTTTCTAAACGCTTCAGTAAAAACTCCCATAGTCACGGCTTTGACTATGTCCGTAGAAGATGAACATCAACTCTTCGCGCGCCCTAGAACTGATCAAACAGGAAAACTATCCCAGAAATTGATAAAAGATTATCCTAATGCCTGGGCAGAAACTGCTGGGTTAGGTCTAGCCATAAAAAAACCTCCAATAGTAGTAGATTTAAAAGCCTCTACCTCTCCAATCAGTGTTAAACAATATCCTCTAATCAAAGAAGCTAAGGATGGGATAAGGCCCAATATTCAGAAATACCTGGCTCTTGGGGTCCTAAGGCCCTGTCAATCGGCCTAGAATACCCCCCTGCTACCAGTAAGAAAGCCAGTAACTGGGGACTACGGTCCTGTTCAAGACCTAAAAGAGATCAACAACAGACTGCAGGACATTCACCACACGGTACCCAATCCACATAATTTGCTTAGCACTCTGAATCCGGAGAGGTAATGGTACACTATGCTGGACTTAAAAGATGCTTACTTCTGCTTGCCACTACATAAGGACAGTCAGTTGCTGTTTGCTTTCGAGTGGATAGACCCAGAAACAGGAACATCTGGCCAACAAACCTGGATTAGACTCCCACAGGGGTTCAAAAACTTCCCCACTAGAACTCTGGTGTGATTTCCCTTAGAAAATGAGTTCTGGTAATGAACTCAGAGAAGTATTGCCATAAATTTTGTTGGGATTTTAGGAGGCCATGCATGAGAGTCGCCCTTGGAAACTGAGATCTGGGCCCAGTGTGGCTTTCCACAGAGCACTGGGTATCTCAGCCAGAATATCACATGATTTTATTCTGAAAGACTTGGCAGCCATAGTTGAAATTCAAAACACACATAGACTTCACATTGTAGACCTCAATGGACCTAGCTTCATGGGACCTTTTGGGCACTCTTTGGGACGCCTTGCCTGTGAGAGTTATCCACAGCTTTCATTGAAATGAGCTTCCTCAAAATTTAATGGTGTGGTGGGTCAGGGTCTGCAGGAGAATACATCAACCAGGCTTCTATCTCACATAGCTTGCCCCCTTGACCATTGCAACCTGATTCTGAACATTGCCCTGAAACCTCTCCATATAACAAGATGCTTTTATATGAAGAGATCAAACATATAAGGGATTACGGGCTGCAGCACGTCAGTCACAAGCCATTTGGAAGCAATGGCAGATCCACATGGCCCCACCACAAATGTTTTATCACAAACCTGCACACCACAGCTCGTGCCCTCAATTGAGCAGTCTACAACTTACTGGCATCTCTGTTCTACACCATTTTCATGAAACCCAGTAAATCAAGGCATTATCTGGTACACTCATGATCAGCAACAGGGCATACAAAGGTTCTCCAGTGCCACCTGGTCATTAGAATTTCAAAAATTTCATGGTATTTATCTATCCATTTTTCAAGGTTGAAGTTGGAAGCACTGTATGTTTCAATTTATTCAGGAACCATTAAATGGTGAGGAACCTCATTTCAGTGAAATCTCTGGAGGACACTCACATGAATGTCTTCCCAAAGAGTAGCCAAAATGTCACATGAAGCCAGGCCCATTGAGGTCTACAATGTGAGGTCTATGTGTCTTTTGACTCTCAACTATGGCTGCCAAGTCTTTCAGAATAAAATCATGTGATATCATGGCTGAGATACCCAGTGCTCTGTGGAAAGCCACCCTGGGCCTAGATCTCAGTTTCCAAGGGCGACTCTCATGCGTGGCCTCCTTAAAATCATAACACAGTTCATGGCAATACTTCTCTGAGGTCAGTTCCAGAACTCAGTCTCTAAGGGGAAACACACCAGAGTTCCAGCCCAGGTTTACCTACACCTCTCTTCCAACCCTCACACAAATGACCACAATTAAAACCAAAACACTCCCACATCACCCTCATCTTATTCCATATAGACACTCATCTTAACTTCAAGCTGTAGGTTTCCATGAGGGATGCAGCCCAAAACAGTGTCCACAATAAGCTCCCTTGCCCTTCATTGGCCTAAGTCAGGGTGGCCTGGACACCCTTCATGTGAACCAGGAGTGATCAAATAGGTGTGCCGTTAATACTGCTCTGCTTCTCCAATTTGATGCCTTCTGACTGTGAGGTTTACATTCTTAATGTGAATTGGAGCCCAGAGAAAACACAAGCACCTCTAGGCTAGCCTCTGCAGGGCATTGAAGAACTCATTTGACCCAAAGGATACGGATTCTCACTTGATGGAGGTAAGGAACCTTACAGTGGAAGGTGAGAGAGTTCATCCACAATAACTGCTATTTTGGCCATTTTGGTTTTGGATGCACACATGGGATCTTTCTTTACATCCATCAGGTGCTGACAATGTAAGCCACAGCCTCACATAGGGCCAAGAGGCTGATTCAGACACACCCCTTTCCAAAGCAATTAAGCAGAGAGCCACAGGTGAGGCCTATTCATTTCCATTTGAAAAATATTTTCTTCAGGCTTCACAGAGGTGTGGCCTGAGGCATCAACCTTCCTGACTTACTGGGGAACAGAACAAAAGGTAAGCAAAAGGCCTAAAGCACGGTTTCTCCACTGAGACATTACTGGTCACACTGATATCTGAGTTTTATAAGATGCTAGCCATTTCCTTCAGCTATCCAGTACATGTCCATGTCACAGAGCTTGGAGGTGGTACATATCTTGGACACCAAACCATGTGCCTATTCTTGAGAGTGGCCAGAATTTAGGAAGAAAACCGGAAGTATGGTCTATCTTGCATACATCCCCCTTAAGGACCTGATGACCATCTCTCCACCCAGACATTTCTCAGCTGGCTATAAGTCTTATCTATTGGGATATCCCTGATGAAGAGGATTACACTAAAATTCCATTAAATCCCTTCCATACATAGATAATGGAAACAAACATTATGTTTGTAGGGACACGTGAACCACATGCAGGTTGGCTAGCCTAGATTACTATGTTTGCCTGGCGGACTGTGAAAGCCATAAACAGTCACAGCTGTGTGGGGGAAAGCCGACTTCTTCTGTAAGTCATGGGGATGTCAGCATACAGGGACTTCCAGATGGAACCCAAACTCCTCATCAAATTTTGTACACAATATTGGCATTATTACCAATTAGATAACCAAACCTGATTTCCCACAGAGGGGTCTCTAGATCCTCAAATTATGTGTGACCTTTTTAACTTCTACAAGTGCTCAAAAGGGTGAAAGGAGATTCCCCTATGTGGAGGCTTTTTCCCTCATTTGCTCACATCCTGAACTATGCTTCTCCAATACATGCTCACCCTCAGCCTTCTACTCCAGACTCTCTGCTGTCACTCCCACATCAGCAACTTGATTTCTCCCCTACAATTAATAGATCAAAAACCCAAACCTCCGCTGGATCTCAGACCACTGCCCCCTTCCTGAGGTAGCAGCTACTGAGGTACCCCTCCACTCACTCACTCCTCTCTTTTCTTGTCAGTGGCCGCACCGGGTCCCAACATGTCCTCTTACCAGCTAAACAAAATCTCAAACCAGCTGAGGAGAACCCACATACCAGTATCCAAGATGTAATGAAAATGGCCTTTAATGTTGCTTTGTCATCACTGAAAACGGTTACTAAAAATTTAAAGTCCCTCACAGGCTTTTTGGTATACTCACTCCCGTTTCCCCCTCTGTTCTACATGTTCTACTGCTCATGTTTTTGTTGCTAGGAAAATCCCAAAACCCTTGCCCATTATTCTTTTACATATCTCCTTCCTCATTCTCAGATCCAAGGAGCTGCTCTCAGCCCTGCTTCCCTGTCTTCCTTTTCTGTACCAGGCCCATGGAAAAGTCGAGCAGTATTAACGGCAGGCCTATTTGATCACTCTTGGTTCACAGGAATGGTGTCCAGGCCACACTGACTTTAGGCGAATGAGGGGGAAGGGAGCTTATTTTGGACACCAACTTGGGCTGCACCCTTCATGGTAACCTCCAGTCAGAGGTTATGATATGGAAGAAGATTTGGGCCATGTGGCAGTATTTTGGTTTTAATTTTGGTCATTTGTGTGGTGGTTGGAAGAGATGACTGGGTCCACCTGGGCTTGTTCTCTGGTGTGATTCCCCTTAGAGACTGAGTTCTGGAACTGACCTCAGAGAAGTATTGCCATGAATTGTGTTGGGATTTTAAGAGGCCACACATGAGAGTCGCCTTGGAAACTGAGATCTACGCCCAGGGTGGATTTGCACAGAGCACTGGGAATCTCAGCCAGTATATCATATGATTTTATTCTTAAGGACTTGGCAGCCATAGGTGAGAGTCAATACACACATGGAGCTCACATTGTAGACCTCAATGGGCCTGGATTCATGTGACCATTTGGGCACTCTTTGGGAAGCCTTGCCTGTGATAGTTCTGCAGAATTTTCATTGAAACGAGCTTCCTCACCATTTAATGGTTCCTGAATTAATTGAAACCCACAGAGCCTCCAACTGTATTATTGAAAAATGGCTAGATAAATACCAGGAAATTTTTGAATTTCCCATGACCAGGTGGCACTGGAGAACCTGTGGATGTCCTGTTGCTAATCAAGAGTATACCAGACAGTGCCTTGACTGACTGGGTTTCATGAAAATGGTGTAGAACAGAGATTCCAGTAACTTGGAACCTGCTGAGTAGTGGGCCTAGAGCAGTGGTGTGCAGGTGTGTAATAAAACATCTGTGGCGGGGCCATGTGGATCTTCCATTGGCTTCTGAATGGCTTGTGACTGACATGGTGCAGCCAGGAGTCCCTTATATGTAAAGACATCTTGTTATATGGAGAAGTTTCAGGGCAATGTCCAGAATCAGGTGGCTATGGTCAAGGGGGCAATGTCTGTGGGATAGAAGCCTGTTGGTGCATTCTCCTGCAGACCCTGACCCACCACACGTGACAGAACTCCCTCCAGCACCGTGTCCCAGTTGAACTCCTTGTATTTTGTTAAACAAATAACAAACTCCCTATGCAGCAGCAAGAAAGACAATGAAAATTGGAGGATGACCAAAGGGCTTCACAGTCCACACGGGGAGACACTTTTCCCCAATGGCCATAGTTTAACTACAAAAATAGAACTCATCACTGATGCACCATGTTCATTGGAAAATAAGAAAACATGTCCTCCAGGTCACATAGATGCAGATCCAGCTCTGATGGTCTCACTACAAAGGAAGCTAAAGCTCCTGACAACAACATATATTTCAAGGACCCATCCTCAGAGGCAGTTACTCAAGAAGTCTTTAGGCCAGCAGAGCTCCATGTTTGTGGAGAGTTTACCCTGTCCCTTACTTTTTGAAACTCATCTACCACCTCCAAGTTTGTGAATTCCTGAGCATTTTCCATTCCAGATATGTATTCACAGATTTTCTAACACTTCCCCTCTCATTGTGTCTTACTTGGGCCCAAGGTAATGTTAAGGCTTTGTTCTGGATGAAAGTGAGAAGATGTTTGTGTAGCACATATTTGCATACTCATAGATTCATTTTCCTATTTTCCATTGAAATACAGAATCCCTGACATGAACATATACCCTACTAGACTCTGACTAATAATCCTAAAATGATGTAGAAAAATAACCCAAGCAGAATAGAAATACAAGCAGTTCAGAGGATGCATGCTGTATAGTTGGACTTGCCTTTTGCATGATAAACGGTAGGTGTTAAATATGTAGACAATTTTTAATTGAAATAGTTCTCCATGTGTTTTTAAAGTAAACAAATATGTGAATTCCTGTCTCCCTTGCTTTGTAGCCAATTCAACACATGTATTTTTATATGCACATTTAGATTCCTACATGGTATCACATGCACAATTTGTGAGGTGGCTGATGGAAGATACAACTTATGAGAAGAGATCAGTCCTCCTAAACGCAGTTGGAACTGAAAATACAACCTATGGGTGAGCTTCCTAGAATTACAATATTATACATAAATCCATGTTCAGTAAAATGAATATTTTTGCATCTGTGGATGATATATATTTCATAATGAATTTCGATTTGCATATATTTCTACCTTTTAATATCTGTGGGGTTTTTTTGTATATATATGTGTGTGTGTGTGTGTATATATATATATATATATATATATATATATATATATATATATATATATATATATTTTCCAGATTTTTCAAAATATGAAATATATATGTCTTATTTTACACTCCCTAAATTCACTCATATTCATTTATGTGGATTTATAATCAACTTTTCACAAGATTATTCTCAGAATTATTCATCCACCTGAAATACATATTTATTTTCTAGTACTGAAAACTAACTTCAGTGAATGGTGCATACAAATCCTAATTATTCTACAGTAACTGACCCTGTTTAACATCAATCCAAGTAGATTACTATGGGACATGATGTATGTTTTGACGTTCATTTTCATTCAAACCTGGTACATTACTATTTCTTCAGGTTATGCATATCATCGGATATGTATTTCATTCACAAGTTAGCAAAATTATTTGCATTTGTTTCACTTTCAATCACTTCCTATTCAGAACACATGAATTCCTCTATGTGTTTGTTGACTGGTATTTTTATAAGACTTCTTTCCAAACACAATATTTTCCAAATCCATAATCAGTTTTGAAGCAAAACTCACACACCCTTCATGAGAAAACATAACTCTAATATTACCATTAGATGTATAACTCGTTGGAATGAATGATTATATATCAATATAAGATTTCTTATATATTTTAAGATATCAATTCAATCCATTATTTAAAGTGGAACTAGTTATATTATTTATTCACTGTATGGTGTATTCATACATTATCTCTATATTCATAGACAATGTGTACACCTCTCTGTACCCCCAATACTAATTTATTCATCTTCAAAATATGGCCCTCAGAAAAGGTGGAAGAAATACTCATGTCACCTGATCTACATATACATTTTATCAGAGTAATATTCTGGACACAAAATACAAAGGTCACACTTATGATTGTACCAAAGCCTAAATGGAAAGTGAGAAAGGATTACTACAATCATCCATGTGATGTTGCCTAATGCTCTCAAATGTCAGTCCTATTGGTGAGTACATATTTGTTTCTTCCTAAGATTGTGTATTCAAACTCAACCCTGTTGAAAATGTCTAATCCTCTCACTGACTTTATACTTAGCCTGATTTCATAATGTCTCTATTGATATCTGCTTTCCTACATATTTTCCCCTGTTCATCATTGTGACTGACTCTTAACTTGTGTTGACATTTACATTCACTGTCTAACCAAAACCGTATTGCTAAAGAACTTTTTTTCCAAATTCTATATTAACTCTTCTTCCTAATCCTTCCGACTATCAGTTTTTGAATGGATGTTCTCTTCTATATTCAATCATCCAAGTAAAGGTCGTGCGAGCATCGGAGGAAGAGACTACCAAGAGAATACATCATGCAACAGCAAAGGGTTTATTTGGGGTCCAACATGCTGGGGCTCAGAGCTCACTTAATTAGAGCAGAGAGCCCTGAGAAGAGCTTATGCAGAGTTTATAGACTTTTCTTGGAGAGGGCAGAAAGGGAAGTTTATTGATGGTTCAGGGTGAGTGGGTGGTTTGCATTCAACCGGGTGAGGGAGTACATTCTGCAGTTTGGCCGTTGCGGACAGCACATTCTGGGACAAGATTAGGAAACTTTTCTCAACATTTCAACAGTGTTTTGTTAAGTGTACAGAAAAACAGGAAGTGACAAGTATATATTTTATTGACCTTTCATTCCCCACTTCTTCTGGCAACTTTTAATCATAAAAATGATCATTGGGGGATGTCACATTCTATGTTTGCTAGTGGGGTATTACCATAAGTTTAACTTGTCCAATTTGAGCTTGGAGAAAATAAATTACATGGTTGAGGAAACAGGTTTTTATAGTTAGCAATAATATGAGGATTATTATTGGACGGGCCAGAGTTGATAAAAACGTAGTTAACCAGGGGGACTGTGTAAACCAAGACTCAAACCACCATTTTTGGGCTTCTCTCTCTCCTCGACTCTCTTCAAGGCATCTTTTTAATTTACTCATAGATTATTTTACAACTCTATTATGGTCGACATTAAAAAAACATTCTTCCCTCAATGCAGCACAAAGGCCCCCTTCTCTAGTGAAAAAGAGATAAAACCCTCTACTGTTCTGTAAAACAACTTCAGAGAGAAAGGTTAAAGATTCCTGCAAAGCTGTGATGGAGGTTACTAATATCTTTAAGTTTTTATATATTCCTGCTCCTAATTGGGTCATTCGTTGTGTCCCATGGACCATGGCAGTGGTTCCTCTGCCCAACCCTGAAGCAACTGCTATTTGCAATGGAATGGCTAAGGTGAGGGATATATGTTTTCAGAGGAACCGGATTGTATGCCCCCCTATTTGAACTTCAAATGAATCTGTGTCATGATAGAGCACTCTGGGAAACATCCGCACCATTACACATTTAATCACATCTGTTGACAATTTCATTAAAACACAAACAATGTTTAAGTATATAGAATTAAACTGTTGTAGGGACGGACAAGGCAAGGCACCAAAGATAGCACCAAAGACAGGGAAACAGTCTTATTTGGTTGCAACCAGATTCAGAGGGCATTGCTTCTGTTGTAATCAATTAATCCCATGAAACCTAAGTTTATGTAGTTTCAGAATTTTGTACCCAACATGAAAGGGAAGGGGCTCAGAAGTTCATAGTCTTCAGAAGTTCACAAAAGGCAGTTTTTGTTTCTGTTTTTTCCTTAGGTCTGGGCAAGTTAAATTTTCAAGAACACCTGGGAGGGGGAGAGCTTTTTCTTCCCTTTCTTTTTTCCCCCTGCCAGCTTTTCCCATGGAGCCCAGTTTGTAACTTCTTTATCTTAGAAATGTAGCAATGTCTGTGAAGCCCCAGCTCAAGGCCAGGAGCCTTGTTCACATATTTTGTGAAAAACTAGTGAGGGTGTGTCTAGCTCAGGAGTGCTGATTTTTTAGCCAGTTGCCAAGTAGACCAGGTCAACACAAAAAGAGAAAGTTTATGTACACTGAAGTCTTTTATAGCGACTCTTTTCCTGAAAGTCCCATAGGCAGCCATATTGAAGACTTCTGGAGAAGGTCAGACTTTGAGGTGGAAATTCTTTATGTGAATTGGAGTCATGAGAATACCCAAGCATAAATGGGCTAGCCTCTTCCGGGATTTGAAGAACCCATTTTACCCAAAGGGTCCCTATTCTCACTTGATGGAGGTCAGGAACCTTTCTGAAAAAGGCTAAGACTTCATCCACAATGACAGCAATTTTGGCCATTTTGGTTTTGGATGCACACTTTGGATCTTTCTTCAGATCCATCAAGTGCTGAGAATCTAAGCCACAGCCTCACACAGGGCCAAGAGGCTGATTCAGACACATCCCTTTCCAAAGCAATTAAGCATAGAGACACAGGTGATGCCCACTCATTTCCATTTGAAAAGTGTTTCTTCATGGTTCACAAAGGGTGTGCCTGAGGCAAGAGACTTTCCTGACATTCAGGTCAACATATCAGTAGGTAAGCAAAAGGCCCAAAGCAGGGTTTCTCCCTGAGACTTGTGTGGTCACACTGATATCTGAGTTTTCTGACATGCTGGCCATTCCCTTCAGCTATCCAGTACATGGCCATGTCACAGAGCTTGGAGGTGGTACACATCTTGGACACAATACCATGAGCCTATTTTGGAGAGTGGCTAGAATTTATGAAGAAAACCAGAACATAGAAAGATAGCAGGTGTTGCCCAAAGATAAGGCAAGCTGCAGTCCATTGATAAATTACGCAGGATGAATGCTGGGAAGTGTTCTACAAGACAGGACACATTCATTGAAGCATTTCCTTTTCTAATATCTACAACCACAGACACAGTGGGATATTCAGACATAGAAAGACTCGCCTTGCCAAAGGACTTACTAGAAACAGTTGACTCTAAACCAAACAAACCGCCTTTCCTATCCTCAGAACATGAGACAAAACCACAAAACAACATCCACACCCACAAAGGCACCTCCTTTCCCCAAGTAGGTCTGTGACTAGGCGCAGTGTCCTCAGACTGGTGGGCCATACTATGTTCCCCTGAAATGGACTGTCCTGTCTCAGTCCTGGTCTCCTTGGCCAACTGTGTGAAGTTGTCAGGAGCCAGTATTGAGCCACTAACTGCTTTCTCAGGAAATCCCCTCTTCTGAGCTATCCTGGCATTTGGCCATTCTCACATCGGTAGGTGCCAAGAAAGACTGACTCTGTTCTTGGTAAATCCAAACAAGTGAGAACACTGGTATTGGGACTGGGACTGTCTCTGTGTTCCTGGCTTCCTGGATTCCACGTTCAGAGATTTCTATCACCAAGGGAGTGAGGTGAAGTCACTTCCTTCAGAAACTGAATGAGGACACACTGCCTTGGCAACCAATTTGTCCTAACAGTTGCTTCCAGAGTCCCATGGAGGCTGCCCATATTTCCTGTGACACTTTCACAAGTTAGAATGATATATTAACCATAGGCACCCAAATAGAGCTCTCCACAAAGGCCTGATTTGGCCCATCTTCTTTACATTAAGAAGAGAGAGGCAGATTCAGACACAACTCTTCATCCTGACCAAGTTGTTTGCCATGGAAGAAGACTTTTGCTCACTCAGGTCCTTCATCGCTGACTATATCTTGTGCAGAGATCATTTCTGCATGGACTTTTGAGGTTCTCAGCAAGTCAAAGATCCCATACATTCCTATATTGTAAGACCAACCCTGTTCATGCTCTTCTGTAAAGTTAGGTTGAGGGAACAGTGTATGGTTTGGATTAATAACATTTTCAATTTGGGTTAGGAATCATTCTACTGGATGAAAAATGGTATTGGGAACTGCGATATGTATAAGACAATAGAGGTGAAATATATGTATGAAAACATAAATCCAAGTATTATTTGATGCCCAGAGGGCATTGGGCCCTTGATTGGGATACTTAGCTTTGAATTATGTTCTGCACAGATGTCTCAGATAAATCCATATACAATGGCATAGGACCATGTACCATGGTCCTATATACAAATAGGTCCATATATACACTCATCATAAACTCTGGCTGGAGTTTTCGATGAGGGGCGCAGCCCTAGACAGTGTACAAAATAAGCTACCTTGTCCCTCATTTGCCTGATGTCAGGGTGGAATGGGCACCCTTCCTGTGAACCAGGAGTGATCAAATAGGCCTACCGTTAATAATACTCTGCTTCTTCAATTTGAGGCGTTCGGATTGTGGTGTTTAGATTCTTTATGTGAATTGGAGTGATGATAAAAGCCAAGCACCTATGGGCTAGCCTCTGCAGGGCTTTGAAAAACTCATTTGACCCAATGTATCCCTATTCTCTCTTGATGGAGGTCAGGAACCTTACTGAAGAAGGCTAGAGACTTCATCCACAATGACAGCAATTTTGGCCATTTTGGTTTTGGATGCCCACATGGGATCTTTCTTTAGATCCATCAGGTGCTGAGAATCTAACCCACTGCCTCACACAGGACCAAGAGGCTGATTCAGACACATCCCTTTCCAAAGCAATTAAGCAAAGAGCCACAGGTGATGCCCATTTATTTCCATTTGAAAACTGTTATCTTTAGGCTTCAAAAAAGTTTGGCCTGAAGAAAAGACCTTCCTGACATTCAGGGAAACGGAACTATATGTAAGCAAAAGGCCCAAAGCAGGGTTTCTCAACTGAGTCATTTCTGGTCACACTGATATCTGAGTTTTCTGACATGCTGGCCATTCCCTTCAGCTATCCAGAACATGGCCATGTCACTGAGCTTGGAGGTGGTACAAAACCATGAGCCTATTCTGGAGATTGGCCAGAATTCAGGAAGAAAACAGGAACTTAGGAACATATTAGGTGTTCTCATCCCTAAGGCAAGCCACAGTCCATTCATAAATTGGGCAGGATGAATGCTGGGAAGCATTCTACTAAACAGGGCACATCCATTGATGCATTCTCTTTTCTACTGTCTACATCAATGGACACAATGGGATACACAGACATGGAAAAACTCACCTTTTCAAATGACTTACTAGATCAGCCCACTCCAAAACAAACAAACCTCCTTTTCTAATTATTCTCAGAACATGAGAAAAAACTACAAACTCACACCCACACCCACAAAGGCATCTCCTTCCCCAAAGTAGGTCTGTGACTGTCCGGAATGTCCTCTGACTGGTGAGCCATACAATGTTACCCCAAAATGGCCTGTCCTGTCTCAGATCTGATCTCGTTGGCCAACTCTGTCAGGATCCAGCAGTGATCCACATCCTGCTTTCTCAGGAAAGGCCCCTTTTCAGAGCTCTCCTGGCTTTTAGCCATCCTCACATCAGTAGGTACCAAGAAAGACTGACTCTGTCGTTGGTAAATCCAAATAAGTGAGCCCACCTGGACTGGGACTGGGACTTGCTCTGTTTGCTTGGCTTCCAGGATCCCATGTTCAGAGAGTTCCATCACCAAGGAAGTTAGGTAGGTTACTTCCATCAGGAACTGTATTAGGTCACTGCCTTGGCAACCACTTTGCCCTAACAGTTGCTTCCAAGGTTCGCATGAAATGGAGGCTGCCCCTACTTCCTGTGACACTTTCACAAGTTAGAATGGTATATCAACCATTGTCCCCCAGGAACAGCTCTCTACACAGACCTGGTTTAGTCCATCTTCTCTAAAATAAAAAGATAGATGTTGATTCAGACATATCCCTTCATCCTGACCAGGTTGTTTGCCTTGAAAGATGACTTTTTCTCTCTCGGGTCCTTCCCAGCAGCCTACATCTTCCACAGGGATAAATTCTGCATGGAACTTTGAGGTTCTCAGTAGATGGAATATGCCCTCCATTCCTGTATTATAAGACCAACTCTGTACCTCCTCTTCTGTAAAGTTAGATTGAGGAAACAGTGTATGGTTAGGGTTAATAACATGTACAATTTGGGTTAGGAATCATTCTTCGGGATGAATAATGTTATTCTGACCTGTGATATTTATTAGAATATATAGGTGAAATATAAGTAGGTAAACAGAAATCTAGGTAAGCTTTGGAGACCAGAAGGGCATGGGGCCCTTGATTGGGATACTTAGCTTTGAATTATGTTCTGCAAAAATGTCTCCAATAAATCGATATACAATCGCATAGGTCCTTGTACCTTGGATGATTGAATGTAGAAGAGAACATCCAGTAAAAAAGAGATAGTCAATATGATTAGGAAGATACTCAATAGGTTTAGAAAGAAGAATGAGGATAGGAATTGTACCAAAAGTTCTTTAGCAATAGGGTTTCAGGTAGAGAGTGAATGTAAAGGTTAGCACATGTGAAGAATCTGTCACAATGTTGAACTGGGGAAAATATGTAGGAAAGCAGATATCAATAGAGATTTTAGGATATCAGGCCAATTATAAAGTGAGTGATAGGATTAGACATTTTCAACAGCCTTGAGGTTGAATATATAATCTTAGGAAGAAAGAAATATGTAGTCACCAATAGGATTGACATTTGAGAGCAATAGATGTTTTTCATAATCCATGCTCACTTTCCATTTAGGCTTTGGTAAAAACATAAGTTTGATCTTTGTAGTTTTGTCCAGAATATTACTGTGATAAAATGTATATGTAGATCAGGTGACATGAGTATTTCTTCCACCATTTCTGGGTGCAATATTTTGAAGACATATAAATTAGTATTGGGGATACAAAGAGGTGTACGTTTGTCTATCAATATAGAGATAATGCATGAATAGACCATACTGTGAATAAATAATATAAGTACTTCCAACTTTAAATAAAGGATTGAATTGATATCTGAAAATATACAGGAAATCTTATATTGATATACAATCATTCATTCCAACCCGTTATACATCTAATGGTAATATTAGGGTAATGGTTTATCATGAAGAGTGTGTGAGTTTTGCTTCAAAATGATTAGAGAAATCGAAAATAATGTCTTTGGAAAGAAGTCTCATGAAAAGTCCAGCCAGGAAACCTGGAGAAATACATGTGTTCTGAAGCAGGAAGTGATTGATAGAGAGACAAATGCCTATAAATTTGTGAACTTGTGGATAAATATATATCCTATTATGTGCATAAACTGAAGAAATAGTAATGTACCAGTGTTGAATAAAAATGAACGTCAAAATAAACATTTTGTATCATAGGAATCTACTTACATTGATGTTAAACTGGGTAAGTTACTGTAGAAATATTAGGATTTGTATGCACCATTCACCGAAGTTAGTTTTCAGTACTAGGAAAAAAATATGTATTTCAGGTGGATGCATATTTCTGATAATAATCATGTAAAAGTTGATTGTAAATCCAAATACATGAACATGAATGAATTTAGGGAGTGTATAATAAGACACATATATTTCATATTTTGAAATATCTGGAGATTATATATATATATATATATATATATATATATATATATATATATATATACACAAAACACCCACACAGACATTAAAAAGTAGCAATATATATGCCAATTGAAATTCATCATTAAATATATATCATCCACAGACCCAAACTATTTATTTTACTAAACATAGATTTATTTATAATTTTGTTAAACTAGGAACCTCACCCATAGATTGAATTTTCAGTTCCAACTGTGTTTAGGAGGAGTGATCTCTTCTCACAATTTGTATCTGGCAAGTCAGCTACCTCACAAGAATGTACGTGTGATAATAGGTAGGATTCTGTATGTGCATGCAAAAATGCATGTGCTGAATAGGCTACAGAGAAAGCAAGACAGGAATTCACATATTTGTTAACTTTAAAAACACATGGTGAACTATTTCAATTAAAAATTGACTAGATTTATAACACCAACCCTTTATCATGCAAAATGAAAGTCCAACTATACACCATGCCTCCTCTGAACTGCTTGTATTTCTATTCTGTTTGGGTTATGTTTCTCCATCATATTAGGATTAGTAGTCAGAGTCTAGTAGGGTATGGGTTAGTGTCAGGGTTTCAGTATTTTGAATGGAAAATTAGATAAGGAATCTAATGTGTATGCAAATATGTGCTATACAAAAATCTTCCCACTCTCATCCAGAACGATTACTTGACATTGCCTTCCCCCCAAGTAAGACACAATTAGAGGAGAAGAGTTAGAAAATCTGTGAATACATATCTGGAAAATCCTCAGGAGTTTACAAACTTGGAGGTGGAAGAGGAGTTTCCAAAAGTAAGGGACAGGGTTGATAGACCCAACCTGATCTTTTATTAAAATTGGGAGCCATCTTGCCACAAAGCGATGAAAAGCTAATTTTGGGTTTACTATAAATTACTGCAATTTCTGAACCCATTTGGAATGTCTGCCCGTGCCTTTAACTCACCCATGCCTATCTCTCTGACCTGATAGCAGCCCTCTCTGAAAGTTTAGTGACACATTATAATTTTTGGCCTTCCCTGGCCAGACAACGACCCTCTCTGAGGTCTAATGGTCATCATTATTTCTGATGTTCTGGCCAGCAAAAAAAAAAAAAAGAAAAGTAAACTACATTTAGTGTGATGCTTGTCAAAGTTTTGTTATCTGTAATCCCCCTTTTGTGTAACTTTCTGGGCTATATAGCTGGGCTGAAGGAAAGGTGGGGTTGCTGTCTTGTTCCCGCCGTTTTGTGAGGGAGAGGCAGGCCGCCGGCCGGTTGAAATAATAAATTTGCCTTAATTTGATTTTAATTGGAGTCAGTGGTCTTTTCTTTCATCCTGGTCTAACATTTTGCAGTTCCGCAGCAAGATGACCCTGCAAGTACAAATCACAAGACCAGACTGTTGGAAATTCTGAAGCTGGCCTTCCCTCCAGGGCCCCCGGCTACAGAGCCACTCTAGGGGATGCGCAACTTGAGATGTTTCAACGACTTGGAGTGAGACTTTGGTCCAGGGAGCACTGCAATGAACCACTGGACTATAACTATTAGCAAGCACCTGGTGGAGGAGGCCTCCATAGGTAAGTGGCACCTTTATAACATCTGATATCTGGTTAAGGGAGATCTCTTCTGATGACAGAGAGGAGGCCTGGGGAGGCTCACATATACTCCTGTCCGGGACTGTAACGAGAATCATGCTGTCCTTTGTTCTGTTATGTAGGGAATTCTTCTGGATGGGTAGAGAGGTGTGGATGGGCATGCACGCGGTCCTACCCAGGAGCTTTAGCAAGACATTGCAATGCTCCTCTGGTTTTTTTTTTTTTTTTTTTTTTTTTTGGTGCCTGGTTTCTGTTTTTTTTTTTTTTTTGTTTTGTTCTGTGTTCTATATGTTTTTTGTTTGTTTGTTTTTGTGCGTTTTGTTGTGTGATTTCTGTGGTAAAAACTTAAAGATATTGGACGTGAAAATGGGTAGTAAAGCAAGTAAGCGTGACACCTTTTTGGACTGTGTTTTAAGGAACTGCGATGAACT
This sequence comes from Callospermophilus lateralis, assembly GCF_048772815.1. NCBI lineage: Eukaryota > Metazoa > Chordata > Mammalia > Rodentia > Sciuridae > Callospermophilus > Callospermophilus lateralis. Next base: position 210,964 of record NW_027514481.1, read on the forward strand.
TTACCTCCCTTTGTTAAGCAGGATAAGAGAAGCCCCTAGCTGGCTGCCTGGAGCACACCCACTGCACAAGGCAATGCCTGCTGCAGAGCTAAAAACTGAGTATCTCACAGGTTAAGAAGTGAAACTCCTTTAAAACCACTTGTACCTCCAGATCAAAAGAGTCACAACCTTTGGGCAGAGTCCCCTGTGTTTCTCCTTTGTTAGCAAAGCAATAAACCTCCCTTTTTCTTCTTCTCAAAAACCCTGTCCTCATTATTAAATTGGCATTAATTGGCTTCAAGGTCAGGAACTGAACTTTAAGTTTCAAATTTTGATAAACCACACCACCCCCGACCCGGAACTTTTTGAGAGCTGACTACTGATATGTTAGGAGATGGAGCATGGTTGGGGTGGAATCGAACCAGAGGAGCTAATCCTGTAAGTTAAAGGAGGGACCGAGGGACATCCAGCAGCTGCCGAAGCCCTGTTACTTCAGGGAATTCCCTCCTTCCTTCCCTGCACTGTAAGAATTATGTAACGTCTGTCTTCTTAAAAAAGAGAAAAAGAAAAAGGGGATACTAAATTCAGTAAAGTCACCATGGAGACCCTTGATTTTACATTTCAGGTTGCCCCTCTGTAAAAACATGTGGTCCCCTTGTGGGGACTTCTATGGTGCCACTGGTGTAGGAGATTTTTCTCTTATCTGCTCTGTTTTAAAGGCTTCTGTCTGTCGGCCATAGTCTGGAGCTCCCTTCTGTCTGTCTTGTGTCTTTGTTTCTGGCCCTTTAAGACATGTGCAATAATGTGTTGATATTTTAAATTGTTTCTTGGGAATGATCTTAGCTGAATGTGTGTCTAAATGATGATGTTTTATTGTAACAATCTGGTATCTGAATGGGTTTTTGAAGCATTGCACAATCTTGCAGGTAAAAGTCGGGTTTAGGTAATTGTTTAGTTTATGATTTCAGATAATTTATGCCAGAGAACTTAAATACTTAGGATGGAAAACTAAAGAACTCTACTTCCAAGTTGGCAAGTAACTTCCCAATCATGCAGTCTATTATTTCACCTATTTTGAATTGGGTAGCCTGGGAAAATGTCACTGTGCGTACCAGTGCATTAATTTGGACAAAGATAGTAAATCATTTTATGGTATCTGTTGACAAAACAAGATGTAAAGATATAAAATTTTGTGAATTGTATCTTAAACTTGTTTCATAATTTTCAACATCCTAACCTGGAAATTATGGTTAAAATGCCTTAGGCCTGTTGTGTCTGCTCTGAATAGCAGTTTTTTCCTGCTCCTTCCTGACCTCAGCCAGGACTTATTTTGAAATGCAAATAAAAGAATCCTGCAAGCTCAGTAGGAGACTGACCTGAGGCCTAAGCAGAAAAAAAAGGCAAATTGTATGGTTTTTACTAATTACTGTCCAGTCGTTTTTTCTAGGACTCTTATTTTTTTCCTTAGATACTTTATTTAGTTTTTTTAGCTCATGATTTTGATCCTACAGACCTAAGTTAATGTTTTTCTGATCAGTTCTATCTTTGACCAACTGTGGAGTTTTTGAAACATTGCAATGCAGATTTCATCTGCGAAAAGCTATAAGGCCTTTACTATTTTTATGTGTGCACACTTCTGTTATGTGTTGTATGTCTATATATACATATATCCATATATCAAACATATGATACAAAAATTTACATATATAAAGAACGCTCATAAAAAAATGCTCATAAAAACAAATTTTAAAAAGTGGATCCAAGGATCCTTAATTCACGTTATTTAAATGGTTCAGTTTAAATTGGATAAACAGATAAAAATAAATGTCTTTAAATTTAAGCTTGCAAGTTTTTCTAGGTGTTCAGATATCTAATAAAATATTAATGCCTACAAAATATCTAATATGACTTGGTTGTAGGACTTTTCCTTCAACAAAAAAATGGTTTACAATCTTCAATACATTTGTCTAATATTTTGATAAATAAGTAAATTAAATTTCATATGAGATTACTCATTCATGAGTACTTTTGTTAGATATCTGATTGATTAAATAAGGTCTGTACAAGTTTGTACTAAATTCTGTATAAGATTGTAAAAATCAGTCATGTGTTAAAGAGACAAAAATTTCTTAAAACATAAGTTTACCCATAACATTGTGTTTATTAAGTTTTATTTTTTCTAGAGCTAGCAACCATAAAAATTAAACAACTGATTAAATAAGAACTGTTATTTTAGAGAACTGTACTGTCATTACTTTAAAAGCTAAACTTGGTTAATGTGGAAACATCAATGTAATTATGATGCTATTAATGTGCTCATATCTTACATGTACAAGTCTGTAAGGTAGAAACTTAAAAGAGCATTATATCATGCTGGCGTTCTTAAGTTGTATGGTAAAAATATATATTGGGAATTTATTTATCTGTTATCATAAAGATAAGTAAAGTTTTATGTTACTTTTTACATTTGGGAACAATTTAAATGTATTTTTAAGTTAATGAGAGCCTAATCTATGTAAAGGTTAAAAACTTTCAGCCTTTCTTTAATTCATGTTTTAAATGTGATATCATACGGTGTTAGCTAATGTTCATGTGACCTAAAAAAATTTATGTAAACTTTGTAAAATGATATTTAAAAAAAAAGGTCAGCTTTAGAACTAAAACCCTTAAGATTTATAAAGAGACCTGCCTTACCTGAGATAAGGCTCTGTGTCCCATCTTACTACATGTGAGAATGACTATGAAAACAGTAGGTTAGATTATGTTTCATTTAAAGTTTTGTTCAAAAGTTGTTTTTATTTCTGTCAAGATTACTAGGATCTGTAACAGGGGATATAATTTATAACTAAGCAAAAAATTCAGGGTAGCTATTATGCAAACTAAGTATATTTACTCTTGTTAAAAAATTTTATTTTATAATTTCCTTATAAGTGATCTAAAGATTCTCTGTTAGTGTTTTACAGAATTGTTGCTTTAAGAACACAACATGGGTTAATTTAAGATAATAAGTCATCACCTACAAGACAAAAAGAATAACACAGATCCCAATTAATAAAAAGATAAATAATTATAAAGTTATAGACATTAAAGCCCAGTACTCTTAACATAAGGCAGTTAAAATTTATTTGCTGGATATTTAAGATTAGGATTTAAAATTAAAGTTAAATGAAAAGGGACAAGAATACTAATATTTGGCTCTTGCCCTCTGAGTCAGTCTGAATCCAGGGAACAGGGGACTTCTCTAAAGAGCTTTTCAACTCTGGGCCATATAACCTCCCCATCAGGGGGATTAATGAGACCACTGGAGAACAGAAAGCCAATCAGTGCATTTGCTAAGAAGAGGAGAGTCATCAGAGAAGGGAGACATCCCTGATGCTGCCGAGGGAAGCCAAATGGTCAAGGAACACCTGCACCCACCTAGCCCAAAAGGCACTAGCAGAACTGAGAAGCTGCTCTCAAGTCTCCCCAGGAATGGCAACCATAAAAGCTCAGCTGACTGTTACCAATAGATAGAAACAAAATCAGTTTGACTGCTTCATCTTAAACACTTAGCAAAGACAGTTGAAAGCAGAATACAGCCATTCCTGGACATTTTAAATAATAATAATAATAATAATAATAATAATAATAATAATAATAATATTTTAATGTATACACTTTATATTAGCCTCCCAAAATAAGTAAGACTGGAGGTTACAAAGAAGGATTCTCAGACAGGAATGCCTGATAACTATAAAAAGACTCTATCAAGAGGAGCTGCCAGAGGCAGAAGTTTTTAGTTTAAGGCCTCAGATATTTCTAACCTACACGGTTAGGCTTGGTGTTGGCTAGTATGATTATCCAGCACTGAGTAACAGAATTAAAGGTTTTTCTATTAGACACAGAGGTCATTCTAGTAAACTGATTTTGCAAGATCAGATGACATTAAATTATTAAACTGTATCTTATGGGGAGGGACAACTGTAACACTAAATGTTAAGTATTAAGTTGACAGTCCTGATAACTGGGGATATTAAAGACTGGTGAGGGAACTTCTGTACAGTGACATGTTCTAGCTGCTGCAACATTTATTCAGTACTCATGTTTTTTGTTTCTCTCATAGAAGAACCCATCCCCAGATGACTTTACAACCTGTTCTTCCCCAATGAGACTTCAAACCGAACTGACCTCTAAAAGGCAACTCATGTCCCTCATGCTGTTCCCCCTCACGTCACCGTCTCTCAGCTCAGAAGAAGCCAAAATGAGTAATGCCTCTCTTCTTACAACAGTGGAGCCAAAAGTAAATAGACTATCAATATACGTAATTAATTAAGTCAGGTAAAATCACGGAGACCGGTTTTGGGTGATTTGAAAAAATAGGGAGACTGTTGCATCAGAGAATAAAATTCCCTCAGTGCTCTTCACCTACCGTATGAAAGATATGAAAGGGACACATTAGAAAAGGGGGGAATGATAGACCCAACCTGATCTTTTATTAAAGTTTGGAGCCATCTTGCCACAAAGCCAAGAAAGGATAATTTTTCTTAACTATTAATTACAGAAAATTTTGAACCTGTTTGGAATGCCTGCCCGTGCCTTGAACTCACCCATGGCTGGCTCTCTGACCAGATAACAGCCCTCTCTGAAACTTTGTTGACACCTCATAAATATTGGCCTTCCCTGGTCAGATGACACTCTCTGAGGCTCTAATGGTCCCCATAAATTCTGATGTTTGTGTCAGCAAAAAAAAAAAAAATAAAAAATAAAGTAAACTACCATTAGTGTGATGCTTGTCAGAGTTCTGTTATCCGTAACCCCTCTTTTGTGTAACTTTCTGGGCTATAAAGCTGGGCTGTAAGAAAGGTGGGGTTTCTCTCTTGTTTCCGCCATTTTGGGAAGGAGAGGCACCAGGGTGGTGGAAATAATAAGCTTGTTTTAATTTGATTTTAATTGGAGTCAGTGGTGATTTCTTGCATCCTGGTCTATAAGGTAAACACTCCACAAACATGGAGCTCTGCTGGCCTAAAGACTTTTTGAGAAACTGCCTCTGAGGATGGGCACTTGACATATATGTTGTTGTCAGGAGCTTTTGCTTCCATTCTAATGAAACCATCAAAGCTGGGTCTGCATCTATGTGACCTAGAGGACATTGTTTCTTATTTTCCAAAGAACATGAGGCAGAAGTGCTGACTTCTCTCTTTGTAAGTAAACTGTGGCCACTGAAAGCTAATTGTCTCCGCATGTGGATTGTGAAGCCATTAGGTCATCCTCCACTTTTCATGGACTTTCTTGCTGCTGCACTGAGAGTTTGGTATTTGCTTCACAAAATGCAAGGAATTCAACTGGGACACAGTGCTGGAGGGAGTCCTCTCACGTGTGGTGGGTAAGGGTCTGCAGGACAATGCACCAACTAAGCTTCTATCCCACATAGATTGCCCCGTTGACCATAGCAACTTGATACTGAACATTGCCCTGAAACATCTCCATATAACAAGATGCCATTTATGGAGAGGTTTCAGACATATAAGTGATTCCTGTCTCCACCATGTCAGCCACCAGCCATTTGGAAGTCAATGGCAGATCCACATGGCCCGACCACAGATATTTTACCACACACCTGCACACCACAGCTCTGGGCCCACTTCTCAGCAGGCTCCAAAATACTGGCATCTCTGTTCTACACCATTTTCATGAAACGCAGTCAATCAAGGCACTCTCTGGTATACTCATGATCAACAACAGGACATCCAAAGATTCTCCAGTGCCACCTGGTCATGGGAATTTTAAAAATTTCATGGTATTTATCTAGCCATTTTTCAAGGATGAAGTTGGAGAAACTGTGGGTTTCAATTCATTCAGGAACCATTAAATTTTGAGGTAGCACATTTGAAGAAATGCTCTGGAGAACTCGCAGAGGCAAAGCTTCCCAAAGAGTGGCCAAAATGACACATGAAGCCAGGCCCATGAGGTCTACAATGTTAGGTCCATGTGTGATTTGACTCTCAACTATGGCTGCCAAGTCTATAAGAATAAAATCATGTGATATCCTGGCTGAAATTCCCAATGCTCTTACGAAAGCCACCATTGGCTTAGATCTCAGTTTCCAAGGGCGACTCTCATGCATGGCCTCCTAAAATCCCAACAAAATTCATGGCAATACTTCTCTGAAGTGAGTTACATAACTCAGTCTCTAAGGGGAATGACACTAGAGTTCATGTTCAGGTGGACCCAGGCATCTCTTCTAACTACCACACAAATGACTGCTGGGAGCCATCAGCCAAGTAGGTATGACAATTTCCTTGCCAGTGTACCCCCATGTTTCCTTAGTGGAAGGACTCATGGAAATAGAACATTTTGCAGGACATTGCATGTAAGGTGACCTTGCTGAAGGACCAGGGCGGATCCATGTTTAGTGTGTTCCTGGTTTGGCATAATAGGAGATTAGGGTGTTCCCCCTTTAGAATAGGGCGGTTTAGCATAATAGGAGATTAGGGTGTTCCCCTTTAGAATAGGGTGTATCCTGCTGCTGAGTTCCTCTTGATTCTTAGGATCAGACAGTATATTTGGGAGACAGAATCCCAGGAGTAGTGGATTTGGGCAGAGAGTGGATTTGGGCAGGAACGTGGATTTCCCCAGAACGTGTTTGTAGACGGCCGGTGTGAGTTCGGGAATAAAGAATTGCTGTTTGAATCTACAAGCTGTGTGGAGACTCGTGATTTGTGCCCAGCCAGAGACTGCGGCATTTGATGGCTCGTATGCGGAACACCTGAAGCTTGGGGGTAAGTGAAATTGCTCGCCCCTGGGGAAGGCGAGAGAATGGGTGACCATTTCAAAAAACAATGTGTTCTTCTTTTGATTTATTTTGTTTTTCTTTCAAGCTGCCTATCTCTAGAAATTTCTCAGGCAAACTGGTTGACTAAAGGTTTGATGTTTGTTGGCCCTGAGGAAGAGAAAATTGATACAACAATTTTTTATTCCGTTTTTGTTTCATTCAGATTCGGTTTTGTTTTGTGTTATCTTATTGGGTTGCGTTATCTTTATAGTAGATTAAAACAAACTGAAAATATGTTAAGCAAATTGTTAGAGGTTCAGAACATGGAGAAAGACATTTTAGATCAAGCAAAAGAGAAGGTCTCTCGAGCTAGTCAGACAGAGGAAGAAAATTTAAAGGATAAGGGGTTGTTAGGAAAAAGGCCACAACAGGAGGCTGTTACTAACTCCGTTTTATCACAAGAGGGTTTAATTCAACCAACAGGCCCACCGATAGAGACAGCTGAGTGGCCCTCAAACCCCGTAGTTGATAATTGGGATTCTGAGACAGGACCTCAAAGATTAGCATGCCCTGTACTTGAGCAGGCAGGAGGGCAGTGAATTCACCATGCTTTAGATTTTAAAACAGTGAAGCAGTTAAAGGAGGCTGTAACAACCTATGGTCCCCAAGCTCCCTTCACGGTAAGCATGGTCGAGTCCATTACTAACTTGGACATGACGCCAGCAGATTGGGCTAGCATGTGTAAATCTGTGCTAAATGGAGGACAATATTTGTTATGGAAGGTTGCCAATGAGGAATTATGCGCAGAGACAGCTAGGCGAAATGCAGCAGCCGGTTACCCTCAAAGAAATCTAGAAATGTTGCTAGGGAAAGGACCTTATGAGGGACAGCGGCAACAAATTGAATATGATCCTGCTATATATGCACAAATTGCTGCAGATGCAGTTAGGGCATGGAAGACTTTACAAGGACATGGAGATTTACAAGGCCAGCTATCTAAGGTAATACAGAGTGGTAATGAACCTTACGCTGACTTTGTAGACAGGCTAATTCAAATGGCTGCCAAAATTTTGGGGGATACAGAACAAGCAATGCCATTAATAAAACAACTGGCTTATGGCCAAGCAAATCGTTGCTGCAGAGAGGTTATTAGACCATGGAGACATGAAGATTTAAACACATATATTAAATTATGTAGAGATATTAATGAACAAGAGCAAGTCTTGGCAGCTGCAGTACAACAGGCTTTTGATGCCAGGCCAAAAACATGCTATGATTGTGAAAAAACAGTACATTTTAAAAGGAGTTGCCTCATAGGAGGAGGATTTAACAAAACTAGTTATCAAAGAAATAGAATACCGGGTATTTGCCCACGATGCCATAGAGGGAGACATTGGGCTAATGAATGCCGTTCTCAAACTACCATAGAGGGTACTCCCTTAACAAAAAACGGACAAGGACCAGGTATTTACCCATGATATCATGGAGAAAGGCATCAGACTCCATTGCCAAAAAAAGGACCAAGGGGCCCAATGCTCCGGGGCCCACAACCACAAATATACGGGGCAGTGGAGGAACCCAGCAACACCATTAGAGTAGTGCCCAGAACACATTGTCCATTAAATCCCTCATCAGACAAACCCGAGGGAGCGCAGGGTTGGACATCTGCGCCTCTGCCAGAGCAGTACTAACTCCAGAGATGGGAGTTCAAATCATTCCTTCAGGAATAAAAGGACCTCTTCCCCAAGGGACAGTAGGCTTATTATTGGGACGTAGTTCACCTACATTAAAAGGACTTAAGATAAGTCCTGGGGTAATTGATCTCGATTATGTAGGTGAAATAAAAATTATAGCTAGTTCTCCAAGAGGTATATCAGTAATTTCACCTGGAGATAGAATAGCACAGTTGTTAATAATACCCATCCTACATAATAAATTTCCTAGTCATAGTGTAAAAATAGGTTCCAGGGGATTAGGCTCCACAGGTGTAGATTGGGCTATGTTGTCTTTAAATTTAGATTCTCGCCCAATGTTAAAACTAAATATTCAAGGACACGACTTTAATGGGCTACGGGACACAGGTGCAGACCTTAGCATCATATCTAGTCAGGAATGGTCAAAACATTGGCCATTACAACAAGCCACTCAAACGCTTCGAGGCCTAGGAGTGGCTACTAATCCCCATAGAAGAACAATGTTATTATATTGGAAGGATCCTGAAGGTTGTGAGGGAACTATACAGCCATATGTATTGGATCATCTTCCTATAAATTTATGGGGACGAGATGACCTAGATCAATTAGGTTTGACGTTAACAAATAACATCAATCCTAATGCGCCCACTACTAGGGCTAGACAAGGTTTTAGGAAAGAAAAAAGATTAGGAAAACAAGGACAAGATATAGCAGCGCCAATTCAAATAGATCAAGGAACAGAAAGACATGGGTTGGATTTTCAGAAAGGGCCACTGAGACAATAAAAATTACTTGGAAATCAAAAAGACCAGTGTGGGTTCCTCAGTGGCCCCTGACTAAAGAAAAGATACAAGTAGCCCATGATCTGGTCAAACAAAAATTAGTGGAAGGACATATACAACCTTCCATATCTCCCCATAATACTCGCATTTTTGTCATTAAAAAAAATCTGGTAAGTGGAGATTATTGCAAGATTTAAGAGCCATTAATAATGAGATGGTTATTATGGGACATGCTCAATCAGGGATTCCTCAATTGTCTGCTTTGCCAAAAACCTGGCATGTTTTAGCCATAGATATTAAAGATTTTTTTTTTCAATTCCAATTCATCCCGAGGATAGTCCACGCTTTGCATTTACTGTCCCTGCATTAAATCATGAAGGTCCTGATCAGAGATATGAATGGAAAGTACTCCCTCAAGGGATGGCTAACAGTCCAACTATGTGTCAAATATATGTTAATAAAGCAATCCAGCCACTTAGAAATCAAAATCCTGAACTACAAATATTTCACTATATGGATGATGTATTATTGGCACATAAATATAAAAACATATTGCTGGAATGTTATGCAACACTTACAAACTTATTAAAAAATTATAATCTAGAGATAGCAATAGATAAAGTACAATTAAATTTTCCAATTAATTATTTAGGAGTTCTATTATCCTCAACCATGGTCCGTCCACCAAAAATTCAAATACAAGTAGATCAACTCAAGTCACTTAATGACTTTCAAAAGTTATTGGGAGACATAAATTGGATAAGGCCTTATCTAGGCATACCAACAGGAGAGTTGGGACCTTTATTTGATATTCCAAAAGGTCCATCAGATCCAAACTCACCTCGCATGTTAACTCCTAAAGCAAGAAAGGCATTGAAAATTCTTGAAACATATATGGAAAATATACATTTGGATAGAATCGATATAGGTTTGCCTTTATTATTTATTGTACTACCAACAAAAAATATTCCTACAGGAGTATTTTGGCAAGAAGGTCCATTATTGTGGATACATTTATCTTATTCACTTAACACTATTCTTACTAGGTATCCTGAGGCTGTAGGACAATTAATACTCAAAGGAATAAAAGCAGCGAAGGGAGTGTTTGGAATTTTTCCCAATAAAATTAGTACTCCATATACTATGGATCAAATTGATGAGTTAGCTAATGAGTTAAATACTTGGGCAATAATCATGTGTAAATCTAATGTTTGATTTGATAATCACTTACCATCTAATCCTTTGTTGTCTTTTTGGTCTAAGCATCCTGTAGTTTTTCCAAAAATGACAAGAAAAACCCCTATTATGAATGCTCCAAATATATTCACTGATGGGCCAAATAATGGTACAGCAGAAGTAGTTACCCCTGATCAAACTTTTACATTTTTAGTACCAAAACAATCAGCTCAAAAGGTAGAGCTTAATGCAGTTTTACAAGCCTTTTTAATGTTTAAAGATTCTGTATTTAATTTATTTTCTGATATTCAGTATGTAGTTAATGCTATAGTATCTCTTGAAGATGCTGGTAGGATTTCCCCTTCTTCTACTGTTTTCTCTTTGTTTTCCACTATACAAAGTCTAATCTGGGACAGAAAAGATCCATTCTTTATAGGACATATTAGAGCACATACAGGATTTCCTGGAGCCCTTAGTTTGGGCAATGATTTAGCAGATAAAACTACACATGACATACATATTTTCTCTACACTAGAAGAAGCTACGAATTTTCATAAAAAATTCCATGTTAATGCTAATACTTTACAAAAGCGTTTTAAAATAACTAAGGAACAATCCAGACATATAATAAAACAATGTCAAAATTGTGTGACCTTTTTACCACAAGTTAATCTTGGAGTCAATCCTAGAGGACTGATACCTAACCATATTTGGCAGATGGACGTCACACACTTGCCAGAATTTGGAAAATTAAAATATTTACATGTTACAGTTGATAGTTCTTCCGGATTTTTGATGGACTCCCTTCATGCCGGAGAAAAATCTAAAGATGTTATAGCTCATTGCTTACAAAATTTTGCCACTGTGGGCGTTCCTAAACAGTTAAAAACTGATAACAGTCCTGGCTATACCTCTACCTCTTTTAAACAATTTTGCTCATCATTTGGTATTACTCATATAACAGGAATTCCATACAATCCACAGGGAAAAGGCATAGTTGAAAGAGATCATCAAACTATTAAAACGTACTTATTAAAGCAAAAAGAGGGAATTGGAAAGGGGTATATATCCCCCAAAGATAAACTTAAAATAACGCTTTTTACTCTAAACTTTTTAAATTTGGATTCATCAGGACTTAGTGCTGCAGAAAGACATATGTATCCAAAAAATGTGCATAAGCCTAAAGTTCTTTGGAAAGATATTCTAACAGGACAATGGAAAGGTTCTGACCCAGTGATTGTCTGGAGTAGGGGCTCTGTCTGTGTGTTTCCACAGTGAGAACAGCAACCTATTTGGATTCCTGAAAGACTGACTAAAATGATTTCTACAGATCGAAAAGAAGATGATTTGACTCAAATCCATAACAGCTGATATCCAGAACTCCAGCTTGGCCATTCTTACATCTGCAACAGTGATTAACCAGGATTCTTTTTTCAATACCTATTTTATTATTGCATTTTTCCACATCATAAGGCTCTATTTTTATGTTTTGAGCTCATACAAACCTAGGTTAATGTTTTTCTGATCAGTTTCATTTTTTGACTGTGGAGTTTTTAAACATTGCAATGGAGATTTCACCTAGGTAAAGCTACAAGGCCTTTATTATTATCTTATGTGTTGTACATTGGTTTGCACATTTGTGTTTTGTGTTGTATGTCTGTGTGTGCGTAAGTCCATATTTCATATATGAGGAGCGCTCATTAGAATATGGATCCGAATTATTTTTGTTATTCACGTGATTTAAATGGATTAATTTAAATTAGGTAAACAGCTGTTAAGGATTGTTTTTAAAGGTGGTTAACAGATCTGCTTGTTTACTAATTTAAATCAGGTAAACAGCTGTTAAAGATTGTTTTTTAAGGAGGTTAACAGATCTGTTTGTTTACTTTCACCTTTCCTTTTCATTATATTTAATAATTCTTTTCAGGATAATGTCTGTTTAGCATCATTGCCAGAATTCCTATCTTCATCCCAATGAATATAACTCAACAAGTATGCTCAATCAAGGAGTCAACTTACTTTAGGAGGAAACGGACTTTGGGAGGAGACGGACAGATTGATAGATTCCTCCACTTTGAACTGCTTACAGAACTTGCCTAGACTATGTAACTATCGTTTGGTACAGCGAATTGTGGTAATGCTGGCATATCTTTGCTGATGGTGTCACCAGTGATTTTTGCTGATGGTGTCACCAATGATGCAATTTTTCCTCCGTCATGAAGGCATCTTAACCACCTTCAAATTAACCTTTTAAAGCCTTTTAATTATCATCTATACTGTACTTTTAAATGAACTTTTTCACCACCTACAGCTTCACTATTTTAAATGAGGCTTAGATTCTGTTTAAATTGCTCAATGTTAGTTTACTTGGCTGCCCTTCAACCAAAGGCCTTTTTTACTCCATTAAGAAGCTTTGTCTTTATCTGCCATGTACAAATACCTTTTTTCTTCCTTCTTCCTTTCTCAAGATTTTAAAGTAAGTCTAGTTTCCTCAAAATCTATTTAAATGGCATTTTACAACTTTTTACATTACCACACAGAGATTATCTCATCTAGAAACACTTCTTTTTCCATTAACCTCTTATATTAAAATATATTTCCACATCTTGAATCTTTTTCTATCTCTTTTTTAACCATTAACCCTTTTTATAAATTCAAATTTTGAAACAACTCTTATAAAATTTCTGATTTAGACAAATTACTCCACTTTAATAGGATGAAATACTTTCATGTTTTTTTTTTATGGTACCATAATACTATAATTGAAACCCAACTGAAACTTATTATACTCTTTGTATATAAATTACACCTGATAGAATCTTAACACTTAGTAACCTTGTTTTGGCAAAGACACAGACCAAAGCAATATTAAACCTTTTTTCAATTTACCAATTTATGAAAACACACATAATTTTTAAATATATTACCTTATGGAACTTAATAAGTAAAGAGTACTTGATTTTATATTTAGTGGTTGATATTTTAACACTTTAGCTTTGTAAATTAATTAGAACTTTGTAGAAACCAAGATCTTAGACAAATGTAGTAAACAGAATTAGCCATCTATTTCTTGAAGAAAAATCCTTCTACAGGATACCATGATGGTCCCATTGATATACTTAATAACTCATCTTTAAAAATCCATGGACATTCTCTCGCCTTCCCTCAGGGGCGAGCAATTTCACTTACCCCCAAGCTTCAGGCGTTCCGCATACGAGCCACCAGATGCCGCAGTCTCTGGCTGGGCACAAATCACGAGTCTCCACACAGCTTGTAGATTCAAACAGCAATTCTTTATTCCCGAACTCACACCGGCCATCTACAAACACATTCTGGGGAAATCGATGACGTTCTCTGCCCAAATCCACTCTCTGCCCAAATCCATTACTCCTGGGCTTCTGTCTCCCAAATATACTGTCTGACCCTAAGTACTCAAGAGGAACTCAGCAGCAGGATATGCCCTATTCTAAAGGGGAACACCCTAATCTCCTATTATGATAAACCGCCCTATTCTAAAGGGGGAACACCCAAATCTCCTATTATACTAAACCAGGAACACCCTAAACATGGATCCGCCCTGGTCCCTCAGCAAGGTCACCTTATATGCAATGTCCTGCAAAATGTCCTATTTCCATGAGTCCTTCCACTAAAGAAAATTGGGGGTACGCTGACAAGGAAATTGTCTTCTTCTAGTGTAGAGAAAATATGTATGTCGTGTTTAGTTTTATCTGCTAAATCATTGCCCAAACTAAGGGCTCCAGGCAATCCTGTATGTGCTCTAATATGTCCTATAAAGAATGGATCTTTTCTGTCCCAAATTAGACTTTGTATAGTGGAAAACAAAGAGAAAACAGTAGAAGAAGGATTCCTCCACTTTGAACTGCTTACAGAACTTGCCTAGACTATGTAACTATCGTTTGGTACAGCGAATTGTGGTAATGCTGGCATATCTTTGCTGATGGTGTCACCAGTGATTTTTGCTGATGGTGTAACCAATGATGCAACTTTTCCAAAGGAACTGTCAATTGGCTTGGTGTCGTGGCATTTCTGTATCCTCCTCCCTTCTGCTAGTGATGGTCTAAATTTGGGGGCCAATGGCTATATGCTGGACCGGTAGTCAGTGACGGGTATGATCCAATTGCAGTGGTATCAACCTAAGACAGGAGGCTGACGACTAAAGGTCAGTTGCCTAAAGGTCAGTTTTCCGATGACGGTTAAGAACCATATGTTGAATTGGACAACCTACCAGGCACGGTCCTTAAGCCACATTAACCTCACTCCCCCACTGGCACCAAGGCCAAATTTGGGGGCCAACAGAGGTGAGGCAAAGAACCTCACCCCCCCACTGGTGCATAGACCTATCCACAAGTATGGCTGTATGCTGGACCAGTAGTCAGTGACGGGTATGATCCAGTTGCAGTGGTATCAACCTAAGACTGGAGGCTGACGCCTAAAGGTCAGTTTTCCAATGATGGGAAAGAACCATATGTTGAACTGGACAACCTACCAGGCACGGTCCTTAAGCCACATTACTTGTTGTTTAATCAATCAGAAGGGGGAAGATGCTGGGAGCCATCAGCCAAGTACGTATGACAATTTCCTTGCCAGTGTACCCCCATGTTTCCTTAGTGGAAGAACTCATGGAAATAGGACATTTTGCAGGACATTGCATGTAAGGAGACCTTGCTCAAGGACCAGGGCGGATCCATGTTTAGGGTGTTCCTGGTTTAGCATAATAGGAGATTAGGGTGTTCCCCCTTTAGAATAGGGTGGTTTAGCATAATAGGAGATTAGGGTGTTCCCCTTTAGAATAGGGTGTATCCTGCTGCTGAGTTCCTCTTGAGTTCTTAGGGTCAGACAGTATATTTGGGAGACAGAAGCCCAGGAGTAGTGGATTTGGGCAGAGAGTGGATTTGGGCAGAGAACGTGGATTTTCCCAGAACGTGTCTGTAGACGGCCTGTGTGAGTTCGGGAATAAAGAATTGCTGTTTGAATCTACAAGCTGTGTGGAGACTCGTGATTTGTGCCCAGCCAGAGACTGCAGCATCTGACCGCAATTAAATCCAAAACAGTCCCACATGACCCTCATCTTCTTCCATATAGACACTCATAATAACCTCTGACTAAAGTTTTCAATGAGGGGTGCAGCCTTAGACATTGTCCAAAATAAGCACCATTGCCCCTTGTTTGCCTAAAGTGAGGGTGGCCTGGACACCCTTCCTGTGAACCAAGAGTGATCAAATATGCCGGCTATATAACTGCTCTGCTTCTCCTGAATGAGGCTTACTGACTGTCTGGTATAGATTCTTTATGTGAATTGGTGTCATGAGAAAACCTAAGCACATATCGGCTAGCCTCTGCAGGGTTTGAAGAACTGATTTGACCCAAAGGATCCATATTCTCACTTGATGGAGGTCAGGAAGCTAACAGAGGAAGGCGAGAACCTTCATCCACAATAACTGCTCTTTTGGCCATTTTGGTTTGGATGCACACTTGGAAACTTTCTTTAGATCCATCAGGTGCTGAGAATCTGAGCCACTCTCTCACACAGGGCCAAGAGGCTAATTCAGCCACATCCCTTTCCAAAGCAATTAAGCAAAGAGCCACAGGTGATGCCCATTCATTTCCATTTAAAAACTGTTTTCTTCAGGCTTCACAAAGGGGTGGCCTGAGGCAAAGACCTTCCTGACATTCAGGACAATAGAACAATAGGTAAGCAAAAGGCCCAAAGCAGTGTTTCTCCACTGAGACTTTACTGGTCACACTGATATCTGAGTTTTCTGAGATGCTCGCCATTCCCTTCAGCTATCCAGTACATGGTCATGTCACAGAGTTTGGAGGTGGTACATATTTGGAAACAAAACCATGAGGCTATCCTGGAGAGTGGCCAGTATTCAGGAAGAAAAGAGGAGCTTAGGAAGGTAGTAGGTGTTGCCCATCTATAAGGCAAGCCGCTCTCCATTCTTAAATTGGGTGGGATGAATGCTGGGTAGCTTTCTACTACACAGGACACAACCATTGATGCATTCGCTTTTCAAATGTCTACAACCACGGATACAGTGGGATACAAAGACATAGAAACATTCGTGTTATCAAACGACTTTCTCGAAACATTCCAGTCTAAACAAATAAACCGCCTTTCCTACCTATTCTCAGAACCTGAGACAAAACCACACACTAACACAGACACCCACAATGGCACCTCCTTCCCCCAAGTATGTCTGTGACTATCTTGAGTGTCCTCTGACTGGTAGGCCTTACTATGTTCCCCCCAAATTGCGTGTCCTGTCTCAGATCTGGTCTTTTTGGCCAACTCTTTGAAGTTGTCAGGAGTCATGGTTTAGCCACTACCTGCTTTCCCAGAAAAGGCCCCTCTTCAAAGCTCTCCTGGCATTTGGCGTTCATCACATAAGTAGGTACCAATAAAGACTGACTCTGTCCTTGGTAAATCCAAACAATTGAGACCACAGGGACTGGGACTGGGCCTTGCTCTGTGTGCCTGGCTTCCCGGATCCCAAGTTCAGAGAGTTCCATCAACAAGAAAGTGTGGTAGGTCACTTCCTTCAGGAACTGAACGAGGTCACTGCCTTGGCAATCACTTTGTTCTAACAATTGCTTCCAAGGGTCCCATGAGATGGAGGCTGCCCCTACTTCATGTGACACTTTCACAAGTTAGAATGGTATATCAACCATAGGCACCTGGGAACAGCTGTCCACACAGGCCTGGTTTGGTCCATTTAATCTACATTAAGAAGAGAGAGGCTGATTCAGACACATCCCTTCATTCTCACCAGGTTGTTTGATATGTAAGTTGACATGGAGTTGACTTTTGCTCTCTCAGGTCCTTGATAGGTGAAAAGGTCGGTTGAATGTTGGAGGAAAAGACCACCAAGAGACTGTCTCATGCCACAGCCAAGGGTTTTTTGGGGGTCCAGCATGCTGGGGCTCAGAGCTCACTTCAGAGGAGCAAAGAGCAAAGAGCCCCGAGAACAACTTGAGCAGGGTTTATATACATTCTTTAGAGAGGGCAGGGACTTTACATACATTCTAGCCTCCTTTTGCAAATCATCATATACCACGGAAAAATCAAATAACAATTCTAAAACATGATTAGCACATTCATTGGCGGACACACGTCGGGCAGGGGTGATTGGTCAGCCCTGAGAATGGGTATACATTTAAACTGATTGGTTGAAGCCCTGAGATGTATATGTGCTGAGCTTCACGGTTTCTGGGAAGGGGTTGTTAAGTAACTAGGTGGTCAGGGAAGATTTCAACACACATCTAATGGGCAGTTCCGGGAAATGTCTTAACTGCCACAGGAATTTCAGGTTCTGAGTGCAGCTTGTAAACTTTATAAAACCTGGTTCTTTACGTTTCAATTTCAATTTCTTTTATTATTTAATTTCCCACTGCGTTTTCTGAAAACTTTTAATCTTAAAAATAATGAATCATAATTATTGCGGGGTCTCACATTCTATTTCTGCCAGTGGAGCGTATTTCTGTCTGATTACAATGAGTTTTACATGCCCAATCTGAGCCTGGAGAAAGGTAAATATGCTATTAAGCAAACAAGTTCCCACAGCTAGCAACACCATAAGGATGATCAGGGGTCCTGCCAAGGCTGATAGGAGTGTAGTTAACCAGGGGGACTGGGTAAACCATGACTCAAACCACCCTTGTTGAATATCCCTTTCTCTCTGGTGCTCTTCAAGGCATTTTCTCAATTTACTCAAGGATTCTTTTACAACTCCAGTATGGTCAGGATAAAAACAACATTCGTCTCTCAGTGCAGCCCAGAAGCTCCCCGCCCTCATGAAGAGGAGGTCTAATCCTCACCTGTTCTGTAAAACCACTTCAGAGAGAGAGGTTAAGGATTTCTGAAAAACTGTGATGCAGGTCTCTAACGTCTTCAAGTCTTGAGATATTGCTGTTTCTAATTGGGCCATTTGTTGTGACCCACGGATCATATCAGCTGTTCCTGTACCCACTCCTGCAGCAGCTCCTATCCCCAATAGGATGGCTAGAGTGAGGGACACAGGCTCCCAGCGAAATCGGGTTTTCTTGTCCCCCTAGTAGACCTTCAAATGTTTCTGCATCATGATAGAGCACCCTGGGGAGTTTCTGCACCAATACACAATATTTTAGAGAGCTGTCCAATACCTGGGATGAAATGCAAGGAGTTCTGACTATGTGGAGTTCAGTACCATAAAGGTTCCTTTATTTAGTTCCCAGGGGGAGGAGTCACCTGTACTCTGGACTGGAGAAGTAGGCAAAAACGGAAACTGGGAAGTATGAGATGATAGAGGGGTTCTGGTAGATCTAGGCACTGGGTCCTCCACAGGGTTGGGCCTGTTTGCGACTTTGGAAATCAGCTGGGCACACGTAAAAATCAAGACTGGCTAGTTTACACCTGGGCTGGGGGAGATAACATCCATAATTCATGGGGTAAGGTGGTCTATGTTGCCCTGGTTTGGGTTTGAGTGGGATCTGTGTGGGGTCCTCTATGTCAGGGAGATTCCAGTCAGAGAGGCCTATGGCAAGCTGACAAATGTCCGGGTGGAGAGATGGCCACCAAGTCCATAAGGGGGCTCTATGTGAAATAGACCACACTACTTGCCCAGTAGGATTTATAACTTGCCATTGTTGCTGAACAGGCTGATGGGGATGAGGACTGCTGGTGGTCAGGGGAAGAATCCATAGCCCTACCCACAAGACGGACACGCAACTTGAGAGGGTTACCAGTCTGTTCCAATTTCCAGCCGGAGTCTGGACAGGGCGCAGGCTTGAGATGGGAGACATTGATCCAGGAAGTGATCCCATCCACTTTCACCACTGTAGGTGTTATAAGCAGCACCTGGTATGGTCCTTTCCAGCGGGGTTCCAGGGATGACACCTGATGCCGTCTCACGTAGACAAAGTCTCCAACTTGATATTGATGTGGGGTTCCCTCATCTCCAGGCTGATAACCAGTGGCCAACTGTTTCTACAGGTATTGCTGGGTGTTGGGTTTGTTCAAGGGCTTTTAGTCTGTCAAGCAAGGGGGTGTGAAAGGAATCATTAAGTCTCAGAGTTGGGATTAGGTCCCTTACTGGAGGAGGGGCACCATAGAGTATTTCATAAGGGGTTAAGTTACACAAAGAGGCAGAGAGGTTATTTCTTGCATGAAACAGTGCATAAGGTAGGAGCATAATCCAATTTTTTATGCCGGTTTCCAAGCTTAATTTTGTTAAGTTCTCTTTGATGGTTCTATTCATCCTTTGAACCTGTCCTGAGCTCTGGGGTCTATAAGCACAATGTAACTTCCAATTAATCCCCAGGGTCCTGGTGAATCCCTGACTTACCTGGGCTTCGAATGTTGGTCCGTTATCAGACCCTAGTACCTTAGGCAGGCCGAACCTTGGAAAATGTCTTCTAGGATCTTTTTGACCACTTTTTGTTCTCCCCGTTGTGGAAAAAGTTAAAAGAGTCACTCTATTTAGGGCTGCCAATTAAGCTTCCTAATCTGCTCTTCTGTTTCCAACCGCCACGGGGTCGTTTTCCTTCTGGTGCCCTGGACAGTGCACTATAGCTAGGTCCTTAGGGCCCTGCACTGCTGAGAGAAGTTGGAGGATCTCATCTTTGTTCTTTATTTCTTTCCCAGTGGAGGTTAATAGCTACCTTTGCTGGTAAGTAGCCCCCTGCACATTTGCAGTGACAAATGTGTATATGGTGGCCCTTTTGCCTGTTGCTAGTTCCAATGGTTTCGTAAGGGCAATCAGTTCTGCTTTTTGGGCTGATGTCCCTTCTGGGAGACCAGAGAACAAGATGACATTAGTTTCGCTAACTACTGCTGCTCCAGCCCGCTGCTTACTGTCTTGGAGGAAGCCGGTGCCCTCCGTAAACCATACGACTTCAGGGCGAGGCAGTGGCTGATCCTTCAAGTCTCGTCGTATACTGTTTTCCTCTGCCAGTATGTGTTGACACTCATGAGCGACGGGTCCTGATGATACTTCTGGCAGCAGTGTAGCCGGGTTGAGTGGAGCAGGGGGTCCCAACATTATTCTGCCTTTGTCAAGCAAGAGGCTCTGGTAGTGGTTTATTCTGAAGTTTGATAGCCACCTTTCTGGAGGCTGACAGATGATGCTCTCCAGGGCATGGGGGGCTATAATGGTTAGCTTCTGTCCCAAGTTCATATACGAGCATCTTTTATTAGAAGGGCTGCCGCTGTTATAGCTCTTAAGCAATGGAGCCACCCGCTAGCCACTGGGTCCAATTTTTTTGATAAGAATGCTACGGGCCTTTTCAAAGGTCCCAAAGTCTGAGTGATCACTCCCAGTGCTATTCCTTTCTTTTCCTCGATGTAGAGAGTGAAGGGTTTTTCTACATCTGGGAGTGCTAAGGCCGGAGCAGATAGCAGCACCTTTTTTTGACATTATAAAAAGCTTATTGTGCTCAGGGTTCCATTGGAAGTAGGCATCCCCCTTTATCAGCGGGTATAAAGGGGCAGCCAGAGATGCAAACCCAGGAATCCATAACCTGCAAGAGTCGGCAGTCCCAAGAAACTCTCTGAGTTGTCTCTTATTATATGGGGGCGGTATCTGCACAACAGTTTGTTTTCTGCGCTCAGTGAGCCATTGTTTGCCACCCCTAAGAGAATAACCAAGGAAGATTACTTCTTGCTGACAAATTTGGACCTTATGGCAGAAGCCCTATATCCAAGCCGAGCAAGCTCAGATAATAGTGCTTGGGCCCCAGACTCATAGTTCTCCTTGGTGTCGGCTGACAGTAGGAGATCATCCACATATTGGAGTAGGGTGACTTCGGGGTGTACAGTTCTGAAGTCGTTGAAGTCCCTGTGGAGGGCTTCATCAAAGAGAGTGGGGGAGTACTTGAACCCCTCTGGGAGTCTAGTCCAGGTTACTTGGCCAGATGTTCCAGTTTCTGGGTCTATCTACTTGAAAGCAAACAGGAACTGACTGTCCTTATGTAGGTGGAAAGCAGAAGTAAGCATCTTTTAAATCCACCACAGTGTACCATTCCCGCTCCAGATTCAGAGTGCTAAGCAAATTATATGGAGTGGGTACTGTGGGGTGAATGTCCTGCACTCTGTTGTTAATTCTCTTAGGTCTTGAACAGGACGGTAGTCCCCAGTTCCTGGCTTTCCTACTGGTAACAGGGGGGTATTCCTGGCTGATTTACAGGGCCTTAGGATACCAAGAGCCAGGTATTTCTGAATATGGCGCCTTATCCCATCCTTAGCTTCTTTGCTTAGAGGATATTGTTTAACACTGATTAGAGAGACAGAGGCTTTTAATTCTACTACTATTGGAGGTTGTTTTATGGCAAGACCTAATCCAGCAGTTTCTGCCCAGGTATTAGGATAATCTTTTATACATTTCTGTGCTAGTTTGCCTGTTTGATCAGTCCTAGGGAGCAAGAAGAGTTGTTGTTCATCTTCTGTGGACATAGTCAAAGCCGTGACTATGGGAGTTTTTACTGAAGGCTTTAGAAACTTCACTTGGGGACCATCAGAGTTAAAGGTTATTCTATCCCGGAGTTTGGTAAGCAGTTCCCTGCCCATCAATGGGGCTGGGCATTCTAGGACTACTAGGAAAGAGTGGTAGACTTTTCCCTTTCCTACATCCATAATACTCTTTGTTGTCCAAGCCCGATGTCTACTGCCATTAGCCCCTTGAACAAGAGACCCTTTATTTGATAGGGGGCCAAGTGGGGTCTTAATGGCTGAGTATACTGCTCCTGTATCCACTTCAAAGTTCACTAGAGTCTCCTCCACTTCAAATGTTACCCTGAGCTCGGGGAGGAAATCTGAGCCCCAACATTCCTAGTCCTCTTCTAGAGTCAGCATGGCGGGCTGGGGTGGCTGCTTCTTTTTGGGGCACTCTATGGCACAGTGTCCTTTTTCTTTAAAGTAGGCACATTGATCTGAGGCCAGGGGCAGCCTTTGGCATGGGACCAGGTATCCCTTCCTGTCTTCCTGCTTTTTAACTTCTGGCGTATTTGCTGCTGTGAACAAAACCTTAGCCAATGCTTTAGTCTGCCTTTTGCTCATTTCATCCTCCTTTTGTTCTCTTTCCTTCTCTCTCCTCTGTTTCCTCTCCTCCTCAGTTTCTCTCTTATAATATACTTTCTCAACCTCTCTGAATAAATCTCTTAAAGACATATGTTGTAATCCATCTAGACCTTGTAAATCTCTCCTAGTATCTGGGGCAGCCTGCTGGATAAAGGCCATTCCAACAGATGCTCTTTGGTCCTCTGCCTGAGGGTCAAAAGGAGTATATTTCTTAATGCTTCCATAATTCTCTCAAGAAACATAGAGGGAGACTCATTAGGCCCTTGGATAATCGCTCTTACCTTGGCCAAATTAGTCAGCCCTCTGGCGGCCGCTCGGAGACCTGCTATTAGAGCCTGGCGATAAGTGGAAAGATGCTACCTACCTTCAAAGGTGTTGGGGTCCCAGTTGTGTCGTTTCATTGGCCCGTAAGGATGGAGAGGGAGCATCACAGGGGCTTCCGAGTTTTCTATTATCCATTGCTGGCGGTTTTCTTTAGTTGGCCCAGCTTCCTCCAGGGTCGTAGGGGCAGCTGCTACTGCAGGGAAGTCCCCTGGAGGGCTTGGGTCCGGACTAAATGCCTCTAGTGGTGGAGAGGCTGAGTCAGCATCGGGAAGATCATCAAGATCATTTTGGGGGTTGTGGAGCAAGGGTAGAGGATAAGGAGGGGGAGGAGTGTCCAGTCTTGTGACTCAGGGAGAATGAAGGGAAGAGGGGGAGGAGTGGAAGTTTTGAATTATAGGATCGTGGGGGAAGGGTTATATGGCTGTTGATCTGGGTGGACACGTGGCCCCGGCTGAAAGACAATATCTCTGAATTTTTGGGTTAGAGGGAAGTGGAAGGATCATTCTGGGGGACATCCAACTCCGAGGATCGGCTGTTAAGGAGTGTAAACAAGTCAGGATGGCACCTGTTATTTTGCCAGAGAAATGTTAGAGTCTGTAAACAAGTCTTCATGGTGCCTGGCAAAATGCCAGAGGGAGTGGTTTGTGAAGTAACAAAAGCGAGCCATTAAGTTTGGAGATTCTTTATTGGTTGACTCCTGTATCTATTTTATGCTAATTTGATTAGCTGTGTAAAATGTATAAATATCGCTCAGATCCTACAATAAACGGCTCTCATTCCTGCTGCATCAACGTACACAAGTTATTCATCACCCTCCCGGTTATTCTGCTGCAGCCGGACTGCGGCAGATGGTGGCCCGTTACGGGGAGCCCCGGGACACTCGGGGGAAAGTGACAAAAAAAAGCTGCCCGTCCAAAGATAGGACGGGAGCAATCTGCTCGTCCCTAGGCAGATAGGGCGAGAGGAAAAATGGCCATTTTGAGAAAATGGAGAAGATTGATGCAGTATGTTTGTGTCTTGTTTTGTCTTGAAATGTTGTATTGTCTTTGTGACGAAAATTATGGAAGGGGTGAGAAGTAAATTGATAAGGGAGAAAGGCACCCCAGTGGAACCAAGAATAATTAGGGCATGTGTTGATAAAAGCCCAGAAACTCTAGTCAGAAAGAAAAAGAAAGTTCAGAAGAACAAAGATTATCAGGACGAAAGTTGCAGCAAAAGGCTATTACTGAATTCTTTTCGTTACCGGAGGGTGCGTGAAACGACAAGGTGGCTGCCACCTGCCCAAGCCGATCATGGCGCAGCAAGAATTTTCCAAGTGGCAGTTGCTGGCTCTTCCCCGCCCCCCTGCCCGGGGGAGCGGATGGCCACTAGGAGCCCAAATGTAGACCTGACCTGGAGGCACAGTCTCGCAGGCTCTTGCTCCATGTGCCTGGAAGAAGTTTGAGTCTGGGACTCTCCCCAGGGCCATCTGGGGCTGCCCAGGATGCTACAGCTGGCAGAAGACGCTACTGGTATCCCTGAAGTTTGATCATTTCCAAGGCCAGTAACTACAATGGGTCTCCCACACCAGAAGACTGATGAGTAATGAGTACTATTAAGGCTTATTTCAAATGTAAAAAAACCTTGAGATAATGTACTAAATTGTTCCAAAGTTTGGTTTCTTAGTGAAATGCTACAGAATTTTCTTTAGCCATCTGGAGTTCCTGCCTTCGTTCCAGTGCTGGTGAAAACAAAGGTGAAAGAATTTACATTGTTGCTGAGAACCAGAGGAAACTTCGGCTGAGAACCCGAGGATACTTCGGAGTATTGCTGTTTCTGCTGCTACAACTTAAGCTAGCTGCCTGCAGAACTTACCTGGACTGTGATTTACCGGGACTGTAAGTTAATCTATTGAGACACTGCTTTATCTCGACTGAGATAACAAACTGTAATCTACAACAAATTGTAACTCAATATCTTTGCTAATGGTGTCATTGCTGGTATAATTTTTCCAAGGGCTTCTTGCATGGAGCCATCAATTGGCTTGGAATTGTAACATTTTGTATCCTCCCTTTCTGTTTCTAGCAGGTTATTTATGGTGTTTCTGTAAAAAACACTATGGTCGTTATTTAAATTAAACAAAAGGGGGAAATGTTAAGGTCTGTAAACAAGTCAGGATGGCACCTGTTATTTTGCCAGAGAAATGTTACAGTCTGTAAACAAGTCTGCATGGTGCCTGGAAAATGCCAGAGGGAGTGGTTTGTGAAGTAACAAAAGCGAGCCATTAAGTTTGGAGATTCCTTATTGGTTGACTGCTGTATCTATTTTATGCTAATTAGATAAGCTGTGTAAAATGTATAAATATCGCTCAGATCCTACAATAAACGGCTCCTATTCCTGCTGCATCAACGTACACAAGTCATTCGTCACCCCCCGGATATTTTGCTGCAGCCGGACTGCGGCAATGGGCCATTCTGAAGCACAGAGAGTCTGCCAGGTACAGCGTTTTACTGAAAAAAAAAGATTCTGGGCCCTTGAGCGGACATCAGTCCAATGATCAAGGGTAAGGTACAGAGGTGTGCAAGTACTTTGTCCCATAATGGGAATTATTCAATCAGGGACAGTGAATACACAAACAAGACACAGACAAAGACAAACAGTAAACGTTTAACATGAGTCCAAGATAAAGATTAGAACTGAGTAACTGGCAAAACCTGATGGGTTAGACAATAAAGACAGACAGTAAACTCAACATGAGTTTCTGACAATAAACAAAACTGAGTAGCCGGCAAAACCAGATGGGCTGTCAAACCGAATCCTGAAGCAAAATATAACTGAGTTGAGGAACCTACTATTCCTCGAATTCCCGAGTCCTCTGGAGCGTCCCCCAGGGACGTGGACTGTGGCTCTGTTAAACATCTGTCAGCCACCTTCAGAGAGAGCTTACGCTCTTCACTGACAGCCCCTTAGCCAAGCCCTGACCTGAAACCTGAAACCAGAAAGAGGCACCTTACTTACCCCGAGAGTTGGGGTAAGTAAGGTGGGGTCTTTCGTCCGCCGCTGCCAGATGTCTCACGTGGGGCCTCCAGATGAAAAGATGGGGCGAATGTCGGAGGAAAAGACCACCAAGAGACTGTCTCATGCAACAGCAAAGGGTTTATTGGGGGTCCAGCATGCTGGGGTTCAGAGCTCACTTCAGAGATGCAAAGAACAAAGAGCCCCGAGAACAACTTGAGCAGAGTTTATACACATTCTTTAGAGAGGGCAGGGACTTTACATACATCATAGCCTCCTTTAGCAAATCATCATATACCACGGGAAAATCAAATAACAACTCTAAAACATGATTAGCACCTTCATTGGTGGGAACACATCGGGCAGGGGTTATTGGTCAGCCATGAGAAGGGGTATACGTTTAAAATGATTGGTTGAAGACCTGAGATGTATATGTGCTGAGCTGCACGGTTTCTGGTAAGGGGTTGTTAAGTAACTAGGTGGTCAGGGAAGATTTCAACACACATCTAATGGGCAGGTCTGGGAAATGTCTTAACTGCCACAGATTTTCAGGTTCTGAGTGCAGCTTGTAAACTTTACAAAACCTGGTTCTTTTGTTTGAATTTTAATTTCTTTTATACTTTCAGAACCTTACAAAGAAAGGTGTGAGACTTCATCCACAATGACTGCTCTTTTGGCCATTTTGGTTATGGGTGCATGCATGGGATCTTTATTTAGATCCATATGGTGGTGATATTCTAAGCCACAGCATCACTCAGAGCCTAGAGGCTGATTAAGACACACCCATTTCCAAAGCAATTACTTTTCTTAGGTCAGTTACAGAACTCAGTCTCTGAGCGGAATCACACCAGAGTTCAAGCCCAGGTGGACCCAGTCATCTCTTCCAACCGCCACACAAATGACCACAATTAAAACCAAAACACTCCCCCAAGGCCCTCATCTTCTTCCATATAGACACTCATCATTCCCTCTCGCTGGATGTTTCCATGAATGGCACAGCCCAAGAGAGTGTCCAAAATAATCTCCCTTGCCCCTCATTAGCCTAACCTCAGGGTGGCCTGGACACCCTTCCTGTGAACCAGGATTGATCACATAGGTCTGATGTTAATGCTGCTCTGCTACTCCAGTTTGAAGCCTACTGAATGTCAGGTATTGTTTTCTTATGTGATTTGGAGTCATGAGGAAACCCAAGCACCTCTGCAGGGCTTGGAAGAACTCATTTGACTCAAAGGATCCCTACTATCACTTGATGGAGGTCAGGAACCTAACAGAGGAAGGTGAGAGACTTCATCCACAATGACTGATCTTTTTGTCATTTTGGTTTTGGATGCACACATTAGATCTTTCTTTAGATCCATCAGGTGCTGATAATCTAAGCCACAGCCTCACACAGAGCCAAGAGGCTGATTCAGCCACAACCATTTTCAAAGCAATAAAGCAAAGAGCCACAGGTGATGCCCATTCATTTCCATTTGAAAACTGTTTTCTTCAGGCTTCACAAAGGAGTGGCCTGAGGCAAAGAACTTCCTAACATTCAGGGCAACAAAACAATAGGTTTGCAAAAGGCCCAAAGCAGGGTTTCTCCACTGAGACTTTCCTGGTCACACTGATATCTGAGTTTTCTGAGATGCTCGCCATTCCCTTCAGCTATCCAGTACATGGCCATGTCACAGAGCTCGAAGGTGGTACATATCTTGGACACAAAACTATGAGCCTATTCTGGAAAGTGGCCAGAATTCAGAAAGAAAACAGAAACTTAGGAAAAGAGTAGGTGTTTCCCATGGATAAGGCAAGCTGCAGTCCATTCCTAAAATGGGCAGGGTTAATGCTGGGAATCTTTCTACTAGACAGGACACATTCACTGATAGATTCTAATTTCTAATGTGTACAACCATGGACACAGTGGGATACACAGACACAGAAACACTCACCTTGTCAAAGGACTTTCTAGAAAGAGTCCACTCCAAACTGAACAAACCGCCTTTCCTACCTATTCTCAGAACATGAGACAAAACCACAAACCCACTCCCACACTCAAAAAGGAACCTCCTCCCCAAGTAGGTCTGTGACTATCCAGAGTGTCCTCTGACTCATGGGCCATACTGTGTTCCCCTAAATTGGCCTGTCCTGTCTCAGATCTGGTCTCCTTGTCCAAGTCTGTGAAGTTGTCAGGAGCCTGTGCTGACCACTACCTGCTTTCTCAGGAAAGGGCCCTCTTCAGAGCTCTACTTGCATTTGGCCATCCTCAAATCACTAGGTACCAAGAAAGACAGACTCTGTCCTAGGTAAATCCAAACAAGTGAGACCACTGGGAATGGGACTGGGACTGGCTCTGTGTGCCTGGCTTCCTGGATCCCAAGTTCAGCGAGTTCCATCACCAAAGAAGTGAGGTAGGTCAATTCCTTCAGGAAGGGAATGAGGTCACTGCCTTGGCAACCACTTTGTCCTAACAATTGCTTCCAAGGGTCCCTTGAGATGGAGGCTGCCCCTACTTCCTGTGACACTGTCACAAGTTACAATGGTATATCAACCACAGGCACCAAGGAGAAGCTCTCCACACAGGGTTGGTTTGGTCCATATTTTTATATCATGAGGAGAGAGGCTGATTCAGACACATACCTTCATCCTGATCAGGTTGTTTGCATTGGAAGATGACTTTTGCTCTCTCAGGTCCTTCATAGCTGCCTACATCTTCTCCAGGGATCATTTCTGCATGGACCTTTGATGTTCTCAGCAGGTGGAAGATCCCCTACATTCCTGTATTGTAAGACCAACTCTGTCCCTGCTCTTCTGTAAAGTTAGATCGAGGGAAGAGTGTATGGTTAAGGTTAATAATATATTCTATTTGGGTTAGAAATCATTCTGCAGGATAAATAATGATATTGGGAACCTGCGATATTCACAAGAATATATTCGTAAAATATAAGTATGAAACCAGAAATATAGGAATGATTTGAAGCCCAGAAGGACATTGGGCCCTTTAGTGGGATACTTAGCTTTGAATTTTGTTCTGCACAGATGTCTCAGAAGAATCAATATGCAAAGGCATAGGACCTTGTACCTTGGAAGATTGAATGTCCAAGAGAACATCCAGTCAGAAAGAAATAGTTGGTAGGATTAGGAAGATAGTCAGTAGGTTTAGAAAAAAGAGTGAGTATAGGATGTGGACAAAACGTTCATTAGCAATAGGGTTTCAGGTAGAGAGTGAACATAAATTTGAGCACATATGAAGAGTCAGTCACCATTATGAACTGGGGAAAATATGTAGGAAAGCAGATATCAATAGAGACTTTAGGAAATCAGCAAAGTATAATGTGAGTGATAGGATTAGACACTTTCAACATGTTTGAGGTTGAATATATAATCTTAGAAAGAAAGAAATGTGTAGTCACCAATAGGATTGACATTTGAGAGCATTAGGCAACCTGGACATGGTTGTTTTAAGTAATCCATGCTCACTTTCCATTTTGCTTTGGTTAAAGGTTAATAGGTATTTGTCACTTCCTGTTTTTCTGTATGCTTAACAAAACACTGTTGAAATCTGGAGAACTGTTTGCTCATTTTGTTCCCAGAATGTGCTCTCCCCAACTGACAAACTGCAGAATGTACTCCCTCACCCGGTTGGACGCAAACCGCCCACTCACCCTGACCCATCAATAAATTTCCCTCCCTGCCCTCGCCAAGGAAAGTATAAAAGCTCTGTTAAAGCTGTTCTCAGGGCTCTCTGCTCTATTCAAGTGAGCTCTGACCCCCAACATGCTGGACCCCCAATAAACCCTTTGCTGTTGCTGAGTGAAAATGGTATACTGTTCTGTACTTAAAAGATGCTTTCATTTGCTTGCTTCTGCATAAAGATAGTCAGTTGCTGTTTGCTTTCGAGTGGGTAGACCCAGAAACCAGAAAGTCTGGTCAACTAACTTGAACTAGACTCCCACAGGGGTTCAAAAACTCCCCCACTCTCTTTGATGAAGCCCTCCACAGAGATCTCAACAACTTCAGAACTATGCACCCTGAAGTCACCCTGCTTTTATATGTGGATGTCCTGCTACTGGCAGCCAACACCAAGGAAAACTGTGAGTCTGCGATCCAAGCACTATTATCCGAGCTTGCTCAACTCGGATATAGAGCTTCAGCCAAAAAGGCCCAAATTTGCCAGCAAGAAGTAATCTTCCTGGGGTATTCCATTAGGGGCGGTAAATGATGGCTCACTGAGCCCAGAAAACAAACTGTTGGGCAGATACCACCCCCATCTAACAGGAGACAAAACAGAGATTTTCTTGGACTGCTGGCTTTTGCAGGTTATTGATACCTGGGTTTGTGTTCTCAGCTGCTCCTTTATACCCGCTGTTAAATGAGAATGCCCAATTCCAATGAACCCTTGAGCACCAGCAAGCTTTTGATAACATCTAAGGACACTGACACTGAACTCCTCAACTTCACTGAGCCCAGCCTGCAATTTCAGAAAGCCCTACACTACATTAAAAATGTACATCAACTCACTCACCTTGGTTCAAAGAAACTGCAGCCATTCCTGAAGGATCAAGGACAGAGTTTTCGACTAACTCACTCACAGCGAAAGGAAATAACTGAACAGGTAACAAAAGCCTATCGGTTCTGTCAATTGGTTAAAGCTTACCCTTCCAAGCTTCTTGCAGGAAAGCACCTATGAGGAACCAGACCAGGACAATTCTGGGAAGTGGACTTTACTGAAATTAAGCCAGGAAGATATGGACATGAATATCTCCTAGTCTTTGTAGATATATTTTCAGGATGGATTGAAGCCTTCCCCCCCCCCAAAAAAAAAAAAAAACACGGCACAAATGGTGGTCAAGAAGATCCTGAAAAATATTAAGATATTTTTCCAAGACACGGCCTTCCTAAGGTAATAGGATCTTATAATTGAACGGCATTCATGGGCCAGGTAAGTCAGGGGTTAGCCAGGACCCTGGGGATCAGTTGGTAATTACATTGTGCTTATAGACCCCAGAGCTCAGGACAGGTTAAAAAAAATAAATAGAACCATTAAAGAGACCTTAACGAAATTAAGCTTAGAGACCAACATAAAAGATTAGACTATGCTTCTGCCTTATGCACTATTTCATGCAAGAAATACCCCCTCTGTTTCTTTGTGTAAACTCACCCCTTAAGAAATTCTCTATGATGCCTCTCCTGCAGTAAGGGACCTAACCCCAACTCTAAGACCTAAACATCCCTTCCACACCCCCTTGCTTGACAGACTTAAATCTCTTGAAAGAACTCAGCGATACCTGTGGAAATAGCTGGCGACTGCTTTCCAACCTGGGGATGAGGGGACTCCACATCGATATCAAGTAAGAGACATCATCTACATAAGACGACACTAGGTGTCATCCCTGGATACTACTTATAACACCTACAGCGGTAAAAGTTGACAGAATCACTTCCTGAATCCATGCCTCTAATCTCAAGCCTGCACCCTGTGCAGACTCTGGCTGGAAACTGGAAAAGACTGGTAACCCTTTCAAATTGTGTATTCGTCATGTGGATAAGGCTATAGACTCTCCCCTTGGCCATGAGTAGACCTAACACGCATCAGCACGTTCAGCAGCAATGGCTGATCACAAATCCTACTAGACAAGAAGTATGGTCTACCTCACATACAGCCCCCTTAGTGATCTTGTGGCCATCTCTCCACCCAGATATTTGTCAGCTGGCTATAGGTCTTTCTTATTAGGATATCCCAGATGAAGAGGATCCCACTAAAATTCCATTAAATCCTTTCTGTACAATAGATAATGGAAACAAACATTATGGATGTAGGGACATGCGAGCCAGATGCAGATTGGCTAGCCTAGATTAGTATGTTTGCCCCGCAGACTATTAAAGCCTCAAAGAGCCATGGCTGTGTGGGGGAAAAGCCGAAATCTTCTGTAAGTCATGAGGATTTCAGCATAGATGGGTTGCCTGGTGGAACCCAAAATCCTCATTAAATTCAGTACACAGCATTGGCCATATTACCAATTAGACAACCAAAACCAAACCCCCAGAGAAGTCTCTAGATCCTCAAATTCTGTGTGACCTTTTTAACTTCTGCAAGTGCTCAAAAGGGTGAAAGGAAATTCCCCTATGTGAAGGCCTTTTCCCTCTTTCGCTCACATCCTGAACTATGCTTCTCCAATAGATCCTCACACTCAGCCTTCTGCTCAAGACTCTCTGCTGTCAGTCCCAGCTCACCAACCTGATTTCTCTCCTCCAATTACTAGATCAAACACCCAAACCTCTGCCGGTTCTCAGACCATTGGCCCCTTGCTGAGGTAGCAGGTACTGAGGTACCCCTCCACCCACTCACTCCTCTCTTCTCCTGTCAGTGCCTGCACCGGGTCTAACCAGGTCCTCTTACCAGCTAACACAAAGCTCAAACCAGCTTAGGGGAGCCCTCAGACCCCTATCGAAGATGTAATGAAAATGGCCTTTAAAGTTCCTTTGTCATCACTAAAAACAGGTTACTTAGAATTTAAAGTACCTCACAGGCTTTTTGGGATACTCACTCCTGTCTTCCCCTCTGCTCTACCTGTTCTACTGCTCAAGTTTTAGTTGCTAGGAAAATCCCAAACCCCTTTCTCATTATTCTTTTACATCTCACCTGCCTCATTCTCAGATCCACGGAGCTGCTCTCACCCCCCGCCTTCCCCATCTTCCCCCTCTGTACCAGGCCCAGAGAAAAATCTTAACTGAACTTCTTCAGAAGTCTTCACCATGGCTGACATTAGGACTTTCAGCAAAAGAGTCCCTACAAAAGAGTTCAGTGTAGATAAACTCCCTTTTTTTCTGTTGCCCTGTTCTACTTAGCCACTGGCTGGAAAAATCAGCACTCCTAAGCTAGATACCCCCTTAATAGTTTTTCACACAATATGTGAACAAGGCCTCTGGCCTTGAGCTGGGGCTTCAAAGAGATGGCTACATTTCAAAGATAAAAAATTACCAGCTGGGCTCCATGGTAACAGCTGCAGGGGGATAAAAGAAAATGAAGAAAAAGCTCTCTCCCTCCCAGGTGTCCTTGAAAAGTTAACTTGCCCAGAACAGAGGAAAAAACAGAAAAAAATTTCTTTTTGTGAAGTTCTGCACACTGTGAACTTCTGAGCCCCTTCCCTTTCATGCTGGGTACAAAATTCTGAAACTACATAAACGTGGGGTTAAGGGAGTTAATTGATTACAACAGAAGCAATGCCCTCTGAATCCAGTGGCAACCAAATAGGACTTTTTCCCTGTCTTCGGTGCTATCTTAGGTGCCTTGCCTTGTCCACCCCTACAACAGTAAAATCTATATACTTAAATATTTTTTATGTTATCATGAAATGGTCAACAGATGTGATTAATTGTGTAATGGTGCAGATGTTTCCCAGAGTGCTCTATAATGATGCAGGTTCATTAGAAGTTCAAACAGGGGGGCATACAACCCGGTTCCGCTGCGAACATATTTCTCTCACTTTAGCCTTCCTATTAGGAATAGAAGTTGCTGCAGGGGTGGGCACAGGAACCACTGCCCTGCTCCATGGGACACAACAAATGACCCAATTAGAAGCAGCAATAGACCAAAACTTAAAGATATTAGAAACCTCCATCACAGCTTTGCAGGAATTTTTATCCTCTCTCTCTGAAGTAGTTTTACAGAACAGTCAAAGGTTGGACCTCCTCTTCATGAGAGACGGGGGCCTTTTGCTGCATTGAGGGAAGAATGTTGTTTTTATGGCAAACATACTGTAGTTGTAAAAAAAATATATGAGTAAATTAAAAAGACACCTTGAAGAGGGTCAATGAGAGAGAGAGGCACAAAAAGGGTGCTTTGAGTCTGGTTCATACAGTACCCCTGGTTAACTTCGCTTCTATCAACCCTGGTCGGTCCAATAATAATCCTCATATTATTGCTAACTATGAAACCCTGTGTGCTCAAACGTGTAATTTGTTTTCTCCAAGCTCAAATTGGAGAATTTAAACTTTTGGTAATTCCCCACTTGCAGACATAGAATGTGACACCCACCAATGATCACTTTTATGATTAACAGTAGCCAGAAAAAGTGGGAAAAGAAAGGTTAATAAAATAGGTATTTGTAATTTCCTGTTTTTTCTGTATGCTTAACAAAACACTGTTGAAATATTGAGAACTGTTTGCTAATCTTGTTTCCAGAATGTGCTGTCCCCTAACTGCCAAATTGCAGAATGTATTCCCTCACTCGTTTACACGCAAACCGCCCACTCGCCCTGACCCATCAATAAACTTCCATCCCTGCCCTCTCCAAGGAAATTATATAAGCTCTGCTTAAGCTGTTCTCAGGGCTCTCTGCTCTGTTCATGTGAGCTCTGAACCCCAGCATGCTGGACCCCCAATAAACCCTTTGCTGTTGCATGAGACAGTCTCTTTGTGGTCTCTTCCTCCCATGCTCGCACAAACATTACTTGGATGATTGAATGTAGAAGAGAAAATCCAGTCGAAAAGGGATAGTCAGTAGGATTTAGAAGATAGTCGGTAGGTTTCGGAAGAAGAGTGAGTATAGGATTTGGAACAAAAGTTCTTTAGCAATAGGGGTTCGGTTAGAGAGTGAATGTAAATGTCAGCACATGTGAACAGTCAGAATAATGAACTGGGAAAAATATGAAGGAAAGCAGATATCAATATATCAGGCAAACTATAAAGTGAGTGATATGATTAGACATTTTCAAGAGGGTTGACTTAGAATATATAATCTTAGGAAGAAACAAATATGTAATCTCCAATAGGATTGACATTTGAAAGCATTAGGCAACCTTGACATGGATGTTTTTTGTAATCCCTGCTCACTTTCCATTTAGGCTTTGGTACAATCATAAGTGTGACATTTGCGTTTTTTGTCCAGAATATTACACTGATAAAATGTATATGTAGATCTGGTGACATGAGTATTTCTTCCACCATTTCTGGGAGCAATATTTTGAAGACATATAAATGGGTATTGGGGGTACAAAGAGGTGTACACTGTGTCTATGAATATAGAGATAATGCATGAATGGACCATACAGTGAATAAATAATATAAGTGTTTCCACATTAAATAATGGATTGAATTGATATCTGAAAATATATAAAAAATCTTATATTGATATACAATCATTCATTCCAACCAGTAATACATATAATATTAATATTAGGGTTATGGTTGATCATGAAGATATGTTAGTTTTGCTACAAAAGTGATTATGGAAATCGAAAATAATGTGTTTGGAAAGAGTCAGTCACAATGCTGGCCATATGTGAACAAGGCCTCTGGCCTTGAGCTGGGGGTTCACAGAAATGTCTATATTTCTAAGATAAAGAAGTTACAAAGTGGGCTCCATGGTAACAGCTGGCAAGGAAAAAAAGGGAAGAAAAAAGCTCTGCCCCTCCCAGGGGTCCTTAAAATGTTAACTTGCCCAGAATAGAGAAAAAACACCTGCTTTTTGTGAACTTCTGCAGACTGTGGAATTCTGAGCCCCTCCCTTACATGTTGGGTACAAAATTGTGAAACAACCTAAACTTGGGTTTCAGGGGATTAATTGATTACAACAGAAGCAATGCCCTCTAAACCGTTAAATGGTGAGGAAGCTCATTTCAATGAAAGCTCTGGACAACAGTCCAAATAGGACTGTTTCCCTGTCTTCGGTGCTATCTTAGGTGCCTTGTCTTGCCTTGTCCGTCCCTTTTCTCATGAAAAGACCAGTCAAGAAATATGGAGGAATACATGTGTTCTGAAGCAGGAAGTGATTGATAGTGAAAGAAATGCCTATAAATTTCCTAACTTGTGGATGAAATATATATCCTATGATGTGCATAAATTAAAGAAATAGTAATCTACCAGTGTTGAATAAAAATGAACGTCAAAATACACATCATGTCTGATTGGAATCTACTTGCATTGATGTTAATCTGGGTCAGTTACTGTAGAAATATTAGGATTTGTATGCACCATTCACTGAATTATTTTCAGTACTAGGAAACAAATATGTATTTCAGGTGAATGAATATTTCTAAGAATAACCTTGTGAAAAGTTGATTATAAATCCACATACATGAATATGAATGAATTTTTTGAGTGTAAAATAAGACACACATTTCATATTTTGAAAAATCTGGAGAGTGTATATATAAATATATGTATATATATATATATATATATATATATATATATATATATATATATATATATATAGATAGATAGATAGATAGATATAGATAGATAGATAGATATAGATAGATATAGATATATAGATAGATAGATAGATATAGATATATATAGATAGATATATAGATATAGATATATAGATATATAGATACACACACACAGAGATACATTAAAAATAGCAATATATATGCCAATCAAAATTTATAATGAAATATATATCATCGACAGATCCAAAAATATTTATTTTACTGAACATGGATTTATGAATAATATTGTTCAAGTAGAAAGCTGACACATAATTTGAATTTTCAGTTCCAACATCGTTTAGGAAGAGTGATCCCTTACAATTTGTATCTGCCAAGTTAGCCACCTCACAAGAATGTGCGTGTGGTCCCAGGTAGGATTCTATGTGTGCATATAAAAATACAGGTGGTGAATAGGCTACAGAGAAAGGGAGACAGGAATTCACAGAATGGTTTACTTTAAAAAAACATGTAGAACGATTTCAACAAAAAATTGACTATATTTATAACTCCTATCATATTTAAGGCAAAAGGCAAGTCCAACTATACACCATGCCTCCTGTAATGCTTGTATTTTTATTCTGTTTGGGTTATTTTTCTCCATCTTATTAGTATTAGTAGTCAGAGTGTAGTAGGTTACGGGTTAGTGTCAGGGATTCAATATTTGGAATGGAAAATTAGAAAATGAATCCAATGTGTATGTAAATATGTGCTACAAAAAAATGTTCCCACTCTCATCCAGAATAATGCCTTGACAGTACTTTCACCCCAACTAAAACACCATTAGAGGAGAAGAGTTAGAAAGTCAGTGAATACATATCTGGAATGGAATATGCTCAAGGTTTTGAAACCTTGGAGGTGGTAGAGGAGTTTCCAAATGTAAAGGACATGGTAAACACTCCACAAACATGGAGCTCTGCTGGCCTAAAGACTTCTTGAGAAACTGCCTGTGTGGTTGGGCACTTGAAATATATGTAGTTGTCAGGAGCTTTAGCTTCCCTTGTAGTGAGACAATCAAAGCTGGGTGTGCATCTATGTGACCTGGAGGACATGGTTTCTTATTTTCCAATGAAAATGAGGAAGCAGTGCTGAATTCCCTTTTAGTAGGTAACCTGTGGACACTGGAGCCTAAGTTTCTCCCCGTGTGGACTGTGAAGCCATTTGGTCATCCTGCAATTTTTGTGGTGTCTCTTGCTGCTGCACTGGGTGTTTGGTATTTGCTTCACAAAATACAAGGAGTTCAACTGTGTCACAGTGCTGGAGGGATTTCTGTCTGAGTGGTGGGTCAGGGTCTGCAGGAGAATGCACCAACCAGGCTTCTATCCCACATAGTTTGCTCCCTTGACCAAAGCAACCTGTTTCTGAACATTGCCCTGAAACCTCTCCATATAACAAGATGCCTTTACAAAGAAGGGTCTTCTGTCTGCACCATGTCAGTCACAAGCCATTTGGAAGCCAAAAAGAGATCCATATTGCCCCACCACATGTTTTATCACACACCTGCCCAGCACTGTTCTAGCCCCACTACTCAGCCGGCTCCAACTTACTGGCATCTCTGTTCTACACCATTTTCATGTAACCCAGTCAATCAAGGCACTGTCTGGCATACTCAAGATCAACACCAGGACATCCAAAGGTTCTCCAGTGCTACCTGGTCATGGGAATTTGAAAAAAATTATGGTATCTATCTAGCCATTTTTCAAGGATGATGTTGGAGGCACTGTGGGTTTCAATATATTAAGGAACCGTTAAATGGTGAGGAAGCTCATTTCAATGAAAGCTCTGGAGAACTCTCACAGGCAAGGTTTCCCAAAGAATGGCCAAAAGGTCACATGAAGCCAGGCCTATTGAGGTCTACAATGTGAGGTCCGTGTGATATTTGACTCTCAGCTATGGCTGCCAAGTTTTTCAGAATAAATTCATTTGGTATCCTGGCTGAGATTCCCAGTGATATGTGGAAAGCCAACCTGGGCCTAGATCTCAGTTTCCAAGGGCGACTCTTATGCGTGGCCTCCTAAAATCCCAACACAATTCATGGCAATACTTCTCTGATGTCGGTTCAAGAACTCAGTCTCTAAGAGGAATCACACCAGAGTTCAAGGCCAGGTGGACCTTGTCATTTCTTCCAACCACCACACAAATGACCACAATTAAATCCAAAACACTCCACACGGCCCTAATCTTCTTCCATATAGACACTCATCATAACCTTTGGCTGGAGTTTTCCACTAGGGGTGCAACCAAAGACAGTGTCCAAAAAATGCTCCCTTGCCTCTCATTTGTCTAAAGTCACTGTGGCCTCGACATCATTCCTGTGAACCAGGAGTGATCAAATAGGCCTGCCATTAATACTTTTCCACTTCTCCAACTTGAGGTCTCTGACTGTGGGGTTTAGATTCTTTATGTGAACTGGACTCATGAGAAAACCCAAGCACCTATGGGCTACCCTCTGCAGGGCCTTGAAGAATTCATTTGATCAAAGGATCCCTATTCTCACTTGATGGAGGTCAGGAACCTTACAGAGGAAGGCGAGAGGCTTCATCCACAATGACTGCAATTTTTGCCATTTTGATTTTGGATGCACACGTGGTATCTTTCTTTACATCAATCAGGAGTTGAGAATATAAGCCACAGCCTCACAGAGGGCTAAGAGGCTGATTCAGACACATATCTTTACAAAGCAATTAAGCAAAGAGCCACAGGGGATGCCCATTCATTTCCATTTGAAAACTGTTTCTTCAGGCTTCACAAACGTGTGGCCTGAGGCAAAGACCTTCCTGACATTCAGGGCAAAAGAACAATAGGTAAACAAAAGGCCCAAAGCAGGGTTTCTCCACTGAGACTTTCCTGGTCACACTGTATGGAAACAGAAATCTAAGTAAGATTTGAAGCCCAGAAAAGTATGAGGCCCTTGATTGGGAGACTTAGCTTTGAATTATGTCCTGCACAGATGTCTCAGATAAATTAATATACATTGGCATTGGACCTTGTACCTTGGGTGATTGAATGTCGAAGAGAACACCAATTCAAAAAAGGATAGTCAGTAGGATTTGGGAGATAGTAGGTATATTCAGAAAGAAGAGTGAGTATAGGATTTGGACCAAAAGTTATTTAGAAATTGGGTTTCAGGTAGAGAGTGAATGTAAATGTCAGCACATATGAACAGTCAGTCAAAATCATGAACCTGGGAAATTATGTAGGAAAGCATATATCAGTAGAGACTTTTGGATATCAGGCAAAGTAAAAGTGAGTGATAGGATTAGACATTTTCAACAGGGTTGAGTTTGAATATATAATCTTAGGAAGAAACACATATGTAGTCACCAATTGGATTGACATTTGAGAGCATTAGGCAACCTGGACATGGATGTTTTAGAAATACATGCTCACTATAAATTTAGGCTTTGGTACAATCAGAAATGTGACCTTTGCATTTTGTGTCCAGAATACTACTGTGATAAAATGTATATGTAGATCAGGTGACATGAATAATTTTTCCACCATTTCTGGGAGCAATATTTTTGAGGTGTATAAATGAGTATGGGGGTACAAATAGGTGTACCCTGTGTCTATGAATATATAGAGATAATGCAAGAATAGACCATACTATGAATAAATAATATAACTGGTTCCACTTTAAATAAAAGATTGAATTGATATCGGAAAATATACAGGAATTCTTATATTGATATACAATCATTCATTCCAACCAGTTATACTTCTAATGGTAATATTAGGGTTATGTTTTATCATGAAGAGTGTGTGAGTTTTGCTTCAAAAGTGATTATGGAAAACGAAAATAATGTGTTTAGAAAGAAGTCTTATGAAAAGACCAGTCAAGAAACAAGGAGGAATACATGTTTTCTGAAGCAAGAAGTTATTGAAATTGAAACAAATGCCTTTAAATTTGCTAACTTGTGGATGAAATATATATCTTATGATGGGCATCAACTGAAGAAATTGTAATGTACCAGTGTTGACTAAAAATAAACATCACAATACACATCATGTCTCATAGGAATCTACTTGCATTGATGTTAAACTGTGTCAGTTACTGTAGAAATATTAGGATTCGTATGCACCATTCACTGAAGTTGGTTTTCAGTTCTAAGAAACAAATATGTATTTCAGGTAGATGAATTTTTCTGAGAATAAAAATTTGAAAATTTGTTTATAAATCCACATACAGTGAATATGAATGAACTTAGGGAGTGTACAATAAGACACATATATTTCATATTCTGAAAATAAAAAGTAGCAACATATATGCCAATCAAAATTCATCATGAAATATATATCATCCAATGATCCAAAAATATTCATTTTACTGATCATAGATTTATTTATCATGTTGTTTATCTACGAAGCTCACCCATAGGTTGAATTTTCAGTTCTAACTGGGTTTAGGAGGAGTGATCTGTTATCCCAATTTGTATCTGCCCAGTCAGCCACCTCACAAGAATGTACATGTGATAACAGGTATGATTCTATATGTGCATATGAAAATACATGTGCTGAATTGGCTACAGAGAAAGGGAGAGAGGAATTCACCTATTTGTTAACTTTAAAATCACATGGAGAACTATTTCAACAAAAAATTGAGTAGATTTAATACTACTACCCTATATAATGTAAACGGCAAGTCCAAGTATACACCATGCCTCCTCTGAACTGCTTTTATTTCTATTCTGTTTGGGTTATTTTTCTCCATCATATTTGAATTAGTAGTCAGAGTCTAGTA
Organism: Callospermophilus lateralis; assembly: GCF_048772815.1. Classification (NCBI taxonomy): domain Eukaryota; kingdom Metazoa; phylum Chordata; class Mammalia; order Rodentia; family Sciuridae; genus Callospermophilus; species Callospermophilus lateralis. The sequence goes on from NW_027514481.1 coordinate 251,672, forward strand.
GGTTATGGGTTAATGTCAGGGTTCAGTATTATGAATGGAAAATAGGAAAATAAATTCAATGTATATGTAAATATGTACTACATAAAAATCTTCCCACTCTCATCCAGAACAATGACTTGACTTTACCTTCGCCCCAAGTAAAACACAATTAGAGTGGAAGAGTTAGAAAATCTGTGAATATATATCTGGAATGGAATATGCTTAAGAGTTTACAACCATGAAGGTGGTAGAGGAGTTTCCAAAAGTAAGGGACAGGGTAAATACTCCACAAACATGGAGCTCTGCTGGACTAAAGACTTCTTGAGAAACTGCCTCTGAGTTTGGGCACTTGAAATATTTGTTGTTTTCAGGAGCTTTAGCTTCCTTTGTAGAGAGACCATCAAAGCTGGGCATGTATCTAAGTGACCTGGAGGACATGGTTTCTTATTTTCTAATGAACATATGGGAGCAGTGCTGAATTCTCTCTTTGTAGGTAAACTGTGGCCACTGGGGGCTAAGTCTGTCTCCGTGTGGACTGTGAAGTCTTTTGGTCATCCTCCACTTGTCGTGGTGTTTCTTGCTGCTGCAATGTGACTTTGGTATTTGCTTCACAAAATACAAGGAGTTCAACTGGAACACAGTGCTGGAGGGAGTTCGGTCATGTGTGGTTTTTCAGGGTCTGCAAGAGAATGCACAGAACAGGCTTCTATCCCACATAGTTTTCCCCATTGACCATAGCAACCCGATTCTGAACAATGCCCTGAAACCTCTCAATATAAAAAGATGCCTTTACATAAAAGGGTCTGCTGGCTGCACCATGTCAGTCACAATCCACTTGTAGGGTAATGGCAGATCCCCATGAACCCACCATGCATGGTTAATCACACACCTCCCCACCACTGCTCTAACCCCACTACTTAGCGTGCTCCAACTTCCTGGCATCTCAGTTCTACACCATCAAGGCACTGTCTAGTACACTCTTGATCAGGAACAGGACATTAAAAGGTGCTCCAGTGCCACCTTGTCATGGGAAATTTAAAAATTTCGTGGTATTTATCTATCCATTTTTCAAGGATAAAATTGGAAGCACTGTGGTTTTCAATTCATTCAGGAACCATTAAATGTTTAGGAAGCTCATTTCAATGAAAGCTCTGGAAAACTCTCCCAAGCACGGCTTCTCAAAAAGTGGCCAAAAGGTCAAATGAAGCCAGGCCCATTTAGGTCTACAATGTGAGGTCTATGTATGTTTTGACTCTCAACTATGGCTGGCAAGTCTTTCAGAATAAAATCATGGGATATCCTGTCTGAGATTCCCAGTTTTTTGTGGAAAGCCACCCTGGGCATAGATCTCATGTTCCAAGGGCGAATGTCATGTGTGGTCTCCTAAAACCACAACACAATTCATGGCAATATTTCTGTGAGGTCAGTTCCAGATCTCAGTCTCTAAGTGGAATCACAGCAGAGTTCAAGCCCAGGTGGACCCAGTCATCTCTTCCAACCGCCACACAAATGACCACAATTAAAACCAAAACACTCCCACATGGCCCTCATCTTCTTCCATATAGACACTACTCATTACCTCTGGCTGGAGTTTTCCATGAGGGGCGAAGCCCAAGACATTGCCCGTCTTTTCCCTAAAATCAGGGTGGCCTGAACACCCCTCCTGTGAACCAGGAGGGATCATATATGCCTTCCATTAATACTGCTCTGCTTCTCCAATTTGAGGCCTACTGACTGTCGGGTATAGATTCTTTATGTGATTTGGAGACATGACAAAACACAAGCATGTATGGGCTAGCCTCTGCAGTGCTTTGAAGAACTCATTTGTTTCAAAGGATCACTATTCTCACTTGATGGAGGTCAGGAACCTAACAGAGGAAGGCGAGAGACTTCATCAACAATGACTGATCTTTTTCCATTTTGGTTTTGGATGCACACATGGGATCTTTCTTTTGATCCAACAGGTGCTGAGATCTAAGCCACAGCCTCACACAGGGCCAAGAGGATGATTCAGACATATCCGTTTCCAAAGCAATTCACAAAGAGCCACAGGTGATGCCCATTCATTTCCATTTGAAAACTGTTTTCTTCAGGCTTCACAAAGGAGTGGCCTGAGGCCAAGACCTTCCTCACATTCAGTGGAAGAGAAGAATTGGTTAGCAAAAGGCCCAAAGCAGGGTTACTCCACTGAGGCTTTCCACGTCACTCTGGTATCTGAGGTTTCTGAGATGCTCGCCATTCCTTTAGCTATTCAGTACATGGCTATGTCACAGAGCTTGGAGGTGGTACATCTTTTGGACACAAAACCATGAGCCAATTCCGGAGAGTGGACAGAATCAGGAAGAAAACAGGACCTTAGGAAAATAGTAGGTGTTGCCCATCCATAAGGGAAGCGACAGTCCATTCATCAATCGGGCAGGATGAATGCTGGGAAGCATTCTACTAAAGAGGACACATCCATTGATGCATTCTATTTTCTAATATCTACAACCATGAACACAGTGGGATACACAGACATAGAAACACTCACCTTGTCAAAAGACTTACTAGAAACAGTCCACTCCAAACCAAATAAACCTCCTTTCCTACCTATTCTTAGAACATGAGACAAAACCACAAACTCACACCCACACCCACAAAGGCACCTCCTTTTCCCAAGTAGGTCTGTGACTATCCAGAGTGTCCTCTGACTGGTGGGCCATACTACGTTTCCCTGAAATGGCCTGTCCTGTCTCAAATCTGATCTCATTGGACAACTCTGTGAAGTTGTCAGGAGCCAGCGGTGAGCCACTACCTGCTTTCTCAGGAAAGGCCCCTCTGCAGAGCTCTCCTGAAATTTGGCCATCCTCATATCAGTAGGTACCAAGAAAGATTGACTCTGTTCTTGGTAAATCCAAACATGTGAGCCCACTGGGAATGGTACTGGGACTGGCTCTGGGTGCATGGCTTCCTGGATCCCAATTTCAGAGAGTTCTATCACCAAGGAAGTGAAGAAGGTCACTTCCTTTATGAACTGAATGAGGTCACTCCTTTGGCAACCAATTTGTCCTAACATTTGCTTCCAAGGTTCTCCTGAGAACGAGGCTGCCCCTACTTCCTGTGACACTTTCACAACTGTGAATTGTATATCAACCATAGGCACCCGGGAACAGCTCTCCACACAGGCCTGGTTTGGTCCATCTTGTCAACATTAAGAAGAGTGAGGCTGATTCTGACACATCCCTTCATCCTGACCAGGTTTTTGTCCATGAAAGATGAGTTCTGCTCTCTCAGGTCCTTCATAGCTGCCTACATCTTCTCCAGGGATCATTTCTGCATGGAACTTTGAGGTTCTAAGTAGCTGGAAGATGCCCTACATTTATATATTGGAAGACCAATTCTGTCCCTCCTCTTCTGTAAAGTTAGATTGAGGGACCATTTTATGGTTAAGGTTAATAACAGGTTCCATTTGGTTTAGAAATCATTCTGCGGGATGAATAATGGTATTGTGATTTTGCAATATTTACAAGAATATATAGGTGAAATATAAGTATGAACACAGAAATCTAGGTAATTTTTAAAGCCCAGAAGGGCATTGTGCCCATGATTTGGATTCTTAGCTTTAAATTATGTTCTGCACAGGTGTCTCAGATAAATCGATATACAATGTCATAGGACCTTGTCCCTTGGATGATTGAATGTCAAAGACAACATCCAGTCAAAAAGGGATAGTTGGTGGATTAAGATGATATTCGGTAGGTTTATAATGAAGAGTGTGTATAGGATTTGGACCAAAAGATCTTTAGCAATACGGGTTTGGGTAGAGAGTGAAAGTAAATGTCAGCACATTTGAAGAGTCGGTCACAATGATTAACTGGGGAAATAATATAGAAAAAAAGATATCAATGAAGACATTCGGAAATCAGGCAATGTATAAAGTGAGTGATAGGATTAGACATTTTCAACAGGGTTGAGGTTGAATATGTAATTTCAGGAATAAACAAATATATATTCACCAATAGGATTGACATTTGAGAGCATTAGGCAACCTGGACATGGATGTTTTTAGTAATCCATGCTCACTTTCCATTTAGGATTTGGTACAATCATAAGTGTGACCTTGCTTTTTGTTTCCACAATATTACTGTGATAAAATTTATATATAGATCAGGTGACATGAGTATTTCTTCCACCATTTTGAGGAGCAATATTTTGAACACGAATAAATTAGTATTGGGGGTACAAATAGGTGTAGTCTGTGTTATATGAATATAGAGAAAATGCATGAATAGACCATACTCTGAATAAATAATATAACTGGTTCCAAATTTAAATAATGGATTGAATTGATATCTGAAAATATATAGGAAATGTTATATTGATATTCATACATTCATTCCAACCTGTTATACATCTAATGGTAATATTAGTGTTATGGTTTATCATGAAGTGTGTGTGACTTTTGCCTCAATAGTGGTTATGGAAATCCAAAATTATGTGTTTAGAAAGAAGTCTCATGAAAAGACTAGTCAAGAAACATGGAGGAATACATGTGTTCTGAAGCAGGATGTGATGGAAAGTGAAAAAAATTCATATAAATTTGCTAACTTGTGGATTAAATATATACCCTATGATGTGCATAAACTGAAGAAATAGTAATTTACCAGTGTTGAAAAAAAATGAACGTCAAAATACATATCATGTCCCATAGGAATCTACTTGCATTGATGTTAAACATGGTCAGTAACTGTAGAAATATTAGGATTTGTATGCACAATTCACTGTAGTTAGTTTTCAGTACTAGGAAACAAATATGTATTTCAGGTGGATCAATATTTCTGAAAATAATCTTGTGAAAAGTTGATAATAAATCCACATACATGAACATGAATGAATTGAGGGAGTGTATAATAAGACACATATATTTTATATTTTGAAAAATCTGGACAGTAAATATATATATATATATATATATATATATATATATATATATATATGTATATATATATATATATATATATATTTATACCTACACACACACACACACACACACACACACACACACACACAGACATTTAAAAGTAGCAATATATGCCAATTGAAATACATCATGAAATATATATCATCCACAAATCCAAAAATCTTCATTTTACTGAACATAGATTTATGTATAATGTTGTTCAACTAGGAAGCTCACCCATAGTTTGAATTTTAATTTCCAACAGCGTTTAGGAGGAGTGATCTCTTCTCACAATTTGTATCTGCCATGTCAGCAACCTCATAAGTATTTACTTGTGATACCAGGTAGGATTGTATATGTGCATATAAAAATACATGGGCTGAATAGGGTACAGAGAAATGGAGACAGGAATTCACATATTTGTTAACTTTAAATACACATGAATAGAAGGAGGGACAGAGCCACCAACTGCACCTGCAAGGTAGGCGGACCCTCCATCCACCGGTAGAACAGGCCTAGCGGCCCGCCAATCGTAAAAGACACATCGCACTGGTTGGGGAAAGGGCAGAGCCACCGCCCGGCTGCAAGGTACGCGGACCTGTGACCCACAGGCAGAACAGGCCCAGAAAACCGCGGTGGGGCAGAGGCGCCCCTTGCGACGTCAAGGTTGGTGAACAGCAACCCACCGGCAGAACAGGCCCAGCGGCCTTCAGAGGGGCAGAGACGCCCCCCGCGCCTGCGAAGTAGGTGGACCTGCGAACATGGACAGACCAGGCCCAGGGGCCCTACAGGGTGGTAGACACATCACCAGGTTGGGGGAGGGTCCGAGCTGCCGCCTGTGCCTGCAAGGCAGGTGGACTTCTGACCCACCGGCACAAGAGGCCCTGTGACTTGCCAGCGTGTTAGACACATCACCCCGGTTTGGGAAGGAGTAGAGCCGCCACCCGCGGCTGCAAGGTAGACCGACCTTCAACCCACAGACAGAAGAGGCCCAGCGTCATGCGGAGGGGCAGAGCTGACAACCGCACCTGCAGGGTAGGTGGACCTGTGACCCACTGGCAGAACAGGCCCAGCGCCAGCAGAGGGGTAGAGCTGCTGCCCGCTCCTCCAAGGTAGGAAGACCTGCTACCGACTGGCAGAACAGGCCAAGCAGCCTGCTGGTGAGGTAGGCACATTGCCCTATTTGGAGGTGGGGCAGAGCCACAGCCTGCGCCTGTGAGGGAGACTTTGCAACTATAAAAGAGCAGTATAAATATTTAGGGGTAAAATTCAATAACACAACAATTTGAACAAACAGAAAGATACGCGAACAGTATGAAAAGACAAGGAAAGAAAGGACAACAAGCAATGAAGGTCAACTGAACATTAGAAGAGGTAATACCTGCAGCAGATGGAATGTCAGATAAAGAATTCAAAACATACATGCTTCAGATGATCTGGAGTCTCAAGGAAGTCATTAGACAGCAAAATCAGACAATGAAAGATCACTTTGGCAATGAATTACATAAACAAATCCAAGAAGCAAAAGATCAACTATACAGGGAGATAGAGGTTATAAAAAACAAACAAACAGAAATCATAGAAATGCAGGAAGCAATAAACCAACTTAAAAACTCAATTGAGAATACTACCAGCAGAGGAGATCACTTAGAACATGGAACATCAGACAATGTATTTCAACTTGAAAAGAACCGAGACAGCTAGCAAGACTGTTAAGAAACCATGAGCAGAACATCCAAGAAATATGGGATAACGTAAAGACACCAAACTTAAGAATCATTGGGATACAGGAAGGTATAGAGGTCCAAACCAAAGGAATGAGAAATCAATTCAATGAAATAATATGGGAAAACTTCCCAGACTTGAAGAATGAGACAGAATCCCAAATCCTAGAAGCCTACAGGATGCCGAATGTGCAAAATCATAAGAGATCCACATTTAGACATATTATAATGAAGATGCCAAACATACAGAATAAGGAGAGGATTTTAAAAGCTACAAGAGAAAGGAAGCAGATTATATTTAGCGGTAAACCAATCATTATAACAGCTGAGCTTTCAACACAGACTCTGAAAGCTAGAAGATCCTGGAATAACATTTTTCCAAAGCTGAAAGAAAATGGGTTTCAACCAATAATTGTGCATCCAGCGAAATTAAGCTTCAGGATGGAAGATGAAATTAAAACCTTCCATGATAAACAAAATTTAAAAGAATTTGCAGCTAGAAAACCATCTCCTCAAACATCTTCGGCAAAAGATGATCGGAAGAGGAAATGGAAAATAACAATGAAAACCAACAGTGGGAGGTAGTACAGTAAAGGGGGGAAAATAATCAAAGAAAAACAAACCATGCTTAGTAACATAAATAAACAAATATGGCTGGAAGAACAACCCATATCTCAATAATAACCGTAAAAGTTAATGGCTTAAACTCACAAATTAAGAGACACAGGATAGTAGAATGAATCACAAAACAAGACCCAACAATATGCTGCCTACAGGAGATGCAATTGATTGGAAAAGACGTACATAGACTGAAGGTGAACAGTTGAGAAAAATCATATCACTCATATGGACTTCAGAAACAAGCAGGAGTGTCCATAGTCATATAAAATAAAATAGATTTCAAGCCAAAGTTTATCAAAAGGGATAAAGAGGGACACTACATACTGCTCAAGGGAACCATACACCAACAAGACATAACAATCATAAATGTATATGCCCCAAACAATGGTGCAGCTATGTTCACTAAGCAAACTCTTCTCAAGTTCAAGAGTCTAATAGACCACCATACAATAATCATGGGAGACTTCAACACACCTCTCTCACTACTGGACAGATCTTCCAAACAAAAGTTGAATAACGAAACAATAGAAATCAATAACACAATTAATAAATTGGACTTAATTGACATATATAGAATATACCACCAAACAACAAGCAGTTACACTTTTTTCTCAGTAACACATAGATACCTCTCAAAAATACATCATATATTATGTCACAGGGCAACTCTTAGAAAATATAAAGGAGTACAGATAATACAAGGCATCTTATCTGATCATAATGGAATGAAACTGAAAATCAATGGTAAAAGAAGGAAGGAAAAATCATCCATCACTTGGAGAATGAACAATAGACTACTGAATGATCAATGGGTTATCGAAGACATCTAGGAGGAAAATAAAAAATATCTTAGAGATAAATGAAAAGACAGACTGAACATATCAGAATCTAGGGGACACATTGAAAGCAGTTCTAAGAGGAAAATTCATTGCCTGGAGTACTTTCCTAAAAAAGGAAAAAGACAACAAATAAAAGATCTCATAGTTCATCTCAAAATTCTAGAAAAACATGAGAAAACAACAGCAAAAGAAGTAGAAGGCAAGAAATTGTTAAAATCAGAGCTGAAATTAATAAAATTGAAACAAAAGAAACAATTGAAAAATTGACAAAACTAAAAGTTGATTCTTTGAAAAAATAAATAAAATCGACAGACCCTTAGCCATGTTAAGGAAGAGAAGAAGAGAGAGAACTCAAATTACTAGCATACGGGATGAAAATGGCAATATCATAACAGACACATCAGAAATACAGAAGATAATCAGAAATTATTTTGAATCCTTATACTCCAATAAATTAGAAGATAGTGAAGGCATCAATAAATTTCTTAAGTCATATGATCTGCCCAGATTGAGTCAGGGGGATATAGATAACCTAAACAGACCAATATCAATTGAGGAAACAGAAGAAATCATCCAAAGACTACCAACTAAGAAAAGCCTAGGATTGGATATATATACAGCAGAGTTTTACAAAACCTTTAAAGCGGAACTAATACCAATAGTTTTCAAGATATTTCAGGAAATAGAAAAAGAGGGACAACTTCCAATTTTATTCTAGGAGGCCAATATTACCCTGATTCCTAAACCAGACAAAGACACTTCAAAGAAACAAAACTACAGACCAATATCTCTAATGAACCTAGATGCAAAAATTCTCAATAAAATTCTGGCAAATCAGACACAAAAAAATATTAAGAAAATGTGCAACATGATCAAGTAGGATTCATCCCTGGGCTGCAAAGCTGGTTCAATATATGGAAATCAATAATTGTTATTCACAACTTCAATAGACTTAAAAATAAGAACCATATAATCATCCCGATATATGCAGAAAAAAAACATTCGACAAAGTACAGCAACCATATCTGTTCAAAACTCTAGAAAAACTAGGGATAATAGGAACATACCACAATATTGTAAAAGCAATCTATGCTAAGCCTCAGGCCAGCATCATTCTAAATTGATAAAAACTGAAGGCATTCTCTCTAAAATCTGGAACAAGATAGGGATGCCCTCTCTCAACACTTCTGTTCAACATAGTTTTCGAAACACTGGCAAGAGCAATTAGAAAAATGAAAGAAATTAAAGGCGTAAAAAAAAGGAAAAGAAGAACTTAGATTATCACTATTTGTAGCTGACATGATTATGTACCTAGCAGACCCAAAAGGGTCTACAAAAACCTATTAGAGCTAATAAATGAATTCAGCAAAGTGGCAGGATATAAAATCAACACGCATAAATCAAAGTAATTCCTGTATATCAGTGACAAATCCTCTGAAATGGAAATGAGGAAACCACTCCACTCAGAATATCCTCAAAAAAATAAAATACTTGGGAATCAACCTAACAAAAGAGGTGAAAGACTTACACAATGAAAACTACAGAACCCTAAAGAGAGAAATAGAAGAAGATCTTAGAAGATGAAAAAATATACCCTGTTCATGGATACGCAGAACTAACATCATCAAAATGGCGATATTCCCAAAAGTTCTCTGTAGGTTTAATGCAATGCCAATCAAAATCACAACGGCATTTCTTGTAGAAATAGATAAAACAATAATGAAATTCATATGGAAAAATTAAAGACTTAGAATAGCAAAAACAATGCTAAGCAGGAAGTGTGAATCAGGCGGTAGAGCGATACCAGACCTCAAACTATACTACAGACCAATACTAACAAAAAGAGCATAGTACTGGTACCAAAATAGGTGGTTGGACTAATGGTACTTAATAGGGGACACAGAAACAAATCCACAAAACCACAACTCTCTTATATTTGATAAAGGGGCTAAAAGCATGCAATGGAGGAAGGATAGCATCTTCAAAAAACTAGTGCTGGGAAAACTGGAGTTCCATATGTAACAAAATGAAACTGAATCCCTTTCGCTCGCCATACACAAAAGTTAAGTCAAAATTAATCAAACACCTTGATATCAAATCAGAGACACGGCTTCTGATAGAAGAATACCTTGGCTACGATGTACATACTGTGGGGTCGGGCTCCAAATTCCTCAATAGGACACCCATAGCACAAGAGTTAATAACTGGAATGAACAAATGGGACTTACTCAAACTAAATAGATTTTTCTCAGTAACAAAAACAATAAGAGAGGTAATTAGAGAGCCTACATCCTGGGAACAAATCTTACTCCTCACACTTCAGAGAGAGCCCTAATTTCCAAAGTATACAAGGAACTCAAAAAATTAAACAATAAGAAAACGAATAATGCAATCAACAAATGGGCCAAGGACCTGAACAGACACTTCTCAGAGGAGGACATACAATCAATCAACAAGTCCATGAAAAAATGTTCACCATCTCTAGCAGTCAGAGAAATGCAAAACAAATCCACCCTAAGATACCATCTCGCTCCAGTATGAGTGGCAGCCAATATGAAGTCAAACAACAACAAGTGGTGGCGAGGATGTGGGGAAAAGGGTACACCTGTACATTGCTGGTGGGACTGCAAATTGGTGCAGCCAATTTGGAAAGAAGTATGGAGATTTCTTGGAAAGCTGGGAATGGAAACATCATTTGACCCAGCTATTTTTCTTCTCAGTCTATTCACTAAAGACCTAAAAAGAGCATCGTACAGGGACACTGATAAATCGATGTTCCTAGCAGCACAATTCACAATAGGAAGACTGTGGAACCAAACTCGGTGCCCTTCAAAAGATGAATGGATAAAAAAAAATTGTGGCATTTATACACAATGGTGTATTATTCTGCATTAAAAAATGACAAAATCATAAAATTTGCAGAGAAATGGATGGCATTAAACAGATTATGCTAAGTGAAGAGAGCAAAAGCCTAAAAAACAAATGCCAAATGTTTTCTTTGATATAACGAGAGTAACTAAGAACAGAGTTGGGAGGAAGAGCATGAGAAGAAGATTAACATTAAACAGGGGTGACAGGTGGGAATGAAAGGAAAGAGAAGGGAAATTGCATGGAAATGGAAGGAGATCCTCATGGTTATACAAAATTAAATACAAGAGGAAATGAGAAGAAAGGGGAATAAAACAAGGGGAAGAAATAAATTACAGTAGGTGGTGTAGAGAGAGAAGATTGGAGGGAAGGGGATGGGAGATAGTAGATAGGAAAGACAGCAGAATACAACAGACACTATAGCAATATGTAAAACAATGGATGGGTAACCAATGGGATGCTGCAATCTGTATACGGGGAAAAATGGAAGTTCATAACCCACTTGAATCAAAGTGTGAAGTATGATATGTCAAGAACTATGTAATGCTTTGAAGATCCAACAATAAAAATTAAAGGAAAAAAAAACTCATGGAGAACTATTTCAATAAAAATTGACTAGATTTATAACACCTACACTTTATCATGCAAAAGGAAGTCCAACTATACACCATGCCTCCTCTGAACTTCTTGTATTTCTATTCTGTTTGGGTTATTTTTCTCCATCATATTAGGAATAGTAGTCTGAGTCTAGTAGGGTATACGTTAGTGTCAGAGATTCAGTATTTCGAATGGAAAATAGGAAAATGAATCCAATGTGTATGCAAACATGTGCTACATGAAAATCTTCCAACTCTCATCCACAACAATGCCTTCACGTCACCTTCGCCCCAAATAAGAAACAATTAGAGGAGAAGAGTTAGAAATTCTGTGAATATATATCTGGAATAGAAAATGCCCAGGAGTTCACAAACTTGGATGTAATAGAGGAGTCTTCCAACGTAAGGGACAGGGTAAACACTCCAGAAATATGGAGGTCTGCTGGCCTAAAAAAAAATTCTTGAGAAACTACCTCTGAGGATGGGCACTTGAAATATATGTTGTTGTAAGGAGTTTTAGCTTCCTTTGTATAGAGACCATCAAAGCTGGGTCTGCATCTATGTTTCCTGGAGGACATTCTTTCTTATTTTCCAATGCACATGAGGCAGCAGTGCTGAATTCTCACTTTGTAGGTAAATTGTGGCCACTGGGGGCTAAGTGTCTCCCCGTGTGGACAGTGAAGCTTTTTGGTCATCCTCAACTTTTCGTGGTTTTTTCCTGCTGCTGCACTGGGAGTTTGGTATTTACTTTATGAAATACAAGGAGTTCAACTGGGACACAGTGCTGGAGGGAGTTCTGTCACGTGTGGTTTTTCAGTGTCTGCAAGAGAATGCAACAATCAGGCTTCATTCCCACATAGCTTGCCCCCTTGTCCATAGCAACCTGATTCTGCACATTGCCCTGAAAACTATCCATATAACAAGATGCCTTTACATTCAAGGGTCTCCTCACTGCACCGTGTCAGTGTCAATCCATTTGGAAATCAATGGCAAATCCACATGGCCCCACCACAGAAGATTTATCACACACCTGCACACCACAGCTTTGGCCCCACTACTCAGGAGGGTCCAACTTACTGGCAACTCTGTTCTGCACAATTTTCCTTAAACCCATTTAATCAAGGCACTGTCTGGTACACCACAAACTCCCACCCACACCCACAATGGCACCTCCTTCCCCCAAGTAGGACTGTGACTATCTGGAGTGTCCTCTGACTGGTGGGCCATAATATTTTCCCCCCGAAATGGCCTGTCATGTCTCAGATCTGGTGTCCTTTGCCAACTCTGTAAAACTGTGAGGAGTCAGCGGTTAGCCAGTACCTGCAATCTCAGGAAAAGACCCTCTTCAGAGCTCTACTGGCAATTGACCCTCCTCACATCAGTAGTTACCAAGAAGGTCTGACTCTGTACTTTGTAAATCCAAAAAAGTGGGCCCACTGGGTGCAACTGGCTCTGGGTACCTGGCTTCTTGGATCCCAAGATCATAGAGTTCCGTCACCAAGGAAGTTAGGTAGGTCACTTCCTTCAGGAACTGAATGAGGTCGCTGCCTTGGCAACCACTTTGTCCTAACAGTTGCTTCCATGGGTCCCATGAGATGGAGGCTGCCCCTACTTCCTGTGAAAATTTGACTACTTAGAATGGAATATCAACAATAGGCACGTGGGAACAGCTGTACACGCAGGGCTGGTTTGGTCCATCTTCTCTATATTAAGAAGAGAGAGGCTGATTCAGACACATCCCTTTTTCCTGTCCAGGTCGTTTGCCATGGAAAATGGCTTTTGCTCTCTCAGGTCCTTCATAGCTGCCTACATCTTCTCCAGGGATCATTTCTGCATGGAACTTTGAGGTTCTCAGTAGTTTGCAGATAACCTACATTCCTTTATTGTAAGGCGAACTCTGTCCCTGCTCTTTTGTAATGTTAGATTGAGGCAACAGTATAGAACTCAATAACACAATTAATAACATAGACTTAATTGACATATACAGAATAAATCACCCAACATCAAGCAGTTACACTTTTTTATCAGCAGCACATGGATCCTTCTCAAAATAGATCATATATTACATCACAGGGCAATTCTTAAACAATATAAAGGAGTAAAGATAATGCCATGCATCTCATCTGATCATAATGGAATGAAACTGAAAATCAATGATAAAAGAAGTAAAGAAAAATCATGCATCACTTGGAGAATAAACAATAGGTTACTGAATGATCAATGGGTTTTAGAAGACATCAAGGAGGAAATTAAAAAATTCTTAGAGATAAATGAAAACACAGACACAACATATCAAAATCTATGGGACACATTGAAAGCAGTTTTAAGACGAAATTTCATTGCTTGGAATTCATTCCTTAAAAAAAGAAAATAACCAACAAATTAATGATCTCATACTTCATCTCAAAACCCTAGAAAAAGAAGAAGAAAACAACAGAAAAAGAAGTAGAAGGCAAGAAATAATTAAAAGCAGAGCTGAAATTAATGAAATCGAAACAAAAGAAACAATTGAAAAAATTGACAAAACTTAATGTTGGTTCTTTCAAAAAATAAATAAAATCGACAGAACCTTAGACATTTTAATGAAGAGAAGAAGAGAGAGAACTCAAATTACTAGCATACAGGATGAAAAAGACAATATCACAACAGACACTTCAGAAATACGGAAGATAATCAGAAAATATTTTGAATTCTTATACTCCAATAAAATAGAAGATGGTGAAGGCATCGATAAATTTCTTAAGTCATCTGATCTGCCCAGATTGAGTCAGGAGGATATGGACAACCTAAACAGACCAATATCAATGGAGGAAATAGAAGAAACCATCCAAAGACTATCAACTAAGTAAAGCCCAGGACCGGATGGGTATACAGCGGAGTTTTAAAAAAACATTTAAAGAGGAATTAATACCAATACTTTTCAAGCTATTTTAGGAAATAGAAAAAGAGGGAGAACTTCCAAATTCATTCTACGAGGCCAACATCACCCTGATTCCTAAACCAGAGAAACTCACTATAAAGTAGCAAAACTACAGACCAATATCTTTAATGAACCTAGGTGCAAAAATCCTCAATAAAATTCTGGTGAATCGGATACGAAAACATATCAAAAAATTGTGCACCATGAGCATGTAGGATTCATCCATGGGATGCAAGGTTCGTTCAATATACAGAAATCAATAAATGTTATTTCCCACATCAATAGACTTAGAAATAAGAACTATATGATCATCTCGATAGATGCAGAAAAAGCATTCAACAAAGTACAGCATCCCTTTATGTTCAAAACTCTAGAAAAACTAGGGATAACAGGAACCTACCTCAATACTGTAAAAGCAATCTATGCTAAGCCTCAGGCTAGCATCATTCTGAATGGAGAAACATTGAAGGCATTCCCTCTAAAATCTTGAACAAGACAGGGATGCCCTCTCTCACCATTTCTGTTCAACATAGTTCTAGAAACACTGGCCAGAGCAATTAGACAGACAAAAGAAATTAAAGGCATAAAAATAGGAAAAGAAAAACTTAAATTATCACTATTTGCAGATGACATGATTCTATACCTAGCAGACCCAAAAGGGTCTACAAAGAAACTATTAGAGATAATAAATGAATTCACCAAAGTGGCTGGATGTAAAATCAAAATGCACAAATCAAAGGCATTCCTGTATATCAGCGAAAAATTGTCTGAAATGGAAATGAGGACAACCACTCCATTTACAATATCCTCAGAAAAAATAAAATACTTGGGAATCAACCTAACAAAAGAGGTGAAAAACTTATACAATGAAAACTACAGAACCCTAAAGAGAGAAATAGAAGAAGATTTTAGAAGATGGAAAAATATACCTTGTTCATGGATAGGCAGAACTAACATCATCAAAATGGCGATATTACCAAAAGTTCTCTATAGGTTTAATGCAATGCCAATCAAAATCCCAACGGCATTTCATGTAGAAATAGAGAAAGCAATCATGAAATTCATATCGAAAAATAAAAGACCCAGAATAGCAAAAACAATGCTAAGCAGAAAGTGTGAATCAGGCGGTATAGCGATACCACACATCAAACTATACTACAGAGCAATAGTAACACAAAGAGCATGGTACTGGTACCAAAACAGGCGGGTGGACCAATGGTACAGAATAGAGGACACAGAAACCAATCCAAAAAACTACATACTATCTTATATTTGATAAAGGGGCTAAAAGCATGCAATGGAGGAAGGATAGCATCTTCAACAAATGGTGCTGGGAAAACTGGAAATTCATATGAAAAAAAATGAAACTGAATCCCTTCCTCTCGACATGCACAAAAGTTAACAAAAAATGGATCAAGGAGCTTGATATCAAATCAGAGACACGGCATGTGATAGAAGAAAATGTTGGCTACGATCTACATACTGTGGGGTCTGGCTCTAAATTCCGCAATAGGACACCCATAGCACAAGAGTTAATAACAAGAATAAAGAAATGGGACTTAATCAAACTTAATTTTTTTTTTCTCAGCAAAAGAAAGAATAAGAGAGGTAAATAGGGAGCCTACATCCTGGGAACAAATCATTACTCTTCACCCTTCAGATAGAGCCCTAATATCCAGAGTATACAAAGAACTCAAAAATTAGACAATAAGATAAAAAATAACCCAATCAACAAATGGCCCAAGGACCTGAACAGACACTTCATAGAGGAGGAATACAATCAATCAACAAGTACATGAAAAAATGCTCACCATCTCTAGCAGTCAGAGAAATGCAAATCAAAACCACCATAAGATACCATCTCACTCCAGTAAGATTGGCAGCCATTATGAAGTCAAACATCAACAAGTTTTGGCGAGGATGTGTGTAAATGGGTACACATGTACATTTCTGGTGGGGCTGCAAATTGGTGCAGCCAATTTTGAAAGCGGTATGGAGATTTCATGGAAAGCTTGAAATGGAACCCACCACTTGACCCAGCTACTACTCTTCTCGGTCTATTTCATAAAGACCTAAAAAGAGCATGGTACATGGACACTGCTACATTGATGTTCATAGCAGCACGATTCACAATAGCAAGAGTGTGGAACCAACCTAGATGCCCTTCAATAGATGAATGGTTAAAAAATGTGGCATTAATTCACAATGGAGTTTTACTCAGCATTAAAAAATGACAAAATCATAGAATTTGCAGGGAAATGAATGGCATTAGAGCAGATTATGCTAAGTGAAGGAAGCCAATCCCTAAAAAACAAATGCCAAATGTCTTCTTTGATATAAGGAGAGTAACAAAGAACAGAGTAGGGATAAAGAGCATGAGAAGAAGATTAACATTAAACTGGGATGAGAGGTAGGAGGGAAAGGGAGAGAGAAGGGAAATTACATGGAAATGGAAGAAAACCCTCAGGGTTATACAAAATTACGGACAAGAGGAAGTGAGGGGAAAGGGAAAAATACAAGGGGGAAAAATCAATTACAGTATAGGGGGTAGAGAGAGAAGATGGGAGGGGAGGGGAGGGGAGGGGGGATAGTAGAGTATAGGAAAGGCAGCAAAATACAACAGACACTAGTATGGCAATATGTAAATCAATGGATGCGTAACTGATATGATTTTGCAAACTATATACGGGATAAAAATGGGAGTTCATAACTCACTTGAATCAAAGTGTGAAATATGATATATCAAGAACTATATAATGTTTTGAACAACAAACAACAAAAAGTTAAAAAAATTACATGGAGAACTATTTCAACAAAAAATTGACTAGATTTATAACTCCAATTCTACATAATGCAAAAGGCAAGTCCAATTATACACCATGCCTCCTCTGAAATGCTTGTATGTCTATTCATTTTGGGTTATTTTTCTCCATTATATTAGGATTAGGAGTCAGAATATAGAGTCTAGTAGGGTATGGGTTAGTGTGAGTGATTCAGTATTTCGAATGAAAATTAGGAAAATGAATCCAATGTTTATGCAAATATGTGCTAAAAATAATCATCCCACTCTCATCAAGAACAATGCCTTGACATTACCTTCGCCCCAAGTTAGACACAATTAGAGGAGAAGAGTTAGAAAATCTATGAATACTTATCTGGAATGGAATATGCTCAGGAGTTCACAACTTTGGGGGTGGTAGAAGAGTTTCCAAAAGTAAGGGACAGGGTAAATACTTCACAAACATGGTGCTCTGCTGACCGGAAGACTTATGAGAAACTGCCTCTGAGTTTGGGCACTGGAAATATATGTTGTAGTCAGGAGCTTTAGCTTCCCTTGCAGTGAGACCATCAAAGCTAGGTCTGCATCTATGTAACCTGGAGCACATGTTTTCTTATTCTTTAATGAACATGAGGCAGTAGTGCAGAATTCTCTCTTTGTATGTAAACTGTGGCCAATTGGGGCTAAGTGTCTTCCTGTGTGGACTCTGAAGCCATGTGGTCATCCTCCATTTTTCATGGTCTTTCTAGCTGCTGCAATGGGAGTTTGGTGTTTGCTTCACGAAATACAAGTAGTTCAACTGGGACACAGTGCTGGAGGGAGTTCTGTCATGTGTGGTGGGTCAGGGTCTGCCAGGAGAATGCACCAACCAGTCTTCTATCCAACATAGACTTCCCCCTTGTCCCTAGCAACTTGATTCTGAACATTGCCCTGAAACCTCTCCATATAACAAGATGCCTTTACATGCAAGGGTCTGCTGGCTGCACCATGTCAGTCAAAAGCCATTTGGAAGCCAATGGCCAATCCACATGACACCAACACAGATGTTTAATCACACACCTGCCCACCACTGTTCTAGGCCCACTACTCAGCAAATTCCAACTTACTGGCATCTCTGTTCTACACCATTTTCATGAAACCCAGTGATTCAAGGCACTGTCTGGTACACTCATGATCAGCAACAGGACATCCAAAGGTTCTCCAGTGCCACCTGGTCATGGGAATTTCAAAAATTTCATGGTATTTAACTAGCCATTTTTCAAGTATCAAGTTGGATGCACTGGTTTTTCAATTTATTCAGGAACCATTAAATGGTGAGGATGAAAGCTCTGGAGAACTCTAAAAGGCAACGCTTCCCAACGAGTGGCCAAAATGTCACATGAAGCCTGACCCATTGATGTCTACTCAATGTGAGTTCAATATGTGTTTTGACTCTTTACTATGGTTGCCAAGTCTTTCAGAATAAAATCGTCTTATATCCTGGTGGAGATTCCCAGTGCACTGTGGAAAGACACCCTGAGACTAGATCTCAGTTTCCAAGGGCGACTCTCATGTGTGGCCTCCTAAAATCCCACCAAAATTAATGGCAATACTTCCCTGAAGTCAGTTCCAGAACTCAGTCTCTAAGGGGAATCACACCAGAGTTCAGGTCCAGGTGTACCCAGTAATCTCTTCCAACCAGCACACAAATGACCACAATTAAAACCAAAACACTGCCACATGGCCCTCATCATCTTCCATATAGACACTCATCGTAACCTCTGGATGGAATTTTCCATGAGGGGCGAAGCCCAAGACAGTTTCCAAAATAAACTCCCTTGCCCCTCATTTGCCTAAAGTCAGGGTGACCTAGACACCCTTCCTGTGAACCAGGAGTGATCAAATAGGCCTGCCGTTAATACTGTTCTGATTCTCCAATTTAATCCTACTGATTGTCAGGTATAAATCCTTTATGTGAGTTGGAGGCAATAGAAAACCCAAGCACACATGGGATCTTTCTTTAGATCTATCACCTTCTGAGAATCAAAGCCCCAACCTCACACAGGGCCAAGAGGCTGATTCAGACACATCTCTTTCCAAAGCAATTAAGCAAAGATCCACAGGTGATGCCCATTCATTTCCATTTGAAAAATGTTTTCTTCAGGCTTCAGAAAGGGGTGGCCTGAGTCAAATACCTTCCTGACATTCAGGGCAACATAACCATAGGTAAGCAAATGGGCCAAAGCAAGGTTTTTAAACTGAGACTTTACTGGTTACACTGATATCTGAGTTTTCTGAGATGTTCCCATTCCCTTCAGCTATCCATTACATGGCCATGTAACAGATTTTGGAGGTGGTTCATATCTTGGCCACAAAACCATGAGCCTATTCTGGAGAGAGGCCAGAAATCAAGATGTGTAGAGGACCTTAGGAAGATAGTAGGTGTTGTCCATCCATAAGGCAAGCCACAGTCCATTTATAAAGTGGGCAGGATAAATGCTGGGAAGCTTCCAACTAGACAGGAAACCTCCATTGATGCATTCTCTTTTCTAAAGACTACAACCACGAACACAGTGGATACACAGACATAGAAACACTCGCCTTGCCAAACGACTTCCTAGAAACAGTCAACTCCAAACCATACAAACCACCATTCCTACCTATTTTCAGAACATGAGACAAAACCACAAACTCACATCCACATCCACAAAAGCACCTCCTTCCCTGAAGTAGGTCTGTGACTATATGGAGTGTCCTCTGACTGGTGGGCCATACTATGTTCCCCCAAAATGGCCTGGCCTGTCTCAGATCTGTTCTTCTTGGCCCACTCTACGAAGTTGTCAGCAGGCAGCATTGAGCCAATACCTGCTATCTAGGGAAAGGCCCCTTTTCTGAGCTCTACTGGCATTTGGCCATCCTCATATCATTAGGTACCAAGAAAGACTGACTCTGTCCTTGGTAAATCCAAACAAGTTCGACCACTGGGACTGGGACTGGGACTGGCTCTGGGTGCCTGGCTTCTTGGATCCCAATTTCAGAGAGTTCCATCACCAACGAAGTTAGGTAGGTCACCTCCTTCAGGAACTGAATGAGATCACTGCCTTGGCAACCACTTTGTCCTAACAGTTGCTTTCATGAGTCTCATGAGATGGAGGCTGCCCCTACTTCCTGTGACACTTTGCCAAGTTTGAATGGTATATCAACAATGGCCACCCGGGAACACCTCTCCATGCAGGTCTGGTTTGGCCCATCTTCTCTACATTAAGAAGAGAGAGGCTGATTCATACACATCCCTTCGTTATCACAAGGTGTTTGCCATGGAAGATGGCTTTTGCTCTCTCAGGTCCTTCATAGCTGCCTACATCTTCTCCAGGGATCATTTCTGCATAGAAATTTGAGGTTCTCAGCAGGTGTAAGATCCCCTACATTCCTGTATTGTAAGATGAACTCTGTCCCTGCTCTTTTGTAATGTTAGATTGAGGCAACAGTGTATGGTTAGGGATAATAACAGGATCGATTTGGTTTAGGAATCATTCTGTGGGATGAATAATGGTATTGGGAACCTGCAATATTTATAGGAATACAGAGGTGAAATATAAGTATGTAAACAGAAATCTAGGTGAGATTTGAAGCTCAGAAGTGCATTGGGCAATTGATTGTGATACATAGCTTTAAATTACGTTCTGCACACATGTCTCAGATAAGTTGATATACAATGCCATAGGACTTGTACCTTGGATGATTGAATGTAGAGGAGAACATCCACTCAAACAGGGATAATCAATAGGATCAGGAAGATAGTCGGTAGATTTTGGAACAAGGGTGAATTTAGTATTTGTACCAAAAGTTCTTTAGCAATTGGGATTTGGTTAGAGAGTGAATATCAATGTCAGCACATGTGAAGGGTCAGTCACAATGATGAACTGGGGAAAATATGTAGGAAAGCCGATATCAATAGAGACATTAGGAAATCAGGCAAAGTACAGGGTGAGTGATAGTATTAGACATTTTCAACAGTTTTGAGGTTGAATATATTAGGAAGAAACAAATATGTAGTCACCGATAGGATTGACATTTGAGAGCGTTATGCAAGCTGGACATGGATGTTTTTAGTAATCCATGTTCAGTGTCCATTTAGGCTTTGGTACAATCACACGTGTGAATTTTGCATTTTGCGTCCAGAATATTACTGTGATAACATGCATATTTAGATCAGGTGACATGAGTATTTCTTCCTCTATTACTGGGAGCAATATTTTGAAAACGTATAAATTAGTATTGGGGGTACAAAGAGGTGTACCCTGTGTCTATGAATATAGATAATGCATGAATAGACCATACTGTGAATAAATAATATAACTGGTTCCACTTTAAATCATGGATTGAATTGATATCAGAAAATATATAAGAAATCTTATATTGATATACAATCATTCATTCCAAACAGATATACATCTAATTGTGAAATGATAGTTATGGTTTATCATGAAGGGTGTGTGAGTTTTGCTTAAACAATTATAAAGAAAATCAGAAATAATATGTTTGGAAAGAAGTCTCACGAATAGACCAGTTAAGAAACCTGGAGTAATGCATGTGTTCTGAAGCAGGAAGTGATTGAAAGTGAAACAAATGCCTATAAATTTGCCAACTTGTGCAAGAAATATATACCCTCTGATGTGCATAAACTGAAGAAATAGTAATGTACCAGTGTTGAATAAAAATGAACATCAAAATACAAATCATGTCCCATAAGAGTCTACTTGCATTGCTGTTAAACTGGGGCAGTTACTGTAGAAATATTAGGATAATGCCGCAGTCTTGCTGAGCACAATCAGGAGCCACTTGTCAAAAGAAACTAACTTTATTTTTAAAACCACACACGCCAAACAAAACAGCCTCTCAGGAAAAACCCTCAGAGCCCCAACTGCCACCACTGGCTTCCCAAAAGCCTCTTCCTCCCACACAAGCCTCTCTCCACCTCCCACAATCCTCCTGCTCTTGAGGCCGATTGGCTAGGTCATGTGGGCAAAGCCAAATAAGTCCCCTAATGAGCAACTCCGTGGTCTGAAAGGGCAGGGAAACAGCCCAATGAGCATCACCGCAGAGGAGCCAATCAGCTAGATGTTGCTGTGAGCCAATCATCAGCCAGCAGCTGGAAGTTTGCTGGCTTCTGGAATTTTGCTGGGGCCCCTTCGGATGTGGCTCTCAACATCTCCCCCTCTCTGTTTAAACAACACACATGTGGCTTATGGACAGTGCCTGCCTTAGGTTGTCCAATAGTACATATGGTCCTTACCCGTTAAGTTGGTACCATTGCAATTGGATCTTACCCATCACTGACTACCGGTCCAGTTTACAGCAACACCTGTGGAGAGGTCTTTGTACCACCGGGGGGTGGTGAGGTTCTTTGCCTCACCTCTAATGGCCCCCAAACATTAGCTGGACGATAATGACACACAGAAGAGAGGAAGATACACCAAGCCAATTGACGGCTCCTTTTGGAAAAATTGTACCACCGATGACATCATCAGCAAATATACCCGAACACTACCACAAGTCGCTGCACAAACAGGTAGTTTACAATGCATACAGGAGAGTTCTCAATGTGTCTAGGCAAGTTCTGCAAGCATTTCAGTGATGGCTATTGCAGAAGCTGTAGATTGGTTTTATCTTTGATTTCACCAGCACTGGGATGAAGATAGGAATTCTGGCAATAATGGCTAAAGAAAAATTATGTAACATTCCAGAAGGCACTGAAAGAAAACAATTTTCTTAACTATTTACATTGTCTTGAAGATAATTATTAAATATAATGAAAAGGAAAGGTGAAAGAAAGGAAACAGATCTGTTAACCTCCTTTTTTTCAAATTTTAAAACAAACCTCAACAGCTCTTTACCCAATTTAAATTAAACCATTTAAATAATGTGAATAAAAAAATATTTGGATCCATTTTTTTATGAGCGCTCATCATATATCATATATGGACATACGAACATTCAAACATATAACACAAAACACAAGTGTGCACACATAATATAATACATACAACACATAACCTAATAGTAAAGGCCTTATAACTTTTTACACGTGAAATCTCCATTGCAATGTTCAAAAACTCTTTTGTCAAAAAATAGAACTGATCAGCAAAACATTAAACTAGGTCTGTATGAGCTCAAAAAACAAAATAGAATGTGGGAAAGGGCAATAATAAAATAGATAATGAAAAAAGCATCCTGGTTCTATCTCAGACGTAAGGATAGTCAAACTGGAATTTTGGATATCAGCTGATAAGGCCTTGAGTCAAATCATCTTCCTTTTGGATGTGCCCTGATATGTCTTATAAAGAATAGATCTTTTCTGTCCCAGATTAGACTTTTTATATTGGAAAGTAAAGAGAAAACAGTAGAGAAAGGAGAAATCTTACCAGCAACTTCAAGGGATACTATAGCATTAACTATATACTGACTATCGGAAAATAAATTAAATACAGAATATTTAAATATCTCAAAAGCTTGTAATACTGCATTAAGCTCTACCTTTTGAGCTGATCGTTTGGGTACTAAAAATTTATAAGTTTTATCAGGTATAACTATTGCTGCTGTACCATTATTTGATACATCAGTGAATATATTTGAAGCATTCATGATAAGTGTTTTTCTTCTCGATTTTGGAAAAATTACAGGATGCGATGACCAAAAAGACAATAAAGGGTTAGATGGTAAGTGGTTATCAAAATAAACATTAGATTGGACCATGATTATTGCCCAAGTATTTAACTCATTAGCTAACTCATCAATTTGATTCAGAGTATATGGAGTAAAAATTTTATTGGAAAAAATTCCAAACACTTCCTTTGCTGCTTTAATTCCTTTGAGTATTAATTATCCTAAAGCCTCAGGATACCTAGTAAGAATAGTGTAAGGAGAATAAGATAAATGTATCCATAATAATGGACCTTCTTGCCAAAATACTCCTGTAGGAATATTTTTTGTTGGTAGTACAATAAATAATAAAGGCAAACTTATATCAATTCTATTCAAATGCATATTTTCCATATATGTTTCATTGATTTTTAATGCCTTTCTTGCTTCAGGTGTTAACATGCGGGGTGAATTTTTATCTGATAGACCTTTTAGGATATCAAATAAAGGTCCCAACTCTTCTGTTGGTATACCTAGATAAGGCCTTATCCAATTTATGTCTCCTAATAACTTTTGAAAGTCGTTATGTGATTTGAGTTGATATACTCGTATTTGAATTTTTGGTGGACTGACCATGGTTGAGGATAACAGAACTCCTAAATAATTAATTGGAAAATTTAATTGTACTTTATCTATTGCTATCTCTACATTATAATTTTTAATAAGTTTGTAAGTGTGGCATAACTTTCTAGCAATGTGTTTTTAGCTTTGTGTGCTAATAATACATCATCCATATAGTGAAATATTTGTGTTCAGAATTTTGATTTCTAAGTGGCTGGATTACTTTGTTAACATAAATATGACACATAGTTGGGCTGTTAGCCATCCCTTGAGGGAGTACTTTCCATACATATCTCTGATCAGGACCTTCATGATTCAGTGCAGGGATAGTAAAAGCAAAACCTGGACTATCCTTAGGATGAATTATAATTGAAAAAAAAAACAATATTTAATATCTATAACTAAAACATACCAGGTTATTGGCAAAGCAGACAATTGAGGAATCCCTGATTGAGCAGGTCCCATAATAACCATCTCATTATTAATGGCTCTAAAATCTTGCAATAGTCTCCATTTACCAGATTTCTTTTTGATGACATAAATGGGAGTATTTTGGGGATATACAGTCGGTTGTATATGTCCTTCTGCTAATTGTTGTTTTACCAGGTCATGGACTGCTTGTATCTTTTCTTTAGTCAGGGGCCACTGAGGAACCCATACTGTCTTTCTGATTTTCAGGTAATTTTTATTGTCTCAGTGGCCCTTTCTGAAAATCCAACCCATGTCTCTCTGTTCCTTGATCTATTTGTATTGGTGCTGCTATGACTTATTCTTGTTTTTCTAATCTTTTTTCTTTCCTAAAACCTTGTCTAGTCATAATAGTGGCTGCATTTTGGTTGATGTTATTTGTTAATGTCAAACCTAATTGATCTAGGACATCTCGTCCCCATAAATTTATGGGAAGATGATCCAATACATATGGCTGTATAGTTCCTTCACATCCTTCAGGATCCTTCCTATCTAATACCATTTTACTTCTATGGGGATTAGTCACCACTTATAGGCCTCGAAGTGTTTGAGTGGCTTGTTGTAATGGCCAATGTTTTTGCCATTCTTGACGAGAGATGATGCTAATGTCTGCACCTGTATCCAGTAGCCCATTCAATTCATGCCCTTGAATATTTAGTTTTAGCATGGGGCGAGAATCTAAATTTAAAGAAAGCATAGCCAAATCTACACCTGTGGAGCCTAATCCCTTGGAACATCTTTCTACAGTACGACTGGAAAATTTATCATATAGGCTGGGTATTATTAGTAACTGTGCTATTCTATCTCCTTGTGAAATTACTGATATGTCCTTTGGAGAACTGGCTATAATTTTTATTTCACCTTCATAATCGGGATCAATCACCCCAGGACTTATCATAAGTTCTTTTAGAGTAGAAGAGCTGCATCCCAATAATAAGCCCATGGTTCCTTTGGGAAGAGGTCCTTTTACCCCTGTGGGAATGATTTGAACTCCCATCTCTGGAGTTAGTACTGATCTGGCAGAGGCGCAGATGTCCAACACTGTGCTCCCTCTGGTTTGTCTGATGAGGGATCTGATGGACAATGTGTCCTGGGCACTACCCTGATGGGGTTGCTGGGTTCCTCCAGTGCTCTGTATACTTGTGGTTTGGGGCCCCGGAGCATTGGAACCCCCTGTCCATTTATTTGGCAATTGAGCCCAATGCCTTTCTCCATGATATCGTGGATAAACACCTGGTCCTTGTTCATTTTTTGATAATTGAGTACCCTCTATGGTGGTTTGAGAACAGCACTCATTAGCCCAATGTCTCCCTCTATGGCATTGTGGCCAAATACCTGGTATTCTACTCCTTTGATACCTAATATTGTTAAACCCTCCTTCTATGGGCCAATTCCTTTTAAAATGTCCTGTTTTTTCACATTGGTAGCATGTTCTTGGTCTGGCATCTAAAGCCTGATTTACTGTAGCTGCCACAATTTGCCCTTGTTCATTAATGTATCTGGCAACTAAAGCCTGTTTTACTACAGCTGCCATGACTTGCTCTTGTTCATTAATGTCTCTACATAATTAAATCAATGTGTTTAAATCTTCATTTTTCCATGGTCTAATGATATCTCTGCAACAACGATTCGCTTGCTCATAAGCCAGTTGTTTTAGTAATGGCATTGCTTGTTCTGCATTCCCAAAAACTCTGGTAGCTCTTTGAATAAGCCTATCTACAAATTCAGCATAAGGTTCATTAGCTCCTTGTATTACCTTAGATAATTGACCTTGTAAACCTCCATGTTCTTGTAAAGTCTTCCATGCCTTAATTGCATCTACACCAATTTGTGCACATACACCATGATCATATGCAATTTGCTGCTGCTGATCTTCATAAGGTCCCTTTCCTAACAACATATCTAGATTTCTCTGAGGATAACCAGCTCCTGCATTTTGCCTAGCTGTCTCCTTTCAACATTCCTCATTGGCAACCTTCCATAACATGCATTGTCCTCCATTTAACACAACATTACACATATTAGCCCAATCCACTGGCTTCATGTTCAAGTTGTTAATGGATTCGACCATGATTACATTGAAGGGTGCTTGAGGACGATAGGTTGTTACAGCCTCTTTTAGCTGCTTCACTGTTTTGAAATTTAAAGCATGGTAAACACGCTGCCCTCCTCCCTCAAATACAGGGCATGTTCATATTTGAGATCTTGTCTCAGGATCCTAACTATCAACTGCGGGAGTTGGGGGCCTCCCAGCATAAGAAAGTGGCCTTGTTAGTTGGACACTTATGTCATCTGGTGATAGAAAGGTGTTAGTAGCAGTCTCCTGTTGTAAATTTCCCCTGATGTTTTTTACTGTTTTACACTTTCTTTCTCTGTCTAACTAGCTTTAGAGGCCTTCTCTTTTACTTGAATTTTTTCCTCTGTCTGACTAGTTCGAGAGACGTTCTCTTTTACTTGAATAGTTTCCTCTATCTGACTAGCTCGAGAGACCTTCTCTTTTACTTGAATTTTTTCTTCTGTCTGACTAACTTGAGACACCTTCTGTTTTACTTGAATCAATATGTCTTCTTCTTCCTCTACCATTGACTGAACTGAAGGCTTTGAACTAAGCAAACAAGATATGAATGTCCACAATGGCAATGTGCCAACTGGCAGAATCCCTGGGCTTTTCTTTTCTATTGTTTTTAAATCTGCACCATGATGGTTCCATTGTGATATATTTAACAACTCCTCCTTAAAAAGCCATGGTCTACATTTTTGTATTGTATCAACAATTGCCATGACTGCTCTTGATTTTACTGGGATGCCTCCTTCCTCTAACAATTTACTTAACACTTTTTTGGTTTGTTTTTTACTAATTTTTGATCCCATATTTCTACTATAATACAAACCAACAAGATAACACCAAACAAAAAAAGAGATAGAACGAAATAAAAATGGAACAACAAAAAATTATTATAGCCTTTCTCCCTATCTGTTCCTCAGACACAAATAGTTTTTCCTCAGATGTGAGCAGTTTTTCTTCCATCTCACTCATCTCCAGGGACAGGCAACTTAAAACAAAAGAGGAATCATTAAATGGCTACCCATCCTCTCGCCCTGCCCTCAAGAGCGAGCAGTTTACCTTATCAGTTACCCTCAGTCGCTCCCCATATGAGCCACCAAATGCCGCTGTCTGGCTGGGCACAATCAGAATCCACTTGTCAAAAGAACCTAACTTTATTTTTAGAACCACACACGCCAAGCAAAACAGCCTCTCAGGAAAAATCCTCAGAACCCCAACTCCCAACACCAGCTTCCCAAAAGCCTCTCCCTCCCACACAAGCCTCTATCCACTTCTCACAATCCTCCTGCTCTTGAGGCAGATTGGCTGGGTCACGTGGGCAGAGCCAAAAAAGTCCCCCAATGAGCAGCTCCATGGTCTGAATGGGCAGGGAAACAGCCCAATAAGCATCACCGCAGAGGAGCCAATCAGCTAGATGTTGCTGGGGCTGCTGTGAGCCAATCATAAGCTGGAAGTCTGAAAGGCGGGGAAACATCTCAATGAGCATCTCCAATGAGCATCACCACAGAGGAGACAATGAGCTAGAAGTTGCTAAGGCCGCTGTGAGCCAATCATCAGCCTGCAGCTGAAAGTTTGCTGGCACCTGGAAGTTTGCTGTGGCCCCTTCGGCTGTGACTATCAACAGGATACGTATGCACCATTCACTGAAGTTAGTTTTCAGTAATAGAAAACAAATATGAATTTCAGGTGGATGAATATTTCTGAAAATAATCTTGTGAAAAGTTGATTATAAATCCACATACTTGAACATGAATGAATTTAGGGAGTGTAAATAAGACACATATATTTCATATTTTGAAAAATCTGGAGAGTTTGTATGTGTGTATACACACACACACACACACACAAATTTTAAAATGTAGCAACATATATGCCAATCGAAATTCACCATGAAATATACATCATTCACAGATCTAAAAATATTCAATTTACTTAACAGGGATTTATGTATAATGTTGTTCTCCTAGGAAGCTCACCCATAGGTTCAATTTTCAGTTCCAACAGCATCTAGGAGGAGTGATCTCTTCTCAAAATTTGTATCTGCCAAATCACCTACCGCACAAAAATATACACGTGATGAAAGGTAGGATTCTTTATGTGCATATAAAATAGATGTGCTGAATAGGATACAGAGAAAGGGAGACAGGAATTCACATATTTGTTAACTTTAAAAACACATGGAGGACTATTTCAATTAAAAATTGACTAGAATTATAACACCTACTTGCAAAAGGCAAGTCCAAATATATACCATGCCTTCTCTGAACAGCTTCTATTTCTTTTCTGTTAGGATTCTTTTTCTCCATCATATTAGGATTAGTAGTCAGATTCTAGTACAGTATGGGTTAGTGTCAGGGATTCAGTATTTCAAATGGAAAATAGGAAAATGAATCCAATGTGTATGCAAACATATGCTAAACAAAAATCTTTCCACTCTCATCCAGAAAAATGCCTTGACATTACCTTCACCCCAAGTAAGACACAATTAGAGGAGAAGAATTAGAAAATCTGTTAATACATATCTGGAATGGAAAATGCTCAGGAGTTCACAACCTTGAAGGTGGTAGAGGAGTTTCCAAAAGTAAGGGAAAGGGTAAACACTCCAGAAACATGGAGCTCTGCTTGCCTAAAGACTTCTTGAGAAACTGCCTCTGAGGTTGGGCACTTGAAATATACGTTGTTGTCAGAAGCTTTAGCTTTCTTTGTAGTGAGACTATCAAAGCTGGGTCTTCATCTATGTGACCTGGAGGATGTTGTTTCTTATTTTCCTAATGAACATGTGGCAGCAGTTCTGAATTCTCTCTTTGTAGGTAAACTGTGGCAACTTGGGGCTAAGTGTCTCCCTGTTTGGACTGTGAACCCAGTTGGTAATCCTCCAGTTTTCGTGGTGTTTCTTGCTGCTGCACTTGGAGTTTTGTATTTGCTTCTTGAAATACAAGGATTTCAACTGGGGCACAGTGCTGGAGGGATTTCTGTCACATGTGTTGTGTCAGGGTCTGCATAAAAATGCACCAACCAGGCTTCTATCGCACAGGCTTGCCCCCTTGACCATAGCAACTTGATTCTGAACATTGCCCTGAAAAATCTCCATATAACAAGATGCCTTTACATATAAGGGTCTGCTGGCTGCAGCATGTCAGTCACAAGCCATTTGGAAGCCAATGGCAGATCCACATGGCCCCAACACAGATGTTTTTTCACACACCTGCACATCACTGCTCTAGGCCCCAACTCAGCAGTCTCCAAATTACTGGCATCTCTGTTCTACACCATTCTCATGAAACCAAGTCAATCAAGGCACTGTCTTGTACACTCATGATCAACAGCAGAAGATCCAAAGTTACTCCAGTGCCATCTGGTCATGGGAATTTAAAAAATGTCATGGTACTTATCTAGCCATTTTTAAAGGATGAAGTTGGAGGCACTGTGGGTTTAAATTTATTCAGGAACCATTAAATGTTGAGGAAGTTTATTTCAATGAAAGTTCTGGAGAACTCTCAGAGGAAAGTCTTCCCAAAGAGTGACCAAAAAGTCACATGAAGCCAGGCCCATTGAGGTCTACAATATGAGGTCCATGTGAGTTTTGACTCTCAACTATTGCTGCCAAGTCTTTCAGAATGAAATCATGTGATATCCTGGCTGAGATTCCCAGTGTTCTGTGGAAAGCTACCCTGGTCCAAGATCTCAGTTTCCAAGAGGGACTCTCATGCATGGCCTCCTAAAACCCCAACACAATTCATGGCAATACTTCTCTGACGTCAGTTCTAGACCTCAGTCTCTAAGGGTATCACACCAGAGTTCAAGCCCAGGTGGACCCAGTCATCACTTCCAACCACCACACAAATAAACACAATTAAAACCAAAACACTCCCACAAGGCCCTCATCCTCTTCCATATAGACACTAATCATAACCTCTTGCTGGAGTTTTCCATGAGGGGCGCAGCCCAAGACAGTGTTCAAAAGAGCTCCCTTGCCACTTATTTTCCTAAAGTCAGCGTGGTTTTTTACCATTTTTGTTTTGGATACACACATGGAATCTTTCTTTAGATCCATGAGGTGCTGAGAATCTAAGCCACAGCATAACACAGGGCCAAGAGGGTGAATCAGACACATCCTTATCCTAAGCAATTAAACAAAGAGCGACAGGTGATGCGCATGCATTTCCATTTGAAAACAGTTTTCATCAGTCTTCCCAAATGGGTGGACTGAGGCAAAGACCTCCTGACATTCAGGTCAACAGAACAATATGTAAGCAAAAGGCCAAAAGAAGGGTTTTTCCACTGAGACATTACTGGTCACACTGATATCTGTGTTTTCTGAGATGCTCCCATTTCCTTCAGCTATCCAGTACATGGCCATGTCACAGAGCTTGGAGGGGTACATATCTTGGACACAAATCCATAAGACTATTTTGGAGAGTGGCCAGAATTTAGGAAGAAAACATGAACTTAGGAATTTAGTAGGTGTTGCACATCTATAAGACAAGCCACAGTCCATTAATAAATCAGGCAGGATGAATGCTGGGAAGCTTCCTAATAGACAGGACACATCCTTGATGCATTCTCTTTTCTAATGTCTTCAACCATGGACACAGTGGAATACATAGATAAAGAAACACTCACCTTGTCAAACGACCTACTATAAAGAGTCCACACCAAACCAAAAAAAACCCGCCTTCTCCACCTATTCTCAGAAGATGAGACAGAACCAAAAACTCACACCCACACCCACAAAGGCACCTCCTTTCCCCAAGTAGGTCTGTGACTATATAGTGTGTCCTCTGAATGGTGGGCCATACTATGTTACCCCAAAATGGCCTGTCTTGTCTCAGATCTGTTTTCTTTGGCCAACTCTGTGAAGTTGTGAGGATCCATTGGTGAGCCACTTTCTGCTTTCTCAGGAAGGGCCCCTCTTCAGAGCTTTCCTGGCATTTGGCCATCCTCACATCAGTAGGTACCAAGAAAGACTGACTCTGTCCTTGGTAAATCCAAACAAGTGAGACCACTGGGACTGGTACTGGGACTGGCTCTGTGTGCCTGGTTTCTTGGATCCCAAGTTCAGAGATTCCATCACCAAGAAAGTGAGGTAGGTCACTTCCTTCAGGAACTGAATGAGGTCACAGCCTTGGCAACCACTTTGTCCTAACAGATGCTTCCAAGGGTCCCATGAGATGGAGGCTGCACCTACTTCCTCTGACATTTTCATCAGTTAGAATGGTATATCAACCATAGGTACTGGGGAACAGCTCTCCACAGAGGCTTGGTTTGGTCCATCTTCTCTACATTAAGAAGAGAGATTCTGATTAAGACACAACCCTTTATCCTGACCATGTTTTTTTTGCCATGGAAGATGACTTTTGCCCTCTCAGGTCGTTCATAGCATCCTACACATTCTCCAGGGATTATTTCTACATGGACCTTTGAGGTTCTCAGCAGGTGGAAGATCCATACATTCCTGTATTGTAATACCAACTCTGTCTCTGCTCTTCTGTAAAGTTAGATTGAGGAACAGTGTATGGTTAGGATTAATAACATGTTCAATATGGGTTAGGAATCATTCTGCTTGATGAACAATGTTATTGGAAACCTGCGATATTTACATGAAAATATAGGTGAAATATAAGTATTGAAATATAAATCTAGGTAAGATTTGAATCCTAGAAGGGAATTTGGCCTTTGAGTGGGATACTTAGCTTTGAATTATGTTCTGCACATATGTCTCAGATAAATTGATATGCAATGGCATAGATCCTTGTACCTTCGATGATTGAATGTAGAAGAGAGCATCCAGTTAAAAAAGGGATTTTTGCTAGGATTAGGAATATAGTCGGTAGGATTACGAAGAAGATTGAGTATAGAATTTGGACCAAAAGTTCTTTAGCAATAGGGTTTCTGGTAGAGATTGAATATAAATGTCAGCACATGTGAAGAGTCAGTCACAATGATGAACTGGGGAAAAAAGTAGGAAAGCAGATGTGAATAGAGAGTAGGAAATCAGGCAAATTATAAAATGAGTGAGAGGTTTAGACAGTTTCAACAGGGTGAGATTGAAAATGTAGTCTTAGGAAGAAACACATATGTAATCACCAATAGGATTGACATTTGAGAGCATTAGGCAACCTGGACATGGATGTTTTTAGTAATCCATGTTCACTTTCCATTTAGGCTTTGGGACAGTCATAAGTGTGACCTTTGCATTTTGTGTCCAGAATATTACTGTGATAAAATGTATATGTAGATCAGTTGACATGCATATTTTTTCCACCATTTCTGGGAGCAATATTTTGAAGATATAGAAATTATTATTGGGAGTACACAGAGGTGTACCATGTGTCTATCAATATATAGACAATGCATGAATAGACCATACTGTGAATAAATGATATAACTGGTTTCACTTTGAATAATGGATTGAATTGATATCTGAAAGTATACAAGAAATCTTTTATTGATGTACAATCATTCATTTAAACCAGTTTTACATCTAATGGTAATATTAGTGTTATGTTTTATCATGACGGGTGTGTCAGTTTTGCTTCAAAAGTGATAATGGAAATCGAAAATAATGTGTTTGGAAAGAAGTGTCACAAAAAGAGAAGTCAAGAAACATGGAGGAATACATGTGTTCTGAAGCAAAAGTGATTGAAAGCAAAACAAATGTGTATATATTTGCTAAATTGTGGATGAAATATACATCCTATGATGTGCATTAACTGGAGAAATAGTAATGTACCAGTGTTGAATAAAAATGAACGTCAAAATACACATTATATCACATAGGAATCTTCTTGCATTGATGTTAAACTGGGTCAGTTACTGTATAAGTATTAGAATTTTATTTTGGTGTTATAATACAATTTATTTTAGCACTAGCATGCCACAGAATGTAGAAGAAAGAGCAATGGATTTTTAGTTATAACACTAATAATCTAGCATTTAATGATTATTTTGGGGAGTCTAGAATTTACATAAGGCTATGAAACATAATTTTTTGTATTTAACATTCATAAAATCTTGGAATTTTGGTAATATTTCTCCTTTTTTTATTTTTTCAGTTGTTGATAGACCTTCATTTTATTTATTCGTATGTGGTGCTGAGAATATAACCCACTGCCTCACACATGCTAGACAAGCATGTTAACACTGAGTCACAAACCCAGCCCCTCCACTTTTATCTTTTCATCAAACACTCCTCTCCCTCTTCTTTACTCACTTTCTTCCTCATTTTCCCCCTTCTCTCTCTTCCTTTTTCATTTTCCCTCCATAAGTATTTTTCTCTCATAGCATTACAAACAGTACTATGCTATGAAATTTACATTTAAAACTCTTTTTTATAGTCATTCTTTTTTCTTGAGAAAATTTAAAAATTATAACCACCTGATAAATATATTACAATACATTTATTATGCATATGTATCTATATTCATGCATATGTGTTACATATATATATATATATATATATATATATATATATATATATATATACATATATATTTAAAAGTACTTTGATTAGCCTGTTAGAAATAATATAGACCAAGTCTTTCTTAATTCTCAAGTCTTCCAGAATTAACATCTTACAGTGAAAATCAAATAAACATATTTAAGTAAACAGGTATCATTCTTATTTATCAATACTGATAATTTAAGGTTTTTATATCACATTTAGCTGTAATATGGCATATTAACTCTTTTGAATTAGAGAATTTTTTTTTGAACAACCTATTATTTAAGGACCATATGCACTGACATTTTAAATGGCTTTCTTGTGATTTCACTTTCTATCAATTGCATATTAATAGCCAAATACTTATTTTAGTAATTTTCATATTCATAATTGATATAAAGTCAATTGATTAATTCTTTTTGTAAGGAGTTACTAATTACAGTAGGGACAGTATTAATAATTCTAAATCTTTATAAAAATGGTACAAAAATATTTTCCTGCAAAATTATGTATAATTGCATGCTCTAAATGTTTGATTGTTGATACATATAATAAAGAGCTTTTGATGAGTCTCTTCCCCAGTAAAACAGAAAATGCAAAGATATAGTTGGGTATGTATGTCCAAACAAACATATGGAAAAATACACATTATCATCTAGAAACTATTAAATAAAAGATGAAAAGAACAATCCAACACATTGTACCAACTTGTCAGATGAGGTAGTATTCTGGAAGAATAGCCTAAGTCTAGACCTGGTCCATGTCAAAATATTCACAAAAAAATAAAATATGAAAAATATAGGAAATGCTATGAGTTTTTCTTGAAGGTAAGTGGATTATCCTTTAATCTCAATTATGTGCATTTTTAAAAGCCAGTTTTCTGGTAAAATAAATTTGTGATAGTTACAAGTACACAAAACAAAGTTTCTGCTTAGCAAAATGAATGCATCTCAACTCTTTTTTAGCTGATTTCTTCCCACTCAACTTTAAACCTTTATTTATTTATTTTTTATTGGTTGTTCAAAACATTACAAAGCTCATCCTATATCATCTTTCATACATTTGACCTAATTGGGTTATGAACTCCCAATTTTCCCCAAATACGAGTTGCAGAATCACATCGGTTACACATTCACATTTTTACATAATGTCATATTAGTGACTGTTGTATTCTGCTACATTTCCTATCCCCTACTATCCCCTA
Source organism: Callospermophilus lateralis (assembly GCF_048772815.1). Taxonomy (NCBI): domain Eukaryota; kingdom Metazoa; phylum Chordata; class Mammalia; order Rodentia; family Sciuridae; genus Callospermophilus; species Callospermophilus lateralis. The sequence goes on from NW_027514481.1 coordinate 287,360, forward strand.
CTATACCCCCTCCCATCCCCTCCCATCTTCTTTCTCTACCTCATCTGCTGTTGTTCACTTCTCTCCCTTGCCCCACCTTTCCCCAATTTTCCCTACCCCATTGTTTGAAGATGCTATCCTACTTCCATTGCATGCTTTTAGCCCCTTTTTCAAATATAAGAAAGTTGTAATTTTGAGGATTGGTTTCTGTGTCCTCTATTCTGTACCATTGTTCCACCTGTCTATTTTGTTACCAGTACCACGCTGTTTTTGTTACTATTGCTTTTAGTACAGTTTGAACTCTGGTTTCACTATACCTCCAGATTCATATTTTCTGTTTAGAGTTGCTTTTGCTATTCTGGGTCTTTTGTTTTTCCATCTTCTAAGATCTTCTTCTCTCTCTCTCTTTAGGGTTCTGTAGTTTTCAGTATATAAAACTTTCACGTCTTTTGTTAGGTTGATTCCCAAGTATCTTATTTTATTTGAGGATATTGTGAATGGAGTGGTTTTCCTCATTGCCATTTCAGAAGTTGTGTTGCTGACATACAGGAATGCCTTTCATTTATGCGTGTTAATTTTATATTCTGCCACTTTGCTGAATTCATTTATTAACTCTAGCCGTTTCATTGTAGACCCTTTGGGGTCTGTTAAATATATTTTCATGACATCTGCAAATAGCGATAATTTAAATACTTCTTTTCCTATTTTTATGCCTTATTTTCTTTTGTCTGTCTAATTGTTCTGGCTAGCATTTCAAGAACTAAATTGAATAGAAGTGGTGATAGAGGGCATCCCTGTTTTGTTCCAGATTTTAGAGGGAATGCCTTCAGTTTTTCCACATTTAGGATGATGCTAGCTTGAGGTTTAGCATATATAGCTTTTACAATGTTGAGGTAAGTTCCTGTTAGCCCTAGTTTTTCTAGTGTTTTGAACATAAAGTGATGCTGAACTTTGTCAAATATTTTTTCTGCATCTATTGAGATGATCATATGGTTCTTGTCTTTATGTCTATTGATGTGGTGAATGGCATTTATTGATTTCCGTATATTGAACAAGCCTTGCATCCCAGGGATGAATCTTACTTGATCATGGTGCACAATTTTTTTGATATGCTTTTGTATTCGATTCGCCAGGATTTTATTGACAAGTTTTGCATCGAAGTTCATTAGAGATATTGGTCTGTAGTTTTCTTTCTTTGAAGTGTCTTTGTCTGGTTTCGGGATCAGGGTGATTTATCCTCATAGAATAAATTTGGAAAAGCTCCTTCTTTTTTTTTTTCTTTAAATAGCTTGAAAAATATTGGTATTAATTCTTCTTTAAAGGTTTTGTAGAACTCCGCTGTATACCCATCCGGTCCATGGCTTCTTTTGGTTGGTAGTTTTTGATGGCTTCTTTCATTTCTTCCTTTGTTATTGGTCTGTTTAAATTGCGTGTGTCTTCCTGACTCAATCTGGGCAGATCTTATGACTTAAAAAATTCATCGATATCTTCACTATCTTCTATTTTATTGGAATATAGTGTTTCAAAATACTTTCTAATTATCTTCTGTATTTCTGTAGTGTCTGTTGTGATATTGCCTGTTTCATCCCGTATGTTAGTAATTTGAGTTCTCTCTCTTCTTCTCTTCATTAGCATGGCTGTGGGCCTGTCAATCTTATTTATTTTTTCAAAGAACCAACTTTTAGTTTTATCAAATTTTTAAATTTTTTTTGTTTCAATTTTGTTGATTTCTGCTCTAAATTTAATTATTTCTTGTCTTCTACTACATTTGCTGTTGTTTTGCTCTTCCTTTTCTAGGTTTTTGAGGTGTAGTGTGAGTTCATTTATTTGTTGATTTTTTTCTTTTTTTGAGGAAAGAACTCCAAGAAATGAACTTCCCGCTTAAACTGCTTTCATTGTGTCCCATCGATTCCGGTATGTTGTGTCTGTATTGTCATTTGTCTCTAAGAATTTTTTTTATCTCCTCCATTATGTCTTCTGTAACCCATTGATCATTCAGTAGCATGTTGTTCATTTTCCATGTGATGTAGGATTTTTCCTTCCTTCTTTCATCATTGATTTCCAGTTTCATTCCATTATTATCAGATATAGTGCATGGTATAATCTCCATGCTTTTATATTTACTAAGAATTGCCCTATGGCATAATATATTGTCTATCTTTGAGTAGGATCCATGTGAAACTGAGAAGAACGTGTATTCACTTGATGATGGCTGATATATTCTATATATGTCGTTTAAGTCTAGGTTACAAATTGTGCTGTTGAGTTTGATAGTTTCTTTATTCAGTTCTTGTCTAGAGAATCTGTCTAATGCTGAGAGTGGTGTCTTGAAGTCACCCATAATTATTGTGTTGTAGTCTATTTGGCTATTGAACTTGAGGAGAGTTTGTTTTATGAACATTGCAGCTCCATTGCTTGGTGCATACAAATTCATAATTGTTATGTCTTGTTGGTGGATGGTTTCTTTTAACAGAATATAGTGTCCTTCTTTATCCCTTTTGATTAACTTAGGTTTGAAGTTGATTTTATTCCACATGAGTATGGCCACTCCTTCTTGCTTCTGAGGGCCATGTGAGTGGTATGATTTTTCCCAACCTTTTACCTTCACACTCTGTATGTCTTTTCCTATCATATGAGTCTCCTTAAGGCAGCATATTGTTGGATTTATTTTTTTTTTGATCCAGGTTACTAGCCCATTCTCTTGATTGGTGAATTTAGGCCATTAACATTTAAGGTTACAATTGAAATATGATTTGTTCTTCCAATCATGTTTATTTATTTATTATGTTTTAGTTTGGCTAGTTTTTACTTTTTTGGTTATTTTCCTCCCCCTTTACTGAGATAACTCCTGCTGTTAGTTTTCGGCACTATTTATCAATTCCTCTTCTTGTAGTATTTTGCTCAAAATGCTTTGCAGTGCTGGTTTTCTGGCTGCGAATTCTTTTAGCTTTTGTTTATTGTGAAAGACTTTAATTTTGTTTTCAAATCTGAACCTTAATTTTGCTGGATACAGTATTCTTGGTTGGAATCCATTATTTTTCAGCATTTGAAATACATTGTTCAAGGATCTTCTCGCTTTCAAAGTCTGTGATGAAAAATCAGTCATTAACCTAATTGGTTTTCCCCTGAATGTAATCTGCCTCCTTTCTCTTATAGTGTTTAATATTCTCTCCTTGTTCTGTATGTTGGCTATCTTCATAATTATATGTCTTGGAGTTTGTCTATTATGATTTTGAATGTTTGGGGTCCTGTAGGCTTCCAGGATTTGACAATCCGATCCATCTTTCATCTCTGGGATGTTTTCTAGAATTATTTTATTTAATATGTTCTCCATTCCTTTGGTTTGAATCTCTATGCCTTCTTCTATCCCAATGACTCTCATTTTTTATGACATCCAATATCTCTTGAATAGATTGCTAGTGGGATTTAAGCCTCTCTTCTGTGTTGATTATATTCTTTTCAAGTTGATAAACTTTGTCTTCATTATCTGATATTCTGACTTCTGCTTGATCTAGTCTATTTGTAATATTCTCGTTTGAGTTTTTAATTTGGTTAATACTTTCCTGCATTTCTAGTATTACTGTTTGATTTCTTTTAAGATCTCTATCTCCTGGTAAAGCTCGTTGTTTGCCATTTGAGTTTGTTTGTTTAATTCATTTTCAAAATATACTTTTATTGCTTGGACTTGCTGCCTCATGTCTTCTCTAATATTCCTTTCCATCTGAGTTAGGTATGCCTTAAGTTCTTTCCCTATCCCTGTTTCTGATGCTTCTAGGTCCTCCTGTAGAATTAAGTTGTCCTGCATTGTTTGTACTCCTTTCTTTCCCTTGTTTTTTCATGATGCTCATGTTACTTTCCAGCTCTATTTGATTGCTGTGTTTCTGTTTTATTCTATAGATTTGTTTCGGTGTTGTGTATCTCTGTTGTCTCTCCTTTGTGTTGGTAGACTATGCCTGCTAAAGTGGATTCTACTTGTAGGGAATTCCGAAGGCCGAGCTCCAGTGACGTCACCCCTCTGCTTTGGCGGGCCCAGGCTCCTTGCCGAAATGTTCGAATACGGGGATGGAACTGGACTGTCTCCAGTTGGTTTCAGCTCTAGGTCACTGGCGGGTGGGCAATCACTAGCCACCCAGTGGCGCAGTCGGTCTCCTGCGCGCCGGTGTTCTCCAGACGCCCAGTCACGCGGACAGCAGGTGGACTGTCACCTGCGCTTCTGTGTTCTCCAGCTTCCCAGTCACAAGAGCCTGGCCTCTAGTCCCCTGGTTTCTCCTGCTAGTCCTGGTTTCTCCTGCTAGACTAGATTTCCCCTGAGTGATGCTTCTCTGCAGTTCAATCTGTATTCTGGGCCTGTCATTTGTTGGGTGTGGAGGGTGTCTATTGGAACCCAGACACTCTATTGTTTTGAGGATCAGTCAGACCGGATCTCCGGTTGCACATTTGGCTCGTTTTTCAGACCCAATTACCAGATCTCAGTGCTAAAAATCTTTCTTATAGGTTTTGGTGCACCCCCATTTTGCTGTAAGTTCTTAACAAGATAGTTTTTTGTGGTTCTATCTCGTTATTCACCTGTGCAGTGGCGCGTTACACTGGGTGTGATGCACTCTATTCGTGGCCATCAGGCAATGATGAAATATTATGATTTGTATGCAGCATTTACTGAAGTTAGTTTTCAGTATTAGGAAACAAATATGTATTTCAGGTGAATGAATAATCTGAATTTCTGAGAATAATCTTGTGAAAAGTTGATTATAAATCCACATACGTGAATATGAATGATTTTAGGGAGTGTATACTAAGACACATATATTTCATATTTTGAAAAATCAGGAGAGTGATATATATATATATATATATATATATATATATATATATATATATACAGAAACACACTCACAGACATTAAAAAGTAGCAATATATATGCCAATCGAAATTCAAAATGAAATATATAGCCTTCACATATCCAAAAAAATACATTTTACTGAAAATGGATTTATGTATAATGTTGTTCAACTAGGAGGCTCACCCATAGGTTGAAATTTCAGTTCCAAAAGGGTTTAGGAGGAGTGATCTCTTCTCACAATTTGTATCTGCCAAGTCAGCCACCTCAGAAGAAAGTCTGTGTGATGCCAGGTAGTATTGTATATGAGCATATAAAAATACATGTGCTGAATAGGTGACAGAGAAAGGGGAGAGGAATTCACATATTTGTTAACGTTAAAAACACATGGAGAAATATTTCAATAAACATTGACTATATTTATAACTCCAACCCCATATAATGCAAAAGGGAAGTCCAAGTATACACCATGCCTTCTCTGAACTGTTTGTATATCCATTCTGTTAGGGTTACTATTCTCCATCATATTAGGATTAGTAGTCAGAGTCTAGTAGGTTATAGATTAGTGTCAGAGATTCAGTATTTCGAATAGAAAATAGGAAAATAAACCCATTGTGTTTGCAAATATGTGTGATACAAAAATCTTCCCACTCTCATTCAGAACAATGCCTTGACATTACCTTCTCCCCTAATAAGACACAATTAGAGGAGAAGAGTTAGAAAATCTGTGAATACATATCTGGAATGGAATATTCTCGGTGTTCACAAGCTTGGAGGTGGTAGAGGAGTTTCCAAAAGTAAGGGACAGGGTAAACACTCCACAAACATGGAGCTCTGCAGGCCTAAAGACATCTTGAGAAAATGCCTCTGAGTTTGGGCACTTAAAATGTATGTTGTGGTCCGAAGCTTTAGCTTCCTCTATAGTGAGAGCATCAAAACTGGTCTGCATCTATGTGACCTGGGGGACATGGTATCTTATTTTCCAATGAACATGAGGCAGCAGTGCTGAATTCTCACTTTGTAGGTAAACTGTGGCAACTGGAGTCTAAGGGTCTCTCTGTGTGGACTGTGAAACTAATTGATCATGCTCTACTTTTCTTAGTAGAGCACTGGGAGTTTGTTATTTGCTTCACAAATACAAGGAGTTCAACTTGGTCAGAGTGCTGGAGGGAGTTCTGTCACATGTGGTGCCTCAGGGTCTGCAGGAGAATGCACCAGTCAGGCTTCTATTTCACATAATTTGCCCCCTTGACCATAGCATCCTGATTCTGAACATTGCCCTGAAACCTCTCCATATAACAAGATGCCTTTACATATAAGGGTCTGCTTGCTGCACCATGTCAGTTACAAGCCATTTGGAAGCCAATGGCAGATCTACATGGCCCCAACACAGATGTTTTATCACACACCTGCCCACCACTGTTCTAGGCCCACTACTCAGCAGGCTCCAACTTACTGGCATCTCTGTTCTACACCATTTTTAAGAAACGCAGTCAATCAAGGCACTGTCTGGTATACTCATGATCAGCAACTGGACATCAAAAAGTTCTCCAGTGCCACCTGCTCATGAAAATTTCAAAAATTCCATGGTATTTCTCTAGCCATTTTTCAAGGATGAAGTTGGAGGCACTATGATTTTCAATTCACTCAGGAGCCATTAAATGTTGAGGAAGCTCATTTCAATGAAAGCTCTGGAGAACACTCACAGGCAAGGATTCCCAAAGGGTCCCCAAAAGGTCACATGAAGGCAGGCCCATTGAGGTCTGCAATGTGAGATCATGTGTGTTTTGCCTCTCAACTATGGCTGCCAAGTCTTTCAGAATAAAATCATGTGATATTCTGGCTGAGATTCCTCGTGCCTTGTGGAAAGCCTTTCTGGGCACAGATCTCAGTTTCAAAGGGCGACTGTCATTCATGGCCTCCTAAAATCCCAACACAACTCATGGCAATAATTCTCTGAAGTCAGTTCCAGAACTCAGTCTCTAAGGGGAATCACACCAGAGTTCAAGACCAGGTGGAGCCAGTCATCTTTTTCAACCACCACACAAACTTCCAAAATTAAAACCCAAACACTCCCACAAGGCCCTCATCTTCTTCCATATAGATACTCATTATAAACTCTGGCTGGAGGTTTCCATGAGGGATGCAGAACAAGACACTGTCCAAAGTTAGCTCCCTTGCCCCTCATTTGCCTAAAGTCGGGGTGGCCTGAACACCTTCCTGTGAACCTAGAGTGATCAAATAGTGTGCCGTTAATACTGCTCTGCTTCTCCAATTTGAGGACGACTGACTGTGGGGTTTAGATTCTTTATGTGAATTGGAAGCATGAGAAAATGCAAACACCTTTGGGCTTGCCTCTCCTTGGCTTTGAAGAATGCATTTGACCCAAAGAATCCCTCTTCTCACTTGATGGAGGTCAGGAACCTTACAGAGGAAGGCAAGAGACTTCATCCGCAATGACTGCTCTTTTGATCATTTTGGTTTTGGATGAACACATGGGATACATCAGGTGCTGAGAATCTAACCACAGCCTCACACAGGGCCAAAAGGCTGTTTCAGACAAATCCATTTCCAAAGCAATTAAGCAAAGAGCTACAGGTGATGTCCATTCATTTCCATTTGAAAACTTTTTTCTTCAGGCTTCACAAAGAATTGGCCTGTGGTAAATACCTTCCTGATATTCAGGGCAACAGAACAATAGGTAAGCAAAAAGCCCAAATCAGGGTTTCTCCACTGAGACTTTCCTGGTCACACTAGCTACCCACTACATGGCCATATAACAGAGCTTTTAGGTGGTAAATATCTTGGACACAAAACCATGAAGCTATTCTGCAGAGTGTCCAGAATTCAGAAAGAAAACAGAAACTTATGAAGATATCAGGTGTTGCCCTTTGATAACAAAAGCCACAGTCCATTTATAAATTGGGCAAGATGAATGCTGGGAGCTTTCTACTAGACAGGACACATCCTTTGATGCATTCTTATTTCTAATGTCTACAACCACGGACACAGTGGGATACACAGACATAGAAGCACTCGCATTGCAAAACGACTAACTAGAAACAGTCCACGCCAATCCAAACAAACAGTCTTTCCTACCTATTCTCAGAACATGAGACAAGACCATGAACATACACCCACACCCACAAAGGCACCACCTTTGCTCCAAGTAGTTCTGTGATTACCCAGAGTGTCCTCTGAATGGTGGGCCATACTATATTCCCCCCAAATGGCCTGTCCTGTCTCAAATCTGGTCTCCTTGGCCAATTCTGTGAAGTTGTCATTAGCCATGGGTGAGCCACTACCTGCTTTCTCAGGAAAGGCCCCTCTTCAGAGCTTTTCTGGCATTTGAACATCCTCACATCTGTAGGCACTAAGAAAGACTGACTCTGTCCTTGGTAAATTGAAGCAAGTGAGACCACTGGGCCTGGGACTGCGACTGGCTCTGGGTGCCATTCTTCCTGGATCCCAAGTTCAGAGAGTTCCATCACAAAGGAAGTGAGGTGAGGTCACTTCCTTCAGAAACTGAATGAGGTCACTGCTTTGGCAACAACTTTGTCCAAATAGTTACTTCTAAGGGCCCATGAGATGGAAGCTGTTCCTACTTCCTGTAACACTTTCAAAAGTTAGAATGGTATATCAACCATAGGCACCTGGGAACACCTCTTCATACAGGCCTGGTTTGGTCTATCTTCTCTACATGAAGTTGATAGAGGCTGATACAGACACATCCCTTCATCCTCACCAGGTTGTTTGCCATGGAAGATGACTTTTGCTCTCTTGGGAACTTCACAGCTGCCTACATCTTCTCCAGGGATTATTTCTACATGGACCTTTGATGTTCTCAGCAGGTGGAAGATTCCCTACATTCTGGTATTTAAAGAGAAACTCTGTCCCTCCTCTTCTGTAAAGTTAGATTGAGGTAACAGTGTATATTTAGGGATAATAACATGTTCGATTTGGGTTAGGAATCTCTCTGCCGGATGAATAATGGTATTGGGAACCTGTGATATTTACAAGAATATATAGGTGAAATATAAGTATGAAAACAGAAATGTAGGTAAGATATGAAGCCAGAAGGGCATTGGGCCCTTGAGTGGGATACTTAGGTTTGAATTATGTTCTGCACATGTGTCTCAGATGAATTGATATAAAATGGCATAGGACCTTTTACCTTGAATGATTGATTGTTGAAGAGAACATCGAGTTAAAAAGTGATAGTCAGTAGGATTAGAAAGATAGTCAGTAGGTTTATAAAGAAGAGTGAGTATAGGATTTGGACCAAAAGTTCTTTAGCAATAGAGTTTCGGGTAGAGAGTGAATGTAAATGTCAGCATATGTGAAGTATGAGTCACAATGATGAACTAGGGAAAATATGTAGGAAAGCAGATATCAATAGAGATATTAGGAAATCAGGCAAAGTGTAAAGTGAGTGATAGAATTAGACATTTCCAACAGGCTTGAGGTTGAATATATAATCTTAGGAAGAAACAAATATGTAGTCATCAATAGGATTGACATTTGAGAGCATTAGGTAACCAGGACATGGTTGTTTTTGGTAATCCATGCTCACTTTCCATTTAGGCTTTGATACAATCATGAGTTTGACCTTTGCTTTTTGTGTCCAGAATATTACTGTGATAAAATGTATATATAGATAAGGTGACATCAGTATTTCTTCCACCATTTCTGGGAGCAATATTTTGAAGAGGTACAAATTAGTAATGGGGGGACAAATAGGTGTACACTGTGTTTATGAATATAGAGATAATGCATTAATAGACCATACAGTGAATAAATAACATAACTGGTTCCAACTTTAAATAATGGATTGAATTGAAATGTGAAAATATACAGGAAATTTTATATTGATATGCATACATTCATTCCAACCAGTTTTACATCTAATGGTAATATTAATGTTATAGTTTATCATGAAGAGTGTGTGAGTTTAGCTTCAAAATTGATTATGGAAATCGAAAATAATGTGTTTGGAAAGAAGTCTCATGAAAAGACCAGTCAAGTAACATGGAAGAATTCATGTGTTCTGAAGCAGGAAGTGAAACAAATTCTTATTAATTTGCTAACTTGTGGATGAAATATATGTCCTATGATGTGCAAAAACTGAAGAAATACTAATGAACCAGTGTTGAATTAAAATAAAGGTCAAAATAGACATTAAGTCCCATAGGAATCTACTTGCATTGATGTTAAACTGGGTCTGTTACTGTAGAAATATTAGGATTTGTAAGCACCATTGATTGAAGTTAGTTCTCATACTGGGAAACAAATATGTATTTCAGGTAGATGAATATTTCTGAGAATAATCTTGTGAAAAGTTGATTATAAATCCACATACATGAACATGAATGAATTATTTTATAAAATATTTCATATTTTATAAAATCTGGAGAGTGTGTGTGTGTGTGTATATATATATATATATATATATATATATATATATATATATATATATACAGAAAAACACAAAAATACATTAAAAAGTATCAATATATATGCCAAACGTAATTTATCAGTAATATATATCATCCACAGATGAAAATATATTTATTTTACTGAACATGGATTTATGTATAAATTGTTCTACTGGGAAGCTCACCCATAGTTTTAATTTTCAGTTCCACCAGCGTTTACGAGATCTCTTCTCACAACTTGTTTCTGCCCAGTCAGCCAACTCAAAAAAATGTACGTGTGAGACCACGTAGGATTCTATATTTGCATATAAAAATACATGTGCTGAGTAGGCTACATAGAAAGGAAGACAGGAATTTACATATGTGTTAACATTAAAAACACATGGAGGACTATTTCAATTAAAAATTGAGTAGATTTAGAATACCTACCCTCTATCATGCAAAAAGGAAGTCCAACAATACACCATGCCTGCTGTAAACTGCTTGTATTTTCATTCTGTTTGGGTATTTTTCTCCATCATATTAGGATTAGTAGTCAGAGTCTAGTAGGGTATGAGTTAGTGTCAAGAATTCAGTATTTCAAATGGAAAATTGTAAAATGAATCAATGTGTATGCAAATGTGTGCTACACAAAAATTTTCCCACTCTCATTCAGAACAATGCCTTGACATTACCTTCACCCCAAGTAAGACACATTTAGAGGAGAAGAGATAGACAATCTTTGAATACATATCTGAAATGAAAAATGTTCAGGAGTTCACAACCTTGGAGTTGGTAGAGGAGTTTCCAAAAGTAAGGGACAGTGTAAAATCTCCACAAACATGGAGATTTACCAGCCTAAAGACTTCTGGAGAAACTGCCTCTAGGTTGGGCACTTGAAATATATGTTGTTGTCAGGAGCTTTAGCTTCCTTTCTAGTGAGACCATCAAAGCTTGGTCTGCACATCTGTGACCTGGAGGACATGGTTTATAATTCTCCAATGAACATGAAGCAGCAGTGTTGATTTCTCTCTTTGTAGGTAAACTATGGCCACTGGGTCTAAGTGTCTCCCCATGTAGACTGCTAAGCCATTAGGTCATCCTCCACTTTTCAAAACGTTTCTTGATACTGCACTCGGAGTTTGGTATTTGCTTCATGAAATACAAGGAGTTCAACTGGGACAAAGGGCTGGAGGAAGTTCTTTCACGTGTGGTGGGTCAGGGTCTGCAGGAGAATGCACCAACAGGGCTTGTATACCACATAGGTTGCTCCCTTGACCATAGAAACCTGATTTTGAACATTGCCCTGAAACCTCTCTATATAACCAGATGTCTTTACATACAGAATCTGCTGGCTGCACCATGTCAGTCTCAAGCCATTTGGAAGCCAATGGCAGATCCACATGACCCCACCACAGATGTTTTATCACACACTTGCTCACCACCGCTCTGGGCCCATTACTCAACAGGCTTCAAATGACTGGCATCTCTTTTCTACACCATTTTCATGAAAACCAGTCAATCAACACACTGTCTGGTACACTCATGATCAGCAACTGGACATCCAAATGTTCTCCAGTGCCACCTGGTCAAGGAAATTTCAAAAATTTCATGGTATTTATCTAGCCAATTTTCAAGGATGAAGTTGGAGACACTGTGGGTTTCAATTCATTCAGAAATTATTAAATAGTGAGGAAGCTCATTTCAATGAAAGCTCTGGAGAACTCTCACAGGCAAAGCTTCCCAAAGAGTGGCCAAAAGGTCACATGAAGCCAGGCCCATTGAGGTCTACAATTGAGGTCCATGTGTGTTTTGACTATCAAATATGTCTGACAAGTTTTTCAGAATAAAATTGTGTGATATCCTCCTGAGATTCCCAGTGCTCTGTGGAAAGCGACACTGGGCCTAGATCTCAGTTTCCAAGGGTGACTCTCATGCGTGGCCTCCTAAATCCCAACACAATTCATGGCAATATTTCTCTGAGGTAAGTTCCAGAACTCAGTCTCTAAGGGGAATGACACCATAGTTCAAGCCCAGTTGGATCCAGTCATCTCTTCCAACCGCCACACGAATGACCACAATTAAAACCAAAACACTCCCACATGGCCCTCATCTTGTTAAATATAGACACTCATCATAAACTCTGGCTGGAGGTTTCCATGCGGGACGCATCCCAAGACAGTGTCCAAAATATTCTCCCTTGGCCCTCATTTGCCTAAAGTCAGGGTGGCCTGGACACCCTTCCTGTGAACCAGAAGTGATCAAATAGGCCTGCCATTAATACTGCTCTGCTTCTCCAATTTGAGCCCTATTGACTCTCAGGTATAGATTTTTTTTATGTGATTTGGAGTCACGAGAAAACACAAGCACCTCTGCAGGACTTTGAAAAACTCATTTGACCAAAAGGATCCCTGTCTCACTTGATAGAGGTCAGGTACCTAACAGAGGAAGGCAAGAGACTCATCCACAATTACTGAATTTTTGCCATTATGGTTTTGATTGCACACATGGTATCTATCTTTAGATCCATCATGTGCTGAAAATTTAAGCCACAACCTCATACAGGGCTAGGAGGCTGATTCAAACACATCCCTTTCCAAAGCAAAGAACCACAAGTTATTCCCATTTATTTCCATTTTAAAACTGTTTTATTCAGGCTTCACAAAGGGGTGGCCTGAGGCAAAGACCTTCCTGACATTCAGGGCAACAGAACAATAGGTAAGCAAATGAACCAAAATATGGTTTCTTCACTGAGCGTTTACTGGTCACAATGATGTCTGAGTTTTCTAAGATGTTCCCATTTCCTATAGCTATCAAGTACATGGCCATGTCACAGAGCTTGGGGGTGGTATGTATCTTGGACACAAAACTATGAGGCTATTCTGGAGAGTGGCCAGAATTCAGGAAGAAAACAGGAACTTAGGAAGTTAGTAGGTGTTGCCCATCCATAAGGAAACCCACAGTCCATTCATCAACTAGGCCTGATGAATGCTGGAAAGTTTTCCACTAGACAGGACACATACATTGATACATTCTCTTTTCAAATGTCTACAACCATGGACAGAGTGGGATACACAGACATAGAAGCACTCGCCTAGTCAAACGACTTTCTAGAAACAGTCCACTCCAATCAAAACAACAGCCTTTCCTACCTATTCTCAGAACATGAGACAAAACCACAAACTCACACCCACACCCACAAAGGCACCTCCTTAACTCAAGTAGGTCTGTGACTATCCGGAGTGTCCTCTGAATAGTGGGCCATACTATGTTCCCTTAAAATGGCCTGTACTGTCTCAGATCTGGTCTCCTTGGCCAACTCTGTGAAGTTGTCAACAGCCAGCGGTGAACCACTACCTGCTTTCTCAGTAAAGGCCCCTCTTCAGAGCTCTTCAGGCATTTGGCAATCCTCATATCAGTAGGTACCAAGGAAGACTGACTCTGTCCTTGGTAAATCCAAACAAGTGAGACCACTGGGATTGGGACTTGGACTGGCTCTCGGTGCCTGGCTTCCTGGATCCCAAATTCAGAGATTTCCATCACCAGGAAAGTGAGGTGAGGTCACTTCCTTCAGGAACTGAATGAGGTCACTGCCTTGGCAACCACTTTGTCCTACCAGATTCATCCAAGGTTCCCATGAGATGGAGGCTGCCACTACTTCCTGTGACACTTTCACAAGTTAGAATGGTATATCAACCATAGGCACCTGGGAACAGCTATCCACACAGGCATGGTTTGATCAATCTTCTCTACATTAAGAAAGGAGAGGCTGATTCAGACACATCCCTTAATACTGACCAGGTTGTTTGTCATGGAAGATGACTTTTGCTCTATTAGGTCCTTCATAGCTGCCTGCAACTTCTCCAGGGTATCATTTCTGCTTGTACCTTTGATGTTCTCAGCAGGTGGAAGAGCCCCTACATTACTGTATTGTAAGACAAACTCTCTCCCGGCTCTTCTGTACAGTTAGTTTGAGGGTACAGTGTATGGTTAGAGTAATAACAGGTTTGATTTAGGTTAGAAATCATACTGAGGAATGAACAATGGTATTGGGAACTCGCGATATTTACGAGAATATATAGGTGAAATATAAGTATGAAAACAGAAATCTAGATAAGATTTGAATCCAAGAAGTGCATTGGGCTGTTGATTGGGATACTTAGCTTTGAATTATATTCTGCACAGATGTCTCAGATAAATTGATATACAATGGCATAGGACCTTGTACCTTGGATGATTGATTGTCAAAGAGAATTTCCAGTCAAAAAGGGATAGTCGGTAGGATTAGGAAGATAGTTGGTAGGTATAGAAAAAAGAGTGAGTATAGGATTTCGAACAAAAGTTCTGTAGCAATAGGGTTTCGGATAGAGAGTGAATGTAAATTTCAGCACATGCAAAGAGTCAGTCACAATGATGAACTCAGGAAAATATGTATGAAAGCAGATATCAATGGAGACATTAGGAAATCAGGAAAAGCATAAAGTGAGGGTTAGTATTAGTCATTTTCAACAGGGTTGAGGTTGAATATATAATCTTAGAAAGCAACAAATATGTAGTCACCAATAGGATTGATTTGCGAGCATTAAGCAACCTGGACATGGATGGTTTTAGAAATCCATGCTCACTTTCCATTTAGGATTTGGTGAAAGGTTAATAAGATAGGTACTTGTCACTTCCTGTTTTTGTGTATACTTAACAAAACACTGTTGAAACCTTGAGGACTGTTTGCTAATTTTTTTCCCAGAATGTGCTGTCCCCGACTGCCAAACTGAGAATGTACACCCTCACCTGTTTGCACGCAAACCGCCCACTCGCCCTGACCCATCAATAAGCTTCCCTCCCTGCCCTCTTCAAGGAAAGTATATAAGCTCTGCTTAAGCTGTTCTCATTGCTCTCTGCTCTATTCAAGTGAGCACTGAGCCCCAGATTGCTAGACTCCCAATAAACCCAGGGTAACTTTTGATGTGGAGGGGACCCCAGTAAACTTTGAAGTGGATACAGGGGCAGTATACTTAGTCCTTAAGGCCCCACTGGGCCCTTTATCAAATAAAAGCTCTCTAGTTCAAAGTGCTAACACCAGTAAATATGGGAATTAGACAACTAAGAAAACCATGGACATGAGGAAAGGAAAAATCCATCACTCCTTCCTAGTAATCCCAGAATGCCTGGCCCCATTGATGGGCAGAGATCTGCTCACCAAGCTCCGGGCCAAAATGACTTTTAACCCCGAAGGCCCCAAAATGATATTTCTAAATCCTTTAGTATAAACTCCTATATTCACGGCTTTAAATATGTCAGTAGAAGATGAACAGCAACTCTTCACACCCCCCAAGACTGATCAAACAGGCAAGGTACCCCAGAAATGGATAACAGATTACCCAGATGCCTGGAAAAAAACTGCTGGGTTAGGACTAGCCATGAAACAACCTCCAAAAACAGTGGAGTTCAAAACCTCAGCCTCCCCAATCAATGTCAAAAAATATCCTCTGAGCAAAAAAGCTAAAGATGGGATAAGGCCCCATATTCAGAAATATCTGGCCTTAGGGTCCTAAGGCCTTGTCAATCATCCTAAAACACTCCCCTGCTACCAGAATAAAAAGCCAGGAGCCGGGGACTATCCCCCATTAAAGACATAAGAGAGACCTAGGACATTCACCGCAGTGTACCTAATCCGTACAATCTGCTTATCACTCTGAACCCAGAGAGGAAATGGTATACTGTTCTGGACTTAAAAGATGCTTTCTTTTGCTTGCCTCTGCATAAATATAGTCAGTTGCTGTTTGCTTGCTAGTGGGTAGACCCAGAAACTGGAACGTGTGGTCAACTAACTTGGACTAGACTCCCCAAAAGTGTTGAAAAACTCCCCCACTCTCTTTGATGAAGCCCTCCAAAGAGATCTCAACAGATTCAGAACTACGCACCCCGAAGTCACCCAGCTTCAATACGTGGATGACCTGCTACTGGCACCCAACACCAAGGATATCTGTGAATCTGGGACCCAAGCAGTATTATGTGAGCTTCCTCAACTCGGGTATAGAGCTTCTTCCTAAAAGGCCCAAATTTGCCAGCAAGAAGTAATCTTCCTGGGCTATTCCTTTAGGGGCAGTAAACGATGGCTCACTGAGCCCAGAAATCAAACGGTTGTGCAGAAACCACCCCCATCTAACAGCAGACAACACAGAGAATTTCTTGGGACTGCTGGGATTTGCAGGTTAAGGATTCCTGTGTTTGGGTCCTTAACTTCTCATTTACACCCGCTGTTAAAGGGAGATGCCCAATTCTAATGGACCCCTGAGATCCAGCAAGCTTTTGATAACATCTAAGGACACTGACACTGTACTCCTCAACTTCACTGAGCAAAGCCTGAAATTTCAGAAAGCCCTACACTACGTTAAAAATGTACATCAGTTCACTCACCTTGGTTCAAAGAAATTGCAGGCATTCCTGAAGGATCAAGAACAGAGTTTTCCACTAACCGACTCACAGTGAAAGGAAATAACTGAACAGGTAAAAAAAAAGCCTGTCGGGTCTGTCAATAGGTTAATGCTTACACTTCCAAGCTTTCTGCAGGAAAGCACCTACGAGGAACCAGACCAGGACAATTCTGGGAAGTGGACTTTACTGAAATTAAGCAAGCATGGTATGGACTTAAATATCTCCTACTCTTTGTAGATATATTTCAGGATGGATTGAAGCCTCCCCCCCAAAAAAAAAAAAAGGCGCAAATGGTGGTCAAGAAGATCCTGAAAGATATTTTTCCAAGGTACGGCCTGCCTAAGGTAATAGGGTCTGATAATGGACCAGCGTTCATGGCCCAGGTAACTCAGGGGTTAGCCAGGACCCTGGGGATTAATTGGAAGTTACATTGTGCTTATAGACCCCAGAGTTCAGGACAGGTAAAAAAATTAAATAGAACCATTAAAGAGACCTAAACGAAATTAAGCTTAAAGAGTAGCATAAAAGATTGGACTATGCTCCTGCCTTATGCACTATTTCATGCAAGAAATACTCCCTCTGTTTCTTTGTGTAACCTCACCCCCTATGAAATTCTCTATGGGGCCCCATCTCCAGTAAGGGACCTAACCCTAACTCAAAGATCTAACGATCCCTTCCACACCACCTTGCTTGACAGACTTAAAGTTCTGGAAGGAACTCAGCAATACCTGTGGAAACAGCTGGCCACTGCCTACCAACCTGCTGAAGAGGGTACTCCACATCTATATCAAGTAAGAGACTTTGTCTACATAAGACAACATCAGGTGTCATCCCTGGAACTTGACTTGACAGGACCATACCAGGTGCTACTTATAACACCTACAGTGCTAAAGTTAGACGGAATCACTTCCTGGTTCCTAATTCTCATCTCAAGCCTGTGCCCTGTCCAGAATCTGGCTGGAAAATGGAAAAGACTGGTAACATTTTCAAATTGTATATTCGACATGTGAATAAGACTATAGACTCTCCAATTGGTCACCAGTAGTCCTAACCCTCATCAACCCGTTCAGCAGCGATGGCTGATCACAAATCCTACTAGACAAGAAGTATGGTCTATCGCACATACAGCCCACTTAGGGACCTGGTGGCCATCTCTCCACCAAGAAATTTGTCAGCTGGCTATACGTCTTTCCTATTGGGAAATCCCTGATGAAGAGGATCCCCAAAAATTCCATTAAATACTTTCCATACAATAGATAATGGAAACAAACATTATGGATGTAGGGACACGCCAGCCAGATGCAGGTTGGCTAGCCTAGATTACTATGTTTGCCTGGCGGACTACCAAAGCCAAAAACAGCCACGACTGTGTGGGGGAAAAGCCAACTTCTTCTGTAAATAATGGGGATGTGAGGATACAGGGGCTACCTGGTGGAAGCAAAACTCCTCATCAAATTCAGTACACAGCATTGGCCATATTACCAGTTAGATAACAAAAACCGATGGCCACCAGAGGGGTCTCTAGATCCTCAAATTTTGCGTGACCTTTTCAACTTCGACAAGTGCTCAAAAGTGTGGAAGGAAATCCCCCTACGTGTAGGCCTTTTCCCTCCTATGCTCAAATCCTGAACTATGCTTCTCCAATAGATACTCACCCGCTGCCTTCTGCCCCAGACTCTCTGCTGTCACTCCCACATCAGCAACCTGATTTCTCAGCTCCAGTTACTAGATCAAAAACCCAAATTTCCGTCGGTTCTCAGACCATTGCCCCTTGCTGAGCTTGCAGGTACTGAGGTACCCTTCCACCCACTCACTCCTCTCTCCTCCTGTCAGTGCCCACACCGGGTCCCACCAGGTCCTCTTACCAGCTAACCCAAAGCTCAAACCAGCTAAGGAGTGCGCTCAGATGCCTATCAAAGATGTAATTAAAATGGCCTTTAAAGTTGCTTTGTCATCACTGAAAACAGGTTACTAAGAATTTAAAGTCCCTCACAGGCTTTTTGGGATACTCACTCCCGTCTTCCCCTCTGCTCTACCTGTTCTACTGCTCAAGTTTTGTTGCCAGGAAAATCCCAAACCCCTTTCCCATAATTCTTTTATATCTCTTTTTCCTCATCCTCAGATCCACGGAGCTGCTCTCATCCCCTGCCTTCCCTGTCTTCCCCTCTGTACCAGGCCCACAGAAAAGTCTTAAATGACCTTCTCCAGAAGTCTTCACCATGGCTGACTTTAAGCCTTTCAGCAACACAGTTCCTATAAAAGAGTTCAATGTAGATAAACTTCCTCTATTCGTGTTGCTCTGTTTTACTTGGCCACTGGCTGGAAAAATCAGCACTCCTAAGCTAGACACCCCCTTAGTAGTTTTTAACAAAATATATGAAGAAGGCCTCTGCCCTAGAGCTGGGGCTTCATAGAGATGGCTACATTTCTAAGATATAGAAGTTACCAACTGGGCTCCATGGTAACAGCTGGCAGGGAGGAAAAGAAAAAAAAGAAGAAAAAAGCTCTCCCCCTCCCAGGTGTCCTTAAGAAGTTAACTTTCCCAGAACAGAGGAAAAAAAAAACAGAAACAAAAACTGCTTTTTGTGAACTTCTGCAGACTGTGAACTTCTGAGCCCCTTCCCTTACATGCTGGGTACAAAATTCTGAAACAACCTAAACTTTGGGTTCAGGGATTAATTGATTACAACAGAAGCAATGCCCTCTAAATCCGGATGCAACCAAATAAGACTGTTTCCCTGTCTTCTGTGCTATCTTAGGTACCTTGCCTTGTCCATCTCTACAGCAGTACAATTCTATACACTTAAACATTGTTTATGTTTTCATAAAATGGTCAACAGATGTGATTAATTATGTAATGGTGCAGATGTTTTCCAGAGTGCTCTATCATGACGAAGGTACATTTAAATATCAAATAGGGGGGCAAACAACCCGGTTCTGCCAGGAACCTGTATCCATCACTTTAGTCATCCTATTATGAATAGGAGTTGCTGCAGGGGTGGGCACAGGAACCACTGCCCTGGTCCATGGGACACAACAAATGACCCAATTAGAAGTAGTAATAGACCAAAACTTAAAGATATTAAAAACCTCCTTCACAGCTTTACACGAATCTTTAACCTCTCTCTCTGAAGTTATTTTACAGAACAGTCGAGGGTTGGACCTCCTCTTCATGAGAGAAGGGGCCTTCGTCCTGCATTGAGGGAAGAATGTTGTTTTTATGCCGACCATACTGGAGTTGTAAAAGAATCTATGATTAAATTAAGAAGATGCCTTGAAGAGCATCAACAAGAGAGAGAGGCCCAAAAAAGGTGGTTTGAGTCTTGGTTCACAAAGCCCCCTCATTAACTACGTTTTCATCAGCCCTGGCCGGTCCATTAATAATCCTCATATTATTGGTAATTGTAGGACCCTGTTTGATCAACCGTGTAGTTTCCTTTCTCCATGCTCAAATTGGACAAGTTAAACTTATGGTAATCAGAAAACAATATACCACACTAGTAAACATAAAATGTGACACCCCCAATGATCATTTTTATGATTAAAAGTAACCAAAAGAAGAAGTGGGGAATGAAAGGTTAATAAAATAGGTACTTGTCACTTCCAGTTTTTCGGTATGCTTAACAAAACACTGTTGATGTCTTGAGAACTGTTTGCTAATCTAGTTCCCTGAAAGTGCTGTACCCAACTGCAAAACTGCAGAATGTACTTCCTCACCCATTTGGACCCCAAACCGCCCACTCGCCCTGACCCATCAATAAACTTTCCTATCTGCCCTCTCCAAGGAAAGTATATAAGCTCTGCTTAAGCTGTTCTCAGGGCTCTGTGCTCTATTCAAGGGAGCTCTGACCACAGCATGCTGGACCCCCATAAATCCTTGGCTGTTGCATGAGACAGTCTCTGGTAGTCTCTTCCTCCGACACTCGCCTGACCTTTACATTGGTAAAATAATAAGTGTCATCTTTGCTTTTTGTGTCCAGAATATTACTGTGATAAAATGTATATGTAGATAAGGTGACGTGAGTATTTCTTCCACCATTTCTGGGAGCAATATTTTGAAGATGTATAAATTAGTATTGGGGGTACAAATAGGTATATCCTGTGACTCTGAATATAGAGATAATGCATGAATAGACCATAATGTGAATAAATAATATAATGGGTTCCAAATTTAAATAATGGATTCCATTGATATCTGAAAATATACAGGAAATCTTATATTGATATACATACATTCATTTCAACCACTAATACATCTAATGGTAATATTAGGATTATGGTTTATCATGAAGAGTGTGTGAGATTTGCTTCAAAAGTGATCATGGAAATTAAAAATAATGTGTTTGGAAAGAAGTCTCATGAAAAGCCCAGTCAAGAAACCTAGAGGAATTTATGTGTTCTGAAGCAGGATGTGATGAAAATGAAACAACTGCCTATAAGTTTGCTAACTTGTGGATGAAATATATATCCTATCATGAGCATAAATTGAAGAAATAGTATTGTACCAGTGCTGAATAAAAATGACCTTCAAAATACACATCATGTCCCACTGGAATCTACTTGCATTGATGTTAAACTGGGTCAGTTACTGTAGAAATAATAGTATTTGTATGCAAAATAAACTGAAGTTAGTTTTAAGTACTGGAAACAAATATGTATTTCAGGTGGATGAATATTTCTGTGAAAAATCTTGTGAAAAGTTGATTATAAATCCATATACATGAACATGAATGAATTTAGAGAGTGTACATAAGACACATACATTTCTGGAGAGTATATATACATATATATATATATATATATATATATATATATATACACACACACACACACACATACACACACACACACAAAATACACACACACACAGACATTAAATTAGCAATATATATGCCAATCGAAATTTATCATGATATATATATCATCCACAGATGCAAAAATATTTCTTTAATTGAACATGGATTTATGTATAATGTTGTTCAACTAGGAAGCTCACCTATAGGTTGAATTTTCAGTTCCAACAGCGTTTAAGAGGAGTGATCACTTCTCACAAATTGTATTTGCCAAATCAGCCACCTCACAAAAATGTACATGTGATACCAGGTATGATTCTATATGTGCATTTAAAAGTACATGTGCTAAATAGGATACAGAGAAAGGGAGACAGGAATTCACATATTTGTTAACCTTAAAAACACATGGAGAACTATTTAAATTAAATATTGACTAGATTTATAACACCTACCATTAATCATGCAAAATACAAGTACAACTATACACTATGATTTCTCCTAACTGCTTGTATTCCTATTCTGTTTGTGTTATTTTTCTCCATCATATTAGGAGTAGTAGTCAGAGTCTAGTAGGGTATGGGTTCATGTCAGAGATTCAGTATTTTGAATGGAAAATTGTAAAATGAATGCAATGTGTATGTAAATATGTGCTACAAAAAAATGTTCACACTCTCATCCAGAACATTGCCTTGACATTGCCTTTGTTCCGAGTAAGACACAATTAGAGGAGAAAAGTTAGAAAATCTTTGAATATATATCAGGAATGAAAAATGCTCAGGAGTTCACAACCTCCGAGGTGGTAGAGGAGTTTTCAAAAGTAAGGGACAGGGTAAACATTTCTCAAACATGGAGCTCTGCTGGTGTAAAGACTTCTTGAGAAACTTCCTCTGAGGTTGCGCACTTAAAAATATATGTTGTTGTTAGGAGCTTTAGCTTCCTTTGTTGGGAGACCATCAAATCTGGGTGTGCAACAATGTGACCTGGAGGATATTTTTTCTAATTTTCCAATGAACATGAGGCAGCCATGCTGAATACTCTCTTTGTAGTTTAACTATGGTCACTGGGTTGTAAGTGTCTCCACGTGTGGACTGTGAAGCCATTTGGTCATTCTCCAATTTTCGTGGTGTTTCTCACAGGTGCACTGGGAGTTTGGTATTTGCTTCATGAAATACAAGGAGCTAAACTGGGACACAGTGCTGGAGAGAGTTCTGTCCCTTGTGGAGGGTCACGGTCTGCATGAGAATGCACCAACCAGGATTCAATTCCACATAAGTTGCCCCCATTTCCATAGCAACCTGATTCTGAACATTGCCCTGAAACCTCTCTATATAAAAAACACCTTTGCATAGAAGGGTCTGCTGGCTGTACCATGTCAGTCACAAGCCTTTGGGAAGCCAATGGCAGATCCACATGTCACCACCACACATGTTTTATCACACACCTTCACACCACTGCTCTAGGCCCACTAATGAGCAGGATCCAACTTACTGGCATCACTGTTCTACACAAATTTCATGAAACCCAGTAAATCAAGGCACTGTCTGGTACACTCATCATCAGCAACAGGACATCCAAAAGTTCTCCAGTGCCACCTGGTCATGGGAATTTCAAAAATTTCATGGTATTTATCAAGCCATTGGTCAAGGATGAAGTTGGAGGCTCTGGGGGTTTCAATTCATTCAGGAACCAATAAATGTTGAGGAAGCTCATTTCAATGAAAGCTCTAGAGAACACTCACAGGCAAGGCTTCCCAAAGAGTAGCCAAAAGGTCACATGAAGCCAGGCTCATTGAGGTCTACAATGTGAGGTCCATGCGTGTTTTGACTCAACTGTGGCCGCAAAGTCTTTCAGAATAAAATCATGTGACATCCTGGCTGAGATTCCCAGTGCTCTGTGGAAAGCCACTCTGGGCCTAGATCTCAGGTTCCAAGGGCAACTCTCATGCATGGCCTAGTAAAATTCAAACACAATTGATGACAATGCTTCTCTGAGGTCAGTTCCAGAACTCAGACTCTAAGGGGAATCACACCAGAGTTAAAGCCCAGGTAAACCCAGGCATCTCTTCCAACTGCCACACAACTTACCACAATTCAAAACAAAATTCTCCCACATGGCCCTTATCTTCTTCCATGTAGACCCTCATCATAACCTCTGGATGGAGTTTTCCATGAGGGGCACAGACCAAGACAATGTCCAAAATAACCTACCTTTCCCCCGATTTGCCTAAAATCAGTGTGGCCTGGAAACCCTGACTGTGAACGAGGAGTGATCAAATAGGTCTGCCATTAATACTGCTTGGCTTCTCCAATTTGAGGCCTACTGACTGTGGGGTTTAGATTCTTTATGTGAATTGGAGTAATGAGAACACCCAAGCACGTATGGGCTAGCCTCTGCAGGGCTTTGAATAACTCACTTGACCCAAAGGATCCCTATTCTCACTTGATGGATGTCAGGAAACTTTGAAAGGAAGGCGAGAGTCTTCATCCACAATGACAGCTCTTTTGGCTATTTTGGTTCTGTATGCATCCATGGGATCTTTCTTTAGATCCATCAGGTGCTGAGAATCTAAGCCACAGCCTCACACAGGGCCAAGAGGCTGATTCAGACACATCCCTTTCCAAAGCAATTAAGCAAAGAGCCCTAGGTGATGCCCATTCATTTCCATTTGAAAACTGTTTTCTTCAGGCTTCACAAATTGGTGGCCTGAGGCAAAGAACTTCGTGACATTCATAGCAACAGAATAATAGGTAAGCAAAAGGCCCAAAGCAGGGTTTCTCCACTGAGATTTAGTGGTCACACATATATCTGATTTTTCTGAGATGCTCACAATTCACTTGAGCTATCCAGTACATCGCCATGTCACAGAGCTTGTAGGTGGTACATACCTTAGAGACAAAATCATGAGACTATTCTGGAGAGGGGCCAGAATTCTGGAAGAAAACTGTAACTTAGGAAGATTGCAGGTGTTACCCATTGATAAGGCAATCTGAACTCCATTCATAAATTGGGCAGGATGAATTCTGGGAAGCTTTCTACTAGACAGGACACATCCATTGATGCATTCTTTTTTTCTAATGAGTACAACCACGGACACAGTGAGGTAAACAGACATAGAAACACTCGCCTTGTCAAATGACTTACAATAAACAGTTCATTCCACAGCACATAAAGCGCCTTGCCTACCTATTCTCAGAACATGAGACAAAACCACAAACCAACACCCACAAAGGCAGCTCCTTCCCCCAAGAAGGTCTGTTACTATCCGGAGTGTCCTCTGACTGGTGGGCCATATTATTTTCCCCCTAAATGGCCTGAAATGTCTCAGATCTGGTCTCCTTGGCCAACTCTGTGAAGGTGTCAGGACCCAGAGGTGAGCCACTACCTGCTTTCTCAGGAAAGGCCCCTCTTCAGAGCTTTACTGGCATTTTGCAATCCTCACATCAATAGGTACCAAGAAAGACTTACTCTGTCCTTGGTAAATCCAAACAAGTGAGACCACTGGGACTGGGACTGGGACTGACTCTGGGTGCCTGGCTTTATGAATCTCAAGTTCTGAGATTTCCTTCACTAAGGAAGTGATGTGAGGTCACTTCCTTCAGGAACTGAATGAGGTCACTGCCTTGGCAACCACTTTGTCCAACCAGTGGCTTACAAGTCTCACATGAGAAGGAGGCTGTCCCTAATTCCTGTGACACTTTCACAAGTTAGAATCTTATATCAACCATAGGCACCCGGGAACAGCTACCCACACAGGCCTGGTTTGGTCCATCTTCTCTACATTAAGAATAGAGAGGCTGATTCAGACAGAAACCTTCATCCTGACCAGGTTGTTTGCCATTGAACATGACTTTTGCTCTCTCAGGACCTTCATAGCTGCGTATATATTCTCCAGTGATCATTTCAGCATGGAACTTTGAGGGTCTCAGTAGGTCTAAGACCCCCTACATTTCTTTACTGTAAGACCAACTCTGTCCCTTCCCTCTGTAAATTTAGATTGAGGGGACAGTGTATGGTTAGGGTTAACAACATGTTTTATTTGTGTTAGGAATCATTCTGATGGATGAATAATGGTATTGGGAACCTGAAATATTTATAAGAATATGTATTTGAAATATAAGTATGAAAAGAGAAATCTAGGTAAGATTTGAAGCCAGGAAGGGCATTGGGCCCTTGATTATGATATTTAGCTTTGAATTACATTCTGCAATGTGGTCGCAGGTAAATCTACATACAATGGAATAAAACCTAGTACCTCAGATGCCTGAATGTCGAAGAGAACATCCAGTCAAAAAGGGATAGTCAGTAGGATTAGGAAAATAGTAGGTTTAGGTTGAAGAGTGAGTCTTTGAGTTGGGAATATAGTTCTTTAGCAATAGGGTTTCGTTTAGAGAGTGAATGAAAATATCAGCACATATGAAGAGTCAGTCACAATGATGAACTGGGGAAAATATGTAGGAAAGCAGATATAAAATAGAGACATTAGGAAATCATTCAAAGAATAAAGTGAGTAACAGGATTAGACATTTTCAACAGGGTTGAGTTTGAATATATGATATTAGAAGAAACAAATATGTAGTCACCAATAGGATTGAAATTTGAGAGCATTAGGCCACCTGGACATGGATGGTTTTAGTAATATATATTCACGTTCAATTTAGGTTTTGGTACAATCATAAGTGTTACCTTTACATTTGTGTCCAGAATATTACTGTGATAAAAATGTATATGTAGATCAGGTGATATGAGTATTTCTTCCACCATTATGGGGAGCAATATTTTTACAACCTATAAATTAGTATTGGGGAAAAAAATAGGTGTACCCTGTTTTGATGAATATAGAGATGATGAATGAATAGACCAAACTGTGAATAAATAATATAACTGGACCCAACATTAGAAATTAGAATTGGAATAAATTGATATCTGAAAATATACAGGAAATCTTATATTGATATTGGCATACATACATTCATTACAACCAGTTGTACATCTAATGGTAATATTAGTGTTACGGTTGATCATGAAGAGTGTGTGAGTTTTGCTTCAAAATTGATTATGCAAATCGAAAATAATGTGTTTGCAAAGAAGTCTCATGAAAGACCAGTCAAGAAACATGGAGGAATACATGTGTTCTGAAGCAGGAAGTGATTGAAAGTGAATCAAAAGTTTTAAATTTTGAAATTTTGGATGAAACATTTATCCTATGATGTGCATAAACTGAAGAAATAGTACTGTACCAGTGTTGAATAAAAATGAATGTCAAAATACACATCATGTCCCATAGGAATCTACTTGCATTGATATTAACCTGGGTAAGTTACTGCAGAAATATTAGGATTTCTATGCACCTTTCATTGAAGTTAGTTTTCAGTACTAGTAAACAAATATGTGTTTCAGGGGGATGAATATTTCTGAGAATAATCTTGTAAAAATTTGATTATAAATCCACATACATGAATATGAATGTATTTAGGGAGTGTATAATAAGACACATATATTTTATATTTTAAAAAATCTGGAGATTGTATATATATATATATATATATATATATATATATATATATACACACACAAACACAAAACACACACAGACATTAAAGAGTAGCAGTATATATGCCAATCGAAATTCATGGTGAAATATATATTGTCCACTGATCCAAAAATATTAATTTTACTGAACATGGATTTATGAATAATGTTGTTCAACTAGGAAGATCACCCATAGGTTGAATTTTAAGATCCAACAGCATTTACGAGGAGTTATCTCTTCTCATAATTTTTATCTGCCACATCAGCCTCCAAACAAGTATGTACATGTGATACCAGCTAGGATTCTATATGTGCATATAAAAATACATTTGCTGAATAGGCTACAGAGAAAGGGAGATAGAAATTCACATATTTGTTAACTTTAAAAACACATGGAGAACTATTTCAATTAAAAATTATCTAGATTTATAACACCTACCCTACATAATGCAAAAGGCAAGTCCAACTATACACCATGCCTTCTCTGTACTGCTTGTATTTCTATTCTGTTTGGGTTATTTTTCTCCATCATATTAGGATTAGTAGTCAGAGTCTAGTAGGGTATGGGTTCGTGTCAGGGATTCAGTATTTTTAATGGGAAATTGGAAAATGAATCCAATGTGTATGCAAATATGTGCTACACAAAAATCTTCCCACTCTCATCCACAACAATGCCTTGACATTACCTTCACCCCAGGTAAGACACAATTAGAGGAGAAGAGTTAGAAAATCTGTGAATGCAAATCTGGAATGGAATATGCTCAGGAGTTCACAACCTTGGAGGTGGTAGAGCAGTTTCCAAAAGTAAGGGACATGGTAAACACTCCACAAACATTGAGCTCTGCTGGCCTAAAGACTTCTTGAGAAACTGCCTCTGAAGCTGGGCACTTGAAATATATGTTGTATTAAGGAGTTTTAGCTTCTTTTGTAGTGAGACCATCAAAGCTGGGTCTGCATCTATATGACCTGGAGAACATGGATTCTTATTTTCAAATGAACCTGAGGCAGCAGTGCTGAATTCTCTCTTTGTAGGTAAAGTGTGGCCACTGGAGGCTAAGTTTCACCCCGTGTGGACTGTGAAGCCATTTGGTCCTCCTCAAATTTTTGTGGTGGTTCTTGCTGCTGCCCTGGGGCTTTTGGTTCTTGCTGCTGCACTGGGCTTTTTGAACAACAAGTTCAACTGGGACACAGTGCTAGAGGGAGTTCTGTCACGTGTGGTGGGTTAGGGTCTGCAGGAGAATGAAACAACCAGGCTTCTTTCTCACATAGCTTGCACCCTTGACCATATCAACCTGATTCTGATCATTACCTTGAAAGCTCTCCAAATAAAAAGATGCCTTTACAAATAAGGGTCTGCTGGCTGCACCATGTCAGTCACAAGCCATTTGGAAGCAAATGGGCTAATCACATGGACCCATCACAGATGTTTTATCACACACGTGGCTACCACTGCTCTAGGCCCACTACTCAGCAGGCTCCAACTTACTACCATCTCTGTTCTACATTATTTTTATAAATTCCAGTCAATCAAGGCACTCTCTGGTACACTCATGATCAGCAGCAGGACATCCAAAGATACTCCAGTGCCACCTGGTCATGGGAATTTCAAAAATTTCAAAGAATTTATCTAGCCATTTTTCAAGTATGTAGTTGGGAGGCACTGTGGCTTTCAAGAACCATTAAATGTTGAGGAAGCTCATTTCAGTGAAACTCTGGAGAACTTTCATAGGCAACGCTTCCCATAGAGTGGCCAAAAGGTTACATGAAGCCAGGCCTATTGAGGTCTACAATGTGAGTTCCATGTGTGTTTTGACTCTCAAGTATGGCTGCCAAGTCTTTAAGAATAAAATCATGGGATAATTTGGCTGAGATTCCCAGTGCTCTGTGGAAAGCCACCCTGGACCTTGATCTAAGTTTATAAGGGCGACTCTCATGCATGGCTTCCTAAAATCCCAACTCGATTCATGGCAATACTTCTCTGAGGTCACTTCCAGAACTCAGTCTCTAAGGGGATTCACACCAGAGTTCAAACCCAGGTGGACCCAGTCATCTCTTCCAAGTGCCACAGAAATGACCACAATTAAAACCAAAATAGTCCCACATGGCTCTCATCTTCTTCCATATAGACACTCATCATAACCTCTAGCTGGAGGTTTCTATGAGGAGCGCAGGACAAGACAGTGTCCAAAATACGCACTCTTGCTCGTCATTTCCATAAAGTCAGAGTGGCCTGGACACCCCTTCTGTGAACCAGAAGTGATCAAAAAGGCCTACCATTAATACTGCTCAGCTTCTCCAATTTGAGGCCTACTGACTGTGGGGTTTAGATTCTTTATGTGCATTGGGGTCATGAGAAAACCCAAGCACCTATTGGCTAGCCTCCGCAGGGCTTTGAAGAAGTCATTTGACCCAAAGGATTCCTATTCTCACTTGATAGAGGTCAGGAACCTTACAGAGGAAGGCAAGAGATTTTATCCACAATGACTGCTCTTTTGGCCATTTTGGTTTTGGATGCACACATGGCATCTTTCTTTAGATCCATCAGGTGCTGAGAATGCAAGCCACAGCCTCACACACAGCCAACAGACTGGCTCAGACACATCCCTTTCAAAAGCAATTACTCAAAGAGAGACAGGTGATGCTCATTCATTTCCATTAGAAAACTGTTTTATTCAGGTTTCACAAAGTGGTGCCTTAGGCAAAGACCTTCCTGACATTCAGTGCTACAGAACAATAGGTAAGCAAAGGCCCAAAGCAGGGATTCTCCACTGAGACTTTCATGATCACACAGATATCTGAGTTTCCTGAGATTCTCGCCATTCCCTTCAGCTATCCAGTACACGGCCATGTAACAGAGCTTTGAGGTGCTACATATCTTGGTCACAAAACCATGAGTCTATTCTGGAGAGTGGCCAGAATTCAAGAAGAAAACAGAAACTTAGGAAGACAGCAGGTCTTGCCCATCAATAAGGCAAGCCTCCGTCCTTTCATAAATTGGGCAGGATGAATGTGGGGAAGCTTTCTCCTAGACAGGACACATCCATTGATGCATTTTCTTTTGTAATGTCTACAACCATGGACACAGTTGGATACACAGACATAGAAACACTTGCTTTGTCAAATGACTTACTAGAAACAGTCCATTCTAAACCAAAGAAACCGCCTTTCCTACCTATTCTCAGAGCATGAGACAAAACCACATACACACACTCATTCCCACAAAGGCACCTTTTTCCCCCAAGAGGGTCTGTGACTATCAAGAGTGTCCTCTGCCTTGTGGGCCATACTATGTTCCCCCGAAATGGCTTCTCTATTCTCAAATCTGGACTCCTTGGCCCACTCTGTGAAGTTGTCAGGAGCCAGCGGTGAGCCAATACCTGCTTTCTCAGGAAAGACCCCAATTCAGATCTTTCCTGGCATTTGGCCATCCTCACAACTGTATATACCAAGAAAGATTGACTCTCTCCTTGGTAAATCCAAAAAGTGAGACTTCTGTGACTGTTATTGGGCCTGACTCTGGCTGCCTGTTTTCAGGGATCCCAAGTTCAGAGAGTTCCATCACCAAGAAAGTGAGGTAGGTCACTTCCTTCATGAAGTGAATGAGCTCACAGCCTTGGCAACCACTTTGTCCTAACAGTTGCTTCCAAGGGTCCCATGAGATGGAGGCTGCCCCTACTTCCTGTGAGACATTCACAAGTTAGAATGGTATATTAACCATTGGTACCGGGGAAAAGATCTCCACACAGGCCTGGTTTGGTCCATTTGCTCTATATTAAAAAGAGAGAGGCTTATTCAGACACATCCCTTCATAGTGACCAGGTTTTTAGCCATGGAAGCTAACTTTTGCTCTCTCAGGTCCTTCATAGCAGTCTACATCTTCTTCGGGGATCATTTCTGCATGGATCTTTGATATTCTCAGCAGGTGGAAGATCCCCAACATTCCTCTTTTGTAAGACCAACTCTGTCCCTGCACTGCTCTAAAGTTAGATTGAGGGAACAGTGTATGGTTAGGGTTAATAATATGTTCAATTTTGGTTAGCAATCATTCTGCTGGATGAATAATGGTATTGGAAACCTGTGATATTTACAAGAATATATAGGTAAAATATAACAGAAATCTAGGGAAGATTTGAAGCCAAGTAGGGCATTGGGCCCTTGAGTGGGATACTTAGCTTTGAATTATATTCTGCACAGATGTCTCAGATAAGTCAATATACAATGAAATTGGATCTTGTACCTCGAATGATTGAATAACAAACAGAACATCTAGTCATAAAGGAATAGTCCGTAGGATTACCAAGGTAGTCAGCAGGTTTATAAAGAAGAGTGAGTATAGGATTTGGACCAAAAGTTCTTTACAAATAGGGTTTCGGGTAGAGAGTGAATGTAAATGTCAGCACATGTGAAGAGTCAGTCACAATGATGAACAGGGGAAAATATGTAGGAAAGCAGACATAAATAGAGACATTAGGAAATCAGCAAAAGTATAAAGTGTGTAATTGGTTTAGACATTTTCAACAGGGTTGAGTTTGAATATATAATCTTAGGAAGAAACAAATATGTTGTCACAAATAGGATTGAATTCGAGAGCATTAGGTAACCAGGACTTGGATGTTTTTTTGTAATCCATGTTCACTTTCCATTTAGGCTTTTTTAAAATCATAAGTGTGACCATTGCATTTTGTGTCCAGAATATTATTGTGATAAAATGTATGTGTAGATCAGGTGACATGAATATTTCTTCCACCGTTTCTGGAGCAATGTTTTGTAGACGTATAATTTAGTATTTGGGGTACAAATAGGTGTACCCTGTGTCTATGAATATGCAGATTATGCATGAATAGACCATACTGTGTATAAATAATATAACTGGTTCCACTTTAAATAATGGATTGAATTGATATCTGAAAATATAAAAGAAATCTCATATTGATATGCAATCATTCATTCCAACCACGTATACATCTAATGGTAATATTAGGGTTATATTTTATCCTGAAAAGTGTGTGAGTTTTGCTTCAAACGTGATTATGGAAATCAAAAATAATGTGTTTGGAAAGAAGTATCATGAAAAGAATAGTCAAGAAACCTGGAGGAATTCATGTGTTCTGAAGCAGGAAGTGATTGAACGTGAAACACATGCATATAAATTTGCCAACTTTTGAATGAAATATATACAGTATGATGTGCATAAGCTGCAGAAATAGTAATGTAGCAGTGTTGAATAAAAATGAACATCAAAATACACATCATGTCCCCTAGGAATCTACTTGCATTGATATTAATCTGGGTCAGTTACTGTAGAAATATTAGGATTTTTATGCACCATTTACTGAAGTTAGTTTTCAGTACTAGGAAACAAATATGTATTTCAGGTGGATGAATATTTCTGAGAATAATCTTGTGGAAACTTGATTTTAAATCCATATAAATCGCAAAACATTATAAACAAAAAACACACACAGACATTAAAATGTAGCATAGTATATGCCAATTGAAATTCATCTTGAAATATATATCATCCACTGATCCAAAACTATTTGTTTAATGAACTTGGATTCATGAATAATGTTGTTCAACTAAGAAGCTCCCCCATAGTTTGAATTTTCTGTTCCAACAGTGTTTAGGAGGAGTGATCTCCTAAATGTGTATGCAAATATGTGCTACACAAAAATATTTCCACTCTCATCCAGAACAATGACTTGATATTACCTTCGCCCCAAGAAAGACACAATTGGAATAGAAGAGTTAGAAATTCTGTGAATACATATCTGGAATTAAAATGCTCGGGAGTTCACAACATTGGAGTTTGCAGAGGAGTTTCCAAAAGTAAGGGAGAGGCTTGATAGACCTAACCTGATTTTTTATTAAAATTTGGAACCATCTTGCCACAAAGCCGTGAAAAGATAATTTTGGCTTTACTCTAAATTACTGCAAATTCTGAACCTGCTTGGAACGCCTGCCCGTGCCTTGAACTCATCCACACCTGGCTCTCTGACCAGAAAACAGTACTTTCTGAAACTTTAGTGACACCTCATAAATATTGGCCTTCCCTGGCCAGACAACAACCCTCTCTGAGGCTCTAATGGTCCTCATTATTTCTGATATTGGGGCCAGCAAAAAAAAAAAAAAATGTAAACTACCATTAGTGTGATGCTTTCAAAGTTTTGATATCTGTAACCACCTGTTTGTGTAACTTTCTGGGCTATATAGCTGGGCTGGAGGAAAGGTGGGGTTGCTGTCTTGTTCCCGCCATTTTGGGAAGGAGAGGCAGCCCAGCCTGTTGAAATAATAAGCTTGCCTTAATTTGATTTTAATTGGAGTCAGTGGTCTTTTCTTGCATCCTAGTCCAAAATTTTGGAGTTCCCCAGTGAGATGACCCTGCCCGAGCAGATCACAAAACCAGACTGCTGAAAATTCTGAAGCTGGCCTTCCCTCCAGGGCACTGGGCTGGAGAACCACTCTAGGGGGTGCACAACTTGAGAAGTTCCAAGGCCTTGGAGTGAGCCGTCAGTCTGGGGAGCACTGCAGTGAACCACCACACTAAAACTATTATCAAGCCCCTGGTGGAGGAGGCCTCCATAGGTAAGTGGCGCCTTTATAACATCTGATATCTGGTTAAGGGAGATCTCTTCTGATGACAGAGAGGTGGCCTGGGGAGGCTCACATACACTCCTGTCCAGGACAGTAATGAGAATCATGCTGTCCTCTGTTCTGTTCTGTAGGGAATTCCTCTGGAAGGGTAGAGAGGTGCCGATGGGCACACACACGCTCCTACCCTGGAGCTTTAGCAAGATGTTGCATTGCTCCTCTGTTTTTCTGTTTCGGCACCAGGATTCTGTTTTTCTGTGTTTTGTTCTGTGGTCTATATGTTTTTTGTTGTTTGTTTTTGTGCGTTTTTTTGTTTGATTTCTGTGGTAAAATTTTAAGGATATTGGACGTGAAAAAGGGTAACAAAGCAAGTAAGCCTGACACCCTTTCGACTGTGTTTTAAGGAACTGTGATGAACTTTACCCACCTTTGTTAAGCAGGAAGAAAGAAGCCCCTAGCTGGCTGCCTGGAGCACACCCACTGCACAGGGCAATGCCTGCTGGGGAACGAAGAACTGAGTATATCCCAGGTTAACAAGTGAAACTCTTTAAAATCCCTTGTCCCTCCAGATCATGAGAGTCACAACATTTTGGCAGAGTCCCCTTGTTTTTCCTTTGTTAGCAAAGCAATAAACCTCCATTTTCTTTTTCTCAAAACCCTGTCCTCATTATTAAATTAGCATTAATTTGCTTCAGGGTCAGAAACCGAACTTTAAGTTACAAATTTTGATACCCGGCCCCGTCCCAGAACTTTTTGAGAGCTGACGACTGAAATGTTAGGAGATGGAGCATGCTTGGAGTGGACCCGAAACAGAAGAGCTAATCCTGTAAGTAAAAGGAGGGACTGAGGGACCCCAGCAACTGCCAAAGCCCTGTTGCTTCAGGGAATTCCCTCCTTCATTCCCTGCACTGTAAGCATTATGACACCTCTGTCTTCTTTTAAAAGAGAAAAATAAAAAGGGGACACTAAATGCAGTAAAGTCACCATGGAGACCCTTGATTTTACATTTCAGGTAGCTTCTCTGTGAAAACATCTGGTCCCCTTGTGGGGACATCTGTGGTGCCACTGGTGCAGGAGATTTTTCTCTTATCTGCTCTGTTTTAAAGGCTTCTGTCTGTCAGCCATATTCTGGAGTTCCTTTCTGTCTGTCTTGTGCCTTTGTTTTTGGCCCTTTAAGACATGTGCAATAATGTGTTTATATTATAAATTGTTTCTTGAGGATGATCTTAGCTGAATGTGTGTCTAAATGATGATGTTTTATTGTAAAAATCTGGTATCTGAATGCGTTTTTTGAAGCATTGCACAATATTGCTGTTAAAAGTCGGGTTTAGGTAATTGTTTAGTTTTTGATTTCAGATAATTCATGCCAGAGAACTTAAATACTTAGGATGGAAAACTAAAGAACTCTACTTCCAAGTTGGCAAGTAACTTCCCAATCATGCAGTCTTTTTTTCTCCAATTTTGAATTGGGTAGCCTGGGAAAATGTCACTGTGTTTACCAGTGCATTAATTTGGACAAGGATAGTAAATCATAGTATGATATCTGTTGACAAAACAAGATGTAAAGATATAAAATTTTGTGAATTGTACCTTAAACTTGTAGCATAATTTTCAACATCCTAACCAGAAAATTATGGTTAAAATGCCTTAGGCCTGAGGTGTCTGCTCAGAATAGCAGTTTTTTCCTGCTCCTTCCAGACCTCAGCCAGGACTTCTGTTGCAATGCAAATGAAAGTCTCCTGTAAGCTCAGTAGGAGACTGATCTGAGGCCTAAGGGAAAAAAATGGTAAATTGTATGGTATTTACTAATTACTGGCCAGTCATTTTTTCTAGGACTCATAATTTTTTCTTAGATTCTTTTTTTTTTTGAGTCTATGATTTTGATCCTACAGACCTAGGTTAATGTTTTTCTGATCAGTTTTATCTTTGACCAACTGTGGAGTTTTAAAAACATTGCAATGGTGATTTCACCTGTGAAAAGCTACAAGGCCTTCACTATTATTAGGTGTGCACACTTTTGTTATGTGTTGTATGTCTATATATATATATATATATATATATATATATATATATATATATATATATATATATATACATATGTCCGTATATCATTCAAATGATACACAAATTAACATATATAAGGAGCATCCATATAAAAAAGCGCTCATAAAAACAAGTTTTAAAAAGTGGACCACAGATCTTTAATTCACATGGTTTAAATGTTTCAATTTAGATTGGATAAACAGATAAATATAAATGTCTTCAAATTTATGCCTATAAGTTTTTCTAGGTGTTCAAAAATCTAATAAAATATTATTGTCTACCAAAGGTCTATATGACTTTGTTCTAGGACTTTTCCTTCAACCAAAAAATGGTTTACACTGTTCAATACATTTGTCTAATATTTTGATTAAAAAGTAAAGTAAATTTGATTTGGATTTACTCATTCATGAGTGTTTTTGTTTGATATCTGATTGATATACTAAGGTCTATCAATTTTTAGTACAAAATCTGTATAAAATGTTTACAATCTTATACAGACTTTCTACTAAAGTCTGTGTAAGATTGTAAAAATTAGTCATGTGTTAAAGAGACAAAAATTTCTTAAAACATAAGATTACTCATAACATTGTGTTTATTAAGTTTTATTTTTTCCAGAGCAAGCAACCATAAAAATTAAACAACTGTTTAAAACAGAACTGTTATTTTAGAGCACTGTACTGCCATTTCTTTAAAAGATAAACTTGGTTAATGTAGAAACATCAATGTAACTGTGATGCTATTAATGTGCTCATATCTTCCATTTATACAACTCGATAAGGTAGAAACTTTAAAAGAGCATTATATCAAGCTGGTGTTATGAAGTTGTATGGTAAATAAAATATATATTGGGGATTTATTTACCTGTTATCAATAAGATATGTAAAGTTTTATGTTACACTTTACATTGTGCAACAATTTAAATGTATTTTTAAATTAATGTGAGTCTAATCTATTTGAATGTTAAAAACATTCAGCCATTCTTTAATTCATGTTTCAAAAGTGATATTATATGGTGTTAGCTAATGTTCCTGTGACCTCAAACAATTTATGTAAACTTTGTAAAAGGATATTAAAAAACGAAGATCAGCTTTAGAACTAAAACACTTAAGATTTATAAACAGCCCTGTCTTACCTGAGATAAGGCTCTGTGTCCCATCTTACTACATGTTAGAATGACTACGAAAGCAGTAGGTCAGATTTTATTTCATTTAAAGTTATGTTCAAAAGTTTTGTTTTTTTCTTTTTTTTTTTCCCTCAAGTTTACTAGGATCTCAAACAGGGAATATAAAGTATAACTCACCCAAAAAATTCAGGGTAGCATTACATTAACTAAGTATTTTTACTCTTATTAAAAAATTTTGTTTTTTAATTTGCTTATAAGTGATCTAAAGATTCCCTGTTGGTGTTTTAACTATGGCTGGAATCTTTCAGAATAAAATCTTGTGATATCCTGGCTTAGATTCCCAGTGCTCTGTGTAAAGTCACCCTGGGCCAAGATCTCAGATTCCAATGGTGAATCTCATGTGTGGCCTCCTGAAATCCCAACACAATTCATGGCAATACTTCTCTGAGGTCAGTTACACAACTCAGTCTCTAAGGGGAATCACAACAGAGTTCAAGCCCAGGTGGACCCAGGCATCTCTTCAAATTGCCACACAAATGATGACAATTAAAACCAAAACACTCTCACATGGCCCTCTTCATCTTTTTATATAGACACTAATCATAACCTCTAGCTGGAGGTTTCCATGAGGGGCACAGCCCAAGACAGTGTCAAAAATAATCTCCCTTGTCCCTCATTTGCCTAAAGTCAGGGTGGCCTGGACAACGTTAGTGTGAACCAGAAGTGATCAAATAGGCCTGCCGTTAATACTACTCCACTTCTCAAATTTGAGGCCTACTGACTGTGGGTTATAGATTTTTAGTGTGAATTGGAGTTATAAGAAAACCCAAGCACCTATTGTCTCCCCTCTGCAGCCCTTTGAAGAACTTATTTGACACAAATGATCCCTATTCTCACTTGATGGAGGTCAGGAATCTTACAGAGGAAGGCGAGAGGCTTCATCCACAATGACTGATCTTTTTTCCATTTAGGTTTTGGATGCCCACATGGGATCTTTCTTTAGATTCATCAGGTGCTGAAAATCTAAACCACAGGCTCACACAGGGCCAAGAGGCTGATTCAGACACATCCATTTCCAAAGCAATGAAGCAAAGAGCCACAGGTGATGCCCATTCATTTCCATTTGAAAACTGTTTTCTTCAGGCTTCACAAAGGGGTGGCCTGAGGCAAAGACCTTTCTGACATTCAGAGCAACAGAACAATAGGTAATCAAAAGGCCCCAAGCAGGGTTTCTCCACGGAGACATTCCTTGTTACTCTAATATGTGAGTTTTCTGAGATTCTCGCCATTCCCTTCAGCTATCCAGTACATGGTCATGTCACAGAGCTTGGAGGTGGTACATATCTTGTACAAAAATACATGATACTAATCTTGAGAGTGGCCAGAATTCATGAAAAAATGGAAAATTAGGTAGATAGCAGGTGTTGCCCATGGATAAGGCAAGCCTCAGTCCATTCATTAATTGGAAAGGATGCATGCTGGGAAGCTTTCTACTAGACAGGACACACCCAATGAGCTATTTTTTTTCTAATATCCACAAAGAAAAACACAGTGGGATACACAGACATAGAAACAGTCTCCTTGTCAAATGACTTACTGGAAACAGTCCACTCCAATCCAAACAAACCTCCTTTTTTACCTATTCTCAGAACATGGAAAAAAACCACAAACACAAACCAACACCCACAAATGCAACTCCTTCCCCCAAGTAGGTCTGTCACTATCTGGAGTGTCCTCTGACTGGTAGGCCATACGATGTTCCCCACAAATGGCCTTTCTGTCTCAGATCTGGTCTCCTTGGTCAACTCTGTGAAGTTGTCAGGAGGCAGTGGTGAGCCAATTCCTGTCCTCTCAGGAAAGACCCCTCTTCAGAGCTTTCTTAGTATTTGGCAACCCTTACATCAGTAGGTACCAAGAAAGACTGACTCTGTCCTTAGTAAATCCAAACAAGTGAGCCCACTGCGACTGGGA
This sequence comes from Callospermophilus lateralis, assembly GCF_048772815.1. Lineage (NCBI taxonomy): Eukaryota > Metazoa > Chordata > Mammalia > Rodentia > Sciuridae > Callospermophilus > Callospermophilus lateralis. The sequence goes on from NW_027514481.1 coordinate 326,076, forward strand.
CTTGGACTGGCTCTGGTGCCTGGCTTCCTGGATCACAAAATTCAGAGAGTTCCATCACCAAGGAAATGAGGTGAGGTCACTACCTTCAGGAAATAAATGAGGTCCCTGTCTTGGCCACTACTTTGTCCTAACAGTTGCATCCTAGTGTCTCCTGACATGGAGGCTGCCCTACTTCCTGTGATACTTTCACATGTTAGAATGGTATAGAAACCATAGTCACCTGGGAACAGCTCTCCACACAGGCCTGCTTTGGTCCATCTTCCCTGCATTAAGAATAGAGAGGCTGACTCAGACACATCCTTTCATCCTGACCATGTTGTTTGCCATGGAATATGACTTTTGTTCTCTCAGGTCTTTCATAGCTGCCAACATCTTCTCCAGGGATTATTTCTGCATGGATTTTGAGGTACTCAGCAGGTGGAAGATCTCCTAACTTCCTGTATTATAATATCAACTTTATCCCTGCTCTTCTGTAAAGTGAGATTGAGGGAACATTGTATGGTTAGGGTTAATAGCATGTTCCATTTGGCTTAGGAATCATTCTGCTGGATGAAAAATGGTATTGGGAACCAGCAATATTTATAAGAATATAGAGGTAAAATATAAGTATGAAAACAGAAATCTATGTAATATTTGAAGCCCAGAAGGATTTGGGCTCTTGATTGGGATCCTTAGCTTGAGTAATGTTTTGCACCGAGGTCGATGCAAATCGATATACAATGGCATAAGACCCTGTACCTCAGATGATTGAATGTAGAAGAGAACATCCAGTGAAAAAGGGATAGTGTGTAGGATTAGAAAGATAGTCAGTAGGTTTAGGAGGAAGAGTGAGTCTAGGATTTGGACCAAAAGTTCTTTAGCAATAGGTTTCGGTTAGAGAGTGAATATAAATGGCACCATATGTGAAAAGTTGGGCACAATGATGAACTGGGAAAAATATGTAGGAAGGCAGACATCAATAGAGACATTAGGAAATCAGGCAAAGTATAAAGTGAGTGATAAGATTTGACATTTTCAAAAGGGTTGAGGTTGAATACATAATCTTAAAAAGAAACAAAAATGTAGTCACCAATTGGATTGACATTTGAGAGCATTAGGCAAACTGGACATGGATGTTTTTAGTAATCCATGTTCACATTCCATTGAGGCTTTATTGCAATCATAATGGTGACCTTTGCATTTTGTGTGCAGAATATTACTGTGATAATATGTATATGTAGATCAGGTGACATGAGTATTTCTTCCACCTTTTCTGGGAGCAATATTTTGAAAACATATAAATTAGTACTGGGGATACTAAGAGGTTTACCCTGTGTTGATGAATATAGAGATGATGCATTAATAGACCATACTGTGAAAAAATTATGTGACTGGTTCCAAATTTACATAATGGATTGTTTTAATATCTGAAAATATAGACGAAATCATATATTGATATACGTACATTCATTCCAACAAGTTATATATCTAATGGTATTATTAGGGTTACCGTTTATCATGAATAGTGTGTGAGTTTTGCTTCAAAAATGATAATGGAATCGAAAATAATGTGTTTAGAAAGAAGTCTAGTGAAAAGACCAGTCAAGAAACATGGAGGAATATATGTGTTCCGAAGGAGGAAGTGATTGAAAGTAAACCAAATATTTATAAATTTGTGAACTTGTGAATGAAAGGATATATTTTATGATGTCCATAAACTGAATAAATAATAACGTACCAAGTTTGAATAAAAATGAACTTTAAAAAACACATCATATCCAATAGGAATGAATTTGCATTGATGTTAAACTTGGTCAGTTAGTCTAGAAATATTAGGATTTGTAAGAACCCTTCCCTGAATTTAGTTTTCAGTACTAGGAAACAAATATGTATGTCAGTGGATGTATATTTCTGAGAATAAACTTGTTAAAAGTTGATTATAAATCCACATATATGAATATGAATGAATTCAGGTGGTGTATAAGAAGACATATATTTCATATTTTGGAAAATCTGGAGACTATATATATATATATATATATATATATATATATATAGAGAGAGAGAGAGAGAGAGAGAGAGAGAGAGAGAAACACACACACATTATAATGTCACAATATATATGTCAATCGAAATTCATCATGAAAAATAACTCATCCGCATATCCCAAAATATTCATTTTACTGAACATGGATGTATGTATAATGTTGTTCATCTAGGAAGCTCACCCATGGGTTGAATTTTCTGTACCAACAGCGTTTAGGAGGAGTGATCTCTTCTCACAAATAGTATCTGCCAAGTCAGCCACCTTACAAGAATGTACGTGTGAAACCAGGTAGGATTCTATTTGTGCATATAAAAATACATGTGCTTAATAGGCTACAGAGAAAGGGAGACAGGAATTCATATATTTCTTAACTTTAAAAACACATGGAATAGTGTGTAGTGTCCCTCTTTATCCCTTTTGATTAACTTTGGCTTAAAAAAAAGAATTTTATTGAGAATTTTTGTATATATCTTTGTCAGGAATATTGCTCTGAAGTTTTCTTTCCTTGATGTGTCTTTGTCTGATTTTGGTATGTGAGTGATAATAGCCTCATGGAATGAGTTTGGAGGAGTTCCATCCTTTTCTATTTTATGGAATAATTTGAGGAGTATTGTGATGAATGCTTCTTTGAAGGTCTTGTAGAACATGGCTGAGAATCTGTCTGTTCCTGGGCTTTGCTTGATTGGTAGGATGTTGACAGCAACTTCTATTTCATTGCTTGAAATTGATTTGTTTAAATTGTTCACGTCCTACTAATTAAGTTTGGGTATATCTCTAAAATTTTATTGATGTCATCATGGTATTTTAATTTATTAGACTATAAATTTTCAAATTAGTTTTCAATTATTCTCTGTATTTTAGTTGTGTACTCTGTAAAAGTTCCTTTATGATCCTTAATTTCAGTAATTTGAGGGTTTTTTTTCTTCATTAGCTTGGTTAAGGAAGTGTCAATTTTATTTATTTTTCAAAGATTAAATTTTGTGTTGTGTCAAAAAAAATAACACATGGAAAATTATTTCAATAAATTGAATAGATTTATAACTCCTACCTTATATTATGCAAAAGGCAAGTCCAACTATACACCATGTCTCTTCTGAAATGCTTGTATCTATTCTGTTTGGGTTCTTTTTCTCCATTATATTAGTATTAGTGGTAAGAGTCTCGTAGGGTATATGAATGTTTCTGAGAATAATCTTGTGAAAAGATAATTATAAATCCACATTCATGAATATGAAAAATTTAGGAAGTGAAAAATAAGACACATATATTTCATATTTTGAAAAATTTGGAGAGTATATCTATATTTATATCTATATATCTATATCTATATCTATATCTATATCTATATATATATATACACACACACACACACACACACACACACACAACACTCACAGACATTAAAAAGTACCAATATAAATGCCAATCGAAATTCATCAGTAAATATATATCATCCACAAATGCAAAAAATATTTATTTTACTGAACATGAGTTTATATATAATGTTTTTCTAATAGGACGCTCTCCTATAGGTTGAATTTTCATTTCCAAAAGCATTTAGGAGGAGTGAACTCTTCTCACAATTTGTATCTGCCAAGACAGCCACCTCACAAAAATGTACGTGTGATACCTGGTAGGATTCTATATATGCATATAAATATACATGTGTGAATAGGCTACAGAAAAGGGAAACAAGAATTCACATATTTGGTAAGTTTAAAAACACATGGACAATATTTCAATTAAAATTTGACTAGATTTATATCTCCAACCTTATATAAGGCAAATGTCAAGTCCAACTATACAACATGTCTCCTCTGAAGTGCTTGTATTTCTATTGTGTTGGGTTAATTTTCCCGATTATATTAGGATGAATAGTCTGAGTCTACTAGGTATGGGTTAGTGTCAGGGATACAGTACTTCGAATGAAAAATTGGAAAATGAATCCAATGTGTATGTAAATATACGCTGCACAAATATCCTCCCGCTCTCATCCAGAACAATGCCTTGACATTACCTTCACCACAAGTAAGACACAACTAGAGGAGAAGAGTTACAAAATCAGTGAATACATATCTGGAATGGAAAATGCTAAGGAGTTCACATTCTGGAGGTGGTAGAGGAGTTTCAAAAAGTAAGGGACAGGGTAAACATGGAGCTCTGCTGGCCTCAAAACTTTTTGAGAAACTGCCTCTGAGCTTCCGCACTTGAAATATGTGTTGTTTTCAGGAGATTTGGCTTCCTTTGTAGTGAGACCATCAAAGCTGGGTCTACATCTATGTGACCTGGAGGACATGGTTTCTTATTTTCCAATGAACAAGATGAAGCAGTGCTAAATCCTCTCTTTGTAGGTAAACTGAGGCCACTGGGGACTAAGTGTCTCCCCGTGTGGACTGTGAAGCCATTTGGTCCTCCTCCATCTTTTGTGGAGTTTTTGCTCCTGCACTGTGAGTTTGGTATTTGTTTCACGAAATACTAGGAGCTAAACTGGGACACAGTGCTGGAGGGAGTTCTGTCACGTGTGGTGGGTCAGGGTCTGCAAGAGAATGCACCAACTAGGCTTCTATCTCTCACAGCTTTCCCCATTGCCCCCTTTTCCTTATCAACCTGATTCTTAATTTTCCTCTGAAAACTCTCCATATAACAAGATGCCTTTACATATAAGGGTCTGCTGGCTGCACCATGTCAGTTACAAGCCATTTGGAATCCAATGGTAGATCCACAAGGCCCTTCCACGAATGTTTTATCAAACACCTCCCCACCACTGCTCTAGACCCACTACTCAGCAGGCTACAAACTACTGGCATCTCTGTTCTACACCATTTTCATGAAACTCAGTAAATCAAGGCACTGTCTGGTATAATCATGATCAGCAAAAGGACATCCAATGTTTCTCCAGTGCCACATGGTCATAGGTATTTCAAAAATTTCATGGTATTTATCTAGCCATTTTTCAAGCATGAAGTTGGAGGCACTGTGGGTTTCAATTCATTCAGCAAAGATTAAATGGTGAGGAAGCTCATTTCAATAAAATCTCTGGAGAACTCTCACAGGCAAGGCTTCCCAAAGAGTGGACAAAAGGTCACATTAGGCGAGGCCCATTGAGGTCTATAATGTGAGGTCCATGTGTGTTTTGACTCTCAACTATGGCTGCCATTTCTTTAAGGATAAAATCATGTGATATCCTTGCTGAGATTCCCAGGCCTCTGTGGAAATCTACCCGGGGCCTAGGACTCAGTTTCCAAGAGCGACTTTCATGCATGGCCTCTTAAAATAACAACAAAATTCATGGCAATGCTTCTCTGAGTTCAGTTCCAAAACCCAGTCTCTAAGGGGAATCACACCAGAGTTCAAGCCCACGTGGACACAGTCATTTATTCCAATGCCACACAAATGAGCAACATTAAAACCAAAACACTCCCACATAGCCCTCATCTTATTCCATATAGTCAATCATCTTAACATCTGGCTGGAGGTTTCCATGAGGGGTGCAGCCCAAGACAGTGTCCAAAATCAGCTCGTTTGCCCCTCATTTGCCTAAAGTCAGGGTAGGGTGGACACCGTTTCGGTGAACCAGGAGTGAACAAATAAACCTGCCGTTAATACTTCTGTATTTCTCCAATTTGAGGTCTACTGATTTTAGGTATCAATTCTTTAGGTGATTTAGAGTCAAGGGAAAACACAAGCACCTCTGCAGGGCTTTGAAGAACTCATTTGAACCAAATAATCCCTATTCTCATTTGATGGAGTGCAGCAACCTAACAGAGGAAGGCAAGAGACTTCATCCAAAATGAATGATATTTTTTGCCATTCTGGTTTTGGAAGCTCACATGGGATCATTCTTAAGATACATCAGGTGCTGAGAATCTAAGCCACAGCCACACACAGGTCCAAGAGGCTGATAAAAACACATCCCTTTCCAAAGCAATTAAGCTAAGAGCCACAGGTGAGGCCCATTCATTTCCATTTGAAAACTGTTTTCTTCAGGCTTCACAAAGGGGTGGCCTGAGGCAAAGACCTTCCTGACATTCAGTGCAACACAACAATAAGTAAGCAAAAAGCCCAAAGCAGTGTTTCTGCACTGAGATTTTCCTGGTCACACTGATATCTGAGTTTTCTGAGATGCTCGCCATTTTCTTCAACTATCCAGTACATGGCCATGTCACAGAGCTTGGAGGTGGTACATATTTTGGACACAAATCCATGAGCCTATTCTGGAGAGTGGCCAGAATTCAGGAAGAAAACAACAACTTAGAAAGATAGCAGGTGTTGCACATCGATAAGACAAGCTGCAGTCCATTCATATATTGGGCAGGATGAATTATGGGAAGATTTATACTAGACAGGACACATCCATTAATGCATTCTCTTTTCTAATGTCTACAACAACGGACACAGTGGGATACACAGAAACAGAAACACTCGCCATGTCAAATGACTTACTAGAAACTGTCCGCTCTAAACCAAAAAAACGGCCCTTTCTATCTATTCTCAGAACATGAAACAAAACAACAAACCCAAACCCACTCCCACAAAGGCACCTCCTTCCCCCAAGTAGGTCTGTGAGTATCTGGAGTGTCCTCTGACTGTGGGCCATACTATGTTCCCCCGAAATGGCCTGTCTTCTCTCAGATCTTGTTTCCTTGACCAACTCTGTGAAGATGTCAGGAAAAAGTGGTTAGCCACTACCTGTTTTCTCAGGAAAGGTCCATCTTCAGAGCTCTCCTGGCATTTGGCCATCCTCACATCATTAGGTACCAAGAAAACTGACTCTGTCCTTGGTAAATCCAAACAAGTGAGCCCACTGGGCCTGGGACTGGGACTGCCTCTGGGTGCCTGGCTTCTTGGATACCAAGTTCAGAGAGTTCCATCACCAAGGAAATGAGGTATGTCACATTCTTTGGAACTGAATGAGGTCACTGCCTTGGCAACCACTTTGTCCTAACAGTTGCTTCCAAGGGTTACATAAGATGGAGGTTTCCCCTACTTCCTGTGACACTTTCAAAGGTAGAATGTATATCAACCATTGGCACCCGGGAACAGCTCTCCACTCAGGCCTGGATTGTTCCACCTTGTCTACAATAAGAAGAGAGAGGCAGATTCAGACACATCCCTTCATCCTGACCAGGTTGTTTGCCATGGAAGATGACTTTTGCTCTCTCAGGTGCTTCATACCTGCCTATAACTTCTCCAGGTATCATTTGTGCATGGACATTTGAGGTTCTCATCTGGTGGAAGATCCCCAACTTTCCTGTATTGTAAGAACCACTCTGTCCCTGCTCTTCTGTAAAATGATTGAGGGAACAGTGTATACTTGGGGTTAAAAACAGGTTTGATTTGGTGACGAATGATTCTGTGCGATGAATAATGGCATTGGGAACCTGCAATATTTACAAGAATATAGAGGTGAAATATAAGTATGAAAAAAGAAATCTAGGTATGCTTTGAAGCCCAGAAGGGTTTTGCCCTTGATTGGGATACTTAGCTTTGAATTATGTTCTGCAAAGATGTCTCAGATAATTTGATATACAATGGCATAGGACCTTGTACATTGGATGATTGAATTTAGAAGAGAACATCCAGTCAAAAATGGATATTCAGTAGGATTAGGAAGATAGTCGGTAGGTTTAGGAAGACGAGTGAGTATAGGATTTGGACCAAAAGTTCTTTAGCAATAGACTTTTGGTGATAGAGTGAATGTAAATGTCAGCACATAAGAAGAGTCAGACACTATGTTGAACTGGGGAAAATATGTAGAAAAACAGATATCAATGGAAACATTACGAAATCAGGCAAAGTATAAAGTGAGGGATAGAATTAGACATTTTCAACAGGGTTGAGTTTCAATATATAAATTAGGAAAAAACAAATATGTAGTCACCAATAGGAGTGACAATTGACAGCATTAGGCAACCTGGACATGGATGTTTTTAGAAATCCATGTTCACTTTCCATTTAGGCTTTGGTACAATCATAAGTGTGACCTTTCCATTTTTTGTCCAGAATATTACTGTGATAATGAGGTGACATGAGTATTTCTTTCACCATTTCTGGGAGCAATATATTGAAGATGTAAAATTAGAATCGGGGGTACAAATAGGTGTACACTGTTTCTATGAACATAGAGAAAAACCACGAATAGACCATACTGTGAATTAATAATATAACTTTTTTGAACTTTAAATAATGAATTGAACTGATATCTGAAAGATAAAAGGAAATTGTATATTGATATACAATCATTCATTCCACCCAGTTATATATCTAATGGAAATATTAGTGTTTTGGTTTATCATGAAGAGTGTGTGAGTTTTGCTTCAAAATGATTATGGAAATTCAAAATAATGTGTTTGGAAAGAAGTCTCATGAAAAGACCCGTCAAGAAACCCTGACAATACATGTGTTCTGAAGCAAGAAGTGATTAATGTTGAAACAAATGCCTATTAATTTGTGAACTTGTGGATGGAATGTATATCCTATGATGTGCAAAAACTGAAGAAACAATAATGTACCAGTGTCGAATACAAATGAATGACAAATTACATATCATGTCCCATAGGAGTCTACTTGCATTGATGTTAGACTGGGTCAGTTACTGTTGTTAATTAGGATTTGTATGCACCTTTCACTGAAGTTAGTTTTCAGTATTACAAAACAAATATGTATTTCAGGTGGATGAATATTTCTGATTATAATCTTGTGAAAAGTTGATTACAAATCCACATACATGAACATGAATGATATAGAGAGTGTATATTAGACACATATATTTTATTTTTTGAAAAATTTGGAGAGTATATCTATATCTATATCTATATCTATCTATCTATCTGTCTATATCTATCTATCTATCTATATCTATATCTATATCTATATCTATCTATCTATATATATATATATATATATATATATATATATATATATATATATACACACACACACAAACACATACACACACACAACACTCACAGACATTAAAAAGTACCAATATAAATGCCAATCTGAATTCATCAGTAAATATATATCATCCACAGAGACAAAAATATTTTCCTGAACATGAGTTTATGTATAAAGTTGTTCTACTAGGACGCTCTTTTATAGGTTGAATTTTCATTTCCAATAGCATTTAGGAAGAGTGAACACTTCTCACAATTTGTATCTGCCAAGACTGCCACCTCACAAAAATGTACGTGTGATACCTGGTAGGATTCTATATATGCATATAAATATACATGTGTGAAGATGCTACAGAAGACGGAAACAAGAATTCACATATTTGTTAAGTTTAAAAACACATGGAGAATATTTCAATTAAAATTTGACTAGATTTATAACCCCTACCTTATATAATGCAAATGTCGAGTCCAACTATACAACATGTCTCCTCTGAAGTGCTTGTATTTCTATTGTGTTGTGTTAATTTCCCCCATTATATTAGGATGAATAGTCTGAGTCTACTAGGTATGGGTTAGTGTCAGGGATTCAGTACTTCGAATGGAAAATTGGAAAATGAATCCAATGTGTATGTAAATATAGGCTGCACAAATATCCTCCCGCTCTCATCCAGAAAAATGCCTTCACATTACCTTCACCCCAAGTAAGACAAAATTAGAGGAGAAGAGTTACAAAATCAGTGAATACATATCTGGAATGGAAAATGCTCAGGAGTTCACAACCTTGGAGGGGGTAGAGGAGTTTCCAAAACTAGGGGACAGGGTCAACACTCCACAAATATGGAGCTCTGCTGGCCTAAAAACTTTTTGAGAAACTGCCTCTGAGCATCCGCACTTGAAATATATGTTGTTTTCAGGAGATTTGGCTTCCTTTGTAGTGAGACCATCAAAGCTGGGTCTGCATCTATGTGACCTGGAGGACATGGTTTATTATTTTTCAATGAACAAGATGAAGCAGTGCTGAATACTCTTTTTGTAGGTAAACTGAGGCCACTGGGGACTAAGTGTCTCCCCGTGTGGACTGTGAAGCCATTTGTTCCTTCTCCTCTTTTTGTGGTGTTTTTGGTGCTGCACTGTGAGTTTGGTATTTGTTTCACGAAATACTAGGAGATAAACTGGGACACAGTGCTGGAGGGAGTTCTGTCATGTGTGGTGGGTCAGGGTCTGTAAGAGAATGCACCAACTATGCTTCTATCTCTCAAAGCTTGCCCCATTGTCCCCTTGTCCATATCAACCTGATTCTTAATTTTCCTCTGCTAACTCTCCATATAACAAGATGCATTTACATATAAGGGTCTGCTGGCTGCACCATGTCAGTTACAAGCCATTTGGAATCCAATGGTAGATCCACATGGCCCTACCACGGATGTTTTATCAAACACCTCCCCACCACTGCTCTAGACCCACTACTCAGCAGGCTCCAACATACTGGCATCTGTGTTCTACACCATTTTCATGAAACTCAGTAAATCAAGGCACTGTCTGGTATACTCATGATCAGCAACAGGACATCCAATGTTTCTCCAGTGCCACCTGGTCATAGGAATTTCAAAAATTTCATGGTATTTATCTAGCCATTTTTCAAGCATGAAGTTGGAGGCACTGTGGGTTTCAATTCATTCAGCAAACATTAAATGTTGAGGAAGCTCATTTCAATGAAATCTCTGGGAAAATCTCACAGGCAAGGCTTCCCAAAGAGTGGACAAAATATCACATTAGGCCAGGCTCATTGAGGTCTACAATGTGAGGTCCATGTGTGTTTGACTCTCAACTATGGATGCCATTTCTTTAAGAATAAAATCATGTGATATCCTTGCTGAGATTCCAAGGCCTCTGTGGAATTCCCCCCGTGGCGTAGGTCTCAGTTTCCAAGAGTGACTTTCATGCGTGGCCTCTTAAAATCCCAACAAAATTCAGAGCAATGCTTCTCTGAGTTCAGTTCCAAAACCCAGTGTCTAAGGGGAATCACACTAGAGTTCAAGCCCACGTGGAACCAGTCATTTTTTCCAATGCCACACAAATGACCAAAATTAAAACCAAAACACTCACACATGGCCCTCATTTATTCCATATAGTCAATCATCTTAACCTCTGGCTGGAGGTTTCCAAGAGGGGCGCAGCCCAAGACAGTGTCCAAAATCAGCTCGTTTGCCCCTCATTTGCCTAAAGTCAGGGTAGTCTGGACACCGTTGCTGTGAACCAGGAGTGAACAAATAAGCCTGCTATTAATACTTCTGTGTTTCTCCAATTTGAGGGCTACTGATTTTAGGTATCGATTCTTTAGGTGATTTAGAGTCATGCGATAACACAAGCACCACTGCAGGGCTTTGAAGAACTCATTTGACTCACAGAATCCCTATTCTCATTTGTTGGAATGCAGGAACCTAACAGAGGAAGGCAAGAGACTTCATCCACAATGAATGATATTTTTTGCCATTTTGGTTTTGGAATCTCACATGGGATCATTCTTCAGATCCATCAGGTGCTGAGAATCTAAGTCACAGCCACACACAGGTCCAAGAAGCTGATAAAGACACATCCCTTTCCAAAGCAATTAAGCAAAGAGCCACAGGTGAGGCCAATTCATTTCCCTTTGAAAACTGTTTTTTTCAGGCTTCACAAAGGGGTGGCCTGAGGCAAAGACTTTCCTGACATGCAGGGCAACATAAGAATAAGTAAGCAAAAGGCCCAAAGCAGGGTTTCTGCACTGAGACTTTCCTAGTCACACAGATATCTGAGTTTTCTGAGATGCTCGCCATTCTCTTCAACTATCCTTTACATGGCCATGTCACAGAGCTTGGAGGTGGTACATATTTTGGACACAAATCCATGAGCCTATTCTGGAGAGTTTCCAGAATTCAGGAAGAAATCAACAACTTAGAAAGGTAGCAGGTGTTGCACATCGATAGAACAAGCTGCAGTCCATTCATATATTGGGCAGGATGAATTATGGGAAGATTTATACTAGACAGGACACATCCATTAATGCATTCTCCTTTCTAATGTCTACATCAACGGACACAGTGGGATACACAGAAACAGGAAACAGTCGCCGTGTCAAATGACTTACTAGAAACTGTCCACTCCAAACCAAAGAAAACGCCTTTTGTATCTATTCTCAGAACATGAGACAAAACAACAAACACACACCCACTCCCAAAAAGGCACCTCCTTCCCCCAAGTAGGTCTGTGACTATCCGGAGGGTCCTCTGACTGGGGGGCCATAATATGTTCCCCCGAAATGGCCTGTCTTCTCTCAGATCTTGTTTTCTTTACCAACTCTGTGAAGATGTCAGGAAAAAGTGGTTAGCCACTACCTGTTTTCTCAGGAAAGGTCCATCTTCTGAGCTCTCCTGGCATTTGGCCATCCTCACATCATTAGGTACCAAGAAAAGTGACTCTGTCCTTGGTTAATCCAAACAAGAGAGCCCACTGGGCCTGGGACTGGGACTGCCTCTAGGTGCCTGGCTTCTTGGATACCAAGTTCAGAGAGTTCCATCACCAAGGAAATGAGGTATGTCACAAATTTGGAACTGAATGAGGTCACTGACTTGGCAACCACTTTGTCCTAACAGTTGCTTCCAAGGGTAACATAAGATGGAGGTTGCCCCTACTTCCTGTGACACTTTCATAAGGTAGAATGTATATCAACCATTGGCACCCGGGAACAGCTCTCCACTCAGGCCTGGTTTGGTCCACCTTGTCTACAATAAGAAGAGAGAGGCAGATTCAGACACATCCCTTCATCCTGACCAGGTTGTTTGCCATGGAAGATGACTTTTGCTCTCTCAGGTGCTTCATACCTGCCTACAACTTCTCCAGGTATCATTTGTGCATGGACATTTGAGGTTCTCATCTGGTGGAAGGTCCCCAACTTTCCTGTATTGTAAGAACCACTCTGTCCCTGCTCTTCTGTAAAATGATTGAGGGAACAGTGTATACTTGGGGTTAAAAACAGGTTTGATTTGGGTGACGAATGATTCTGTGCGATGAATAATGTTATTGGGAACCTGCAATAGTTACAAGAATATAGAGGTGAAATATAAGTATAAAAAAAGAAATCTAGGTGTGGTTTGAAGCCCAGAAGGGTTTTGCCCTTGATTGGGATACTTAGCTTTGAATTATGTTCTGCAAAGATGTCTCAAATAATTCGAATTACAATGGCATAGGAAGTTGTACATTGGATGATTGAATTTAGAAGAGAACATCAGGTCAAAAAGGGATATTCAGTAGGATTAGGAAGATAGTCGGTAGGTTTAGGAAGAAGAGTGAGTATAGGATTTGGACCAAATGTTCTTTAGCAATAGACTTTTGGTGATAGAGTGAATGTAAATGTCAGCACATATGAAGAGTCAGTCACTATGTTGAACTGGGGAAAATATGTAGAAAAGCAGATATCAATAGAAACATTACGAAATCATGCAAAGTATAAAGTGAGTGATAGAATTAGACATTTTCAACAGGGTTGAGTTTGAAAATATAAATTAGGAAAAAATAAATATGTAGTCACCAATAGGATTGACAATTGACAGCATTAGGCAACCTGGACATGGATGTTTTAGAAATCAATGTTCACTTTCCATTTAGGCTTTGGTACAATCATAAGTGTGACCTTTCCATTTTTTGTCCAGAATATTACTGTGATAATGAGGTGACATGAGTATTTCTTTCACCATTTCTGGGAGCAATATATTGAAGATGTAAAGTTAGAATCGGGGGTACAAAGAGGTGTACCCTGTTTCTATGAACATAGAAAAAAAGCATGAATAGACCATATTGTGAATAAATAATATAATTTTTTCAACTTTAAATAATGAATTGGACTGATATCTGAAAAATTAAAGGAAATCGTATATTGATATACAATCATTCATTCCAACCAGTTATATATCTAATGGAAATATTAGTGTTTTGGTTTATCTTAAAGAGTGTGTTAGTTTTGCTTCAAAATGATTATGGAAATTCAAAATAATGTGTTTGGAAAGAAGTCTGATGAAAAGACCCGTCAAGAAACCCTGACAATACATGTTTTCTGAAGCAAGAAGTGATTAAAGTTGAAACAAATTCCTATTAATTTGTGAACTTGTGGATGAAATGTATATCCTATGATGTGCAAAAACTGAAGAAACAATAATGTACCAGTGTCGAATACAAATGAATGACAAATTACATATCATGTCCCATAGGAGTCTACTTGCATTGATGTTAGACTGGGTCAGATACCGTAGAATAATTAGGATTTGTATGCACCCTTCACTGAAGTTAGTATTCAGTACTAGGAAACAAATATGTATTTCAGGTGGATGAATATTTCTGATTATAATCTTGTGAAAAGTTGATTATAAATCCACATACATGAACATGAATGAATTTAGAGAGTATATATTAGACAAATTTTTTCATATTTTGAAATATTTGGAGAGTATATCTATATCTATATCTATACACACACACACACACACACACACACACACACACACACACTCACAGACATTGAAAAGTACCAATATAATTGCCAATCGAAATTCATCAGTAAATATATATCATCCACAGAGGCAAAAATATTTATTTTCCTGAACATGAGTTTATGCATAATGTTTATCTACTAGGACGCTCTCCTATAGGTTGAATTTTCATTTCCAACAGCATTTAGGAGGAGTGAACCCTTCTCACCATTTGTATCTGCCAAGACATCCACCTTACAAAAATGTACATGTGATACCTGGTAGGATTCTATATATGCATATAAATATACATGTGTGAATAGGCTACAGAAATTGGAAACAAGTATTCACATATTTGTTAAGTTTAAAAACACATGGAGAATATTTCAATTAAAATTTGACTAGATGTATAACTCCTACCTTATATAATGCAAATGTCAAGTCCAACTATAGAACATGTCTCCTCTGAAGTGCTTGTATTTCTATTGTGTTGGGTTAATTTTCCCCATTATATTAGGATGAATAGTCTGAGTCTACTAGGTATGGGTTAGTGTCAGGGATTCAGTACTTCGAATGAAAAATTGGAAAATGAATCCAATGTGTATGTAAATATATGCTGCACAAATATCCTCCCGCTCTCATCCAAAACAATGCCTTGACATTACCTTCACCCCAAGTAAGACACAATTAGAGGAGAAGAGTTACACAATCAGTGAATACATATCTGGAATGGAAAATGCTCAGGAGTTCACAACCTTGGAGGTGGTTTAGGAGTTTCCAAAAGTAAGGGACATGGTAAACACTCCACAAACATGTAACTCTGCTGGCCTAAAAACTTTTTGAGAAACTGCCTCTGAGCTTCCGCACTTGAAATATATGTTGTTTTCATGAGATTTGGCTTGCTTTGTAGTGAGACCATCAAAGCTGGGTCTGCATCTATGTGACCTGGAGGACATGGTTTCTTATTTTCCAATGAACAAGATGAACAAGTGCTGAATCCTCTCTTTATAGGTAAACTGAGGCCACTGGGGACTAAGTGTCTCCCCGTCTCCCCGTGTTGACTGTGAAGCAATTTGGTCCTCCTCCACTTTTTGTGGTGTTTAGGCTGCTGCACTGTGAATTTGGTATTTGTTTCATGAAATACTAGCAGCTAAACTGGGACACAGTGCTGGAGGGAGTTCTGTCACGTGTGGTGGGTCAGGGTCTGCAAGAGAATGCACCAACTAGGCTTCTATCTCTCACAGCTTGCCCCATTGCCCCCTTGTCCATATCAACCTGATTCTTAATTTTCCTCTTAAAAGTCTCCATATAACAAGATGCCTTTACATATAAGGGTCTGCTGGCAGCACCATTTCAGTTACAAGCCATTTGGAATCCAATGGTAGATGCACATGGTCCTACCACGGATGTTTTATCAAACGCCTCCCCACCACTGCTCTAGACCCACTACTCAGCAGGCTCCAAATTACTGGCATCTCTGTTCTACACCATTTTCATGAAACTTAGTAAATCAAGGCACTGTCTGGTATACTCATGATCAGCAACAGGACATCCAATGTTTCTCCAGTGCCACCTGGTCATAGGAATTTCAAAAATTTCATGGTATTTATCTAGCCATTTTTCAAGCATGAAGTTGGAGGCAATGTGGGTTTCAATTCATTCAGCAAACATTAAATGGTGAGGAAGCTCATTTCAATGAAATCTCTGGAGAAATCTCACAGGCAAGGCTTTCCAAAGAATGGACAAAAGGTCACATTAGGCCAGGCCCATTGAGGTCTACAATGTGAGGTGCATGTGTGTTTTGACTCTCAACTATGGATGCCATTTCTTTAAGAATAAAATCATGTGATATCCTTGCTGAGATTCCCAGGCCTCTGTGGAAATCTACCCGGGGCCTAGGTCTCACTTTCCAAGAGCGACTTTCATGCGTGGCCTCTTAAAATCCCAACAAAATTCATAGCAATGCTTCTCTGAGTTCAGTTCCAAAACCCAGTGTTTAAGGGGAATCACACCAGAGTTCAAGCCCACGTGGAACCAGTCATTTTTTCCAATGCCACACAAATGACCAACATTAAAACCAAAACACTCCCACATGGCCCTCACCTTATTCCATATAGTCAATCATCTTAACCTCTGGCTGGAGGTTTCCATGAGGGACGCAGCCCAAGACAGTGTCCAAAATCAGCTCGTTTGCCCCTCATTTGCCTAAAGTCAGGGTAGCCTGGACACCGTTGCTGTGAACCAGGAGTGAACAAATAAGCCTGCCATTAATACTTCTGTGTTTCTCCAATTTGAGGCCTACTGATTTTAGGTATGGATTCTTTAGGTGACTTAGAGTCATGCGAAAACACAAGCACCTCTGCAGGGCTTTAAGAACTCATTTGATCCAAAGAATCCCTATTCTCATTTGTTGGAGTGCAAGAACCTAACAGAGGAAGGCAAGAGACTTCATCCACAATGAATGATATTTTTTTGCCATTTTGGTTTTGGAAGCTAACGTGCGATAATTCTTAAGATCCATCAGGTGCTGAGAATCTAAGTCACAGCCACACACAGGTCCAAGAGGCTGATAAAGACACATCCCTTTCCAAAGCAATTAAACAAAGAGCCACAGGTGAGGCCCATTCATTTCCATTTGAAAACTGTTTTCTTCAAGCTTCACAAAGGGGTGGCCTGAGGCAAAGACCTTCCTGACATTCAGTGCAACACAACAATAAGTAAGCAAAAGGCCCAAAGCAGGGTTTCTGCACTGAGACTTTCCTGGTCACACTGAAATCTGAGTTTTCTGAGATGCTCGCCATTCTCTTCAGCTATCCAATACATGGCCATGTCACAGAGCTTGGAGGTGGTACATATTTTGGACACAAATCCCTGAGCCCATTCTGGAGAGTGGCCAGAATTCAGGAAGAAAACAACAACTTAGAAAGATAGCAGGTGTTGCACATTGATAAGACAAGCTGCAGTCCATTCATATGTTGTGCAGGATGAATTATGGGAAGATTTCTACTAGACAGGACACATCCATTAATGCATTCTCTTTTCTAATGTCTACAACAACGGACACAGTGGGATACACAGAAACAGAAACAATCGCCTTGTCAAATGACTTAACTAGAAACTGTCCGCTCCAAACCAAGCAAACCGCCATTTCTATCTATTCTCAGAACCTGAGACAAAACAACAAACCCAAACCCACTCCCACAAAGGCACCTCCTTCCCCCAAGTAGGTCTGTGACTATCTGGAGTGTCCTCTGACTGGTGGGCCATACTATGTTCCCCCGAAATGGCCTGTCTTCTCTCAGATCTTGTTTCCTTGACCAACTCTGTGAAGATGTCAGGAAAAAGTGGTTAGCCACTACCTGTTTTCTCAGGAAAGGTCCATCTTCAGAGCTCTCCTGGCATTTGGCCATCCTCACATCATTAGGTACCAAGAAAACTGACTCTGTCCTTGGTAAATTCAAACAAGTGAGCCCACTGGGCCTGGGACTGGGACTGCCTCTGGGTGCCTGGCTTCTTGGATACCAAGTTCAGAGATTTCCATCACCAAGGAAATGAGGAATGTCACATTCTTTGGAACTGAATGAGGTCACTGCCTTGGCAACCACTTTGTCCTAACAGTTGCTTCCAAGGGTTATATAAGATGGAGGTTTCCCCTACTTCCTGTGACACTTTCATAAGGTAGAATGTATATCAACCATTGGCACCCGGGAACAGCTCTCCACTCAGGCCTGGATTGTTCCACCTTGTGTACAATAAGAAGAGAGAGGCAGATTCAGACACATCCCTTCATCCTGACCAGGTTGTTTGCCATGGAAGATGACTTTTGCTCTCTCAGGTGCTTCATACCTGCCTACAACTTCTCCAGGTATCATTTTTGCATGGACATTTGAGGTTCTCATCAGGTGGAAGGTCCCCAAATTTCCTGTATTGTCAGAACCACTCTGTCCCTGCACTTCTGTAAAATGATTGAGGAAACAGTGTATACTTGGGGTTAAAAACAGGTTTGATTTGGTGACGAATGATTCTGTGCGATGAATAATGGTATTTGGAACCTGCAATATTTACAAGAATATAGAGGTAAAATATAAGTATGAAAACAGAAATCTACGTATGATTTGAAGCCCAGAAGTGTTTTGCCCTTGATTGGGATACTTAGCTTTGAATTATGTTCTGCAAAGATGTCTCAGATATTTCGATATACAATGGTATAGGACCTTGTACATTCTATGATTGAATTTAGAAGAGAACATCCAGTCAACGAGATATTCAGTAGGATTTGGAAGATAGTCGGTAGGTTTAGGAAGAAGAGTGAGTATAGGATTTGGACCAAAAGTTCTTTAGCAATAGACTTTCGGTTATAGAGTGAATGTACATGTCAGCACATATGAAGAGTCAGTCACTATGTTGAACTGGGGAAAATATGTAGAAAAGCAGATATCAATAGAAACATTACGAAATAAGGCAAAGTATAAAGTGAGTGATAGAAGTAGACATTTTCAACAGGGTTGAGTTTGAAAATATAAATTAGGAAAAAACAAATATGTAGTCACCAATAGGATTAACATTTGACAGCATTAGGCAACCTGGACATGGATGTTTTTAGAAATCCATGTTCATTTTCCATTTAGGCTTTGGTACAATCATAAGTGTGACCTTTCCATTTTTTATCCAGAATATTACTGTGATAATGAGGTGACATGAGTATTTCTTTCACCATTTCTGGGAGCAATACATTGAAGATGTAAAATTAGAATCGTGGTTACAAAGAGGTGTACCCTGTTACTATGAAAATAGAGAAAAAGCATGAATAGACCATACCGTGAATAAATAATATAACTTTATTGAACTTTAAATAATGAATTGAACTGATATCTGAAAAATTAAAGGAAATCGTATATGATATACAATCATTCATTCCAACCAGTTATATATCTAATGGAAATATTAGTGTTTTGGTTCATCATGAAGAGTGTGTGAGTTTTGCTTCAAAATGATTATGGAAATTCAAAATAATGTGTTTGGAAAGAAGTCTCATGAAAAGACCAGTAAAGAAACCCTGACAATACATGTGTTCTGAAGCAAGAAGTGATTAAAGTTGAAATAAATGCCTATTAATTTGTGAACTTGTGGATGAAATGTATATCCTATGATGTGCAAAAACTGAAGAAACAATAATGTACCAGTGTCGAATACAAATGAATGACAAATTACATATCATGTCCCATAGGAGTCTACTTGCATTGATGTTAGACTGGGTCAGTTACTGTTGTTAATTAGGATTTGTATGCACCTTTCACTGAAGTTAGTTTGAAGTACTACAAAACAAATATGTATTTCAGGTGGATGAATAATTCTGATTATAATCTTGTGAAAAGTTGATTACAAATCCACATACATGAACATGAATGATATAGAGAGTGTATATTAGACACATATATTTTATATTTTGAAAAATTTGGAGAGTATATCTATATCTATATCTATACCTATATCTATCTATCTATTTATCTATATCTATATATCTATATCTATATCTATATCTATCTATCTATATATATATATATACACACACACACACACACAAACACATACACACACACAACACTCACAGACATTAAAAAGTACCAATATAAATGCCAATCTGAATTCATCAGTAAATATATATCATCCACAGAGGCAAAAATATTTATTTTCCTGAACATGAGTTTATGTATAAAGTTGTTCTACTAGGACTCACTTTTATAGGTTGAATTTTCATTTCCAATAGCATTTAGGAAGAGTGAAAACTTCTCACAATTTGTATCTGTCAAGACTGCCACCTCACAAAAATGTACGTGTGATACCTGGTAGGATTCTACATATGCATATAAATATACATGTGTGAATAGGCTACAGAAATTGGAAACAAGTATTCACATATTTGTTAAGTTTAAAAACACATGGAGAATATTTCAATTAAAATTTGACTAGATTTATAACCCCTACCTTATATAATGCAAATGTCGAGTCTAACTATAGAACATGTCTCCTCTGTAGTGCTTGTATTTCTATTGTGTTGTGTTAATTTCCCCCATTATATTAGGATGAATAGTCTGAGTCTACTAGGTATGGGTTAGTGTCAGGGATTCAGTGCTTCGAATGGAAAATTGGAAAATTAATCCAATGTGTATGTAAATATAGGCTGCACAAATATTCTCCCGCTCTCATCCAGAAAAATGCCTTCACATTACCTTCACCCCAAATAAGACAAAATTAGAGGAGAAGAGTTACAAAATCAGTGAATACATATCTGGAATGGAAAATGCTCAGGAGTTCACAACCTTGGAGGTGGTAGAGGAGTTTCCAAAACTAGGGGACAGGGTCAACACTCCACAAACATGGAGCTCTGCTGGCCTAAAAACTTTTTGAGAAACTGCCTCTGAGCTTCCGCACTTGAAATATATGTTGTTTTCAGGAGATTTGGCTTCCTTTGTAGTGAGACCATCAAAGCTGGGTCTGCATCTATGTGACCTGGAGGACATGGTTTCTTATTTTTCAATGAACAAGATGAAGCAGTGCTGAATCCTCTTTTTGTAGGTAAACTGAGGCCACTGGGGACTAAGTGTCTCCCTGTGTGGACTGTGAAGCCATTTGGTCCTTCTCCTCTTTTTGTGGTGTTTTTGGTGCTGCACTGTGAGTTTGGTATTTGTTTCACGAAATACTAGGAGATAAACTGGGACACAGTGCTGGAGGGAGTTCTGTCATGTGTGGTGGGTCAGGGTCTGTAAGAGAATGCACCAACTATGCTTCTATCTCTCAAAGCTTGCCCCATTGTCCCCTTGTCCATATCAACCTGATTCTTAATTTTCCTCTGCTAACTCTCCATATAACAAGATGCATTTACATATAAGGGTCTGCTGGCTGCACCATGTCAGTTACAAGCCATTTGGAATCCAATGGTAGATCCACATGGCCCTACCACGGATGTTTTATCAAACACCTCCCCACCACTGCTCTAGACCCACTACTCAGCAGGCTCCAACATACTGGCATCTGTGTTCTACACCATTTTCATGAAACTCAGTAAATCAAGGCACTGTCTGGTATACTCATGATCAGCAACAGGACATCCAATGTTTCTCCAGTGCCACCTGGTCATAGGAATTTCAAAAATTTCATGGTATTTATCTAGCCATTTTTCAAGCATGAAGTTGGAGGCACTGTGGGTTTCAATTCATTCAGCAAACATTAAATGTTGAGGAAGCTCATTTCAATGAAATCTCTGGAGAAATCTCACAGGCAAGGCTTCCCAAAGAGTGGACAAAATGTCACATTAGGCCAGGCCCATTGAGGTCTACAATGTGCGGTCCATGTGTGTTTGACTCTCAACTATGGATGCCATTTCTTTAAGAATAAAATCATGTGATATCCTTGCTGAGATTCCCAGGCCTCTGTGGAATTCCCCCCGTGGCGTAGGTCTCAGTTTCCAAGAGTGACTTTCATGTGTGGCCTCTTAAAATCCCAACAAAATTCATAGCAATGCTTCTCTGAGTTCAGTTCCAAAACCCAGTGTCTAAGGGGAATCACACTAGAGTTCAAGCCCACGTGGAACTAGTCATTTTTTCCAATGCCACACAAATGACCAAAATTAAAACCAAAACACTCACACATGGCCCTCATTTATTCCATATAGTCAATCATCTTAACCTCTGGCTGGAGGTTTCCAAGAGGGGTGCAGCCCAAGACAGTGTCCAAAATCAGCTCGTTTGCCCCTCATTTGCCTAAAGTCAGGGTAGCCTGGACACCATTGCTGTGAACCAGGAGTGAACAAATAAGCCTGCCATTAATACTTCTGTGTTTCTCCAATTTGAGGGCTACTGAATTTAGGTATCGATTCTTTAGGTGATTTAGAGTCATGCGATAACACAAGCACCTCTGCAGGGCTTTGAAGAACTCATTTGACTCACAGAATCCCTATTCTCATTTGTTGGAGTGCAGGAACCTAACAGAGGAAGGCAAGAGACTTCATCCACAATGAATAATATTTTTTGCCATTTTGGTTTTGGAATCTCACATGGGATCATTCTTCAGATCTATCAGGTGCTGAGAATCTAAGTCACAGCCACACACAGGTCCAAGAAGCTGATAAAGACACATCCCTTTCCAAAGCAATTAAGCAAAGAGCCACAGGTGAGGCCAATTCATTTCCATTTGAAAACTGTTTTCTTCAGGCTTCACAAAGGGGTGGCCTGAGGCAAAGACTTTCCTGACATGCAGTGCAACATAAGAATAAGTAAGCAAAAGGCCCAAAGCAGGGTTTCTGCACTGAGACTTTCCTAGTCACACTGATATCTGAGTTTTCTGAGATGCTCGCCATTCTCTTCAACTATCCTTTACATGGCCATGTCACAGAGCTTGGAGGTGGTACATATTTTGGACACAAATCCATGAGCCTATTCTGGAGAATGGCCAGAATTCAGGAAGAAAACAACAACTTAGAAAGATAGCAGGTGTTGCACATCGATTAGACAAGCTGCAGTCCATTCATATATTGGGCAGGATGAATTATGGGAAGATTTATACTAGACAGGACACATCCATTAATGCATTCTCCTTTCTAATGTCTACATCAACGGACACAGTGGGATACACAGAACCAGGAAACACTCGCCGTGTCAAATGACTTACTAGAAACTGTCCACTCCAAACCAAAGAAAACGCCTTTCCTATCTATTCTCAGAACATGAGACAAAACAACAAACACACACCCACTCCCACAAAGGCACCTCCTTCCCCCAAGTAGGTCTGTGACTATCCGGAGTGTCCTCTGACTGGTGGGCCATACTATGTTCCCCCGAAATGGCCTGTCTTCTCTCAGATCTTGTTTCCTTGACCAACTCTGTGAAGATGTCAGGAAAAGGTGGTTAGCCACTACCTGTTTTCTCAGGAAAGTTCCATCTTCAGAGCTCTCCTGGCATTTGGCCATCCTCACATCATTAGGTACCAAGAAAACTGACTCTGTCCTTGGTAAATCCCAACAAGTGAGCCCACTGGGCCTGGGACTGGGACTGCCTCTGGGTGCCTGGCTTCTTGGATACCAAGTTCAGAGAGTTCCATCACCAAGGAAATGAGGTATGTCACATTCTTTGGAACTGAATGAGGTCACTGCCTTGGCAACCATTTTGTCCTAACAGTTGCTTCCAAGGGTTACATAAGATGGAGGTTTCCCCTACTTCCTGTGACACTTTCATAAGGTAGAATGTATATCAACCATTGGCACCCGGGAACAGCTCTCCACTCAGGCCTGGATTGTTCCACCTTGTGTACAATAAGAAGAGAGAGGCAGATTCAGAAACATCCCTTCTTCCTGACCAGGTTGTTTGCCATGGAAGATGACTTTTGCTCTCTCAGGTGCTTCATACCTGGCTACAACTTCTCCAGGTATCATTTGTGCATGGACATTTGAGGTTCTCATCTGGTGGAAGATCCCCAAATTTCCTGTATTGTAAGAACCCCTCTGTCCCTGCTCTTCTGTAAAATGATTGAGGGAAGAGTGTATACTTGGGGTTAAAAACAGGTTTGATTTGGTGACGAATGATTCTGTGCGATGAATAATGGCATTGGGAACCTGCAATATTTACAAGAATATACAGGTGAAATATAAGTATGAAAAAAGAAATCTAGGTATGCTTTGAAGCCCAGAAGGGTTTTGCCCTTGATTGGGATACTTACCTTTGAATTATGTTCTGCAAAGGTGTCTCAGATAATTTGATATACAATGGCATAGGACCTTGTACATTGGATGATTGAATTTAGAAGAGAACATCCAGTCAAAAAGGGATATTCAGTAGGATTAGGAAGATAGTCGGTAGGTTTAGGAAGACGAGTGAGTATAGGATTTGGACCAAAAGTTCTTTAGCAATTGACTTTTGGTTATAGAGTGAATGTAAATGTCAGCACATATGAAGAGTCAGACACTATGTTGAACTGGGGAAAATATGTAGAAAAGCAGATATCAATGGAAACATTACGAAATCAGGCAAAGTATAAAGTGAGGGATAGAATTATACATTTTCAACAGGGTTGAGTTTCAATATATAAATTAGGAAAAAACAAATATGTAGTCACCAATAGGAGTGACAATTGACAGCATTAGGCAACCTGGACATGGATGTTTTTAGAAATCCATGTTCACTTTCCATTTAGGCTTTGGTACAATCATAAGTGTGACCTTTCCATTTTTTGTCCAGAATATTACTGTGATAATGAGGTGACATGAGTATTTCTTTCACCATTTCTGGGAGCAATATATTGAAGATGTAAAATTAGAATCGGGGGTACAAATAGGTGTACCCTGTTTCTATGAACATAGAGAAAAACCACGAATAGACCATACTGTGAATAAATAATATAACTTTTTTGAACTTTAAATAATGAATTGAACTGATATCTGAAAAATAATAAGAAATTGTATATTGATATACAATCATTCATTCCACCCAGTTATATATCTAATGGAAATATTAGTGTTTTGGTTTATCATGAAGAGTGTGTGAGTTTTGCTTCAAAATGATTATGGAAATTCAAAATAATGTGTTTGGAAAAAGTCTCATGAAAAGACCCGTCAAGAAACCCTGACAATACATATGTTCTGAAGCAAGAAGTGATTAATGTTGAAACAAATGCCTATTAATTTGTGAACTTGTGGATGAAATGTATATCCTATGATGTGCAAAAACTGAAGAAACAATAATGTACCAGTGTCGAATACAAATGAATGACAAATTACATATCATGTCCCATAGGAGTCTACTTGCATTGATTTTAGACTGGGTCAGATACTGTAGAATAATTAGGATTTGTATGCACCCTTCACTGAAGTTAGTAGTCAGTACTAGGAAACAAATATGTATTTCAGGTGGATGAATATTTCTGATTATAATCTTGTGAAAAGTTGATTATAAATCAACATACATAAACATGAATGAATTTAGAGAGTGTATACTAGACACAAATATTTCATATTTGGAAAACTTTGGAGAGTATATCTATATCTATATCTATACACACACACACACACACACACACACACAACAATCACAGACATTAAAAAGTACCTATATAAATGCCAATCGAAATTCATCAGTAAATATATATCATCCACATATGCAAAAATATTTATGTTACTGAACATGAGTTTATGTATAATGTTGTTCTTCTAGGACGCTCTCTTATAGGTTGAATTTTCATTTCCAACAGCATTTAGGAGGAGTGAACACTTCTCACAATTTGTATCTGCCAAGACATCCACCTTACAAAAATGTACGTGTGATACCTGGTAGGATTCTATATATGCATATAAATATACATGTGTGAATAGGCTACAGAAATTGGAAACAAGTATTCACATATTTGTTAAGTTTAAAAACACATGGAGAATATTTCAATTAAAATTTGACTAGATGTATAACTCCTACCTTATATAATGCAAATGTCAAGTCCAACTATAGAACATGTCTCCTCTGAAGTGCTTGTATTTCTATTGTGTTGGGTTAATTTTCCCCATTATATTAGGATGAATAGTCTGAGTCTACTAGGTATGGGTTAGTGTCAGGGATTCAGTACTTCGAATGGAAAATTGGAAAATGAATCCAATGTGTATGTAAATATATGCTGCACAAATATCCTCCCGCTCTCATCCAAAACAATGCCTTGACATTACCTTCACCCCAAGTAAGACACAATTAGAGGAGAAGAGTTACACAATCAGTGAATACATATCTGGAATGGAAAATGCTCAGGAGTTCACAACTTTGGAGGTGGTTTAGGAGTTTCCAGAAGTAAGGGGCATGGTAAACACTCTACAAACATGTAACTCTGCTGGCCTAAAACTTTTTGAGAAACTGCTTCTGAGCTTCCGCACTTGAAATATATGTTGTTTTCATGAGATTTGGCTTCCTTTGTAGTGAGACCATCAAAGCTGGGTCTGCATCTATGTGACCTGGAGGACATGGTTTCTTATTTTCCAATGAACAAGATGAAGCAGTGCTGAATCCTCTTTTTGTAGGTAAACTGAGGCCACTGGGGACTAAGTGCCTCCCCGTGTGGACTGTGAAGCCATTTGTTCCTTCTCCTCTTTTTGTGGTGTTTTTGCTGCTGCACTGTGAGTTTGGTATTTGTTTCACGAAACACTAGGAGCTAAACTGGGACACAGTGCTGGAGGGAGTTCTGTCACGTGTGGTGGGTCAGGGTCTGCAAGAGAATGCACCAACTATGCTTCTATCTCTCACAGCTTGCCCCATTGTCCCCTTGTCCATATCAACCTGATTCTTAATTTTCCTCTGCTAACTCTCCATATAACAAGATGCCTTTACATATAAGGGTCTGCTGGCTGCACCATGTCCGTTACAAGCCATTTGGAATCCAATGGTAGATCCACATGGCCCTATCACGGATGTTTTATCAAACACCTCCCCACCACTGCTCTAGACCCACTACTCAGCAGGCTCCAACATACTGGCATCTGTGTTCTACACCATTTTCATGAAACTCAGTAAATCAAGGCACTGTCTGGTATACTCATGATCAGCAACAGGACATCCAATGTTTCTCCAGTGCCACCTGGTCATAGGAATTTCAAAAATGTCATGGTATTTATCTAGCCATTTTTCAAGCATGAAGTTGGAGGCACTGTGGGTTTCAATTCATTCAGCAAACATTAAATGGTGAGGAAGCTCATTTCAATGAAATCTCTGGAGAACTCTCACAGGCAAGGCTTACCAAAGAGTGGACAAAAGGTCACATTAGGCCAGGCCCATTGAGGTCTACAATATGATGTCCATGTGTGTTTTGACTCTCATCTATGGCTGCCATTCCTTTTAAAATAAAATAATGTAATATCCTTGCTGAGATTCCCAGACCTCTGTGGAAATCCACCCGGGGTCTAGGTCTCAGTTTCCAAGAGTGACTTTCATGCTTGGCCTCTTAAAATCCCAACAAAATTCATGGCAATGCTTCCCTGAGTTCACTTCCAAAACCCAGTCTCTAAGGGGAATCACACCAGAGTTCAAGCCCACGTGGACCCAATCATTTTTTCCAATGCCACACAAATGAGCAACATTAAAACCAAAACACTCCCACATGGCCCTCATCTTATTCCATATAGTCAATCATCTTAACTTCTGGCTGGAGGTTTCCATGAGGGGCGCAGCCCAAGACAGTGTCCAAAATCAGCTCCTTTGCCCCTCATTTGCCTAAAGTCAGGGTAGCCTGGACACCGTTTCTGTGAACCAGGAGTGAACAAATAAGCCTGCCATTAATACTTCTGTGTTTCTCCAATTTCAGGCATACTGATTTTAGGTATCGATTCTTTAGGTGATTTAGAGTCATGCGAAAACACAAGCACCTCTGCAGGGCTTTGAAGAACTCATTTGACCCAAAGACTTCCTATTCTCATTTGATGGAGTGCCGGAACCTAACAGAGGAAGGCAAGAGACTTCATCCACAATGAATGATATTTTATGCTATTTTGGTTTTGGAAGCTCACATGGGATCATTCTTAAGATCCATCAGGTGCTGAGAACCTAAGTCACAGCCCCACACAGGTCCAAGAAGCTGATAAAGACACATCCCTTTCCAAAGCAATTAAGCAAAGAGCCACAGGTGAGGCCCATTCATTTCCATTTGAAAACTGTTTTCTTCAGGCTTCACAAAGGGGTGGCCTGAGGCAAAGACCTTCCTGACATTCAGTGCAACACAACAATAAGTAAGCAAAAGGCCCAAAGTGGGGTTTCTGCACTGAGACTTTCCTGGTCACACTGATATCTGAGTTTTCTGAGATGCTCGCCATTCTCTTCAGCTATCCTGTACATGGCCATGTCACAGAGCTTGGAGGTGGTACATATTTTGGACACAAATCCATGAGCCTATTCTGGAGAGTGGCCAGAATTCAGAAAGAAAACAACAATTTAGAAAGATAGCAGGTGTTGCACATCGATAAGACAAGCTGCAGTCCATTCATATATTGGGCAGGATGAATTGTGGGAAGTTTTGTACTAGACAGGACACATCCATTAATGCATTCTCTTTTCTAATGTCTACAACAACGGACACAGTGGGATACACAGAAACAGAAACACTCGCCGTGTCAAATGACTTACTAGAAACTGTCCACTTCAAACCAAACAAACCGCCTTTCCTATCTATTCTCAGAACATGAGACAAAACAACAAACCCACACCCACTCCCACAAAGTCACCTCCTTCCCCCAAGTAGGTCTGTGACTATCCGGAGGGTCCTCTGACTGGTGGGCCATACTATGTTCCCCCGAAATGGCCTGTCTTCTCTCAGATCTTGTTTCCTTGACCAACTCTGTGAAGATGTCAGGAAAAAGTGGTTAGCCACTACCTGTTTTCTCAGGAAAGGTCCATCTTCAGAGCTCTCCTGGCATTTGGCCATCCTCACATCATTAGGTACCAAGAAAACTGACTCTGTCCTTGGTAAATCCAAACAAGTGAGCCCACTGGGCCTGGGACTGGGACTGCCTCTGGGTGCCTGCCTTCTTGGATACCAAGTTCAGAGATTTCCATCACCAAGGAAATGAGGGATGTCACATTCTTTGAAACTGAATGAGGTCACTGCCTTGGCAACCACTTTGTCCTAACAGTTGCTTCCAAGGGTAACATAAGATGGAGGTTGCCCCTACTTCCTTTGACACTTTTATTAGGTAGAATGTATATCAACCATTGGCACCTGGGAACAGCTCTCCACTCAGGCCTGGTTTGGTCCACCTTCTCTACAATAAGAATAGAGAGGCAGATTCAGACACATCCCTTCATCCTGACCAGGTTGTTTGCCATGGAAGATGTCTTTTTCTCTCTTAGGTGCTTCATACCTGCCTACAACTTCTCCAGGTATCATTTGTGCATGGACATTTGAGGTTCTCATCAGGAGGAAGGTCTCCAACTTTCCTGTATTGTAAGAACCACTCTGTCCCTGCTCTTCTGTAAAATGATTGAGGGAACAGTGTATACTTGGGGTTAAAAACAGGTTTGATTTGGGTTACGAATGATTCTGTTCGATTAATAATGGTATTGGGAACCTGCAATATTTACAAGAATATAGAGGTGAAATATAATTATGAAAAGAGAAACCTAGTTATGATTTGAAGCCCAGAAGGGTTTTGCCCTTGATTGGGATACTTAGCTTTGAATTATGTTCTGCAAAGATGTCTCAGATAATTCGATATACAATGGCATAGGACCTTGTGCATTGGATGATTGAATTTAGAAGAGAACATCCAGTCAAAAAGGGATATTCAGTAGGATTATGAAGATAGTCAGTAGGTTTAGGAAGAAGAATGAGTATAGGATTTGGACCAAAAGTTCTTTAGCAATAGACTTTCGGTTATAGAGTGAATGTAAATATCAGCACATATGAAGAGTCAGTCACTATGATGAACTGGGGAAAATGTGTAGAAAAGCAGATATCAATGGAAACATTACAAAATCAGGCAAAGTATAAAGTGAGGGATAGAATTAGACATTTTCAACAGGGTTGAGTTTGAATATATAAATTAGGAAAAAACAAATATGTAGTCACCAATAGGATTGACAATTGACAGCATTAGACAACCTGGACATGGATGTTTTTAGTAATCCATGTTCACTTTCCATTTAGGCTTTGGTACAATCATAAGTGTGACCTTTCCATTTTTTGTCCAGAATATTACTGTGATAATGAGGTGACATGAGTATTTCCTTCACCATTTCTGGGAGCAATATATTGAAGATTTAAAATTAGAATTGGGGGTACAAAGAGGTGTACCCTGTGTCTATTAAGATAGAGATAAAGCATGAATAGACCATACTGTGAATAAATAATATAACTTTTTTGAACTTTATATAATGAATTGAATTGATATCTGAAAAATTACAGGAAATCGTATATTGATATACAATCATTCATTCCAACCAGTTATGTATCTAATGGAAATATTATTGTTTGGTTTATCATGAAGAGTGTGTGAGTTTTGCTTCAAAAGTGATTATGGAAATCAAAAATAATGTGTTTTGAAAGAAGTCTCATGAAAAGACCTGTCAAGAAACCCTGGCAATACATGTGTTCTGAAGCAAGAAGTGATTAAAGTTGAAACAAATGCCTATAAATTTGTGAACTTGTGGATGAAGTGTATAACTTAAAATGTGCAAAAACTGAAGAAATAATAATGTACCAGTGTTGAGTACAAATGAACGTCAAATTACATATCATGTCCCATAGGAATCTTCTTGCATTGATGTTAGACTGGGTCAGTTACTGTAGAATAATTAGGATTTGTATGCACCATTCACTGAAGTTAGTTTTCAGTACTAGGAAATAAATATGTATTTCAGGTGGATGAATATTTCTGATTATAATCTTGTGAAAAGTTGATTATAAATCCAC
Source organism: Callospermophilus lateralis (assembly GCF_048772815.1). Taxonomy (NCBI): domain Eukaryota; kingdom Metazoa; phylum Chordata; class Mammalia; order Rodentia; family Sciuridae; genus Callospermophilus; species Callospermophilus lateralis. The sequence goes on from NW_027514481.1 coordinate 356,921, forward strand.
ATACATGAACATGAATGAATTTAGAGAGTTTACATTAGACACATATATTTCATATTTTGAAAAATCTGCAGAGTGTACAGATATATTACACACACACACACACACACAAACACACAAAACACTGACAGACATTTAAAAGAAGCAATATAAATGGCAATAGAAATTCATCAGTAAATATATATCACCCACAGATGCAAAAATATTTATTTTACTGAACATGAATTTATGTATAATGTTCTTCTACTAGGAAGCTCCCCTATAGGTTGAATTTTCAGTTCCAACAGCATTTAGGAGGTGTGAACTCTTCTCACAGTTTGTATATGCCAAGTCAGCCACCTCAAAATGTACGTGTGATACCTGGTAGGATTCTATATGTGCATATAAATATACAAGTGTGAATAGGCTAAAGAGAAAGGGAAACAAGAATTCTCGTATTTTTTAAGTTTAAAAACTTATGGAGAACTTCTTCGATTAAAAGTTGACTAAATTTATAACTTTTACCTTATATAATGCAAAAGGCAAGTCCAACTATACAACATGCCTCCAATGAACTGCTTGTATTTCTATAGGTTTGGGTTATTTTTCTCTATCATATTAGGATGAGTTGTTTGAGTCTAGTAGGTATGGGTTAGTGTCAGGGATTCAATATTTCAAAATGAAAATTGGAAAATGAATCCAATTTGTATGCATATATATGCTGCACAAATATCCTCCCACTCTCATCCAGAACAATGCCTTGACATTACCTTCACCCCAAGTAAGACACAAGTAGAGGAGAAGAGTTAGAAAATCAGTGAACACATATCTGGAATGGAAAATGCTCAGGAGTTTACAACCTTGGAGGTGGTAGAGGAGTTTCCAAAAGCAAGGGACAGGGTAAACACTCCACAAACATGGAGCTCTGCTGGCCTAAAAACTTTTTGAGAAACTGCCTTGAGATAGGGCACTTAAATATATGTTGTTGTCAGGAGATTTGGCTTCCTTTTTAGTGAGACCATCAAAGCTGGGTCTGCCTCTATGAGACCTGGAGGACATTGTTTCTGATGTTTCAATGAACATGAGGCAGCAGTGCTGATATTTTTCTTTTTAGGTAAACTGTGGCCTCTGGGGTCTAAGTGTCTCCCCGTTGAACTGTGAAGCCATTTGGCCCTCCTACACTTTTTGTGGGGTTTTTGCTGCTGCACTGGTAGTTTGGTATTTGCTTCATAAAATAGAAGGAGTTCAACTGGGACACAGTGCTGGAGGGAGTTCTGTCACGTGTGGTGGGTCAGGGTCTGCAGGAAAATGCACCAACCAATCTTCTATCCCTCAAAGCTTGCCCCATTGCATCCTTGTCCATAGCAACCTGATTCTGAACATTGCCCTGAATCCTCTCCATATAACAAGATGCCTTTACTTATAAGGGTCTGCTGGCTGCACCATGTAAGCCACAAGCCATTTTTAAGCCAATGGAAGATCCAAATTGCTCCAACACAGAAGTTTTATCACACTCCTGCCCACCACAACTCTAGGCCCACTTCTTAGGAGCCTGAAACTTACTGGGACCTCTGTTGTACACCATTTTCATAAAACCCAGTCAAGCAAGGCACTGTCAGGTACATCCATGATCAGCAGCAGGACATCCAAAAGTTCTCTAGTGCAACCTAGTCATGGGAATTTCAAAAATTTCATGGTATTTATCTAGACATTTTACAAGGATGAAGTTGGAAGCACTGTGGGTTTCAATTTTTTCAGGAACCATTAAATGGTGAGGAAGATTATTTCAATGAAAGCTCTGAAGAACCCTCACAGGCAAGGCTTCTCAAAGAGTGGACAAAAGGTCACATTAAGCCAGGCCCATTGAGGTCTACAATGTGAGTTCCATGTGTGTTTTGACTCTCAAATATGGCTGCCAAGTCTTTCGAATGAAATCATGTGATACCTTGGCTGAGATTCCCAGTGCTCTGTGCAAAGCCACTCTGGGGCTAGATCTCAGTTTCCAAGGGTGACTCTCATACATGGCCTCTTTAATCCCAACACAATACATGGCAATACTTTTCTGAGGTCATTTTCTGAACTCAGTCTCTAAGGGGAATCACACCAAAGTTCAAGCCCAGGTAGACCCAGTTATGTCTTCCAACTGCCACACAAATATCCACAATTAAATCCAAAACACTCCCACATGTCACTCATCTTTTCTATATACCCACTCATCATAACCTCTGGCTGGAGGTTTCCATGAGGGGTGCTGCCCAAGACAGTGTCCAAAATAACCACCCTTGCCCCTCATTTGCCTAAAATCAGGGTGGCCTGGACATCCTTCCAGTGAACCAGGAGTGATCAAATTGGCCGGCCATTAAGATGGCACTGCTTCTCCAATTTGAGGCCTACTGACTGTGGGGTTTAGAGTCTTTATGTGATTTGGAGTCATGAGAAAAATCAAGCACTTAGGTGCTATCCTCTGCAGGGTTTTGAGGAACACATTTAAACCAAATGATCCCTATTCTCACTTGATGAAGGTCAGGAACCTTACAGAGGAATGCGAGAGACTTCATCCAAAATGAATGCTCTTTTGCCCATTTTGGTTTTGGATGCACACATGGGATCTTTCTTTAGATCCATCAGATGCTAAGAATCTAAGCCACAGCCTCACACAGGGCCAAAAAGCTGATTCAGACACATCCCTTTCCAAAGCAATTAAGCAAAGAGCCACAGGTGATGCCCATTCATTTCTATTTGAAAACTATTTCTTTTGACTCTACAAAGGTGTGGCCTGAGGCAAAGACGTTCTGACATTCAGGGCAACAGAACAATTGGTAAGCAAAAGGCCCAAAGCAGGGTTTCTCCATTAGAATTTTCTGGTCACACTCATATCTGAATTTTCTTAGATGCTCCCATTCCTTTCAGCAATCCAGTACATGGCCAAGTCTCAGAGCTTGGAGGTGGTACATATTTTGGACACAAAACTATGAGACTATTCTGGAAATTGGCCAGAATTCAGGAAGAAAACAGGACCTTAGCAAGATTGTAGGAGTTGCCCACCCATAAGTCAAGCCACAGTCCATTCATAAATTGGGCAAGATGAATCTTGGGAAGCTTTCTACTAGTCAGGACACATACAATGATTCATTCTCTTTTCTAATGTCTAAAACCACGGACACAGTGGGATACACAGACAAAGAGACACTGGCCTTGTCAAACGACTTACCAGAAACAGTTCACTCCAAAACAAACAAACCGCCTTTCCTACCTATTCTCAGAACATGAGACAAAACCTCAAACCCACACCCACACACACAAAGGCAGCTCCTTCCCCCAAGTAGGTCTGTGACTATCAGGAGTGTCCTCTGACAGGTGGGCCATACTATGTTCTGATGAAATCGCCTGTCCTGTGTCAGATATGGTCTCATTGGCCCAATCTGTGAAGTTGTCACTAGCCAGCTGTGAGCCACTACCTGCTTTCTCAGGAAAGGCCTCTCTTCAGAGCTTTCCTGACATTTGTCCATCCTCACATCAGTAGGTACCAAGAAAGACTGACTCTGTCCTTGTTAAATCCAAACAAGTGAGACCACTGGGACTGGGAATGGGACTGGCTCTGCGTGCCTGGCTTCCCGGATCCCAAGTTCAGAGAGTTTCATCACCAAGGAAGTGAGGTGAGATTACTTCCTTCAGGAATTTAATGAGGTCACTGCCTTGGCAACCACTTTGTCCTAACAGTAGCTTCCAATAGTCCTATGAGATGGAGGCAGCCCTTACTTCCTGTGACACTTTCATATGTTAGAATGGTATATCAACCATAGGCACCCAGGAACAGCTCTCCACACATGCCTGGTATGGTCCATCTTCTCTACATTAAGAAGAGAGGCTTATTCAGACAAAACCCTTCATTCTGGAAAGGTTTTTTGCGATGTAAGATGACTTTTGCTCTCTCAGGTCCTTCATAGCTGCCTAATCTTCTCCAGGGATCAAATCTGCATGGACCTTTGAGGTTCTCAGCAGGAGGCAGATCCCCTACATTCCTGTATTGTAAGATGAACTCTCTCGCTGCTCTTCTGTAAAGTTAGATTGAGGGAAGAGTGTATGGTTAGGGTTATTAACATGTTCGATTTGGATTACAAATCATCCTGCAGGATGATTAATAGTATTGGGAACCTGCGATATTTATAAGATTATAGAGGTGAAATATAAGTATGAAAACAGAAATGTTGGTAAGATTTGAAGCCCAGAAGGGCATTAGGCCCTTGATTGGGATACTTAGCTTTTAATTACGTTCTACACAGATGTCTCAGATAAATTGATAATCAATGGCATAGGACCTTATACTTTGGATGTTTGATTTTAGAAGAGAACATCCACTCAAATTGAGATAGTCGGTGGGATTAGGAAGATAGTCGGTAGGTTTATAAAAAAGAGTGAGTATAAAATTTGGACAAAAATTTCTGTAGCAATAGGGTTTCGGTTATAGAGTGAATGTAAATGTCAGCACATGTGAAGAGTCAGTCACAATGATTAACTGGGGAAAATATGTAGGAAGGAAAATATCAATAGAGACATTATGAAATGAGGCAATTATATAGTGAGTGATAGGATTAGACATTTTCAACAGGGTTGAGATTGAGTACATAATCTTAGGAAGAAACAAATATGTAGTCACCAATAGGAATGACATTTGAAAGCATTAGGCAACCTGGATATGGATGTTTTTAGTAAGCCATGTTCACTTTCCATTTAGGATTTGGTACAATCATAAGTGTGACCTTTGCATTTTGTGCCCAGAAAATTATTGTGATCAAATATATATGTAGATCATATGATATGTGCATTTCTTCCACCATTTCTGGGAGCAATATTTGAGGACACATAAATTAGTATTGTGGGTACCAAGTGGTGTACCCTGTGTCTACGGATATAGAGATAATGCATGAATAGACCTTAGTGTGAATAAATAATATAACTTTTTTCACTTTAAATAATGGATTGAATTGATATCTTATAATATATAGGAAATCATATATTGACATACAATCATTCACTCCAACCAGTTACACATATAATGGTAATCTTAGGGTTATTGTTTATCATGAAGTGTGTGTGAGTTTTGTTTCAAAAGTGTTTATGGAAATCGAAAATAATGTGTTTGGAAGGAAGTCTCATGAAAAGACCAGTCAAGAAATATGGAGGAATCCATGTGTTCAAAGCAGGAATTGATTGAAAGTGAAACAAATGCCTATAACTTTGCTAAATTGTGGATGAAATATATATCCTGTGATGTGCATAAACTGATGAAATAGTAATGTACCAGTGTTGAATAAAAATGAAGGTCAAAGTACACATCATGTCCCATAGGAATCTACTTGCATTGATGTTAAACTGGTTCAGTTACTGTAGAAATATTAGGATTTCATGCATTATTCAGCATAGTTAGTTTTATTTTTTTTCATTTTTATTTATAATTGTTCAAAACATTACATAGTTGTTGTTATATCATATTTCACACTTTGATTCAAGTGCATTATGAACTCCCATTTTTACCCCATGTACAGATTACAGAATCACATCATTTACACATCTATTGATTCACATATTGCCATACTAGTGTCTTTTGAATTCTGCTGCCTTTCCTATCCTCTACTATCCCTCCTCCCCTCCCCGCCCCTCCCCTCTTCTCTCTCTACCCCCTCTACTGTAATAAATTTGTCCCCCTTGTATTATTTTTCCCTTTCCCCTCACTTTCTCTTGTATGTAATTTTATATAACCCTGAGGGTCTCCTTCCAATTCCATGCAATTTTCCTTCTCTCTCCCTTTCCTTTCCACCTCTCATCCCGGTTTAATGTTAATCATCTTGTCATGCTCTTTGTCTCTCCTCTGTTCTTAGTTACTCTCCGTATATCAAAGATGACATTTAGCATTTGTTTTTTAAGGATTGGGTAGCTTCACTTAGCATAATCTGCTCTAATGCCATCCATTTCCCTCCAAATTCTATGATTTTTTTTCATTTTTCAATGCAGAGTAATACTCCATTGTGTATAAATGCCACAGTATTTTCTCCATTCTTTCATTGAAGGGCATCTAAGTTGGTTTCACAGTCTTCCTGTTGTGAATTGTTCTGCTATGAACATCGATGTAGCAGTGTCCCTGTAGCATGCTCTTTTTAGGTCTTTAGTGAATAGACTGAGTAGGGGAATAGCTGGGTCAAATGGTGGTTCCATTCCCAGCTTTCCAAGAAATCTCCATACTGCTTTCCAAATTGGCTGCACCAATTTGCAGTCCCACCAGCAATGTACAAGTGTACCTCTTTCCCCACATCCTTGCCAGAACTTGTTGTTGTTTGACTTCATAATGTCTGCCAATCTTACTGGAGTGAGATGGTATCTTAGGGTGGTTTTGATTTGCATTTCTCTGACTGCTGGAGATGGTGAGCATTTTTTCATGTACTTGTTGATTGATTGTAAGTCCTCATCTGATAAGTGTCTGTTGAGGTCCTCAGCCCATTTGTTGATTGGGTTATTTGTTATCTTATTGTCTAATTTTTTGAGATTTTTGTATACTCTGGATATTAGGGCTCTATCTGAAGTGTGAGGAGTAAAGATTTCTTCCCAGGATGTAGGCTCCCTATTTACCTCTCTTATTGCTTCTTTTGCTGCGAAAAAACTTTTTAGTTTATGTCCCATTTGTTGATTCTAGTTATTAACTCTTGTGCTATGGGTGTCCTATTGAGGAATTTGGAGCCCGACCCCACAGTATGCACATCGTAAGCAAATTTTTCTTCTATCAGACACTGTGTCTCTGATTTGATATCAAGCTCATTGATCCATTTTGAGTTAACTTTTGTGCATGGCAAGAGAAAGGGATTCAGTTTCAATTTGTTACATATGGATTTCCAGTTTTCCAAACACCATTTGTTGAAGATGCTATCCTTCCTCCATTGCATGCTTTTAGCCCCTTTATCAAATATAAGATAGTTGTAGTTTTGTGGATTGGTTTCTGTGTCCTCTATTCTGTACCATTGGTCCACCGACCTATATTGGTACCAGTACCATGCTATTGTTGTTACTTTGCTCTGTAGTATAGTTTGAAGTCTGGTATCGCTCTACCGCCTGATTCACACTTCCTGCCTAGCATTGTTTTTGCTATTCTGGGACTTTTATTTTTCCATATGTATTTCATGATTGCTTTCTTTATTTCTACAAGAAATGCCTTTGGGATTTTGATTAACATTGCATTAAACCTATAGAGAAATTTTGGTAATATCGCCATTTTGATGATGTTAGTTCTGCCTATCCATGAACAGGATATATTTTTACATCTTCTAAGATTTTCTTATATTTCTCTCTTTAGGGTTCTGTAGTTTTCATTGTATAAGACTTTCACCTCTTTTGTTAGGTTGATTCCCATCTTTTTTTTTTTTTTTTAGGATATTGTGAATGGAGTGGTTGTTCTCATTTCCATTTCAGAGGATTTGTCGCTGATATAGAGGAATGCCTTTGATTTATGTGTGTTGATTTTATATCCTGCCACTTTGCTGAATTCATTTATTAGCTCTATTAGTTTCTTTGTAGACCCTTTTGGGTCTGCTAGGTATAGAATCATGTCTTCTGCAATAATAATAATTTAAGTTCTTCTTTTCCTATTTTTATGCCTTTAATTTCTTCCGTCTGTCTAATTGCTCTGGCCAGTGTTTCAAGAACTGTATTGAACAGAAGTGGTGAGAGAGGGCATCCCATTCTTGTTCCAGATTTTAGAGGGAATGCCTTCAATTTTTCTAGATTCAGAATGATGCTAGCTTGAGGCTTAGCATAGATTGCTTTTACAATATTGAGGTATGTTCCTGTTATTCCTAGTTTTTCTAGAGTTTTGAAGATAAAGGGATGCTGTACTTTGTCGAATGCTTTTTGTGCATCTATCGAGATGATCATATGGTTCTTATTTTTAAGTCTATTGATGTGGTGAATAACATTTATTGATTTTCGTATATTGAACAAGCCTTGCATTCCACGGATGAATCCTACTTGATGGTGGTGCACAATTTTTTTAATATGTTTTTGTATCTGATTCGCCAGAATTTAATTAGGGATTTTTGCATTTAGGTTCTTTAGGGATATTGGTCTGTAGTTTTCTTTGTTTGAAGTGTTTATGTCTGGTGTAGAAATTAGGGTGATATTGGCCTGGTAGAATGAATTTGGAAGATCTCCCTCTTTTTCAATTTCCTGAAATAGCTTGATAAGTATTGGTATTAGTTCATATTTAAGGGTTTGTAAAACTCTGCTGTATACCCATACTGTCCTGGTCTTTTCTTAGTTGGTAATCTTTGGATGGTTTCTTCTATTTCCTCAATTGATATTGGTCTGTTTAGGTTGTTTATATCCTCCTGACTCAATCTGGACAGATCATATGACTTATGAAATTTTTCGATGCCTTCACTATCTTCTATTATATTGGAGTATAACGAATCAAATTAATTTCTTATTATCTTCTGTATTTCAGAAATATCTGCTGTGATTGCCAGGGGGTGACAAATAACTTGTGTAGATTGATACAGCAGGAGTGGAAGCCGTTTATTGTAGAATCCAAGCGATATTTATACATTTTATAAAGCTTATCTAATTAGCATAAAATAGATACAGCAGTCAACCAATAAGGAATCTCCACACTTAATGGCTTGCTTTTGTTACTTCAAAAACCACTCCCTATGGCATTTGGCCAGGCGCCATCCAGACTTGTTTACAGTCCCTAACATTTCTCTGGCAAAATACCAGGTGCCAAGCTGACTTGTTTATAGACCTTAACATGTGATATTGACTTTTTCATCCCGTATGCTAGTAATTTGAGTTTTCTCTCTTCTTCTTTCATTAGCATGGCTAAGGGTCTGTCGATTTTATTTATTTTTTCAAAGAACCAACTTTTAGTTTCCTCAATTTTTTCAATTGTTTCTTTTGTTTCGATTTCATTAATTTCAGCTTTGATTTTAATTAAATCTTACGTTCTACTTATTTTGCTGTTGTTTTCCTCTTCTTTTTCTAGGATTCTGAGATGAAGTATGAGATCATTTATTTGCTGTTGTTTTTTTCTTTTTTTAAGGAACGAAATCCAAGCAATGAATTTTCCTCTTAGAACGGATTTCAATGTGTCCCATAGATTCTGATATGTTGTGCCTGTGTTTTTATTTATCTCTAAGAATTTTTTAATTTTCTCCTTTATGTCTTCTATAACCCATTGTTCATTCAGTAACCTGTTGTTCATTCTACAAGTGATGCATGATTTTTCCTTCCTTCTTTTATCATTGATTTTTAGTTTATATTCCATTATGATCAGATAAGATGCATGGTATTATCTCTACTGCTTTATATTGTCTAAGAATTGCCCTGTGACATAATATATGATCTATTTTTGAGAAGGATCCATGTGCTGCTGAGGAAAAATGTAACTGCTTGATGTTGTGGAGTATATTCTATATATGTCAATTAAGTCTAGGTTATTAATTGTGTTATTGAGTTCTATAGTTTTCTATTTCAACTTTTGTTTGGAAGACCTGTGCAGTGGTGAGAGAGGTGTGTTGAAGTCTCCCATGATTATTGTATGGTGGTCTATTAGACTCTTGATCTTGAGAAAAGTTTGTTTGATGGACATAGCTGCACCATTGTTTTGGGGCATATACATATTTATAATGGTTATGTCTTGTTGCTGTATGGTTCTCCTGAGCAGTATATAGTGTCCCTCTTTATCCCTTTTGATTAACTTTGGCTTGAAATCTATTTTATTTGATATGAGTATGGACACTCCTACTTGTTTCCGAAATCCATATAAGTGATATGATTTTTCCCAACCTTTCCCCTTCAGTCTATGTATGTCTTTTCCTATCAAATGCGTCTCCTGTAGGCAGCATATTATTGGGTCTTGTTTTGTGATCCATTCTACTAGCCTCTGTCTCTTAATTGGTGAGTTTAAGGCATTAACATTTACAGTTATTATTGAGATAATGGTTGTTCTTCTAGCCCTATTTGTTTATTTATGTTATTAAACATGGATTGTTTTCTTCTTTGATTATTTCCCACTTTTACTGTACTACATCCAACTGTTGGTTTTTATTGTTATTTCCCTTTCTTCTTCCTGTAATATTTTCCGAGGATGTTTTGAAGAGATGGTTTTCTAGCTACAAATTTTTTTAACTTTTTTTTATCATGGAAGGTTATAATTTTATCTTCCATCCTGAAGCTTGATTTCACTGGATACACAATTCTTGGTTGGAATCCATTTTCTTTCAGTGTTTGAAAAATGTTATTCAAGGATTTTCTAGCTTTCAGAGTCTGTGTTGAAAGATTAGCTGTTATCCTGATTGTTTTACCCCTAAATGTAATCTGCTTTTTTTCTCTTGTAGCATTTAAAATTCTCTCCTTATTGTGTACGTTGGGCATCTTCATTATAATGTGTCTAGGTGTGGATCTCTTATGATATTGCACATTTGGCGTCCTGTAGGCTTCTAGGACTTGGGAGTCAGTCTGATTCTTCAAGTCTGGGAAGTTTTCTCGTATTATTTCATTGAATACATTCCTCATTGCTTTGGTTTTAACCTCTATACATTCCTGTATTCCAATGACTCTTATGTTTGGTCTCTTTAGGTTATCCCATATTTCTTGGATATTCTGTTCATGGTTTCTTAACAGTCTTGCTGAGCTGTCTATGTTCTTTTCAAGTTGGAATACTTTGTCTTCATTGTCTGATGTTCTACCTTCTAAGTGTTCTACTCTGCTGGTAGTCTTCTCAATTGAGTTTTTTAGTTGGTTTATTGCTTTCTGCATTTCTAGGATTTCTGTTTGTTATTTTTTACAACCTCTATCTCTCTGTATAGCTGATCTTTTGCTTCTTGGATTTGTTTATGTAATTCATTGTCGAAGTGATCTTTCATTGTCTGATTTTGCTGTCTAATGTCTTCCTTGAGACTCCAGATCATCTGAAGCATGTATATCCTGAGTTCTTTATCTGACATTCCATCTGCTGCAGCTATTACCCGTGGACCCCTGGGGTGTTCTGCCGATCGGTCGCAGGTCTGCCTACCTTGTAGGTGCTGGCGGCGGCTCTGCTCTGCCCCTATTCCAATTGGGGTGACGTGACTACCATGCAGGTGTGTTGCTGGGCCTGTTCCGCCAGTTTGTCGCAGGTCTGCCTGCCTTGCGGGCACGGGCAATGGATCTGCTCTGCTCCTTTTCCAAATGGGGTGAAGTGTCTGCCGTGCCGGCAGGGCGATGGGCCTCTTCTGCCAGTCAGGTGCAGGTGTGCCTACCTTGCTGGCGCGGGTGATGGCTCTGCTCTGCCCCTACTCCAATTGGGGGGTCGTGACTACCATGCCGGCAGGTTGCTGGGCCTGTTCTGGGTGCGGGCGAAGGCTCTGCTCTTCCCCTACTAATATTGGGGTTACCTGACTACCATGCCGGTGGGCCACTGGGATTGTACTAGGTGCGGGAGAAGGCTCGGCTCTGCAACTACTCCAATTCGGTTGATGTGACTACCACGCCTGCGGGTCGCTGGGCCTGTTCTGGGCAAGGGCGGCAGCTCTGCTCTGCCTCTATTCCAATTGGGGTGACGTGACTACCATGCAGGTGTGTCGCTGGGCCTGTTCCGGGTGTGGGCGGCGGCTCTGCTCTGCCCCTCTGGCTTGATGACAAAGTGAGAGAGACCCGGGTGTTTGTGACTCACTTTCTTTACCAGGAGACCAACTGTTTCTGTCACCGCTGGTATCAATGAGGTTATCTCCTCTGCTGCTTTCTGATGACATCAGATCTCTGCCATGTTGGTATCCCATGCAAAAGGCAGCATTTCGTTCCCTTTGTTGGGTGACTAAAGCAATCGGTGAGTCCTGACCGGCATTCACAAGCCCCGTCTCAATCCTGTTGCCACTGCCTATGAAGGCTCGGTTGATATTTACTGATATTCAGCAAGACCCGGACCGAGAAGCAGTTTCCGCCGGTTCTTTCGCCCTGGGCCAGATCAGTTCCTGGAGGCGGAATTCGGCCGCTCTGGGCTCGCTGTATGTTCTAATAGAAGCAGGCTCCAAGACGCAGTTTCTGCGGGTTCTTTAGCACTGAGCCTGAGTAATTTGTCTGCAACACAAAGGTGAATGGCATCCTGAAATTACCTGTTCTATAGCTGAATAAGCTGCGATCAGTCGAAAACAGGGATGATGAAGTCACCTCTCCATGATGGTGGCCGCTGGGTTCCTCTGTGGTCTGACGGGTGTGGAGAAACGAGTTGGACTGCATGCTTTCCCGTCTCAAACCCAGAATTCAGCACTGAGCACAGTGATTGCATACCTGGCAGGAGCCCACAGTACCTGCACCGTTGTATATTTGCCTTGCTATCTCGTCGTTTCCCAGCACGCGCCACAGACTCTAGCCACGGAGCGATTTCCTGAATAAGTCGCATGACCTTCTGTGAGGACAAATCACTCGCGTTTGAGCCCCCGTAGCTGATCCTCCTGAGATGGAAATATGTACACTTGGTTTTGGAGAACCACAATTTTGCTGGAAATTCCTAACAAGATAGGTTTTAGCCATTCTAACTCGTCATTCTCCCTCACAGTGACACAGTAAATGGGGGTGATGCACTCCCTTCGCAGCCATCATATGATCCCCTGAAGTTAGTTTTCAGTACTAGGAAACAAATAAGTATTTCAAGTGGATGAATATTTCTGAGAATAATCTTTTGAAAAGTTGATTATAAATCCACATACATGAATATGAATGAATTTAGGGAGTGTATAATAAGAAAAATATACTTCATATTTTGAAAAATCTGCAGAGTGAAAAAAAATATATATATGTATATATATATATATATATATATATATATATATATATATATATACACACAGAGACATTAAAAAGTAGCATTATGTATGCCAATCGAAATTTACCATGAAATATATATCATCCACAGATCCAAAAATATTCATTTTAATGAACATGGATTTATGTCGTTCAACTAAGAAGCTCACCTGTATGTTGAATTTTCAGTTCCAACAGCATTAAGTAGGAGTGATCTCTTCTCACAATTTTTATCTGCCAAGCCAGCCACCTCACAAAATGTACGAGTGATACCAGGTAGAATTCGATATGTGCATATAAAAATACATGTGATGAATAGGCTACAGAGAAAGGGAGACAGTTATTCACATATTTGTTAACTTTTAAAACACATGGAGAACTATTTCAATTAAAATTTGCTAGATTTATAACACCTACCATTTATCATACGAAAGGCAAGTCCAACTATACACCATGCCTCCTGTGAACCTCTTGTATTTCTATTCTGTTTGGGTTATTTTTCTCCATAATATTAGCATTAAAAGTCAAAGTCTATTAGGGTATGTGTTAGTGTCAGGGATTCAGTATTTCGAATGGAAAAATTGAAAATGTATCCAATGTGTATGCAAATATGTGCTACACAAAAAACTTCCCACTCTCATTCAGAACAATGCCTTGACATTACCTTCGCCCCACATAAGACACAATTAGAGGAGAGGAGTTAGAAAATCTGTGAATACATATGTGGAATGGAAAATGCTCAGGAGTTCACAAATTTGGAGGTGGTAGAAGAGGTTCCAAAAGTAAGGGACAGGGTAAACACTCCACAAACATGAAGTTCTGCCAGCCTGACATCTGGAGAAACTGCCTCTAAGGTTTGGCAATGAAATATATGCTGTTGTCAGGAGCATTAGCTTCATTTGGAGTGACACCATCAAAGCTGGGTCTTCATCTATGTGACATGGATGACATTGTTTCTTATTTTCCAATGAACATGAGGCAGCAGTGCTGAATTTTCTATTTGTATGTAACTTGTGGCCACTGGGGTCTAAGTGTCTCCCCGTGTGCACTGTAAATCCATTTGGTCATCCTCCACTATTCATGGTGTTTCTTGCTGCTGCACTGGGAGTTTGGAATTTGCTTCATGAATTACAAAGAGTTCAACAGGGACACAGTGCTTAAGTGAGTTATGTCAATTGTGGTGGGTCGGGTTCTACAGGAGAATGCACCAACCAGGCTTCTATCCCACATTGCTTACCCCATTGACCATAGCAACCTGATTTTGAACATTGCCCTGAAACCTCTCCATATAACAATATGCTTTTACATATAAGAGTCTACTGGCTGCAAAATGTCAGTCACAATCAATTTGCAAGCCAATGGCAGATCCACATGGCCCACCACAGATGTTTTATCACCCACCTGCCAACCACTGGTCTAGGACAACTACTCAGCAGGATCCAACTTACTGGCATCTCTGTTCTACACCATTTTCATAAAACCAAGTCAATCAGGGCACTGTCTTACATACTCATGATCAGCAACAGGACATCCAAATGTTCTCCTGCCACCCGGTCATGGGAATTTCAAAAATTTTTATGGTATTTATCTAGCCAATTTTCAAGAAAGAAGTTGGAGGCACTGTGGGTTTCAATTTATTCAGGAACCATTAAATGGTGACTAAGCTCATTTCAATGAAAACTCTGGAGAATTCTCACAGGCAAGGCTTCCCAAAGAGTGGCCAAAATGTCAGATTAAGCCAGGCCCATTTAGGTCTACAATGTGAGGTCCATGTGTGTTTTGACTCTCAAAAATGGCTGCCAAGTCTTTAAGAATAAAATCATGTGATATCCTGGATGAGATTTCCTGTGATCTTTGGAAAGTCAACTTGGGCCTAGATGTCACTTTCCAAGGGCAACTCTCATGCATGGCCATCTAAAATCCCAACACAATTCATGGCAATACTTCCCTGAGATCAGTACCAGAACTCAGTCTCTAAGGGGAATCACACCAGAGTGCAAGCCCAGGTGGACCCAGTCATCTCTTCCAACCACCATTCAAATGTCCACAATTAAAACCAAAACACTCCCACATGGCCCAAATCTTCTTCCATATAGACACTCATCATAACCTGTGGCTGGAGGTTTCCATGAGGTGAGCAGCCCACGTCAGTGTCCAAAATAAGCTTCCTGCCCCTCATTTACCTAAAGTCAGGGTGGCGTGGACACCCTTCCTGTAAACCAGGAGTGATCAAATAGGCCTTCCTTTAATACTGTTTGGCTTCTCCAACTTGAGGACTACTGACTTTGAGGTTTAGATTCTTTAAGTGAATTGGAGTCATGAGAAAAAACAAGCATCTATGGGCTAGCCTCTGCTGGGTTTTGAAGAACTTATTTGACCCAAAGGATCCCTGTTCTCACTTGATGGATTTCAGGAACCTACCAGAGGAAGGCAAGAGAGTTAATCAACAATATCTGATCTTTTTGCCATTTTGGTTTTGGATGCATGCATGGGATCTATCTTTAGATCCATCAGGTGCTGAGAATCTAAGACACAGCCTCACACAGGGCCAAGAGACTGATTCAGACATATCCCTTTTCAAAGCAATTAAGCATGGATCCACAGGTGATGCCCATTTATTTGCATTTGAAAACTGTTTTCTTCAGGCTTCACAAAGTGGTGGCTTGAGGCAAAGATCTTCCTGACATTCAGGGCAACAGAACAATAGGTAAGCAAAAGGACCAAAGCAGGGTTTCTCCACTGAGACTTTCCTGGTCAACTGATATCTGAGATTTCTGAGATGCTAGCCATTCCCTTCAACTATCTAGTACATGGCCATGTCACAGATATTGGAGGTGGTACATATCTTGGACACAAAACCATGATACTATTCTGGAGTGTTGCCAGAATTGAAGGAGAAAACAGGAAATTATGAAGCTAGTAGGTGTTGCCCATCTATAAGGCAAGCCTGAGTCCACTCATATATTGGGCACAATGAATGCTGGCAAGCTTGCTAGTAGACAGGAAACATCCATTGATCCATTCTCTCTTCTAATGTCTACAATCATGAACACAGTGGGATACACAGACACTCGCATTGTCAAAGGACTTACTAAAAATAGTCCATTCTAAACCAAACAAACCGCCTTTCCTACCTATTCTGAGAACATGAGACAAAACCACAAAATCACACCCACACCTAAAAAGGCACCTCCTTCCCCCAAGTAGGTCTGTGACTCTCCGGAGTGTCCTCTGACTGGTGGGCCATACTATGTTTCCCCAAAATGACCTCTCCTGTCTCAGTTCTGGTCTGCATGGCCAACTCTGTGAAGTTGTCAAGAGCCAGTGGTGAGACACTACCTGCTTTCTCAGGAAAAGCCCCTCTTCAAAGGTTTCCTGGCATTTCGTCATCCTCACATCTGTAGGTTCCAAGAAAGACTGACTCTGTCCTTGGTAAATCCAAACATGTGAGACCACTGGGACTGGGACAGGGACTATCTCTGAGTGCCTGGCTTCCTGGATCCCAAGTTCAGAGAGTTTTATCACCAAGGAAGTGAGGTGAGGTCACTTTCTTCAGGATCTGAATTATGTCACTGCCTTGACAACCACTTTGCCCTAACAGTTGCTTCCAAAAGTCCCATGAGGTGGAGGCTGCCCCAGTTTTCCTGTAACACTTTCACAAGTTAGAATGTCATATCAATCATAAGCACCCCGGAACAGCTCTCCACACAGAACTGGTTTGGTCCATCTTGTATACATTAAGAAGAGAGAGAATGATTCAAACACAACTCTTCAACCCGACCAGGATGATTGCCATGGAAGATGACTATTGCTTTCTGAGGTCGTTCATAGCTGCCTTCATCTTCACCAGGGATCATTTCTAAATGAACATTTGAGGTTCTCAGCAGGTGAAGATACCCTACATTCCTGTATTTTAATACCAACTCTGTCCCTGCTCTTCGGTAAAGTTAGTGTATGGTTAGGGTTAATTATATGTTCGATTTGGGTTAGGAATCATTCTGCAGGATGAATAAAGGGATTGGGTACCTGCGATATTTATAAGAATATATAAGTGAAATATATGTATGAAAACGGAAATCTAAGAAAGATTTGAAGCCCAGAAGGGCATTGGGCCCTTGATTGGGATACATAGTGTTGAATTACGTTCTGTACAATTGTCTCAGTTAAATCAATATACAATGGCATAGGACCGTGTACCTTGGATGATTGAATGTAGAAGAGAACATCCAGTCAAAAAACGATAGTCGGTAGGATTAGAAAGATAGTCGGTAGGTTTAGGAAGAAGAGTGAGAATATGATTTGGAATAAAAAGCTTATTTAGCAATAGGGTTTCGTTTAGAGAGTGAATGTAAATGTCAGTACATGTGAAGAGTCATTCACAATAATGAACTGGGGAAATTATGTAGAAAAGCAAGTATCAATAGCGACATAACGAAATCAGGCAAAGTATAAATGAGTGATAGGATTAGACATTTTCAACAGGGTTGAGTTTGAATATATAATCATAGGTAAAAACAAATATGTTGTCACCAATGGGATTTACATTTGAGAGCATTAGGCAACCTGGACACGGATGTTATTAGTTATCCATGTTCACTTTCCTTTTAGGCTTTGGTACAATCATAAGTGTGACCTTTACATTTTTTTTGTTCAGAATATTACTGTGGTAAAATGTATATGTAGATCAGGTAACATGAGTATTTCTTTCACTATGTCTGGGAGCAATATTTTGAAGACATATACATTAGTATTAGGGGTACAAAGAGGTGTACCCTGTGTCTATGAATATAGAGATAATGCATGAATAGACGATAATATGAATAAATAATGTAACTGGTTCCACTTTAAATAATGGATTGAATTGAAATCTGAAAATATATAAGAAATCTTATATTGATATATAATCATTCATTCCAACCAGTTATATATCTAATGGTAATATTAGGATTATGGTTTATCATGAAGGGTGTTTGAGTTGTGCTTTATAAGTGATAATGTTAAACGAAAATAATGTGTTTGGAAAGAAGTCTCATGAAAAGACCAGTCAAGAAACAAAGAAGAATCATGTGTTCTGAATCAGGAAGTGATTGATCGTGAAACAAATGCCTATAAATTTTCTAACTTGTGAACGAAATATATATCCTATGATGTGCATTAACTGAAGGAGTAGTAATGTACCAGTGTTGAATAAAAATGAAAGTCAAAATACACATCATGTCCCCTAAGAATATACTTGCATTGATGTTAAACTAGCTCAGTAACTGTAGAAATATTAGGTTTTGTTTGCACCTTTCACTGAATTTAGTTTTCAGTACTAGAAAACAAATATGTATTTCAGGTGGATGATTATTTCTGAGAATAATCTTGTGGAAAGTTGATTATAAATACACATATATGAATATGAATTAATTTAGGGAGTGTATAATAAGACACATATATTTCATATTTTAAAAAATCTGGAGAGTGTATATATATATATATATATATATATATATATATATATATATACACTCTCATACATACACACTCACATGCACAGATATAAAAATTAGCAATACAGGAGATCCATCATGAAGGCAGGCATGGAAAAATCAAGTCTCTGACCTCTTCAGCTGAGCGGGCATAGGGAGTCGTAAACTGTCTAAATGCTGTTTGCTCAGAATCAGTAGGCAATGTTGACCTGATGTGGATCTGGGGCGAACATTCTGGGCCCCTCAGAACACACACCGAGCCTGGATGGGCTGCATTCAACCTCCGGTTTGCCTGGTTCTCATGACTCAGCACTAAGATCCCACTGAAATAACTGTTCGGCCCTTCTGAACTTTCAGAGGTAAAAGCCAACCAAGCCTTCAAAAGCAGTGGCCACAGGATTGAAACGGCGCTTGGGAGAGACAGTCAGGACCCACCCGTTGCGTTGGTTACCTTGCAAATCGAACAAACGGTCACCATTTGCATGGGATACCACCATAGCATAGAAATGACGTCACGGGCAGAGGAGATAACTTCATTAAAACCAGCGTGACAGGTGTGTAATCCCCTAGCCATCTCTCTCAACACAGCGGGGAAACCTTAAGGGCCCCTTCCAGCTCAGCCTTAAGGGCCTCTCCCAGCTCTTCCGTGAGCACGATAGCCAGACCTAGGGAATCAGGATTGGCTCGGGACTAGCGCGTGGAATTCCCGGCTCCTGATCCCACAAGTGCTGACAATTGAGGTCTCTTACACCACGTACCGGGGGCATGGCTCCCAGAGGGCAAGAAAATTCGCTGGGGGTCCTCAGATCCAAGCTCTACAAAACTAGGGTCTGAGGGAGGCAAACAGGGAGAGTGTGCCCAGGCTTTCATGAAAACAGGGCTGCCAGGAGTAGAGTTCTGGCTTGTAACCACTATTGTGGTGAGCGTCACAGGTGAGCAAGGCATGGCTTGAGGAAGCACAAGAGAAGGCCCTAGGCACTCAGGATTGGAGATCCGCCAAGTCTGGGAGGAAGAGCTGCTGCACAGTGATTGGTTCCCACTTATTCAGAGGAGAAGCTTGGCCCAGTGCACACAGCTCCACCTTCTGAAAGAGAAGTTAATTGAACTCTATGACTGCATTTATTATTATTATTTTTTTAATTTATATTTTTTCTATTTATTTCATTTTCATTTTTGTTGTTGTTGTTCTTTAACTTTTTTTAATGTTTTTATTTTTTTTATTTTATCATTATTATTATTAATATTATTTTAAATTTTAATTTTCATCTTTTAATTATAATTATTATTTAAATTTTTTTTCTTCATTTATTTTCTATTTTTCTTTTGTCTTTTCATTTCTTTTCAATTTTCTTATTCCCCCTTCCTTGAATTCTACCTGCCTACTCTCATTCTCTTTAGTGACTTCTTCCCTTCCCTTCTAATATCTTTC
Source organism: Callospermophilus lateralis (assembly GCF_048772815.1). Taxonomy (NCBI): domain Eukaryota; kingdom Metazoa; phylum Chordata; class Mammalia; order Rodentia; family Sciuridae; genus Callospermophilus; species Callospermophilus lateralis. The sequence goes on from NW_027514481.1 coordinate 376,619, forward strand.
CTCCGAAGCATCAAATAAATTTATAAGAGTAAGCAGTAACTCAGCAGTCAAACAAAACAAGAAGTAACATGAGCAGCATAAAAAAAACAAGGAAGAAAAGGAGTACAAACAACAATGGACAGCCTAAATATTCAGAAGGAATCATCAGAAAAATGGTCATATAAAGAACTCAAGGAATACCTTAGACAGATGGAATGGAACCTTAAAGAGGATACGAGACATCAAAACCAAACAGTGAAAGAACACATTGAAAATGAATTACATAAACAGATATAAAAAGAAATTAAGCATCTTTATTAGGAGATAGAGATTATAAAAAAATCAAACAATAATTCTAGAAATGAAGGAAATGATAAACCAAATTAAAAACTCAATTGAGAGTATCACTAACAGAGTGGAGCGAGTAGAAGACAGAATGTCAGATAATGAAGACAAAATATATCATTTTGAAAAAAGTCTAGCCAACAAAGAAATGCTGGTAAAAAGTCATGAGAAAAACATCCAAGAGATATGGGATATCATAAAAAAAAAAAAACTTATGAGTCATCTGGATAGAGTAAGGTACAGAGATTCAAACCAAGGGAATGAGTAACCTGCTGAATGAAATAATTACAGAAAACTTTCCAGAAATAAAAATGGAAACGGATAAAAAAAATTGTAGATGCTTACAAGACACCGAGCACAAAAAAATCACAGTAGACCAATGCCAAGAAACATTGTTATGAAGATATACAATATACAAAACAAAGAGAAAATATTAAAAGCTACAAGAGAAAGGAGGCAGATTACAATCAGGGGTAAACCAAAAATGTTAACAACAGATTTTTCATCACAGACGCTGAAAGTGAGAAGATCCTGGAACAACGTATTTCAAACACTTAAAAACAATGGATGACAACCAAGAAATCTGTATTCAGAAAAATTAAGTTTCAGGTAAGACAACTAAATAAAAATATTTTGTGATAAACAAAAGCTAAAAGAATTTGCAGCCAGAAAACCAGCATTGCAAAGCATCTTAAGGAAAACACTACACGAGGAAAAAATGAATATCAACAACGAAAACCGTCAGTGGGAATTGCCTCAGTAATGACAGAGGGAGGGGGAAAAGCTAATCATGGATAAACAAACTAAATTTTAAAAAAAAGATAAATAATCAAAGACGAGTGGCAATACAAACCATATATCAATAGTAACTCTAATCGTTAATGGCTTAAACTCTCCAATAAAGTGACATAGGCTTGTAACGTGGATTAAAAAAAACAAATCCAACAATATGTTGCTTCCAGGAGACACATCTGAATGGAAAAGACATACACAGGCTGAAGGTGAAAGGTTGGGAAAATTTATACCATGCACACGATCCTTGTAAGCAAGCAGGGGTGGCCATCCTCATACGGAATAAAATCGACTTCAAGACTAATTTAATCAAAAGGGATAAGGAAGGACATTATATACTGTTAAAAGGAACCATTTACCAACAAGACATAACAATTATCAATATTTACGCAGCAAATAATGGTGCTGCGACATTTATAAAACAAATTCTCCTCAATTTCAAGAATCAAATAGACCACAACACAATAATTATGGGAGACTTCAACTCACCTCTCTCACCATTGGACAGATCCTCCAAACAAAAGTTGAATAAAAAAAATATAGAATTCAATATCACAATCAATACCCTAGACTTAACTGACATATATAGAATATATCAACCATCATCAAGTGGATATACTTTTTTCTCACCAGCACATGGATCCTTCTCAAAAATAGACCATATATTATGCCGTAGGGCAACACTCAGTAAATATAAAGGGCTGGAGATAATACCATGAATTTTTTTCTGATCACAATGGAATGAAACTGGAAACCAATGGTAAAAGAAGGAAGGAAAAATCCTACATCACATGGAAAATGAACAATATATTACTGAATGATCAATGCGTTACAGAAGACATAAAAGAGGAAATCAAAAAATTCTTAGAGATAAATGAAAATACAGACACAACATATCAGATTCAATGGGACACAATGAAACAAGATTCAAGAGGCAAATTCATCGCCTGGAGGTCATTCCTCAAAAAAAGAAAAAAAAACAAACACAACAAATAAATGAGCTCTCACTTCATCTCAAAGCCCTAGAAAAGGAAGAGCAAAACAACAGCAAATGTAGCAGAAGGCAAGAAATAATTAAAATCAGAGCGTAAATCACGAAATTGAAACAAAAGAAACTATTAAAAAATTAACAAAACTAAAAGTTGGTTCTTCGAAAAAATAAATAAGATGGACAGACCCTTAGCCATGCTAACGAGGAGAAGAAGAGAGAGAACTCAAATTACTAACATACGGGATGAAAAAGGCAATATCACAACAGAAGCTACATAAATACGAAAGACAATTAGAAATTATTTTGAAAACCTATATTCCAATAAAATAGAAAATAGTGAAGACATCGATACATTTGTTAAGTCATATGATTTGCCTAGACGGAGTCAGGAGGATACACACAATTTAAACAGACAAATATCAATCGATGAAATAGAAGAAGCAATCAAACGACTACCAACCAAGAAAAGCCCAGGACCAGATGGGTATACAGCGGAGTTTTACAAAACCTTTAAAGAAGATTTAATACCAATACTTTTCAAGTTATTCAGGAAATAGAAAAACAGGGAGCTCTGCCAAGTTCATTCTATGAGGCCAACATCACCCTGATTCTGAAACCAGACAAAGACACCTCAATGAAAGAAAACTACAGACCAATATCTCTGATGAACCTAGATGCAAAAATTTTCATTAAAATTCTGGTGGTTTGGATACAAAGGCACATCAAAAAAAATTGTGCACCATGATCAACTAGGATTCATCCCTGGGATGCAAGGAGGGTTCAATATATGGAAATCAATAAATGTTATTCACAACATCACTAGACTTAAAAATAAGAACCATAAGATCATCTTGATAGATGCAGAAAAACCATTAGACAAAGTAGAGCATTCCTTTATGTTCAAAACATTAGAAAAACTAGGGATAACAGGAACATAACTCGACATTGTAAAAGCTATCTATGTTAAGCCTCAGGCTAGCATCATTCTGAATGGAGAAAAAATGAAGGCATTCCCTCTAAAATCTGGAACAAGACAGGAATGTCCTCTATCACCACTTCTATTCAATATAGTTCTCGAAAAACTGGCCAGAGCAATTAGACAGATGAAAGACATTAAAGGCATAAAAATAGGAAAAAAAGAACTTAAATTATCACTATTTGAAGATGACATGATTCTATACATAGAAGACCCAAAAGGGTCTACAGAAAAAACTACTAGAACTAATAAATGAATTCAGTAATGTGGCAGGAAATGAAATCAACATGCATAAATCAAAGGCATTTCTGTATATCAGCGACAAAACTTCTGAAAAGAAAATGAGGAAAAACATTGCATTCACAATATCCTCATAAAAAATTAAATACTTGGGAATCAACCTAACAAAAGAGGTGAAAGATTTATACAATGCAAACTACAGAACCCTAAAAAGAGAAGTAGAATAAGATCTTAGAAGATGGAAAAATATACCCTGTTCATGGATAGGCAGAATGAACATCATCAAAATGGCGATATTACTAAAAAGTTCTCCATAGGTTTAATGAAATGCCAATCTAAATCCCAAAGGAATTTTTTGTAGAAATAAATAAACCAATCATGAAATTCATATGGAAAAATAAACGACCCAGAATAGCAAAAGCAATTCTAACCAGGAAGTGTGAATCAGGCGGTATAGCGATACCAGATTTCAAACTATATTACAGAGCAATAATAACAAAAACAGCATGGTACTGGTACCAAAACAGGCGGGTGTACCAATGGTACAGAATGGAGGACACAGAGACTAATCCAAAAAGCTACAACTATCTTATATTTGATAAAGGAGCTATAAGCATGCAATTGAGGAAGGATACCATCTTCAACCAATCGTGTTGGGAAAACTGGAAATCCACTTGCAACAAAATGAAACTGAATCCCTTTCTCTCGCCATGCACAAAAGTTAACTCAAAGTGGATCAAGGAGCTAGATTCAAATCAGAGACTCTGCATTTGATAGAAGAAAAAGTTGGTTCCGATCTACATACTGTATGGTCAGGCTCCAAATTCCTTAATAGGACACCCATAGCACAAGAGTTAATAACAAGAATCAACAAATGGGAGTTACTTAAACTGAAAATTTTTTTTCTCAGAAAGAGAAACAATAAGAGAGGTAAATATGGAGCCTAGATCATGGGAACAAATTTTTACTCCTCACCCTTCAGATGGAACCCTAATATCCAGAGTATACAAAGTATACAAAGAACTCAAATAATTAGACAATAAGATAACAAATAACCCAATGAGCCAAGGACCTGAACAGACACTTCTCAGAGGAGGACATAGAATCAATCAATAAGTACATGAAAAAATGCTCTCCATTTCTTGCAGTCAGAGAAATGCACATCAAAACCACCCTAAAATACCATCTCAATCCAGTGAGATTGGTAGCCATTATGAAGTCAAACAACAACAAGTGCTGGCGACGATGTGGGGAAAAGGGTACTCTTGTACATTGCTGATGGGACTGAAACTGGTGCAGCCAATTTGGAAAGCAGTATGGAGATTCCTGGGAAAGCCGGGAATGGAAGCACCATTTGAACCAGCTATTGCCCTTCTCGGACTATTCCCTGAAGACCTTAAAAGAGCGTACTACAGGGATACTGCCACATCGATGTTCATAGCAGCACAATTCACAATTGCTACACTGTGGAACCAACCCAGATTCCCTTCAATAGATGAATGGATAAAAAAAATGTTTTTTTTATATACTATGGAGGATTACACAGCACTAAAAAATGACAAAATCATGGAATTTGCAGGGAAATGCATGGCACTAGAGCAGTTAATGCTTAGTGAAGCTAGCCAATCCCAAAAAAACAAATACCAAATGACTTATTTGATATAATGAGAGCAACTAAGAACAGAGCAGAGAGGAAGAGCATGAAGAAAAGATTAACATTAAGCAGAGACATGAGGTGGCAGGGAAAGGGAGAGAAAAGAGAAATTGCATGGTAATGGAGGGAGACCCTTATTGTTACAAAAAATTACATATAAGAGGTTGTGAGTGTAATGGGAAAATAAACAATAAGAGAAATGAATGACAGTAGGTAGGGTAGAGAGAGAAGATGGGAAGAGATGGGAGGGGGGATAGTAGAGCATAGGAAAGGTAGCAGAATACAACAGTAACTAATAAGACATTATGTAAAAATATGGATGTGTAACTGATGTGATTGTGCATTCTGTATTTGGAGTAAAAATTGGAGTTCAAAACCCACTTGAATTTAATGTATGAAATATGATATGTCAAGAGCTTTGTAATGTTTTGAGCAACCAATAAAAGAAAAAAAAAGTAGCAATATATATGCCAATCGAAATTCATCATGAAATATATATAATCCAAAGATCGAAAAATATTCATTTTACTGAACATGGATTTATGTATAATGTTATTCAACTAGGAAGCTCACCCGTAGGTTGAATTTTCAGTTCCAACAGCGTTTAGCAGGAGTGATCTCTTCTCACAATTTGCATCTGCCAATTCAGCCACCTCACATGTGTGTACAATTGATATCAGGTAGGATTCTATATGTGCATATAAAAATACATGTGCTGAATAGGCTACAGAGAAAGGGAGACAGGGATTCACATATTTGTTAATTTTAAAAACACATGTAGAACTATTTCAACAAAAAAATTGACTAGATTTAAAACTCCTACATTATATAATGCAAAAGGCAATTCCAACTATAAACCATGCCTCCTCTGAACTGCTTGTATTTCTATTCTTTTTGGGTTATTTTTCACCATCATTTTAGGATTATTAGTCAGAGACTAGTAGGGTACGGGTTAGTGTCAGGGGTTAAGTATTTCAAATGGAAAATTGGAAAATGAATCCAATGTGTATGTAAATATGTGCTACACAAAAATCTTCCCACTCACATCCAGAGCAATGCCTTGACAATACCTTTGGCCCAAGTAAGACACAATTAGAGTAGAAAAGTGTAAAAATCTAGGAATACATATATGGAATGGAATATGCTCGGGAGTTCACAACCTTGGAGGTGGTAGAGGAGTTTCCAAAAGTAAAGGAAAGGGTAAACACTCCACAAACAAGGAGCTCTGCTGGCCTAAGAATTCTTGGGAAATGGCCTCTGAGGTTGGGATCCTGAAATATATGTTGCTGTCATGAGCTTTAGCTTCCTTTGTAGTGAGACCATCAAAGCTGGGTCTGCATCTATGTTACCGGGAAGAGATGGTTTCTTATATTCCAATGAACATGAGGCAGCAGTGCTCAATTCTCTCTTTGTAGGTAAACTGTGGCCACTGGAGGCTAAGTGTCTCCCAGTGGGGACTGTGAAGACATTTGGTCATCCTCCACTTTTCATGGTGTTTTTTGCTGCTGCACTGGGAATTTGGTATTTGCTTCACAAAATATAAGAAGTTCATCTGGGATACAGTGCTGGAGGGAGTTCTGTCACTTGTGGTGGGTCAGGGTCTGCAAGAGAATGCACCAACCAGGCTTCTATCGCACAGAGCTTGCCCCAATAACCATAGCAACCTTATTCTGAACATTGCCCTTAAAACTCTCGATATAACAGGATGCCTTTACATATAAGGGTCTCATGTCTGCACTATATCAGTCACAAGCCATTTGGAAGCCAATGGCAGATCCACATAGCCCCTCCATGATGTTTTATCACACTCCTTCCCACCACTGTTCTAGGCGCACTACTCAGAAGGCTCCAAATTACTGGCATCTCGTGTTCTACATCATTTTCATGAAACCCAGTCAAACAAGGCACTGTCTGGTATACACATGATAAGCAACAGGACATCAAATTTTCTGCAGTTCCACCTGGTCATGGGAATTTCAAAAATTTCATGGTATTTATTTAGCAATTTTTCAAAAATGAAGTTAGAGGCACTGTGCGTCTCAATTCATTCAGGAACCATTAAGTGTTGAGAAAGTTCATTTCAATGAAAGCTCTAGAGAACTCTCACAGTCAAGGCTTCTCAAAGAAATACCAAATGGTCACATAAAGCCAGGCCAATTGACGTCTACAATGTAAGGTCCATGTGTGTTTTGACTCTCATCTATGGCTGCCAAGTCTTTCATAATAAAATCATGTGATATCCTGGCTGAGATTCACAGGCCTCTGTGGAAAGCCACCCTGGGCATAGATCTCAGTTTCCAAGAGTGAGTCTTATGTGTGTCCTCCTAAAATCCCAACACAATTCATGGCAATACTTCTCTGAGGTCAATTCCAGAATGCAGTCTCTAAGGGGAATCACACCAGAGTTCAAGCCCAGGTGGATCCAGTCATCCCTTCCAACCGCCACAAAAATTACCACAATTAAAATCAAAACACTCCCACAGGCCCATCATCTTCTTCCATGTAGACACTCCTCATAACCTCTAGCTGGAGGTTTCTATGAGCCCAAGGTAGTGTCCAAAATAAGCTCACTTGCCCCTTATTTGCCTAAAATCATGGTGGCCTGGACACTCATCCTGTGAACCAGGAGTGATCAAATATTCCTGCTGTTAAAGTGTTCCACTTCTCCAATTTCAGCCTACTGGCTGTAGGGTATAATTCTTTATGTGATTTGGAGTCATGAGAAAACCCAAGCACATATGGGGTAGCCTCTGCACGGATTTCAAGAACTCATTTGACCCAAATGATCCCTATTCTCACTTGATAAAGTTCAGGAACCTAAAACAAGAAGGCAAAAATATTCATCCACAATGACTGCTCTTTTGGACATTTTAGTTTTGAAAGCACATGGGATTTTCTTTAAATCCATCAGGTGCTGAGAATCTAAGCCACAACCTCATACAAGGACAAGAGGCTGATTCAGACACATCCCATTCCAAAGCAATTAAGCAAAGAGCCACAGGTGGTGTCCATTCATTTCCATATGAAAACAGTGTTCTTCAGGCTACACAAAGGGGTGGCCTGAGGCAAAGACCTTTCTGACATTCAGGGTAATAGAAATAGAATTAAGCAAATGGCCCAAAGAAGGGTTTCTCCACTGAGACTTTACTGGTCACACTGATATCTGAGTTTTCTGAGATGCTCTCATTCCCTTCAGCTATCCAGAACATGGCCATGTCACAGAGCCTTGTGGTGTTACATATCTGGGAAACAAAACCATGAGTCTATTCTGGAGAGTGGCCAGAATTCACGAAGAAAAGTGGAACTTTAGAAGATAATAGATGTTGCCCATCCATAAGGCAAGCTGCAGTCCATTCATCAATTGCGCAGTATGAATCGCGGAAGCTTTCAACTAGAGACAACACATCCATTGATGCATTCTGTTTTCTAACGTCTACAACCATGGATACAGTGGGATACACAGACATAGAAACACTCACAATGTCAAACGACTTACTAGAAACAGTCCACTCCAAACCAAACAAACCACCTTTCCTACCTATTCTCAGAACATGAGAAAAAACCACAAACTCACACCTACAACGGCAAAGGCACTTTCTTCCCCTAAATAGGTCTGTGACAATCCGGAGTGTCTTCTGACTGTTGGGCCATATTATGTTCCCCCAAAATGGCCTGTCCTGTTTCACATCTGGTCTCCTTGTCCAACTCTGTGAAGTTGTAAGGAGCCAGCGGTGAGCCACTACCTGCTTTCTCAGGAAAGGCCCCTCTTCAGAGCTCTGCTGGCATTTGGCCATCCTCATATCAGCAGGTACCAAGAAAGACTGACTATGTCTTTGGGAAAAGCAAACAAGTTAGCCCACTGGGTCTGGAGTGGGACTGGCTCTTGGTGCCTGGCTTCCTGGATCCCAAGTTCAGAGAATTCCATCACCAAGGAAGTGAAGTGAGGTCACTTCTTTCAGGAACTGAATATGGTCACTGCCTTGGTAACCACTTTGTCCTAACAGTTGCTTCCAAGGTTCCCATGAGATAGAGGCTGCCCCAACATCCTGTGACACATTCAGAAGTTAGAATGATATATCAACCATAGGCACCCTGGAACAGCTCTCCACAGAGGCCTGGTTTGGTCCATCTTCTCTACATTAAGAAGAGAGAGGCTGACTCAGACACATCAATTCATCCTGACCAGGTTGTTTGCCATGGAAGATGACTATTGCTCTCTCAGGTCCTACATAGCTGCCTACATATTCTCCAAGGATCATTTCTTCATGGATCTTTGAGGTTCTCAGCAGGTGGAAGATCTTCTACATTCCTATATTGTAAGACCCACTCTGTCGCTGCTCTTAAGTTAGTTATATTGAGGGAACAGTGTATGGTTAGGGTTAATAACATGTTCGATTTGGGTTACGAATCATTCTGCAGGATGAATAATGGTATTGGCAAACTGCGATATTTACAAGAGTATACATGTGAAATATAAGTATGAAAGCAGAAATCTAGGTAAGATTTGAAGCCCAGAAGGGCATTGGGGACTTGAGTGGGATACCTAACTTTGAGTAATGTGCTGCACAGATGTCTCAGATAAATCAATATACATCGGACCTTGTACCTTGGATGATTGAATGCTGAAGAGAACATCCAGTCAAAAACCGATATTCGGTAGGATTAGGAAGGAAGTTGGTAGGTTTAGAAAGAAGAGTGAGTATAGGATTTGGACCAAAAGTTCTTCAGCAATAGGGTTTCGGGTAGAGAGTGTATGTAAATGTCAGCACATGTGAAGAGTCAGTCACAATGATGAACTGGGGAAAACATGTAGGAAAGCAGATATCAATAGAGATATTAGCAAATCAAGAAAAGTATAAAGTGTGTGATAGGGTTAGACATTTTCAACAGGTTTGAAGTTGAATATATAATCTTAGGAAGAAACAAATATGTAGTCACCAATAGGATTGATATTTGAGAGCATTAGGCAACCTGCATATGGATGTTTTTAGTAATGCATGCTATCTTTCCATTTAGGCTTTGGTACAATTGTAAGTGTGATCTTTGCTTTTTGTGTCCGGAATATTTCTGTGATAAAATGTGTATGTAGATCAGGTGACATGAGTATTTCTTCCACCATTTCTGAGAGCAATATTTTGAAGATTTATAAATTAGTATGGGGGTAGAAATAGGTGTACCCTGTTTCTATTAATATAGACATAATGCATGAATAGACCATACTGTGAATAAATAATATAACTGGATCCACTTTAAATAATGGATTGAATGGATATCTGAAAATATATAAGAAATGTTATATTGATATACAATCATTAATTCCAACCAGTTATATATCTAATGATTATCTTATGGTTATGGTTAATCATGAAGGGTGTGTGAGTTTTTCTTCAAAATTGATTATGGAAATCGAAAACGATATATTTGGAAAAAAAAGTCTCATGAATAGACCAGTCAAGAAACATAGAGAAATACATGTGTTCTGGAGCAGGAAGTGACTAAAAGTGAAACAAATGCCTATAAATTTGCTAACTAGTGAATGAAATATATATCCTATGATGTGCATAAACTGAAGAAATAGTAATGTACCAGTGTGGAATAAAAATTAACGTCAAAATACACATCATGTCCCATAGGAACCAACATGCATTGATGTTAAACTGGGTCAGTTAATGCAGACATATTAGAATTTGTATGCACCTTTCACTGAAGTTAGTTCTCAGTACTAGGAAACAACTATGTATTTCATGTGTATGAGTATTTCTAAGAATAATCTTGTGAAAAGTTGATTATTAATCCACATCCATGAACATGAATGAATTTAGGGAGTGTATATAAGACACATATTTTTCATATTTTTAAAAATCTGGACAATATATATATATATATATATATATATATATATATATATATATATATATATACATACATACATATATGGACACACACACACACACAAACACAGAAATTAAAAAGTAGCAATATATATGCCAATCGAAATTCATCATGAAATATATATATCATAAAGATGCAAAAACATTCATTTTACTGAACATGGGTTTATGTATAATGTTGTTCCACTGGTAAGCTCACCCATAGGTTGAATTTTCAGTTCTAACAGCGTTTAGGACGAGTGATCACTTCTCACAATTTGTATCTGCCAAGTCATGTAACTCAAAAGAATGTACGTTTGATACCATGTAGGATTCTATTTGTGCATATAAAAATACATGTGCTGAATAGGCTCCAGAAAATGAGAGACAGTAATTCACATATTTGTTAACTATAAAAACACATGGAGAACTATTTCAATTAAAAATTGACTAGATTCGTAATACCTACCCTTTATCATGCAAAAGGCAAGTCCAACCCTGAACTGCATGTATTTACGTACTGTTTGGGTTATTTTTCTCCATCATATTAGGATTAGTAGTCGGAGTCTATTAGAATATGGGTTAGTGTCAGGGATTCAAAATTGCGAATGGAAAAATAGGAAAATTAATCCAATGTGTATGCAAATATGTGCTAAAACAAATCTTCCGACTCTCATCCAGAACAATGCCTTGAAATTATCTTCGCCCCAAGTAAGACACAATTAGAGAAGAAAAGTTGCAAAATCTGTGATTACATTTCTGTAATGGAAAATGCTCAGGAGTGCACAAACTTGGAGGTGGTATAGGAGTTTTCAAAAGTAAGGACAGGGTACACAGTCCACAAGCATGGAGCTCTGCATGCCTAAATCTTTTTGAGAAACTGCCACAGAGGTTGGGCACTGATATATAGGTTTTTGTCAGGAGTTAAGCTTCCTTTGTAGTGATACCCTCAAAGCTGGGTCTGCATCTATGTGACCTGGAGGACAAAGTTTCTTATTTTCCAATGAACACGAGGCAGCAGTGCTGAATTCTCTCTTTGTAGATAAACTGTGGCCCCTGGGGGTTTATTTTCTCCCCGTGTGGACTGTGAAACCATTTGGTCATCCTCCACTTTTCGTGGTGTTTCTTGCTGCTGCACTTGGAGTTTGGTACATGCTTCACGAAATACAAGGAGTTCAACTGGGAAACAGTGCTGGAGAGAGTTCTGTCACGTGTGGTGGGTTATGGTCTGCAAGAAAATGCACGAACCAGGTTTCTATCTCTCAAAGATTGCCCCCTTGTTCATAGCAACCTGATTCTGAACATTGCCCTGAAACCTCGCCATATAACAAGATGCCATTACATATAAGGGTCTTAAGTATGCACTATGTCAGTCACAAGCCATTTGGAAGTAAATGGCAGATCCACATGGACCCAGCATGATACTTTATCACACACCTGCCCACCACTGCTCTACGCCCACTACTCAGCAGGCTACAAATTACTGGCATGTCTGTTCTAAACAATTTTCAGAAAACCCTGTCAATCAAGGCACTCTCTGGTACACTCATGATAAGCAATAGGAGATCCAATGTTTCTTGAGTGCCACCGGGTCATGGGATTTTCAAAAATTTCATGGTATTTATCTAGCCATTTTTCAAGGATGACATTGGATGCACTGTGAATTTCAGTTATTCAGAAACCATTAAATGTTGAGAAAGCTCAATTCAAAGAAAATTCTGGAGAACTCTCACAGGCAAGGCTTTCCAAAAAGTGGACAAAAGGTCACTTGAAGCCAGGACCATTGAGGTCTACAATGTGAGGTCCTATGTGTTTTGACTCTCTACTATGGCTGCAAAGTCTTTCAGAATAAAATCATGTGATATCCAGGCTGAGATTCCCAGTTCTTTGTGGAAAGCCACCCTGGTCCTAGATCTCAGGTTCCAAGGGCGACTCTCATGCGTGGCCTCCTAAAATCCCAACACGATTCATGGCAATACTTCTCTGAGGTCAGTTTCAGAACTCAGTCTCTAAGGGGAAACACACCAGAGTTCAATCCCTGGTGACCCAGTCATCTCTTCCAACCGCCACACAAATGACCAGAATTAAAACCAAAACACTCACACATGCCCCTCATCTTCTTTCATATAGACACTAATCATAACCTTGGCTGGAAGCTTCCATGAGGCACACAGCACAAGACAATGTCAAAATAAGCTCCCTTGCCCTTCATTTGTCTAAAGTCAGTGTTTCTGGACACCGTTCCTGTGAACCAGGGCTGATCAAAGATGCCTGCCATTAATACTGTTCCGCTTCTCCAATTTGAGGCATACTAACTGTCAGGTATAGTTTCTTTATGTGATTTGGAGTCATGAGAAAACCCAAGCACCTATGGGCTAGCCTCTGCAGGGCTTGAAGGACTCAGTTGACCCAAAGGATCCCTCTTCTGACTTGATGGAGATCAGGAACCTTACAGAGGAAAGCAAGAGACTTCATCAACAATGATTGCTCTTTTGGCCATTTTGGAATTGGATGCACACATGGGATCTTTCTTTAGATCCATCAGGTGCTGAGAATCTGAGCCATGGACTCACACTGCACTAAGAGGCGGATTCAGACATATCCCTTTGCAAAGCAATTAAGCAAAGATCCTCAGGTGATGCCCATTTATTTCCATTTGAAAACTGATTTTTTCAGGCTTTCGAAAGGTGTGGCCTTAGGCAAAGACCTTCCTTACATTCAGGGCAACAGAACAATAGGAAAGCAAATTCCCAAAGCAGAGTTTCTCCACTGAGACTTTCCTGGTCACACTGATATCTGAGTTTTCTGAGATACTCACCATTCCCTTCAGCTATCCAGTACATGGCCATGTCCCAGATTGTGGAGGAGATACATATCTTGAACACAAAACCATGAGCCTATGGGAGAGTGGCCAGAATTCAGGAAGAAATCAGGAATGTAGAAAGGTAGTAGGTGTTGCCCATCTATAAGGTAAGCTGCAGTCCATTCATAAATTGGACAAGATGAATGCTGCAAAGATTTCTACTAGACAGGACACATCCTTTGATGCATTCTCTTTTCTATTGTCTACAACCACGGACACAGTGGGATACACAGAAACACTCACCTTCTCAAAGGACTTACTAGAAACAGGCCACTCCAAATTAAACAAACCGACTTTCCTACATATTCTTAAAACATGAGACAAAATCACTAACACACAAACACACCCACAAAGGCACCTTCTTTCCCCAAGTAGGTCTGTGACTATCCAGAGCATCCTCTGACTGGTGGGCCATACTATGTTCCCCTGAAATGGGCTGTTGTATGTCAGATCTGGTCTCCTTGGCCAACACTGTGATGTTGTCAGGAGCCAGCGGTGAGCCACTGCCTGCTTTATCAAAAAAAAAAAAGCCCCTCTTCAGAGCTTTCCTGGCATTTGTGCATCTTCAATTCAGTATTTGCCAAGAAAGACTGACTCTGTCCTTGGTTAATCCAAACATGTGAGACCACTGGGACTGGGACTGGGCCTGCCTCAGGGTGCCTGTCTCCCTGGATCCAAAGTTCAGAGTGGTACATCAACAAAAAAGTGACGTAGGTCACTTCCTCTAGAACTGAATGAGGTCACTGCCTTGGCAACCACTTTGTCCTAACAGTTGCATCCAAGGGTCCATGAAATGGAGCGTGCCCCTACTTCCTATGACACTTTTACAAGTTAAAATGGAATATCAACCATAGGCACCCGGGAACAGCTCTCCACACAGGCCTGGTTTGGTCCATCTTCTCTAGATTAAGAAGAGAGAGACTGCTTCAGACACATCCCTTCATCCTTACCTGGTTGTTTGTCATGGAAGATAACTTTTGCTCTCTCAGGTCCTTCATAGCTGCCTATATCTTCTCCAGGGATCATTTCTGCATGGACCTTTGAGGTTCTCTGCAGGTTGAAGATCTCCTACATTCCTGTATTGTAAGACCAACTCTGTCCCTGCTCTTCTATAAAGGTAGATTGAGGGAATCGTGTATGGTTAGGGTTAATAACATTTTTGATTTGGGTTAGGATCATTCTGCTGGATGAATATGGTATTGGGAACCTGCGATATTTATAAGATTATAGAGGTGAAATATATGTATGAAAACAGAAATCTCAGTAAGTTTTAAAGCCCAGAAGGTCATTGGGCCCTTGATTGGAATAGTTAGCTTTGAATTATGTTCTGCCCAGATGTCTCAGATAAATCTATATACAATGGCATAGGATCTTGTACCTTAGATGATTGAATGTTGAGGAGAACATCCATTCAAAAAGGGAGAGTTGGTAAGATTACGAAGATAGTTGGTAAGATTAGAAAAACGTGTGAGTATAGGATTTGGACAAAAAGTTCTTTAGCAATAGGGTTTCAGGTACACAAAAAAATGTAAATGTCAGCACATGTGAAGAGTCAGTCACAATGATGAACTGGGGAAAATATGTAGGAAAGCAGATATCAATAGAGACATAAGGAAATCAGGCAAAGTATAAAATGAGTGATAGCAATAGATATTTTCAACAGGCTTTTGATTGAATATATAATCTTAGGAAGAAACAAATATGTAGTCACCAATAGGATTGACATTTGAGAGCATTAGGCAACCTGGACATGGGTGATTTTCATAATCCATACTCACATTCCATTTAGGCTTTTGTACAATCGTAAGTGTGACTTTGCATTTTGTGGCCAGAATATTACTGTGATAAAATGTATATGTAGATCAGGTGACATGAGTATTTCTACCACCATTTCTTGGAGAAATATTTTGAAGAGGTATAAATTAGTATTGGGGGTACATATAGGTGTACCATGTGTGTATGAATATAGAGATAATGCATGAATAGACCATAGTGCGAATAAATAATATAACTGGTTTGAACTTTAGAAATTGGAATAAATTGATATCTGAATATACACAGGGAATCATATGTTGATATACATACATTCATTCCAACCATTTATACATCCAATGGAAATATTACGGGTGTGGTTCATCATAAAGAGTGTGTGAATTTTGCTTCAAAATTGATTATGGAAATCGAAAATAATGTGTTTGGAAAGAAGTCTCATGAAATGACCAGTCAAAAACAAAGAGGAATACATATGTTCTGAAGCAGGAAGTGATAGAATGTGTTACAAATTTCTTTAAATTAATGAAGTTGTGGATGAAATGTATATTCTATGATGTACAAAAACTGAAGAAATAGTAATGTACCAGTGTTGTATAAAAATGAACGTCAAAATACACATCATGTCCCATAGGAATCTACTTGCATTGATGTTAAAGTGGGTCAGTTACTGTAAAAATATAAGGATTTGTTTGCACCATTTACTGAAGTGAGTTTTCAATACTATAAAACAAATATGTATTTCAGGTGGATGAATATTTCTGAAAAAAATCTTATGAAAATTTGAATATAAAACCACATACATGAACAAGAATGAATTTAGGGAGTGTATAATAAGACACATATATTTCATATTTTGAAAAATCTAGAGAATATATATATATATATATATATATATATATATATATATATATATATATATATATATATATATATAAAACACACACAGAGACATTAAAAAGTAGCAATATATATGCCAATTAAAATTCATCGTGAAATATATATCATCCACAGATCCAAAAATATTAATTTTACTGAACATGGATTTATGTATAATGTTTTTCAACTAAGAAGCTCACTCATAATTTGAATTATCAGTTCCAAAAGCATTTAGGAGGAGTGATTTCTTCTCACACTTTGTCTCTGCCAAGTTAGCCACCTCTCAAGAATATAGGTGTGATACCAGGTAGGATTCTGTATGTTCATATAAAAATACATGTGCTGAATTGGCTGCAGAAAAAGGGAGACAGGAATTCACATATGTGTTAACTTTAAAAACACATGCAGAACTCTTTCAACAAAAAATTGACAAGATTTATAACTCCTACCCTATATCATGCAAAAGGGAAGACCAACTATACACCAAGGCTCCTCTGAAGTGCTAGTATTTCTATTCTGTTTGGGTTATTTTTCTCCATTATATTAGAATTAGTTGTCAGAATCTAGTAGGGTATAGGTTAGTGTCAAGGATTCAGTATTTCAAATGGAAAATTGAAAAATGAATCCAATGTGTATGTAAATATGTGCTACACAAAAATCTTCCCACTCTCATCCAGAACAATGCCTTGACAATACCTTCGCCCCAAGTAAGACACAATTAGAGGAGAAGATTTAGAAAATCTGTGAACAAATATCTGGAATGGAATATGCTCAGGAGCCCACACCTTGGAAGTGGCAGAGGAGTTTCCAAAGGTAAGGGACAGGGTAAACCATCCACAAACATGGAGGTCTGCTGGCATAGACACTTCTTGAGAAACTGTCTGTGAGGTTGGGCACTTGAAAAATATGTTGTTGTCAGGAGCTTTAGCTTCCTTTCTAGTGAGACCATAAAAGCTTGGTCTGCATCTATGAGACCTGGAGGACATGCTTTCTTATTTCCCAATGAACATGAGGCAGCAGTGCTAAATTCTCTTTTTAGGTAAACTGTGGCCACTGGGGGCTAAATGTCTTTCCATGTGCACTTTGAAGCCATATGGTCATCCTCCATTTTCGTTTTGTTTCTTCCTGCTGCACTGGGAGTTTGGTATTTGCTTCACGAAATACAAGGAGTTCAATTGGGTCTCAGTGCAAGAGGGAGTTCTGTCATGTG
Source organism: Callospermophilus lateralis (assembly GCF_048772815.1). Taxonomy (NCBI): domain Eukaryota; kingdom Metazoa; phylum Chordata; class Mammalia; order Rodentia; family Sciuridae; genus Callospermophilus; species Callospermophilus lateralis. The sequence goes on from NW_027514481.1 coordinate 394,188, forward strand.
TGGTGGGTCAGGTTCTGTAGGAGGATACAAGAACCAGGATTCTATCCCACATAGCTTGCCCCCTTGACCATAGCAACCTGATTCTGAACAATGTCCTGAAAACTCTCCATATAACAAGTTGCCTTTACATGGAAGGTTCTGTTGGCTGCACCATGTCAGTCACAAGCCATTTTGAAGCCAATGGAAGATCCACATGGCCCCACCACAGATGTTTTATCACATACCTGCCCACCACTGCTCTAGTACAACTACTCAACAGAGTCCAACTTACTGGCATCTCTGTTCTACACCATTTACATGAAACCCAGTCAATCAAGGCACTGTCTGGTATATTCATGATCAGTAACAGGACATCCAAAGGTTCTCCAGTGCCACCTGGTGATGGGAATTTCAAAAATTTTATGGTATTTTTCTAGCCATTTTTCAAGGATGAAGTTGGAGGCACTGTGAGTTTCAATTCTTTCAGGAACCATTAAATGGTTAGGAAGCTCATTTCAATGAAAGTTCTGGAGAACACTCACAGGTAAGGCTTCCCAAAGAGTGGCCAAAAGATCACATGATATTATGCCCATTGAGGTCTACAATGTGAGGTCCATATGAGTTTTGACTCTCAACTATGAGTGCCAAATCTTTCAGAATAAAATCATGTGGTATCCTGGCTGAGAGGCCTAGTGCTCTGTGGAAAGCCATCCTGGGCCTAGAACTTAGTTTCCAAGGGCGACACTCATGCCTGGCTTCATAAAATCTCATCACTATTCATGGCAATAATTCTCTGAGGTCAGTTTGAGAACTCAGTTTCTAAGGGAATCACACCAGAGTTCCAGAACATGTGGACCAAGTCATCTCTTCCAACCGCCACCCAAATGACCACAATTTAAAACAAAACACTCCAATGTGGCGCTCATCTTTTTCCATATAGACACTCATAATGACCTCTGGCAAAAGTTTTCCATGAGGGGCACAGCCCAAGACCGTGTCCAAAATGAGCTCTCTTGCACCTAATTTGCCTAAAGTCAGGGTGGCCTGGACACCCTTCTTGTGAACCAGGAGAGATCAAATAGGCCTCCCATTAATACTGCTTTGCTTTTTCAATTTGAGGCCAAGTGACTGTGGAGTTTGGATTTCTTATGTGAATTGGAGTCTTGAGAAAACCCAAGAAACTATGGGCTAGCCTCTGCAGGGCTTTGAAGAACTCATTTGACCCAAAGGATCCCTATTCTGGCTTGATGGAGGTCAGGAAAGTTACAGAAGAGGCGAGAGACTTCATCCACAAGGACTGCTCTTTTGGCCATTTTGGTTTTGGATGTACACATGAGATCTTTCTTTAGATCCATCAGGAGCTGAGAATCTAAGCCACACCCTCACACAAGGCAAATAGGCTGATTCAGACACATCCTTTCCAAAGCAATTAAGCAAAGAGCCACAGGTAATGCCCATTCATTTCCATTTGAAAACTGTTTTCTTCAGGCTTCACAAAGTGGTGGACTGATGAAAAGACCTTCCTGACATTCAGGGCAACAGAAGAATTGGTAAACAAAAGGCCCCAAGCAGGGTTTCTTCACTGAGACTTTCTTGGTCAAACTGATATCTGAGTTTTCTTAGATGCTCGCCATTCCCTTCAGCTATTCAGTACATGGTCATGTCACAGAGCTTCAAGGTTGTACATATCTTAAACACAAAACCATGAGCCTATTCTGGAGAGTGGCGAGAATTCAGGAAGAAAACAGGAACTTAGGTAGATAGCAGGTGTTTCACATCAATAAGGCAAGCTGCAGTCCATTCATAAATAGGGCAGGATGAATGCTGGGAAGCTTTCTACTAGATAGGACATATTCATTGATGCATTCTCTTTTCTAATGTCTACAACCACGGACATAGTGGGATACATAGACATAGAAACACTCACCTTGTCAAACGACTTACTAGAAACAGTTCACTCCAAACAAAACAAACTGCCTTTCATACCTATTCTCAGAACATGAGACAAAACCACAAACCCACACCCACACCACAAAGGCACCTCCTTCCCCCATGTAGTTCTGTGACTATCCGGAGTGTCCTCTGACTGGTGGGCCATACTATGTTCTCTGGAAATGGCCTGTTCTGTCTCAAATCTTTTCTCCTTGGCCAACTCTGTGAAGTAGTCAGGAGCCAGCGGTGAGCCACTGCCTGCTTTCTCAGGAAAGGCCTCTATTCATAGCTTTACTTGCATTTGGCCATCCTCACATCAGTAGGTTCCAAGAAAGACTGAGTCTGTCCTTGGTAAATCAAAATAAGTTTGACCACTGGGACTGGGACTGGGACTGGCTCTTGGTGCCTGGATTCCTGGATTCCAAGTTCAGAGAGTTCCATCACCAAGGAAGTTAGGTGAGGTCACTTCCTTTAGCAACTGAATGAGGTCACGGCCTTGGCAACAACTTTGTCCTAACAGTTGCTTCCAAGGTTCCCATGAGAAGGAGGCTGCCCCTACTTCCTGTGACACTTTCACCAGTTAGAGTGGTATGTCAACCATAGGCATGCAGGAGCAGCTCAACACATGCCTGCTTTGGTCCATCTTCTATACATTAAGAAGAGAGTGGCTGATTCAGACACATCCCTTCATCCTGAGCAGGTTGTTTGCCATGGAAGACTTCTGCTCTCTCAGGTCCTTCATAGTTGCCTACATCTTCTCCAGGGATCATTTCTGCATGGACCCTTGAGTTTCTCAGCAGGTGGAAGATCCTCTATATTGCTGTATTTTAAGACCAACTCTTTCCCCACTTTTCTGTAAAATTAGATTGAGAGAACAGTGTATGGTTAGGTTTAATAACATGTTCGATTTGGTTTATAAAGGAAACTACACGGTTGAGCAAACAGGGTCCTACTGTTAGCAATAATATGAGGATTATTAATGGAACGGCCCTGGCAGATAAAAGCGTAGTTAACCAGGTTGACTATGTGAACAAAGACTCAAACCTTCCTTCTGGGGCCTCTGTCTCTCTTTGACGCTCTTCAAGTCGTTTTCTTAATTTACTCATTGATTCTTTTACAACTCCAGTATTGTCGGCATAAAAACAACATTCTTCCCTCAATGCAAGCAAAAAGGCACCTTTCTCTCATGAAGAGGAGGTCCAACACTCGCCTGCTCTATAAAACAACTTCAGAGAGAGAGAGGTTAAAATTCCTGTAAAGCTGTGATGTCGGTTTTTAATGTCTTTAAGCTTTGGTCTATTTCTGCTTCTAATTGTGTCTTTGTTGTGTCTCATGGACTAGGGCAGTTCTTCCTGTGCCCACGCCTTCAGCAATTATTATTCCTAATAGGATGGCTAAAGTGAGGGATACAGGTTCCCGGTGGAACCGGGTTGTATGCCCCCCTATTTGAACTTTAAATGAACCTGCGTCATGATAGAGCACTCTGAAAAACATCTACATCATTACATAATTAATCACATCTATTGACCATTTTATGAAAACATAAATAATGTTAAAGTGTATAGAATTATACTGTTTTATGGATGGACAAGAAAATGCACCTAAGATAGCACCAAAGTGAGGAAAACATTCTTATTTGGTTGCATCCGGATTTAGAGGGCATTGCTTCTTTTGTAATCAATTAATAACCTGAAACCCAAGTTTTGGTAGTTTTAGAGTTTGTACCCAACATGTAAGGGAAGGGGCTCAGAAGTTCACAGTCTGCAGAAATTCACAAAAATTAGTTTTTGTTTCTGTTTTTTTTTCCTCTGTTCTGGGCAAGTTAACTTTTCAAGGACACCTTGGAAGGGGAGAGCTTTTTTGTCTCTTTTTTTTCTCCCTGCCAGCTGTCACCATGGAGCCCAGTTGCTAACATTTTTATCTTAGAAATGTAGCCATCTCGGTGAAGCCCCAGCTCAAGGCCAGAGGCCTTGTTCACATATTTTGTGAAAAACTGGTAAGGAGGTGTCTAACTTAGGGGTGGTGATTTTTCCAGCCAGTGGTCAAGTAGAACAGGGCAACATGAAAAGTGCAAGTTTATGTACATTGAACTCTTTCAGAGGGACTCTTTTGCTGAAAGACCTAAAGTAAGCCTTGGTGAAGACTTCTGGAGAAGGTCATTTAAGACATTTCTATGGACCTAGTACAGAGGGGGAAGAGGAGGTAGTCGAGGCTGAGAACAGCTCCGTGGATCTAAGAATGAGGAAAGAGAGATGTAAAAGAAAAATGGGAAAGGGGTTTGGGATTTTCCTAAAACAAATCTTGAGCAGTAGAACAGGTAGAGCAGAGGGGAAGATGGGAGTAAATATTCCAAAAAGCCTTTGAGGGACTTTAAATTCTTAGAAACCTGTTTTCAGTGATGACAAAGCAACTTTAAAGGCCATTTTCATTACATCTTGTATAGGGGTCTGAGGCCTCTTATCAGCTGGTTTGAGCTTTGGGTTAGCTTGCTAGAGGACTTGCTGGGACCTAGTGCAGGCACTGACAGGAAAAGAGAGGAGTGAGTGGGTGAAGGGGTACCTCGGTACCTGCTACCTCAGCAAGGGGGCAATGTTCTGAGAACCAGCGGAGGTTTGGGTTTTTGATTTAGTAATTGGAGAGGAGAAATCAGGTTGCTAAGATGGGAGTGATAGCAGAGAGTCTAGAGCAGAAGGCTGAGGGTGAGGAACTATTGGAGAAGCATAGTACAGGATGTGAGCAAAGGAGGGAAAAGGATTCCACATAGGGAAATTTCCCCCTTTTGAGAACTTGCCAAAGTTAAAAATGTCACGCAGAATTTGAGGATCTAGAGCACCCTCTGGGGGCCATAGTATTTGGTTGTCTAATTGGTAATATGGCCAATGCTGTGTACTGAATTTGATGAGGAGTTTGGGTTCCACCAGGCAGCCCCTGTATGCTCACATTCACTTGACTTACACAAGAAGTCGGCTTCTCCCCGACACAGCCGTGGCTGTTTGTGCCTTTGATAGTCCGCTAGGCAAACATAGTAATCTAGGCTAGCCAACCTGAATCTGTCTTGCGTGTCCCTGCATCCATAATGTTTGTTTCCATTATCTATGGTACAGAAGAGATTTAATGGAATTTTAGTGGGATCCTCTTCATCAGGGATATCTCAATAGGAAAGACCTATACCGAGCTGACAAATGTCTGGGTGGATAGATGGCCATCAGGTCTCTAAGGGGGCTGTATGCGAGATAGACCATACTTCTTGTCTAGTAGGATTTGTGATCAGCCATTGCTGCTGAACGGAATGATGAGGCTTAGAACTACTGGTGGCCAAGGGGAGAGTCTATAGTCTTATCCACATAGCAAATACGCAATTTGAAATGGTTAGCAGGCTTTTCCAGTTTCCAACAAGAGTCTGGACACAGCGAAGGCTTGAGATGAGAGGCATGGATCCAAAAAGTGATTCCGTCTACTTTTACCGCTTTAGGTTTTATAAGTAGCACCTGGTATGTTCCTTTCCAGTGGGGTTCAAGGGATGACACCTGATGTTGTCTTATGTAGACGAAGTCTCTTACTTGATATTGACTTAGAGTTCCCTCCTCCCAAGGTTGGTAGGCAGTGGCCAGCTGTTTCAACAGGTATCGCTGAGTTCTTTCAATGACTTTAAGTCTGTCAAGCAAGGGGGTGTGGAAGTGATCGTTAGGCCTTAGAGTTGGGGTTAGGTTCCTTACTGGATGATGGGCATCATAGAGAATTTCATAGGGGGTGAGGTTACACAAAGAAAGAGAGGGAGTATTTCTCGCATGAAACAGTGCATAAGGCAGGAGCATAATCCAATCTTTTATGCCGGGCTCTAAGCTTAATTTCGTTAAGGTCTCTTTAATGGTTCTATTTATTTTTTCTACCTGTCCTGAGCTCTGGGGTATATAAGCATAATGTAACTTCAAATTAATCCACAGGGTCCCAGTGAACACCTGACTTACCTGAGCCATGAACACCAGTCCATTATCAGACCCTATTGCCTTAGGCAGACCGTATCTTGGAGAAATATCTTTCAGGATCTTCTTGAAAACCATTTGTGCAGTTTGGTTGTTTTTGTGTGTGTGGGTGTGTTTGTGTGTAAGGCTTCAGTCCATCCTGAAAATGTATCTACAAAGACTAGGAGATATTTAAGTCCATACGTTGCTGGCTTAATTTCACTATTGTCCACTTCCCAAAATTGTCGTTTTCTGGTTCCTCGTAGGTGCTTTCCTCTAGGAAACTGGAAGGGTAAGCATTAACCAATTGACGGACTCGACAGGCTTTTGTTACCCGTTCAGTTATTTCCTTTCGCTGTGAGTCGGTTAGTGGAAAACTCTGTTCTTAATCCTACAGGAATGCCTGCAGTTTCATTGAACCAAGGTGAGTGAGTTGGTGTACATTTTTAACGTAGTGTAGGGCTTTCTGTAATTGCAGCCTGAGCTCTATGAAGTTGAGGCGTTCAGTGTCAGTGTCCATAGATGTTATCAAAAACTTCCTGGTGATCAGGGGTCCATTGGAATTGGGCATCTCCCATTAACACCGGGTATAAAGGAGCAGCTAAAGACGCAAACCCAGGTATCCATAACCTGCAAAAGCCAGCAGTCCCAAGAAACTCTCTGAGTTGTCTCCTGTTAGATGGGGGTGGTATCTACACAATGGTTTGTTTTCTGGGCTCAGTGAGCCATCGTTTACTGCCCCTAAGGTAACAGCCCAGGAAGATTACTTCATGCTAGCAAATTTGGGCTTTTTTGGCCGAAACTCTATACCCAAGTTGAGCAAGCTCATATAATAGTGCTTGGGTCCCAGACTCACAGTTTTCCTTGGTGTTGGCTGCCAGTAGCAGGTCATTCACGTATTGAAGCTGGGTGATTTGGGGTGCATAGTTCTGAAATTGCTGAGATCTCTGTGGAGGGCTTCATCAAAGAGAGTGGGGGAGTTTTTGAACCCCAGTGGGAGTCTAGTCAAAGTTAGTTGACCAGACGTTCAGGTTTCTGGGTCTACCCACCCAAAAGCAAACAGCAACTGACTATCTTTATGCAGAGGCAAGCAAAAGAAAGCATCTTTTAAGTCCAGAACAGTATACCATTTCCGCTCAGGGTTCAGAGTGCTAAGCAGATTGTACGGATTAGGTACCGTGTGGTGAATGTCCTGCACTCTGTTGTTGATCTCTCTTAGGTATTTAACAGGACAATAGTCCCCGGTTCCTGGCTTTTTTTTTCTAGTAGCAGGGGAGTGTTCCAGGCCAATTGACAGGGCCTTAGGAGCCCTAAGTCCAGATATTTCTGAATATGGGGCCTTATCTCATCTTTAGCTTTTTTTGCTTAGAGGATATTATTTGACATTGATTGGGGAGGCTGAGGTTTTTAACTCCACTGTTATTGGAGGTTGTTTCACGGCCAGGCCTAACCCAGCAGTTTTTGCCCAGGCATCTGCGTAATCTGTTATCCATTTCTGGTGTAGCTTGCCTGTTTGATCAGTCTTGCGGGGTGTGAAGAGTGGATGTTCATCTTCTACTAATATAGTTAAAGCCGTGACTATAGGAGTTTTTACTGAAGAATTTAGAAATTTCATTTGGGGGCCTTCAGGGTTAAAAGTTATTTAGGCCAAGAGCTTGGTGAGCAGATCTCTGCCCATCAATGGGTCCAGGCATTCCTGGATTACTAGGAAGGAGTGATAGATTTTTCCTTTCCCAATGTCCATGGTCCTCTTAGTAGTCTAAGCCCGATATTTACTGCCATTAGTTCTTTGAACTACAGACCTTTTATTTGATAGAGGGCCCAATGGGGCCTTAAGGGCTGAGTATACTGCTCCTGTTTTCATTTCAAAGTTTACTGGGGTCCGCTACACTTCAAAAGTTACCCTGAGCTAGGGGAAGTGATCTGATCCCCAAATTTTAGTCATGCTCCAGAGTCAGAATGGCTGGCTGGCCTGGCTGTCTCTTTATAGGGCACTCTTTGGCCCAGTATCCTTTTTTTTTACAGTAGGCACATTGATCTGAGTCCAGGGGTGGCCTCTGGCATGGCCCCAGGTATCCCTTCCTGTCACCTTACGTCTTAATTTCTGGCCTCTTTCTTCTTGTGACCAGGATCTTGGTCAATCCCTTAGTCTGTCTTTTGCTTCTCTCATCCTTCCTTTGCTCCCTTTCTTTCTCCCTGTTTCTCTCTTATAGTATATTTTCTCGGCTTCTCTGACTAAATCTCTCTTTTAAATTTTTTTAATATCCATGGCAGCTTGCCCAATTAAGGCCATCGTTACAGATGAATTTTGATCCGCTGCCTGAGGATCGAAAGGAGTATATCTCTTATATGCCTCCATAATTCTTTCTAGAAACAAAGAGGGAGATTCATCAGGCCTTTGAATAATTTCTCTTACCATGGCCAAATTAGTTGGTCACCTAGTAGCCCCTTGGAGACCCGCTATTAGAGCCAGGCAATAATTGGACAGATGCTCTTTATCTTCAAAAGTGTTGGGGTTCCAGTTGGTTTGGTTTAAGGGTAAGCTGGCTTTGATTATGTTGGGAAGTTGTGTTGGTCGCCAATCAGGTCCGAGGATTTTTTTTTTTAGTTTCTTGGAGGTTTTTCTCTTATTCCTCTGTCATAAAGAAAGTCCCTAGGAGTTGTTGGCAGTTATCCCAAGTAGGCAGGTGTAAAAACGTTGGCGAGTTCTCTGAGTTCTTTTAGCCGGGCCAGCTTCCTCCAGGGAAGGAGGGGCTCTGTGTGCCACGGGACAGTCATCTGGATGGTTCTGGGCCATCCTAGCTTCTTTGAATGGTGGAGAGGCTGAGTCAGCAGCAGGGGAATCACTTAGAGGGTGTTGGGAGTTGGGGGATGAAGGCAGAGGATAAGGAGGGGGAGGAGAGTCCAGTAGAGTCTTGAGACTCATGGAGAACAGAGGGTGCAAGAGGAGGAGCAGAGAGTTAAAGAGATAGAATCGTGGGGGAAGGAGTAGGAGCGGGTGCAGGGACAAGGAAAGGCTTCATCCTTGGAGGAGGAGATTTGTAGAGGTCCTGACAAGTTAAGATATATGGCTGTTGATCTGGATGTCTACGTGGCCCCTGCTAAAAGACAATATCTCGAACTTTTCAAATTAGTGCGAAGTAGAAAGATCCTTCTGCCAGATCCGGCATTTTACTGAAAAAGAAAGATTCTGAGCCCTTAAGCAGACTTTGGTCTAGTGATCAAGGGTCAGGAACAGAGGCATTGAAGTGCTCTGTCCCATAATGAAATATACACAGACAATAAAAGCAATGACACATGACACAGACAAGACAAGACAATAAAGACAGGCAATGGACGTCCAATACTGAGACCAGGACTGAGTAGCCGGCAAAACATGATGGGCTGGGAATACCGAATCCGAAACAAAATATCACTGAATCAAGGAGACTATTGTTCCTCGATTTCATGAGTTCATCCCCCAGGGACATGGCCTGTGGCTCTGTGACATGTGTGTCAGTCACCGTGGGAGAGAGCTCACGCTCTTTACCAATAGCCATTTTGTGAAACCCTAACCTGAATCCTGAAACCAGAAAGAGGGGCCTTATTTACCCCCAGAGGAGCCCGTTGGGTGTCTTTCATCTGCGGCTGCCGGATCTCACTGGGGCCACGAGATGTAAAGATCGGGCGAGGGTCGGTTGAAGAGACCACCAAGAGACTGTCTCATGCAACAGCAAAGGCTTTATTGGGAGTCCGGCATGCAAGGGCTCAGAGCTCTCTTGAATAGAGCAGAGAGCCCTGAGAACAGCTTAAGAAGTGCTTATATATTTTCCTTGGAGAGGGCAGGGAGGGAAGTTTATTGATGGGTAAGGGCGAGTGGGCGGTTTGCGTGCAACTGGTTGACCGAGTATATTCTGCAGTTTGGCAGTTGGGGACAGCACATTCTGGGAACAAGAATAGCAAACAGTTCTCAAGATTTCAACAGTGTTTTGTTAAGCATACAGAAAATCAAGAAGTGACAAGTACCTATTTTATTAACCTTTCAATATAAGTATGAAAACAGAAATATAGGTAAGATTTGAAGCCCAGAAGTTCATTGGGCTCTTGATTGGTATACTTAGCATTGAATTACATTCTGTAGTGATGTCCCAGAAATATGGATATACAATGGCATAGGACCTTATACATTCTCAGAGGTCAATTCCAAAACACAGACTCTAAGGGGAATCACACCAAAGTTCAAGCCAAGGTGGACCCAATTACCTCTTCCAACCGCCACACAAATGACCACAATTAAAACCAAGACACTGCCACATGCCACTCATCTTCTTCCATATAGACACTCACCATAACTTCTGGAAAGAGGATTCCATGAGAGGCGCAGCACAAGACAGTGTTCCAAATAAGCTCCCTTTCCCCTCATTTGCCAATAGTCAGGGTGGCCTGGACACCCTCCCTGTGAACCAGGAGTTATCAAACAGGTCTGCCATTAATACAGCTCTGTTCTCCAATTTGAGGCCTACTGACTGTGGGGTTTAGATTCTTTATTTGAATTGGATTCATAAGAAAACCCAAGAACCTATGGGCTAGCATCTGCAGGGCTTTGAAGAACTCATTTGACCCAAAGGATCCCTATTCTCACTTGATGTAGGTAAGGAACCTTACAGAGGCATGTGAGGGACTTCATCCACAGTGACTGATTTTTGGCCATTTTGATTTTGGATCCACACATGGGAGATCGTTCTTTAGATCCATCAGGTGCTGAGAATCTAAGCCACAGGCTCACACAGGACCAAGAGGCTGATTCAGACACATCCCTTTACAAAGCAATTAAGCAAAGAGCCACAGGTGATGCCCATTCATTTCCGTTTGAAAACTGTTTTCTTCAGGATTCACAAAGGCGTGGCCTCAGGCAAAGAACTTACTGACATTCAGGGCAACAGAAAAATAGGCAATCAAAAATCCCATTGCAGGGGTTCTCCACTGAGACTTTCCTGGTCACATTGATATCTGAGTTTTCTGAGATGCTTGTCATTCCCTTCAGCTATCCAGTACATGTCCATGTCACAGTGCTTGGAGGTGGTACATATCGTGGACTCAAAAGCATGAGCCTATTTTGGAGAGTGGCTAGATTTCAGGAAGAAAACAGGAACTTAGGAAGATAGCAGGTGTTGCCCATCGATATGGCAAGCCCTAGTGCATTCATAAATTGGGCAGGATGAATGCTGGGAAACTTTCTACTAGACAGGAAACATCCATTGATGCATTCTCTTTTTCTAATGTCTACAACCATGGACACAGTGAGATACACAGACATAGAAACACTCGCCTTGTTAAACAACTTACTAGAAACAGTTCACTCCAAACCAAACAAACCAACTTTCCTACCTATTCTCAGAACATGGGACAAAACCACAAACACACATCCACACCCACAAAGGCACCTCCTTCCCCCAAATAGGTCTCTCACTATCCGGAGTGTCCTCTGACTGCTGGGCCATACTATGTTTCCCCGATATGGCCTATTCTGTCTCAGATCTGGACTCCATGTCCAACTCTGTGAAGTGGTCAGGAGCCAGCTGTGAGCCAGTACCTGCTTTTTTAGGAAAGGCCCCTCTTCAGAGTACTCCTGGCATTTGGCCATCCTCACATCAGTAGGTACCAAGAAAGACTGACTCTTTCCTTGCTAAATTGAATCAAGTGAGATCACTAGGACTGGGACTGGGACTGACTCTGTGTGCCTGGCTTCCTGCATCCCAAGTTCAGAGATTTCCATTACCAAGGAAGTGAGGTGAGGTTGCATCCTTCAGGAACTGAATGAGGTCACTGCCTTGACAACCACTTTGTCCAAACAGTTGCTTTCAAGCGTACCATGAGAAGGAGGCTTACCCTACTTTCTGTGGCACTTTCACAAATTAGAATGGTATATCAACCATAGGCACCAAGAAACAGCTCTCCGCACAGGCCTGATTTGGTCCATCTTCTCTATATTAGGAAGAGAGCCTTTAGTCCGGGGAGCACTGCAGTGAACCTCTGCACTAAAACTATTAGCAAGCACCTGGTGGAGGAGTCCTCCATAGGTAAGGGGCGCCTTTATAACATCTGATATCCGGTTAAGGGAGATCTTTTCTGATGACAGAGATGTGGCCTGGGGAGGCTCACATATACTCCTTTCCAGGAGAGTAACGAGAATCTTTCTGTCCTCTGTTCTGTTCTGTAGGGAATTCCTCTGGAACTGTAGAGAGGGGCCGACAGGCACGCACGCGCTCCTACCCTGGAGCTATAGCAAGATGTTGCACTGTTCCACTGTTTTTCTTTTTAGGCGCCGGTTTTCGGTTTTTTGTGTTTTGTTTTGTCTTCTATTTTTTTGATTGTTTGTTTGTTTTTGTTTGTTTTGTTGTGTGATTTCAGTGGTAAAAACTTAAGTATTTTGGACGTAAAAATGGGTAATAAAGAGAGTAAGCCTGACGCCCCTTTGGACTGTGTTTTAGGGAACTGCGATGAACTTTACCCCCCTTTGTTAAGCAGGATGACAGAAGCTCCTAGCTGGCTGCCTAGAGCACACCCATTGCAGAGGGCAATGCTTGCTGGGGACCTAAGAACTGAGCATCTCCCAGGTTAACAAGTGAAACTCCTTTAAAACCCCTTGTCGCTCCAGATCAAGAGAGTCACAACATTTGGCAGAGTCCCCTGTGTTTCTCCTTTGTTCGCAAAGCAATAAACCTCCCTTTTTCTTTTTCTCAAAACTCAGTCCTCATTATTAAATTGGTATTAATTGGCTTCAAGTTCAGGAATCGAACTTTAATTTACAAATTTGGTACCCCCCCTCCTCCCCGGAACTTTGTGAGAGCTGTCTACTGGAATATTAGGAGATGAAGCATGCTTGGTGTGGAACTGAACAAGAGGAGCTAATCCTGTAAGTAAAAGGAAGGACTGAGGGACTCCCAGCAGCTGCCAAAGCCCTGTTGATTAAGGGAATTACCTCCTTCCTTTCCGCACTGTAAGAATTATGCCACCTCTGTCTTGTTAAAAAAGAGAAAAAGAAAAAGGGGACACTAAATGCAGTGAAGTCACCATGGAGACACTTTATTTTACATTTCAGGTTGCCCCTCTGTTAAAACATGTGGTCCCCCCCCCTGTGGATATCTATGGTGCACACTGGTGTAGGAGATTTTTCTCTTATCTGCTCTGGTTTAATGGGTTCTCTCTGACAGCCATAGTCTGGACCTCCTTTCTGTCTGTCTTGTGTCTTTGTATCTGGCCCTTTAAGACATGTGCAATAATGTGTTGATATTATAAATTGTTTCTTGGGAATGATCTTAGCTGAATGTATGTCTAAATGATGATGTTTTATTTTAACAATCTGGTATCTGAATGGGTTTTTGAAGCATTGCACAATCTTGCAGTTAAAAGTCGGGTTTAGGTAATTGTTTAGTTTATGATTTCAGATAATTCATGCCAGAGAACTTAAATACTTAGGATGGAAAACTGAAGAACTCTACTTCCAAGTTGGCAAGTAACTTCCCAATCATACAGTCTTTTTTTCACCAATTTTGAATTGGATAGCCTGGGAAAATATCACTGTGTGTACCAGTGCATTAATTTGGACAAGGATAGTAAATCATAGAATGGTATCTGTTGACAAAACAAGATGTAAAGATATAAAATTTTGTGAATTGTATCTCAAATTTATATCATAATTTTCAACATCCGAACCTCAAAATTATGGTTAAAATGCCTTAGGCCTGAGGTGTCTGCTCAGAATAGCAGTTTTTCCTGCTCCTTCCAGACCTCAGCCATGACTTATGTTGAAATGTAAATGAAAGAAGCCTGCAATCTTAGTAGGAGACTGATTTGAGGCCTAAGGGGGAAGAAAAAGGTAAATTGTATGGTATTTACTAATTACTAGCCAGTCACTTTTTCTAGGACTCTTTTTTTTTCCTTAGATACTTTTTTTTTTGAGCTCATGATTTTGAGCATACAGACCTAGGTTAATGTTTTTCAGATCAGTTCTATCTTTGACCAACTGTAGACATTTTGAAACATTGCAATGGAGATTTCACCTGAGAAAAGCTACAAGGCCTTTACTATTATTATGTGTGCACACTTTTGTTATGTGTTGTATGTCTATATATACATATGTCCGTATATCATATATATGATACACAAACTAACATATACAAGGAGCGCTCATAAAAAAGCGCTCATTAAAACAAATTTAAATAGGAGATCCAAAGATCTTTAATTCACGTGATTTAAATGTTTCAATTTAAATTGGATAAACAGATAAAAATCAATGTCTTTAAATTTAAGCTTACAAATTTTTCTAGGTGTTCAAAAATCTAATAAAATATTAATATCTACAAAATGTCTAATATGCCTTGGTACTAGGACCTTTCCTTCAACATAAAAATGGTTTACACTGTCAATACATTTCTCTAATATTTTGATAAATAAATAAAGTAAATTTGATTGGGATTACTCATTCATGAGTACTTTTGTTAGATATCTGATTGATTTACTAAGGTCTGAATAAGTTTTTATTAAAGTCTGTATAAGAATATAAAAATCAGTCATGTGTTAATGAGACAGAAATTTCTTAAAACATAAGTTTACCCATAACGTTGTGTTTATTAAGTTTTATTTTCTCTAGAGCAAGCAACCATAAAAATTAAACAACTGATTAAATAAGAACTGTTATTTTAGAGCACTGTACTGCCATTGCTTTAAAAGCTAAACTTGGTTAATGTAGAAACATCAATGTAATTGTGATGCTATCAATGTTTTCATATCTTATATGTATTCAAGTCTGTAAGGTAGAAACTTTAAAAGAGCATTATATCAAGCTGGTGCTCTGAAGTTTTATGGTAAAAAAATATATTGGGGATTTATTTACCTGTTATCAATAAGATATGTAAACTTTTATGTTACTTTTTACATTGGGGAAAAATTTAAATGTATTTTTTAGTTAATGAGAGCCTAATTGATGTAAAGGTTAAAAACTTTCAGCCTTTCTTTAATTCATGTTTTAAATGTGATATCATATGGTGTTAGCTAATGTTCATGTGACCTCAAACAATTTATGTAAACTTTGTCAAATGATATTTATAAATAAAGATTATCTTTAGAACTAAAATACTTAAGATTTATAAAGAGCCCTGCCTTACCTGAGATAAGGCTCTGTGTCCCATCTTACTACATGTGAGAATGACTACAAAACCAGTAGGTCAGATAATATTTCTTTAAAGTTATGTTAAAAAGTTGTTTTTTTTAAGGTCAATATTCCTAGGATCTCAAACAGGGGATATAATGTATAACTCAGCCAAAAAATTCAGGGTAGTTATTACACAAGCTAAGTATTTTTACTTTTGTTAATTTTATTTTGAAATTATTTTATAAGTGATCTAAAGATTCTCTGTTACTGTTTTACAAACGTGTTGCTTTAAGAACACAACATGGGTTTATTCAAGATAATAAGTCATTACTTACAATACAGACAGAAAAATACAGATCCCAATTAATAAAAAGATAATGATATAGTTATAGACATTAAAGCCCAGTACTCTTAATATAAGGCTGTTAAAATTTATTTGCTGGATGTTTAAGATTAGGATTTAAAATTAAAGTTAAATGAAAAGCGCCAAGAAAACCAATATTTGGCTTTTGCCCTCTGAGTCAGTCTGAATCCAGGGAACAGGGAACTTCTCTAAAGAGCTTTGAAACTCTGAGCCACATAACCTCCTCCTGATCAGGGAGATTAATGAGACCACTGGAGAACAGAAAGTCAATCAGGGTATTTGTTATGAAGAGGAGAGTCATCAAAGAAAGGAGACATCCCTGATGCTTCCGAGGGAAGCCAAATGGTCAAGCAAGATCTGGACCCACCTAGCGCAAATGGCACTAGCAGAACTAAGAATCTGCTCTCAAGTTTCCCCAGAATTGACTCCCATAAAAGCTCAGCTGACTGTTAACAATAGATGGAAACAAAAGTCAGTTTGACTGCTTCATCTTAAACACTTAGCAAAGACAGTTAAGAACAAAATACATCCATTCCTGGGCATTTTAAATTATAATAATAATAATATAATTTTAAGGTATGCACTTTATGTTTGCCTCCCAAAATAAGTAAGACTGGTGGCTACAAAGAAGAATTCTCAGAAAGGAATGCCTGATACTTATAAAAAGAGACTATCAAGAAGACCTGCCACAGGGATAAGTTTTCAGTTTAAGGCCTACAGATATTCCTAACCTACACAGGTAGGCTTGGTGTTTGCTAGTACAATTATCCATCCCTGAGTAACAGAATTAAAGGTTTCTCTAAGAGACACAGAGGTCATACTAGTAAAAAGATTTTACAAGATCAGATGACATTAAATTATTAAACTGTATCTTATGGGGAGGGACAAGTGTAACAGTACAAGTTAAGTTGACAGTCCGGGTAACTGGGGATATTAAAGACTGGTGATGGAACTTCTATACAGTGACATGTTCCAGCTGCTGCAACATTTTTTCAGTACTCATGGTTTTTGTTTCTCTCATAGAAGAACCCATCCCCAGATGGCTTTACAACCTGTTCTTCCCCAATCAGACTTCAAACCGAACTGACTTCTAAAAGGCAACTCATGTCCCTCAACTGACTTCTAAAAGGCAACTCATGTCCCTCATGCCATGCCCACTCATGTCACCCTGTCTCAGGTCAGAAGAAGAAAAAATGAGTGACACCACTCTTCTTAAAACAATGGAGAGAAAGATAAATAGACTATCAATATAAGTAATTAATTAAGTCAGGTAAAATCAGGGAGATCGGTTTTGGGTGAGTTCTAAAAATTTGGAGACTCTTACCTGAGGGATTAAAATTTCCTCAGTGCTCTTCCCGTAATCTATCAAAGATTTGAAAGGGACACAAAGAAAAGGGGGGAATGATAGACCCAACCTGATCTTTAATTAAAATTGGGAGCCATCTTGCCAAAAAGCCATGAAAAGATAATTTTGTCTTTAGCATAAATCACTTCAAATTCTAAACCTGCTTGGAATGCCTGCCCACGCCTGGAACTCACCCATGCCCGGCTCTCTGACCAGATAGCAGCCCTCTCTGAAACTTTAGTGACACATCATAAATATTTGCCTTCTCTGGCGAGACAACAACCCTCTCTGAGGCTCTAATGGTCTTCATGAACTCTGATGTAGGGACAGCAAAAAAAATGTAGACTGCCATTAGTGTGATGTTTGTCAGAGTTCTGTTATCTGTAAACCCCCTTTTGTGTAATTTTCTGGGCTATTAAGCTGCCTGTAGGAAAGCTGGGGTTGCTTTCTTATTCCCGCCATTTTGTGAGGGAGAGGCAGCACAGCCGGTGGAAATAATAAGCTTAATTTAATTTGATTTTAATTAGAGTCAGTGGTCTTTTCTTGTGTCCTGGTCTAACAGGTAATCACTCCAAAAACATGGAGCTCCGCTGGCCTAAACACTTCTTGAGAAACTTCCTCTGAGTTTGGGCACTTGAAATATATGTTGTTGTAAGGAGCTTTAGCTTCCTTTCTAGTGATACCATCAAAGCTGAGTCTGCATCTATGTGACCTGGAGGAGATGGTTTCTTGTATTCTAATGAACATGAGGCAGCAGTGCTGAATTTTCTGTTTGTAGGTAAACTGTGGCCACTGGATGCTAAGTGTCTCCCCGTGTGGACTGTGAAGCCATTTGGTCATCCTCCACTTTTTGTGGTGTTTCTTGCTGCTGTACTGGGAGTTTGGTATATGCTTTATGAAATACAACGAGTTCAACAGGAACCCAGTGTTGGAGGGAGTTCTGTCACTTGTGGTGGGTCAGGGTCTGAAGGAGAATGCACCAACCAGGCTTTTATCTCACAGAGCTTGCCCCCTTGTCCTTAAAAATCTGACTCTGAACTTAGCCCAGAAACCTCTCCATATAACATGATGCCTTTACATAGAAGGGTCTTCTGGCTGCACCATGTCAGTCACAAACCATTTGGAAAGCAATGGCAAATCCTCATGGCCACACCACATATGTATTATCACACACCTACCCACCACTGCAATAGGCCCACTACTCAGCAGGCTCCAACTTACTGGCATCTTTGTTCTACACCATTTTCATGAAACCCGGTCAATCATGGCATTCTCTGGTACACTCATGATCAGCAACAAGACATCTAAAGGTTCTCCAGTGCCACCTGGTTAAGGGAATTTCAAAGATTTCATTGTATTTATCTAGCCATTTTTCTTGGATGAAGTTGGAGGCACTGTGGGTTTCAGTTTATTCAGGAACTATTAAATGTGAGGAAGCTATTTTCATTAAATTCTCTGGAGAAATCTCACAGGCAAGTCTTCCCATAGAGTGGTCAAAAGGTCACATGAAGCCAGGCCCATTGAGGTCTTTAATGTGACATCCATGCGTGTTCTGACTGTCAACTATGGCTGCCAAATCTTTCAGAATAAAATCATGTGATATCCTAGCTGATATTCCAAGGCTCTGTGGAAAGCCACCCTGGTATTTGATCTCAGTTTCCAAGGGCGAATCCCATGCGTGGCCTCCTAAAATCTGAATGCAGTTTATGGCAATATTTCTCTGAGATCAGTTCCAGAACTCAGACTCTAAGGGGAATCACACCAGAGTTCAAGCCCAGATAGACCCAGTCATCACTTCCAACCGCCAAACAAATGACCACAATTAAAACCAAAACACACCCACAAGGCCCTCATCTTCTTCCATATAGACACTCATCATAACCTGTGGCTGGAGGTTTCCATGAGGGACTCAGCCCAAGACAGTGTACAAAATAACCTCCCTTGCCCGTCATTTGCCTAAAGTCAGGGTTGCCTGGACACCCTTCCTGAGAACCAGGAGTGATCAAATAAGCCTGCCGTAAATACTGCTCTGATTCTCCAATTTGAGGCCTCCTGACTCTCGGGTATAGATTCTTTATGTGAATTGGAATCATGAGAAAACCCAAGCACCTATGGGCTATCCTCTGCAGGGATTGAAGAACTCATTTGACAAAAAGGATCCCTATTTTCACTTGATGGAGATCAGGAATCTAACAGAGGAAAGCGAGAGACTTCATCCACAATGACTGCTTTTTTGGCCATTTGGTTTTGGAAGCACACATGTAATTGTTCGTTAGATCCATCAGGTGCTGAGAATCTATTCAACAACCTCACACATGGCCAAGAGTCTGATGCAGTGACATCCCTTTCCAAAGCAATTAAGCAAAGATCTACAGCTGATGCCCATTAATTTCCATTGAAAACCCTTTTCTTCAGGCTTCACAAAGGGGTGGCCTGAGGCAAAGACCTTTCTGACATTCAGGGCAACAGAACAATAGGTAAGCAAATGGCCCAAGGCAGGGTTTCTGGAATGATATCTGAGTTTTCCTAGATGATCCCATTCCCTTCAGCTATCCAGTACATAGCCATGTCACAGAGCTTGGAGGTGGTACATGTCTTGGAAACAAAACCATGAGCCTATTCTGGAGAGTGGCCAGAATTCAAGAAGAAAACAGGAATTTAGGAAGACAGTGGTTTTTTGCCCATCCATTAGGCAAGCCAAAATCCATTCATAAATTTGGCAGGATGAATGTTGTGAAGCTTTCTACTATTCAGGACACATCCATTGATGCATTCTCTTTTCTAATGTCTACAACCACGGACACAGTGGGATAAACAGACATAGAAACACTCACATTGTCAAAAGACTTACTAGAAACAGTCCACTCCAATCCTAACAAACCGACTTTCCTACCTATTCTCAGATCATTAGACAAAACCACAAACTCACACACACACCCACAAAGTCACCTCCTTCCCCCAAGTAGGTCTATGACTATCCGGAGTGTCCTCTGACTGATGGGCCATAGTATGTTACTCCAAAATGGACTGTCCTATGTCAGATCTGGACTCCTTGGCCAACACTGTGATGTTGTCAGGTGCCAGTGGTGAGACACTACCTGCTTACTCAGGAAAGGCCCCTCTTCAGACCTTCCTGGCATTTGGCCATCCTCACATCAGTAGTTACCAAGAAAGACTGATGCTGTCCTTGGTAAATCCAAACATGTGAGGCCACTGGGACTGGGACTGGGACTGCCTCTGGGTGCCTGGCTTCCTGGATCCCTAGTTCAGAGAGTTCCATCACCAAGAAAGTGATGTAGGTCACTTCCTTCAGGAACTGAATGAGGTCACTGCCTTGGCAACCACTTTGTCCTAACAGTTGCTTCCAAGTGTCCCAATTGATGGAGTCTGCCCCTACTTGCTGTGACACTTTCACAAGTTTGAATAGTATCTCAAACATAGGCACCCGGGAACAGCTCTCCACACAGGCCTGGTATTGTCCATCTTCTCTACATTAAGAAAAGAGAGACTGCTTCAGACACACCCCTTCATCCTGACCAGGTTGTTTGTCGTGGAAGATGACTTTTGCTCTCTCAGGTCCTTCATAGCTTCCTATATCTTCCCCAGGGTTCATTTCTGCATGGACCTTTTTGTTTCTCAGCAGGTGGAAGATTTCTTACATTCCTGTATTGTAAGACCAACTCTGTCCCTGCTTTTCTGTAAAGTTAGATTGAGGGAACAGAGTATGGTTAGGGTTAATAACATGTTTGATTTGGCTTAGGAATCATTCTGCTGGATGAATAATGTTATTGGGAACCTGCGATATTTATAAGAATATATAGAGGGGAAATATATGTATGAAAACAGAAATCTAGGTAAGATTTGAAGCCCAGAAGGGAATTGGATCCTTGATTGGGATACTTAGGTTTGAATTATGTTCTGCACATGTGTCTCAGATAAATCTATACACAATGGCATAGGACCTTGTACCTTGGATGATTGAATGTCAAAGAAAACATCCAGTCAAAAAAGGATAGTTGGTAGGATTAGGAAGATAGTTGGGAGGATTAGGAAAAAGAGTGAGTATAGGATTTGGACAAAAAGTTCTTTAGCAATAGGGTTTCGGGTAGAGAGAAAATGTAAATGTCAGCAGATGTGAAGACTCAGTCACAATGATGAACTGGGGAAAATATGTACGAAAGCAGATATCAATAGAGACATTAGAAAATCAGGCAAATGATAAAGTGATCGATAGGATTAGACATTTTCAACAGGCTTGAGTTTGAATAAATAATATTAGGAAGAAACAAATATGTAGTCACCAATAGGATTGACATTTGAGAGCATTAGGCAACCTGGACATGGGTGATGTTCATAATCCATACTCACATTCCATTTAGGCTTTGGTACAGTCGTAAGTGTGATTTTGCATTTTGTGGCCAGAATATTACTGTGATAAAATGTATATGTAGATCAGGTGACATGAGTATTTGTTGCACCATTTCTGAGAGCAATATTTTGAAGAGATATAAATTAGTATTGGGGGCACAAATAGGTGTACCATGTGTGTATGAATATAGAAAGAATGCATGAATAGACCATACTGTGAATAAATAATATCACTGTTTCCAAATTTAGAAATTGGAATAAATTGATATCCCAAAATACACAGGAAATCTTACATTGATATACATACATTCATTCCAACCAGTTATACATCTAACGGTAATATTAGGGTTGTAGTTTATCATAAAATGTGTGTGAGTTTTGCTTCCAAATTGATTATGGAAATCGAAAATAATGTGTTTGGAAAGAAGTCTCATGAAATAACCAGTCAAAAACAAGGAGGAATACATGTGTTCTGAAGCAGGAAGTGATTGAATGTGTTACAAATGTCTTTAAATTTGTGAACTTGTGGATGAAATGTATATTCTACGATGTATAAAAACTGAAGAAATAGTAATGTACCAGTGTTGAATTAAAATGAACATCAAAATACACATCATGTCCCATAGAAATCTACTTTAATTGATGTTAAATTGGGTCAGTTACTGTAGAAATATAAGGCTTTGTTTGCACCATTAACTGAAGTGAGTTTTCAGTTCTAGGAAACAAATATGTATTTCAGGTGGATGAATATTTCTAAAAACAATCTTATGAAAAGTTGATTATAAAACCACATAAATGAACATGAGTGAATTATTTAGGGAGTGTATAATAAGACACATATATTTCATATTTTGAAAATTATATATATATATATATATATATATATATATATATATATATATCTCACAGATACATTAGAAATTAGCAATATATATGCCAATCAAAATTCATCATGAAATATATATCATTCACAGATCCAAAAATATTAATTTTACTAAACATGGATTTATGTATAATGTTTTTCAACTAAGAAGCTCACTCATAGTTTGAATTTTCAGTTCCAAAAATATTTAGGAGGAGTGATCTCTTCTCATACTTTGTATCTCCCAAGTTAGCCACCTCACAAAAATGTACGTGTGATACCAGGTAGGATTTTATATGTGCATATAAAAATACATGTGCTAAATTGGCTACAGAAAAAGGGAGACAGAAATTCACATATGTGTTAACTTTAAAAACACATGGAGGACTATTTCAACAAAAAATTAACAAGATTTATAACTCCTACCCTATATCATGCAAAAGGCAAGACCAACTATACGCCATGCCTCCTCTCAACTGCTTGTATTTCTATTCTGTTTGGGTTATATTTCTCCATCATATTAGGATTAGTAGTCAGAGTCTAGTAGGGTATGTGTTAGTGTCAGGGATTCAGTATTTTGAATGGAAAATTGAAAAATGAATCCAATGTGTATGTAAATATGTGCTACACAAAAATCTTCCCACTCTCATTCAGAACAATGCCTTGACAACACCTACGGCCCAAGTATGACACAATCAGAGGAGAAGAGTTAGAAAATCCGTGAATACATATATAGAATGGAATATGATCAGGAGTTCACAACCTTGGAAGTGGTAGAGGAGTTTCCAAAAGTAAGGGACAGGGTAAACCCTCCACAAACATGAAGGTCTGCTGGCCTAGAGACTTCTTGAGAAACTGCCTGTGAGGTTGGGCACTTGAAATATATGTTATTGTCAGGAGCTTTAGCTTCCTTTATAGTGAGACCATAAAAGCTGGGTCTGCATCAATGTGACCTGGAGGACATGGTTTCTTATTTTCCAATGAATATGAGACAGCAGTGCTGAATTTTCCATTGTAGGTAAACTGTGGCCCCTGGGGGCTAAATGTCTCCCTGTGTGGACATTGAATCCATATGGTCATCCTCTATTTTCGTGGTGTTTCTTGCTGCTGTACTGGGAGTTGGGTATTTGCTTCACGAAATACAAGGAGTTCAACGGGGACACAGTGCGGGAGGGATTTCTGTCACTTGTGGTGGGTCAGGGTCTGCAGAAGAATACAAGAACCAGGCTTCTATCCCACATAGCTTGCCCCCTTGACCATAGCAACCTGATTCTGAACAATGTCCTGAAACCTTTCTATGTAACAAGGTGCCTTTACATATAAGGGTTTGCTGGCTTCACCATGTCAGTCATAAGCCATTTGGAATCCAATGACAGATCTACATGGCCCCACCACAGATGTTTTATCACACACCTGCCCACCATTGCTCTAGGCCCACTACTCAGCAGGACCCAACTTTCTGGAATCTCTGTTAAACACCATTTTCATGAAAACCAGTCAATCAAGGCACTGTCTGGTATACTCATTGTTGGGAAAAGTATAAACGGCAGCCATACCCCAGAAAAAAACCCCAACATGGTGCCTAAGGACTTCTTCTTCCTACCTTCTTTTTTCTGCAGTGGTGCGAAATGTTTCAACCCATATGAACTCTCTTGCTGGCGCCAATTTGAAATCTCGCTGGTGGGAAACCTTAGCCCCAATAAGAACTAATTCCTGGGCTCCAGAGCTGATATCTGAAAGAACTTACGAATAAACGTTTTGCCTGCCATTTATCTAAGCCCTTCCATCTTCCCCTTAGTTCTATATAAGCACACAGCTTTTTGCAATAAAATTGGAATTCTCCCAGCAAAGTGCCTTTGCGTGGGAAGTTCTTTCATTCTGTTGCCCCGTGTGAGAATATGGGTGAGCTGTTTCTAACAAGAGCCCCGTCCCCTGCCCCGCCAAGACACTCCGCCCTGGTCCACTCTTTTCAGATGCCGGATTCCTGCACTCACAACAGATCTGATATATGTAAGCCTCCCCTGACCCTGGCTCTCCAACTCCCTTCAGGCTACCACTGGTTTTGTGACCTTGATCATCTGGCACACTCTAGACGCCCTGTAGGGGGCAGGAAATTCCTGCCACTAAGACCTTTACTGGTCGCAGTGGACCCTCTGGTGATCCGTTTTCCTTTGGGGCGTGAGGCTTCTGAGTTTACATGAGAGGCTCTTTGGTTTTTTTCCTCTGCTGCCGCTGCCGCTGCTGGCTAGAGTTGCTGTTTGCTGCAGGGCTGCTGTGTCTGGCTGAAGCTGCCTCTCTGCTCGGGGAAAACTGAACTCCTGTCCTGGAACTGCATTCTGCCGGAACCAGAGTTCTGTTTTCATTACTGACTTTTTCTGCTGCGTTCGAAAACTTTCCTGACGTCAGGTTGCCCGTGGCTCCGAACCCATTGGGACTCACAGATCGCACTTCACTGGTGACGACCAGGTAGTGCCCTCTGTATTTCCTCATAACGGCTGATCATTTTGGGGACGCCCACCTGACCACCATTCGCCCTGAGCTTCCTGGAAGCCTTTCCAGCCCGGGTTTTCTCTTTGTCTCTCTCGCTTACTCTTATTCTCTCTCTCTCTCTCTCTCTCTCTCTCTCTCTCTCTCTCTCTCTCTCTCTCTCTCTCTCTCTCTCTCTTCCTTCTCTCCCTGTGACAATGGGCACCTCTTCATCTGTACCTGAAGCCTCACCTCTCAAATGTTTAATAAAAAATCTGGCCACACTCTCCCTCACACCAGACATCAAGCCCAAACTTCTAATCAAATTCTGTACCCAAGATTGGCCTACATATCCACTGGATAATGGAAATCATTGGCCTCCAGAAGGCTCCTTACATCCAAACCTTCTCTGGGATCTTTTTAACTACTGCCAGCATCTGAAAAAGTGGAGTGAGATTCCCTGCATTTAAGGTTTTAGCCTTCTCACACAGCACCCTGTCGCTGCTCCTCCTGCCCTCCCTCTCAGGTCCTCCTTGTTTGCAAACCCTTCTCTTCCCCTACTTCTACTCCTGACTTCACAGATTCTTCCTCATTCAGCCCAGCAGATTAACCCCCACCTTATCCCCCAGTCCTATCTGCCCCTTCTCTCCCGCTATACCCTCCTCTTCCTCTGCCTGATTCCAAGGATCCTCAGCCTTCCATTTCATCCTCCTCCCCTCCGCCCTCTTCTGCCTGCTCCACCTCCTCCTCTTCCAAAGAGACACTCCCTTCCCCTCCCTCTCCTTCCTGTCCGCCTCCTGCCTCTTTCAGTCCTCCTGTTACCAGGTCTAAGGGACTCCTTCCCACCCCCAAGACCATCGCACCCCTTCGTGAGGTAGCTGGTCCCGAGGGTGTCATCAGAGTCCACATGCCCTTCTCCATGTCGGACATTACTCAGCTAGAGAGGAAGTTAGGCTCATTCACCACTGACCCCACCACTTACATTCGGGAGTTTCAATGGGTCCTGCAAGCATATAGCCTCACTCAACATGACATCTACATGCTCTTGGCCAATAAACTTCTCCCTGAGGAAAGGCAATGGGTCTGGGAGCTAGCCCAAGCCCATGCTGATGAAAATCATAGGACCAATCCTAACCACCCCACAGGCCCTCATGCTGTCCCAGAGCAGGATCCCCTATGGGATTACAACACCCCTGAAGGCTTACAGTCTAGTGACCTTTTTACATCCTGCCTCTTGGCGGGCCTGAAAAAGGCCATCCGCAAGGCTGTTAACTTTAAAAAGGTGCAGGAGGTCATTCAAAGGAAGGAGGAAACACCTTCAGAATTCCTGGATACACTAACCAAGGCCCTTTAACAGTACACAAACCTCAACCCAGAAACCCCTGATGGCCGTCATGTCTTAATGACATATGTTCTGGCCCAAAGCTACCCTGACATTAAAGCCAAGCTTAAAAAGCTTGAACAGGGCCCTGCTACTCCTTAGACCAAAATCTTCATTTTCAAGGTTTTTTATGATAGAGAGGATGAAAGTGAATGCCGTAGGCAGAGGGATGAAAATGCCAAATTCCAAATGTTGGCCCAGGTCATTCAGAGAAGGCCATCACCACGCCATCCCAATATGACACCCCCAGGAGCTTGCTTCAAATGTGGTAAGGAGAGACATTGGGCCAGGGATTGTCCTTCACTGAGGACACCGTACTACCCCTGCCCAAAATGCCATCAAAGGGGACACTGGGGGGCAGACTGCCCAACAACCCAAAAGGGAGATTGGTCAGCCGCCCGGCAACCACAGCCTCTCTTGGGCTTGGCAGAGGAGGATTGACGGAGTCCTGGGCTTTCCCTCCAGACTATTACCATCAAGAATCAAGAGCCTAGGGTTACCTTCCTGGTGGATGGATGCTTCATTACCTTCCTCTTGGATACTGGTGCCGCTTTATCAGTCTTAAGGGAGTATTGGGGTTCTACCACACCCTCAAAAACTCCTATTGTCAGGGTAGGAGTTAAACAGATTTTCCCTCAAACCCCCCCATCATGTTATATGCAGGGATCCCTTTTGTCCTTCACTCACTTCTTTTTCGTTATGAGCCATTGCCCCATTCCCCTTCTGGGAAGGGACATACTCTCACTATGAAAAGTCACCATTCACATATCACCCCACACCTCTCCTACCTCTCATTTCCTCATGATGTTCCTAGGGGCAGATACACCTCCTTCATGCACTCCTCCATGACTCTCTAAACTAGTTAAGCCTGAGGTTTGGGACACAACTACACCCTTTATGGCTAAATGCAGTCCTATTCATATTGTCTTACGGGACCCTTCAAGATATATTAGTCAACCAAAATATCCACTCACAACCACAGCCCTCCTCGAATTAGAACCCATCATCCAGGATTTATTATGAAAGGGGTATCTTAGGCCTACACACTCTCCTTTCAACACCCCCATTCTGGCACTTAAGAAACCTAACGTGTCCTACAGGCTGGTTCAAGACCTTCTCCTTGTCAACTCCTCTGTGGTCCCCATCCACCCGCTAGTGCCCAACCCTTACACCCTCCTCTCTCAGATTCCTGCCACTACTACCCACTTCTCGGTCCTAGATTTAAAAGATGCATTCTTTTCTATTCCCTTGTTCTCAGAATCTCAGAATATCTTTGCTTTTACGTGGACTGACTCTCACATCCACCATTCTCATCAGCTTTCCTGGACTGTCCTCCCACGGGGATTCAGCCCCCATCTCTTTTGCCAAGTTCTTGCCCAGGACCTCACATCCTTTCACCCGACCTGTCCTGACTCTATTCTCCATCAATATGTCAATGACCTTCTTCTATGTAGTCCCTCTGGGAACACTCTCAATCCCACACCGTTCAGCTTCTTAATTTCCTAGCAGACAAGGGATATAGGGAGTCTCCCCACAAGACACAGGTTTCCCAGTCTTCTGTCACCTCTCTTGGTTTTTGCCTTACACCCGGGAAAAAGGAAATAACACTGGATAGGAGGCAACTCCTCTCTGATCTTCCAGTGCCCCATATGAAAGCCAAAATACTATCATTCCTAGAAGTAGCAGGTTATTTTAGGGCCTGGATCCCAAATTATTCTCTTCTATCCAAACCCCTGTATGACCTAGCAAATGGACCCCCTAGTGAATCTCTTGTCTTCTCCCCCATCTACCACTTCCGCAGGCTTCAGCAACTCCTCTTAAAGGCACCTGCCCTTCACCTTCCTGATCTTTCAAGACCATTTCATCTATATGTCCATGAAAAAGGGGGGGCAAGCACTTAGGGTCTTAGGTCAAAACTATGGGCCTACATTTGCACCTGTGGCATATTTTCCAAAAAACTAGACTCTACCATTCGTGGGTGGGCCCCTTGCTTAAGAGCTCTGGTTGCTGGACAAATTTTACACAAAGAAGCCTCTAAGCTGACTTTTGGGGCACCTTTAACTATCCACTCCCCACATCACTTGAAAGATCTTTCAGCTTATAAGGGCCTTCAAACCCTTCCTCCATCCAGAGTTCTGTCGCTCCTCACTTTCTTTCAGGAAAACCCTAATATTACTTTCCTCCCATGCTCTGCACTGAACCCTGCCTCACTGCTCCCAATGACTCCCACGTCTAACACACCAACTCATAATTGCTTGGAAACCTTAGATGATTTCCTCCGCTGTCATTGTTCCATTTCTGAGGAACCACTCACCAAGCCTGACCTTATCTGGTTTACTGACAGCAGTTCCTTTAGGCAGAACGGCACTCATTACTCTGGATACGCTGTAGTATCAGCCACTGAGATTATAGAGGCCAAAGCTATGCCTTCAGGAACTACCAACCAGCAGATTGAACTTATAGGAGCCACTCGTGCCTGCCTACTAGCACAAGGCAAATCCCTCACCCTCTATACTGATTCAAAATATGTCTTCCAGATCTCATTATCCCATGCTTCAATATGAAAGGAGCGAGGCCTACTTACCACCAAAGGTAATGCGATCACTAATTCGGCTCTTTTAACCAATCTGATAGAGGCCTCCCACTTACCCACCCAGTTGGGAGTTGTCCATTGTAGGTCACATCAGAAGGACGGCTCTCTTATCACTGAGGGCAATGCCAAAGCTGACCAGGCGGCATGAATGGCTGCTACCACTTCCAATTATGGCCCCCATGGGGGACATATTATGGCCACTTTAGACAGCTCATCTGAAGCCCCTACTTCTTCCAGTAAGAACAAAAATCTTTTCAAGTTCCTTCATACTCTACACCATTCCAATTCTCAGTCTTTGACCCTTTTTTTACAGAGCTTCTTCTCCCTCAACCCTTCTGACATAGCCATGCTAGAGAATATAGCCTCTAATTGTCAGATCTGTTAGCGGACCAACCCTCATACTCCTTTAAGGCCCAAACCTTTCCCTTTCCACCAAGCCCGGAGACACATTCCCGCTGCTGACTGGCAAGTAGACTTCACCAACATGCCCACAGTATGGCACACTAAATACCTCCTTGTCTTTGTGGACACTTTCTCTGTTTGGGTTGAGGCATTTCCCACTTCTAA
Source organism: Callospermophilus lateralis (assembly GCF_048772815.1). Taxonomy (NCBI): domain Eukaryota; kingdom Metazoa; phylum Chordata; class Mammalia; order Rodentia; family Sciuridae; genus Callospermophilus; species Callospermophilus lateralis. The sequence goes on from NW_027514481.1 coordinate 423,140, forward strand.
TAAAAAGGCTTCCACTGTAGCTTCAATCTAACTGACAGACATCATCCCCAGGTTTTGTATGCCGACTTCCCTACAATATGACAATGGCCCTGAGATTATTTCTAGGATCACAAAAAAGGTCTCTCAAGCCCTCTCTTTCAAGTGGCATTTCCACTGTCCATATTACCCCCAGGCTTCAGGGAAAGTGGAAAGGGTAAATCGTACTCTGAAGGAAGTCCTTACCAAATTGACAATGGAATTAAACTTAGACTGGGTCAAAATCCTTCCCTTGGCTTTGCTTCGAATCAGAGCTCTCCCTAAGAAACCATCTTTACTGTCTCCCTTTGAGATAATGTATGGAAGACCTCTTATACCCCCTGGGTTGGTCATTTCACAAGGACCTCTCACCCGAGATTTGTCTTTGCCTCTCTTGTTTCATCTCCGCTCCGAACACTGGAAATATCAGAACTGGCTTCTTCCAGACCCAGTCTCCTCTCCAAACACTCCTCCCTTAACACCTGGGAGTCTAGTCTATTATAATACCCCAGAGGAGAAAGGGACTCTTGCACCAAAATGGGAAGGCCCCTATCCTGTCATTCTCTGTAACCCCACCACCGCCAAACTCTCCTTATCAGACAACCATCTCACTCCCTGGATTCCAATTTCTAGGTTGAAGCCATATCACCAGGAGGCCCCACCTGCTGACGACAGGACCACCCCAGAGGAACTCCAAGAATCACCTCCTGAACCTCCCCTTTACTCCTGCTTTCCAAACCCATCTCACCCATTTAAGTTGTGGCTCACACGGTGTTCCCTGCAGCCCAATTCCTCTTAAAGAAGGCACAATGAGCTCTCCCAACACCCTAGTCTTCTCTAACTGCTTGTTTTTTTGTGCTCTGCTTCTTTTCTGTGCTCTGTTGGGACTTGTCTTTACCCTCCTAACCTACCATGTATTTATTCACTCTTCGGGAACGATACTCAGAACATGGCATGCAGAAGGTCCGCGCAGTGGATGCAACTACTTGCTTCATCCACAACTGCACCTCTATTCCCCTAAAATTGTCACCTTCAAGGACCTTCGTCCCTGGTAGCTGGAACTGGCCTTTCATTTGCTTCCTTTTTAATCAAACCAAAGACTATTGTCATTGGTGGCCTGAGATATATAATGGGTGTCCCTATTGGTCATGCAGGTTCCATGATGAACGTGGTAGCTGTTCTTACCACTCACTTGGCTACCCTGAAGGGTGGACTTCTAGTTACCTAAAGTGGCATAAAGGCTCTTCATCCGATAACAATGGATCATATACTTCAGATACACCTGACCCCAAGGCCAAACGTTGGGGCTATGTTGAGTTTGCTGTCTATGCTCGGACAACCTCAGCCAGACCCACAGGGTGGATGACTGTTGGCCGCACCCTGATTACGCCACCTAAGGCAACCATCCAGGTAGTCGAACACATTAAGGAGTCAGAATCAAAACTTCGAGATCTTATCCATAGCTCATCCAAAGAGGATTCAGAGCCTTCAACCCCCTAAGGTCCCCCTTCCACATGGCTCAATTTGCTACACCAAACTCTTCGATTATTAAACTCCTCCATTCTTTTGGTGCCTACTTCTCAGTGCTTTCTCTGTGCTTCACTTAGTCGTCCACTTCTAGCAGCGGTCCCATTAGCGGCAGGAAATATTTCAGCAAAAACCTACAATTTCTCTAAGTAAGGACAACCCCTACATGTGACACATATCCCACTGTGGGAAAGTTATTCCAACAATACTTTATTTCCTTTCATCTGTATCCACCTGCCAATAATGAATCCTTTACCCATTTGTTCCTTGAGCTATAGCACCCCATAGAGCCCTGGGTTTATGCAACCTGGACATTTCATCTGGTGTAATTGGTCTTTAAGTACCTCAACGATCAATGTCTCTGGCACCTGTATCTTGGTTACTGTAGTTCCTCTGCTTTCTTTGTATACTCCCACTGAATTCCGACAGTTGGCCCTACCTTCCCGCACCCGTAGGGCAGTCTTTCTGCCTGTTCTGGTAGGCCTCACTTTAACAACCTCAGTGGCGAGTCTCTGTCTCTCTGGTGGAGCTATAGGTCATGCTCTATGGGCATCCAATGACGTGCAACAAAAACTGCAGGAAGCACTCGATACCACTGCTGAGTCTCTTGGCTCCTTGCAGTGGCAGGTTACTTCATTGGCACAAGTGGCTTTACAGAACCGAAGGGCAATTGATCTTCTCACTGCAGAAAAAGGGGGTACATGCCTATTCCTCAGAGAGAATGTTGCTATTATGTTAATGAATCTGGGCTAATAAAAAAAAAGTTGTTAAATTGCAGGAATTATCGACCCAATTGCTCAAACCTACCTCCTCCAATCCCATAACAAGGTTCTTCCAATCCTATCTTGCCATGTACTTACTACCTCTCTCTGGGCCCCTTATTGGGATGCTCCTTTTTTGTGCTCTCTTGCCCTGCATAATGAAGTTCCTTCAAACCCAACTGCAAAAAATTCATAATCAAACTTTCAACCAGCTTTTGCTTAGGCACTACCAGCCTCTGATGACCGACGAACCCCCAACATCTCCAAGAGAACAGTTCACTCCGTGATGAAGCTCACTACCAGGCACGATGGAATGCAATGGACATCAGACAGTGGGAGACAACAAGCTCGGAAAACCTCTTAATCTGCCATCCTGGATTCTTGAATCTTTATGACCTTCTAAGCTTCCTCATGGCCCTTGGCCTCTTCTATGTCACTACCCCAACATGGAACTTCTGCCAAAAATTGACCTTTGCTTTAATTTTTATCTTCATTCTGTTTTTATTCACTCTGATCTTCTTCAGGTCCTGTGGCACCTTGTCCAGGCAACGCTTCCAGTATTTTCTAGAGTCTCTGTTACAGGACCAGTGGCTGATACCAACAATCTCCTCCATCCAGGACTGGTTCCATGCCATCGACAACTTGTGGCTTCAGGGAACTTTCATTGACTTCACCCCTACGGAAGCAGCTGTCTATAGCCACTGGGTTTTATTTCTTGCTGCCATGATATTCCCAGACCTGCCCCCCAAGCATTCCTCCCCTTCCCTTTCTAGGCCTCACAGCACCCCCATACAGCAGGAAGCAGCCGGATCTAAAAACGACGCCCCACTTCCTAAGAAAACAAAAAGGGAGGAATGTTGGGAAAAGTATAAATGGCAGCCATACCCCAGAGAAAAACCACAACATGGTGCCTAAGGACTTCTTCTTCCTACCTTCTTCATTTCTGCAGTGGTGCGAAAAGTTCCCACCCTTGTGAACTCTCCCGCCAGCGTCAATTTCAAATCTCACTGGTGGAGAACCTTAGCCCCAAAGAGAACTAATTCCTGGGTTCTGGAGATGATATCTGAAAGAACTTGCTTTCAATAAACGGGTTGCTGCCATTTATCTAAGCCCTACCATCTCCTCCTTAGTTCTATATAATCACACAGCTTTTTTGCAATAAAATTGGAATTCTCCCTTTGAAGTGTCTTTGCTTGGGGAATTATTTCACTCATGATCAGCAACATGACATCCAAAGGTTCTCCAGTGCCACCTGGTCATGGAAATTTCAGAAATTTGTTGGTATTTATTTAGCCATTTTTGAAGGATGATGTTGGAGGCACTGTGGGTTTCAATTCATGCAGGAACCATTATATGGTAAGGAAGCTCATTTCAATGAAATCTCTGGAGAACACTCACAGGCAAGCCTTCCCAAAGAGTGGCCAAAAGGTCACATGAAGCCAGGATCATTGAGGTCTACAATGTGAGTTCCATGTGTGGTGAGACTCTCAACTATGGCTGCCAAGTCTTTCAGAATAAAATCATGTGATATCCTGGCTGAGATTTCCAGTGCAATCTGGAAAGCCACCCTGCCCTCGATCTCAGTTTCCAAGGGCGATTCTCATGCGTGGCCTCCTAAAATCCCAACACATTTCATGGCAATACTTCTCTGAGGTCAGTTTCAGAACTCAGTCTCTAAGAGGAATCACACCAGAGTTCAAGCCCAGGTGGATCCAGTCATCTCTTTCAACCGCTACACAAATGACCACAATTAAAACCAAAACACTCCCACATGGCCATCATCTTCTTCCATATAGACACTAATCATAAACTCTGGCTGGAGTTTTCCATGAGGGGTGCAGCCCAAGACAGTCTCAAAAATAAGCTCTCTTGCCCCTCATTTGCCTAAATTCACGGTGGCCTGGACACCCATCCTGTGAACCAGGAGTTATCAAATAGGCCAGGTGTTAATACTGCTCTGCATCTCCAATTTGAGGCCTACTGACTGTCAGGTATAGATTCTTTATATGATTTGGAGTCATGAGAAAACCCAAAAACCTATGGGCTAGCCTCTGCAGGGCTTTGAATAAATAATTTGACTCAAAGGATCCCTATTAACACTTGATGGGGGTCAGGAAACTTACAAATGAATGTGAGAAACTTCATTCACAATAACTGCTCTTTTGGCCATTGTGGTTTTGGGTGCACTCATGGCATATCTCTTTATATAAATCAGGTGCTGAGAATCTAAGCCACAACCTCACACAGGGCCATGAGGTTTATTCAGACACATTCCTTTCCAAAGCAATTAAGCAAAGAGCAACAGGTGATGCCCATTCATTTGCATTTGAAAACTGTTTTCTTCAGGCTTCACAATGGGGTGGCCTTAGGCAAAGACCTTCCTGACATTCAGGGCAACAGAACAATTGATAAGCAAAAGGCCCAAAGCAGGGTTTCTCCACTGAGACTTTCTTGGTCACACTGATATCTGAGTTTTCTTAGATGCTCGCCATTCACTTCAGCTATCCAGTACATGGCCATGTCACAGATCTTGGAGGTGGTACATATCTTGGACACAAAACCATGAGCCTATTCTGGAGAGTGGCTAGAATTCCGGAAGGAAACAGAAACTTAGGAAGATAGCAGGTGTTGCCCATGGATAAGGCAAGCCTCAGTTCATTCATAAGTTGGGCAAGATGAATGCTGGGAATCTTTCTACTATACAGGACACATCAATTGTTGCATTCTCTTTTCTAATATCTACAACCACGGACACAGTGGATACACAGACATAGAAACACTCGCCTTGTCAAACTACTTACTAGAAGAAGTCCACTCCAAATTAAACAAACCACCTTTCCTACCTATTCTCAGATCATGAGACAAAACCTGAATCACACCCACAAAGGCACATCCTTCCCCCATGTAACTCTGTGACTATCCGGAGTGTCCTTTGAGTGGTGGGCCAAACTATGTTTCCCCAAAATGGCCTGTCCTATCTCAGATCTGGTCTCCTTGGCCAACTCTGTAAAGTTGTCAGGAGCCAGCAGTGAACCACCACCTGCTTTCTCAGGAAAGGACCCTATTCAGAGCTCTCCTGGTATTTGGCCATCCTCACATCTGTAGGTACCAAGAAAGACTGACACTCTCCTTGGTAAATCCAAAAAAATGAGCCAATGGGTATTGGACTGGAATGGCTCCAGGTGCCTGGCTTCCTGGATCCGAAGTTCAGAGAGTTCCATCACCAAGAAAGTGAGGTAGATCACTTCTTCAGGAACTGAATGAGGTCACTGCCTTGACAACCACTTTGTACGAACAGTTGCTTTCAAGGGTCCCATGAGATGGAGGCTGCCCCTACTTCCTGTGACATTTTCATAAGTTAGAATGGTATATAAACCATGGGCACTCGGGAACCGCTCTCCACCTAGGACTGGTTTGGTCCATCTTCTCTACATTAAGAAGAGAGAGGCTGATTCATACACATCCCTTCATGCTGACGAGGTTGTTTGCCATAGAAGATGACTTTTCTCTCTCAGTCTTTCATAGCTGCCTAAATCTTCTCAAAAGATCATTTCTGCATGGACCTTTGATGTTCTCAACAGGTGGAAGATGCCCTACATTCCTGTATTGTAAAACTAACCCTGTCCCTGCTCTTCTGTAAAGTTTGATTGAGAGAACAGTGTATGGTTTGAGTTAATAACATGTTCAATTTGGGTTAGGAATATTTCTGCATGACAAATAATGGTATTGGGAAACTATGATATTTACAAGAATATATAGGTGAAATATAAGTATAAAAATAGAAATCTAGGGAAGATATGTAGCCCAGAAGGGCATTGCGCCCTTAATTGGTACACATAGCTTTGAATGATGTTCTGCAAAAATGTCTCAGATAAATCTATATACAATGGCATAGGAGCTTGTACCTTGGATGATTGAATGACGAAGAGAACATCCACTCAAAAAGAGATAGTCGGTAGGATTAGGAAGATAGTCGGTAGGTTTAGAAAGAAGAGTGAGTATAGGATTTAGAGCAAAAGATCTTAAGCAATAGGGTTTCGGGTAGACAGTGAATGTAAAAGTCAGCATATGTGAAGAGTCAGTCACAATGATGAACAGGGGAAAATATGTAGGAATACAGACATAAATAGAGACATTACTAAATCAGGCAAAGTATAAAGTGAGTGATAGGATTAGACATTTTCAACAGGCTTGAGGTTGAATATATAATCTTAGGAAGAAACAAATATGTAGTCACCAATACGATTGACATTTCAGAGCATTAGGAAACCTGGACATGGAAGGTTTTAGTAATCCATGCTCACTTTTCATTTAGGCTTTGGTACAATCTTAAGAGTCACCTTTGCTTTTTTGGTCCAGAATATTACTGTGATAAAATGTATATGTAGATCAGATGACATGAGTATTTCTTCGACCATTTCTGGCAGCAATATTTAAAATATGTATAAATTAGTATTGGGGGTACAACGAGGTGTACCCTGTGTCTATAAATATAGAGATAATGCATGAATAGATCATACAGTTAATAAATAATATAACTGGTTCCACTTTAAATAATGGATTGGATTGATATCTGAAAATATATAAGAAATCATATATTGATATAGAATCATTCATAACAACTAGTTATACGTCTAATTGTAATCTTAGTGTTATGGTTTATCATGAAGAGTGTGTGAGTTTTGCTTCAAAAGTGATTATGGAAATCGAAAATAATGTGTTTGGAAAGAAGTCTCATGAAAAGACCAGTCAGACACATGGAGGAATACATGTTTCTGAAGCAGAAAGTGATTGAAAGTGAAATAAATGCCTATAAATTTGTGAACGTGTGGATGAAATATATATGCTATAATGTGCATAAACTCAAGAAATAGAAATGTACCAGTGTTGAATAAAAATGAACTTCAAAATAAATGTCATGTCCCATAGGAATCTACTTGCATTGATATTAAACTGGGTTAGTTACTGTAGAAATATTAGGATTTATATGCACTATTCACTGAAGTTAGTTTTCAATACTAGGAAACAAATATGTATTTCAGGTGAATGAATATTTCTGAGAATAATCTTGTGAAAATTTGATTATAAATCCACATATATGAACAAGAATAAATTTAGGGAGTGTATAATAAGACACATATGTTAAATATTATGAAATATCTGGAGAGTGTATATATATATATATATATATATATATATATATATATATATATATATATATATGCCAATCTAATTACACAGTGAAATATATATCATCCACACATCCAAAAATATTCATTTTAGTCGATATGGATTTATGTATAACATTTTTTAACTAGGAAGCTCCCCCATAGGTTGAATTTTCAGTTCCTACATCGTTTAGGAGGAGTGATCTCTTCTCACAGTTTGTATCTGCCAAGTCATGTAACTCATGAAAATTTGCGTGTGATACCAGGTAGGATTCTATATGTGCATATAAAAATACATGTGCTGAATAGACTACAGAGAAAGGGAGACAGGAATTCACATATTTGTTAACATTAAAAGAACATGGAGAACTATTTCAATTAAAAATGGACTAGATTTATAACTCCTACCCTATATAATGCAAAACGCAAGTCCAAAAATACAACATGCCTCCTCTGAACTGCTTGTATTTCTATTCTGTTTCGGTTATTTTTCTCCATCATATTATGATTAGTACTCAGAATCTATTAGGGTATGTGTTAGTGTCAGGGATTCAGTATTTCAAATGTAAAATAGAAAAAGGAATCCAATGTGTATACAAATATGTGCTAAACAAAATCTTCCCACTCTCATCCAGAACAATTCCTTGACATTACCTTCGCCCAAACTAAGACACAATTAGAGGAGAAGAGTTAGAAAATCTGTGAATATATATATGGAATGGAATATGCTCAGGGGTTTACAACCTTGGCAGTGGTAGAGGAGTTTCCAAAAGTATGGGACAGGGTAAAAACTCCATAAACATGGAGCTCTGCTGGCCTAAATACTTCTTGAGAAACTGCCTCTGAAGTTGGGCACTTGAAATATATGTTGTTGTCAGGAGCTTTAGCTGCTTTCTAGTGAGACCATCAAATCTGTGTCTGCATCTATGTGACCTGGAGGAAATGGTTTCTTATTTTCCAAAGAAACATGAGGCAGCAGTGCTAAATTCTCTCTTTGTAAGTAAACGGTGACCATTGGGGGATAAGTGTCTTTTCATGTGGACTGTGAAGCCATTTGGTCATCTTCTATTTTCGTGGTGTTTCTTGCTGCTGCACTGGGACTTTGGCAATTGCTTCATGAAATTAAAGGAGTTCAACTGGGACACAGTTCTGGAGGCAAATCTGTCATGTGTGGTGAGTCAGCGTCTGCAGGAGAATGCACCAACCAGGCTTCTAACGCACATAGCTTGGCCCCATGTCCATAGCAACCTGATTCTGAACATTGCCCAGAAACATCTCCATATAACAAGATGCCTTTTCATGTAAGGGTCTGCTGGCTGCACCATGTCAGTCACAAGCCATTTGGAAGCCAATGGCAGATCCACATGGCCCAAAAACAAATTTTTTATCACACACCTTCCCACCACTGCTCTAGGCACATTACTCAGCAGGTTCCAACTTACTGGCATCTCTGTTCTACACCATTTTCATGAAGCCCAGTCAATCAAGGCACTGTCTGGTACACTCATGATCAGCAACATCCAAAGGTTCTCCAGTGCCACCTGGTCATGGAAATTTCAAAAATTTCATGGTATTTATCAAGGCATTTTTCAAAGATGACGTTGGAGGCACTGTGGGTTTCAATTCATTCAGGAACCATTAAATGGTGAGGAAGCTCATTTCAATGAATGCTCTGGAGAACTCTCACAGGCAAGGCTTCCCAAAGAGTGGCCAAAAGGTCACATGAAGCCAGGCCCATTGAGGTCTACAATGTGACGTCCATGGGTGTTGTGACTCTCTACTATGGATGCCAAGTCTTTCAGAATAAAATCATGTGATATCCTGGCTGAGATTTCCCGGGCTCTTTGGAAAGCCACCCTGGGCCTAGATCTCTGTTTCCAAGGGTGATTCTCATAGGTGGCCTCCTAAAATCCCAACAAAATTCATGGCAATACTTCTCTGAAGTCAGTTCCAGAACTCAGTCTATAAGGGGAATCACACCAGAGTTCAAGCCCAGGTTTTCTCAGTCATGTCTTCCAACCGGACACAAATGACCAAAATTAAAACCAAAACACTCCCATATGGCCCTCATCTTCTTCCATATAGACACTAATCATAACCTCTGGCTGTAGGTTTCCATGAGTGACAGAGTCCAGGAGAGTGGCCAAAATAACTCCCTTGCCCTCATTGGTGTAACATCAGGGTGGTCTGGACACCCTTCATGTGAACCAGGATTGATCAAATATGCTAGACGTTAATACTTCTATGCTTCTCCAATTTGTGGAAAACTGAGTATCAGGTATATAGTTTTATGTGATTTGCCGTCATGAGAAAACACAAGCACCTCTGCAGGTCTTTGAAGAACTCATTTGACCCAAAGGATCCCTATTCTCACTTGATCGAGTTCAAGAACTTTAAAGATAAAGGGGAGAGACTTCATCCACAATGACTGCTCTTTTGACCAATTTGGTTTTGGATGCACACATGGGATCTCTCTTTACATCCATCAGGTGCTGAAAATCTGAGCCACAACCTCACATAGGGCCAAGAGGCTGATTCAGACACATCCCTTTCCAAAGCAATTAAGCAAAGAGCCACAGGAGATGCCCATTCATTTCCATTTGAAAACTTTTTCTTCAGTCTTCACAAAGGGGTGGCATGAGGCAAAGACCTTCCTGACATTCAGGGCAACAGAACAATAGGTTAGCAATAGGCCAAAAGCAGGGTTTCTCCACTGAGACTTTCCTGGTCACACTGATATCTGAGTTTTCTGAGATGCTCGCCATTCCCTTCAGCTATCCTGTACATGGCCATGTCACAGAGCTTGGAGGTGGTACATATCTTGGACACAAAACCATGAGCCAATTCTGGAGAGTGGCCTGAATTCAGGAAGAAATCAGGAACTTAGGAAGATAGCAGGTGTTACCCATCCATACGGCAAGCCGCATTCCATTCATAAATTGGGCAGGAAGAATGCTGGTAAGCTTTCTACTAGACTGGACACATCAATTGCTGCATTCTTTTTTCTAATGTCTACAACCATGGACACAGTGGGATACACAGACATAGAAACCTTCGCCTTGTCAAATCCCTTATTAGAAACCATCCACTCCAAACCAAACAAACCGCCTTTCCTACCTATTCTCAGAACATTAGACAAAATCACAAACACACACCCACACCCACAAAGGCACCTCTTTCCTCAAAGTAGGTCTCTGACTATCGTGTGTGTCCTCTGACTGCTGGGCCATACTATGTTCCCATCAAATGGCCTGTCTTGTCTCAGATCTGGTTTCCTTGGCCAACTCTGTGAAGTTGTCAGGAGACAGCGGTGAGCCACTTCCTGCTTTCTCAGGAAAGGCCACTCTTAAGATCTTTCCTGTCATTTGGCTATCCTCACATCAGTAGGTAGCAAGAAAGACTGACTCTGTCCTTGGTAAATCAAAAGAAGTGAGACCACTGGGACTGGGACTGGGACTAGATTTGTGTGCCTGGCTTCCTAGATCCCAAGTTCAGAGAGTTCCATCACCAAGGATGTGAGGTGAGGTCACTTCCTTCAGGAACTGAATGAGGTCACTGCCTTGGCAACCACATTGTCTTAACATTTACTTCCAAAGGTCCCATGAAATGGAGGCTTCCCCTACTTTATGTGACACTTTCACAAGTTAGGATGGTATATCAACCATTGGTAACTGGGAACAGCTCTCCACACAGGCCTGGTTTGGTCCTTCTTCTCTACATAAAGAAGAGAGAGGCTGATTCAGACACATCACTTCATGCTGACCATGTTGTTTGCAAAGGAAGATGACTTTTGCTCTCTCAGTTCCTTCATAGCTACCTACATCTTCTCTAGAGATCATTTGTGCATGGACCTTTTAGTTTCTCAGCAGTTGGAAGATTTCCTTCATTCCTGTATTTTAAGACCAACTCTGTCCTTGCTCTTCTCTTATGTTAGATTGAGGGAACAGTGTATGGTTAGGGTTAATAACAGGTTCGATTTGGAATAGAAATCATTCTGCTGGATGAATAATGGTATTGGAAATCTGCAATATTTACAAGAATATATAGGTGAAATATATGAGTATGAAAACAGAAATCTAGGTAAGATTTGAAGTCCAGAAAAGCATTGAGCCCTTGATTTCGGTATTAAGCTTTGATTTATTTTCTGCACAGATGGGATACTTTGCTTTGAATTATGTTCTGCAAAGATGTCTCAGATAAATTGATATATAATTGCATAGGACCTTGTAACTTGGATGATTGATTGTAAAAGAGAACTTCCAGTCAAAAAGGAGTAATCGGTAGTATTAGGAAGATAGTAGGTAGGTTTATATAGGAGAGTGAGTATAGGATTTGGACCAAAAGTTCTTTAGCTATAGGGTTTCGGGTATACAGTGAATGTAAATGTCAGAACATGTGAAGAATCAGTCACAATGCAGAACTGGGGAAAATATGTAGGAATGCAGATATCAATAGAGACTTTAGGAAATCTGGCAAAGTATAGTTGGTTGTGAAATGTTAATAAAATAGGTACTTGTCACTTCCTGTTTTTCTGTATGCTTAATAAAACACTGTTGAAATCTTGAGAACTGTTTTCTAATCTTTTTCCCAGAATGTGCTGTCCCCAACTGCCAAACTGCAGAATGTACTCCCTCACCCAGTTGCACGCAAACTGCTCACTCGCCCAGACTCATCAATAAACTTCCCTCCCTGCCCACTTCAAGGAAAGTATATGAGCTCTGCTCTATTCAAATTAGCTCTGAGCCCCAGCATGCTGGACCCCCAATAAACCCTTTGCTTTTGCATGAGGGAGTCTCTTGGTGGTCTCTTCCCCCAACACTCTCCCGACCTTTATATATGGAGGTTCCTTCGAGATCCGGCAGGGGCGGAAGAGAGACCTCAATGGGCTACTCTCAGGGAAAGTAAGGCGCCTCTTTCTGGTTTCAGGTTTCAGGTTAGGGCTTGGCAAAATGGCTGTTGATGAAGTTGCATGATCTCTCTTTGACGGTGGCTGGCAGATGTGTCACAGAGCCACAGGCTCTGGGGGACGCCACAGAGGACTCGGGAATCAAGGAACAATAGTCTCCTCGACTCAGTGATGTTTTGTTTCAGATTCGGTATTGCCAGCCCATCGGGTTTTGCCGGCTGCTCAGTCTTGGTCTCAGTGTTGGACGTTCATTGCCTGTCTTTATTATCTTGTCTTGTCTGTGTCGTGAGAGTTGCTTTTACTGTTTGTGTATCTTTCATTATGGGACAGGTCACTTCAATGCCTCTGTCTCTGACCTTGATCACTGGACCAAAGTCCACTTAAGGGCTCAGAATCTTTCTTTTTCAGTAAAACGCTGGACCTGGCAGACTCTCTGTGCCTCAGAATGGCCCATCTTTGCATTCGGATGGCCCCTAGAAGGATCTTTCTACTTCGCACTAATTTAATAAGTCAGAGATATTGTCTTACAGCCAGGGCCACATAGCCATCCCGATCAACAGCCATATATCTTAACTTGGCAGGACCTCTGCAAATCTCCTCCTCCATGGGTGAAGCCTTTCCTTGCCATGTCCCCGCTCCTACTCTTTTCCCCACGATCTCTCAAACCCTCTGCTCATCCTCCTCCTCCACCCTCTATTCTCCCTGAGTCACAAGATTTGACTCTACTGGACTCTCATCCCCCTCCTTATCTTCTACCCTCATCCCACAACCCCCAACACCCTCTAAGTGATTCCCCTGCTGCTGACTCAGCCTCTCCACCATTGGAGAAAGATAAGCCAGCCCAGCGCACTCCAGATAACTCCCCTGCAGCACACACAGCCCCTCCTCCCCTGGAGGAAGCTGGCCTGGCTAAAGGAACTCGACGGCGTCAAATGATTTAAAACCATGAAACTCCCGTGTTGCTCCCCCTCCATTCCTATGGGCCAATGATTGACAACGGCCATGGAGGAAAAATGCAAGCCTACCAGTATTGGCCTTCTCCTCTTCAGACCTATATAAATGGAAAAATAACAATCCTCCTTTTACCGAGGACCCAACCTGGCTCTCAGGTCTGGTTGAGTCATTGATGTTTTCACACCAGCCTACTTGGGATGACTGCCAACAACTCATAGGGACTCTCTTCATGACAGAGGAACAAAAGAGAATCCTCCTGGATGCTAGAAAACAATATCCTCGGACTAGATGGGTGACCAACACAACTTCCCAACATAATCAAAGCCGGCTTTCTCTTGAAACGACCCAAGTGGGACCCCAACACATTTGAAGGTAGGGAGCATCTGTCCACTTATCACCGGGCTCTAATAGTGGGTATCTTAGTGGCTGCTAGGCGACCAACTAATTTGGCCAAGGTAAGAGAGATTATTCAAGGGCCTGGTGAATCTACCTCTATGTTCCTAGAGAGAACTATGGAGGCATATAGGAGATATACTACTTTCGATCCTCAGGCAGAGGATCAAAAGGCATCTGTCACAATGGCCTTTATTGGGCAAGCTGCCCTAGATATTAAAAGAAATTTACAATGCTTAGATGGATTACAAGATATGATTTTGAGAGATTTAGTTAGAGAAGCCAACAAGGTATACTATAAGAGTGAAACTGAGGAAGAGAAGGGAGCAAAGGGAGGATGAGAGAAGCAAAAGACAGACTAAGGCATTGACTAAGGTCCTGGTCACAACAACAAACATGCCAGAAATTAAGAAACAGAGAGACAGAAAGGGATACCTGGGCCCACACTAGAGGCCACCCCTGGCCTCAGATCAATGTGCCTACTCTAAAGAAAAAGGACACTGGGCCAAAGAGTGCCCTAGAAAGAGACAGCCACGCCAGCCAGACATTCTGACTCTGGAGGATTACTAAGAAAGTCGGGGCTCAGATCCTCTCCCCGACCTCAGGGTAACTTTTGAAGTGGAGGGGACCCCAGTAAACTTTGAAGTAGATACAGGGGCAATATACTCAGCCCTTAAGGCCCCATTGGGCCCTCTATCAAATAAAAGGTCTCTAATTCCAGGGTCTAAATGCAGTAAATATCAGACTTTGACAACTTAGGGGACCATGGACCAGGGGAAAGGATAAATCCATCACTCCTTCCTAGTAATTCCAGAATGCCCGGCCCCATTGATGGGCAGAGATCTGCTCACCAAGCTCTGGGCCAAAATAACTTTTAACCCTGAAGGTTAAAATTCCAAGTGGAATTTCTAAATCCTTCACTAAATACTCCTATAATCATGGCTCTAACTATGTCAGTAGCAAATGTTCATCAACTCACTCATCTTTGTTCAAAGAAACTGCATTCATTCCTGAAAGATCAAGAACAGACTTTTCCACTAACCGACTCACAGTGAAAGAAAATAACTGAATGGGTAACAAAAGCCTGTCAGGTCCATCAATTGGTTAATACTTACCCTTCCAAGCTTCCTGCAGGAAAGCACCTACGAGGAACCATACCAGGAAAATTCTGGGAAGTGGACTTTACTGAAATTAAGCCAGCAAGGTATGGACTTAAATATCTTCTAGTCTTTGAAGATACATTTTCAGGATGGATTGAAGCCTTCCCCACAAAAAAAAAAGAAAGAAAAAAGAAAAAAAAAGAAACAGAGCAAATGGTTGTCAAGAAGATCCTGGAAGACATTTATTCTCCCCTTGACGACCAGTAGTCTTAACCCTCATCAGCCCCTTAAGCAGCGATGGCTGATCACAAATCCTACTGGAAAAGAAGTATGGTCTATCTCACATACAGCCCCCTTATGGACCTGGTGGCCATCTCTCCACCCAGACATTTGTCAGCTGGCTATAGGTCTTTCCTATTGAGATATCCCTGATGAAGAGGATCCCACTAAAATTCCATTAAATCCCTTCGGTACCATAGAAAATGGAAACAAACATTATGGATGTAGGGACACGTGAGCCAGATGCAGGTTGGCTAGCCTAGATTACTATGTTTGCCCGGCGGAGTATCAAAGCCACAAACAGTCACGGCTGTGCGGGGGGGAGAGCAGACTTCTTCTGTAAGTCATGGGGCTGTGAGCATACAGGGACTGCCAGATGGAACCCAAAATCCTCATCAAATTCTGTAAACAGCATTGGCCATATTACCAATTAGATAACCAAAACCGATGGCCCCAAGAGGGGTCTCTATATCCTCAAATTCTGCGTGACCTTTTAAACTTCTGAAAGTGCTCAAAAGGGTAAAAGGAGATTCCCCTATGTGGAGGCCTTCTCCCTCCTTTGCTCACATCCTGAACTATGCTTTTCCAATAGATGCTTACCCTCAGCCTTCTGCTCCAGACTCTCTGCTGTCACTCCCACCTCAGCAACTTGATTTCTGCCCTCCAATATCTAGATCAAAAACCCAAATCTCCACCAGTTCTCAGACCATTGCCCCCTTGCTGAGGTAGCAGGTACTGAGGTACCACTCCACTCACTCACTACTCTCTTCTCCTGTCAGTGCCCGCACTGGGTCCCTCCAGGTCCTCTTACCAGCTAATGCAAAGCTCAAACCCACTGAGGAGAACCCTCAGACCCTTATCCAAAATGTAATGAAAATGGCCTTTAATGTTGCTTTGTCATCACTGAAAACAGGTTACTAAAAATTTAAAGTCCCTCACAGGCTTTTTTGGATACTCACTCCCGTTTCCCTCTCTGTTCTATCTGTTCTACTGCTCAATTTTTTCTTGCTATTAAGATCCCAAAGCCCTCTCCCAATATTCTTTTACATCTCTCCTTCCTCATTCTCAGATCCACGGAAGTTGCTCTCATCCCTGCCTTCCAAGTCGTCCCCCTCTGTACCAGGTCCACAGAAAAGTCTTAATTAACCTTCTCCAGAAGTCTTCACCATGGCTGATTTACGACTTTCAGCAAAAGAGTCCCTATAAAAGAGATCACTGTAGATAAACTTCCTATTTTCGTGTTGCCCTGGTCTCCTTGGAAACTGGCTAAAAAAAAACAGCACTCCTAATCTAGACACACCCTTAATAGTTTTTCACAAAATATGTGAAAAAAAGGCCTCTGGCCTTGAGCTGGGGCTTCACAGAGACGGCTACATTTCTAAGATAAAGAAGTTACAAACTGGGCTGCATGGAAACAGCTGGCAGGTTGAAAAAAAGAAAGGGAAGAAAAAGCTCTCCCCCACATAGGTGTCCTTGAAAAGTTAACTTGCCCCAAACTGAGGAAAAAACAGAAACGAAAACTGCTTTTTGTGAACTTCTGCAGACTGTGAACTTCTGAGCCCCTTTCCTTACGTGTTGTGTACAAAATTCTGAAACTACCTAAACTTGGGTTTCAGGGGATTAATTGATTACAACAGAAGCAATGCCCCCTGAATCTGGTTGCAACCAAAAAAGACTGTTTTCCTGTCTTTGGTGCTATCTTAGGTGCCTTGCCTTGTCCGTCCCTACAACAGTAAAATTCTATATACTTAAACACTGTTTATGTTTTCATGAAATGGTCAACAGATGTGATTAATTGTGTAATGGTGCAGATGTTTCCCAGAGTGCTCTATCATGATGCAGGTTCATTTGAAGATCAAAGAGGGGGGCATAGAACACGGTTCCACTGAAAACATATGTCCCTCACCTTAGCCATTCTATTACGAATAGTAGTTACTGCAGGGTAGGGCACGGGAACCATTACTCTGGCCCATGGGACACAACAAATGACCCAAAGCAGCAATAGATCAAAAATTAAAGATATTAGAAACCTCCATCACAGCTTTGAACGAATCTTTAACCTCTCTCTCTGAAGTTGTTTTACAGAACAGTCGAGGGTTGGACCTCCTTTTCATGAGAGAAGGGGGCCTTTGTGCTTCATTGAGGGAAGAATGTTGTTTTTATGTCGACAATACTGGAGTTGTAAAAAAAATCTATGAGTAAATTAAAAAGATGCCTTGAAGAGCGACAACGAGAGAGAGAGAGGCCCAAGAATGGTAGTTTGAGTCTTTTTTTACACAGTCCCCCTGGTTAACTACGTTTTTATCAACCTTAGCCAGTCCAATAATAATCCTCATATTATTGCTAACTATAAAACCCTGTTTTCTCAACCGTGTAATTTCTTTTCTCCAAGCTCAAATTGGACAAATTAAACTTATGGTAATACCCCACTAGCAGACATAGAATGTGACACCCCACAATGATCACTTTTATGATTAAAAGTAGCCAGAAGAAGAAGTGGGGAATGAAAGGTTAATAAAATATGTACTTGTCACTTCCTGTTTTTCTGTATGTGTAACAAAACACTGTTGAAATCTTGAGAACTGTTTGCTAATCTTGTTCCCAGAATATGCTGTCCCCAATTACCAAACTGCAGAATGTACTCCCTCACCCAGTTGAATACAAACCATCCACTCTTCCTGACCCATCAATGAACTTCCATCCCTGCCCTCTGCAAGGAAAGTATATAAGCTCTGCTTAAGCTGTTGTCAGGTCTCTCTGCTCTATTCAAGTGAGCTCTGAGCCCCAGCATGCTGGACCCCCAATAAAACCTTTGCTGTTGCATGAGATAGTCTCTTGGTGGTCTCTTTCTCCGGCACTCGCCCAAACTTTACTTGGATGATTGAATGTAGAAGAGAACATCTATTCAAAAAGTTATAGTCAGTAGGATTAGGAAGATAGTTGGTAGGTTTAGGAAGAAAAGTGAGTATAGGATTTGGAACAAAAGTTCTTTGCCAATAGGGTTTTGGTTAGAGAGTCAATGTAAATATCAACACAAGTGAAGAGTCAGTCACAATGATGAACAGGGGAAAATATGTAGAAAAGCAGATATCAATAGAGACATGAGGAAATCAGGAAAAGAATAAAGTGAGTTATGGGATTAGATATTTTCTACAGGGTTGAGGTTGAATGTATGAGCTTAGGAAGAAACAAAGATGAAGTCAACAATAGGATTGACATTTGAGAGCATTAGCATAGCCCAAGACAGTGTCCAAAATAAGCTCCGTTGCCCTCATTTGCCTAAATTCCCGGTGGCCTGTACATCCTTCCTGTGTACCAGGAGTGATCAAATAGGCCTGACCTTAATATTGCTCTGCTTCACCAATTTGAGGCCTACCGAGTGTCGGGTACACATTCTTTATGTAAATTGGAGAGATGAGAAAACCCAAGCACCTATTGGAAAGCTTCTGAATTAATTTGAAGAAATCATTTGACCCAAATGATCCCTATTCTCACTTGATGGAATTCAGAAACCTTACAGAGGAAGGCAAAAGACTTCATCCACAATGACTGCTCTTTTTTGCCATTTTGGATTTGGATGCACACATGGGATCTTTCTTTAGATCCATCAGGTGCTGAGTATCTAAGTCAAAGAATCACACTGGGCCAAGAGGCTGATTCAGACACACCTCTTTCCAAATCAATTAAGAAAAGAGCCAAAGGTGAATCCTATTAATTTCCATTTGAAAAATCTTTTCTTCAGGATTCAAAAAGCTGTGGCCTGAGACAAAAACCTTCCTGACTCTCAGGGCAACAGAACAATAGGTAAGCAAATGGCCCAAAGCAGGGATTCTCCACTGAGACTTTACTGGTCACACTGATATCTGAGTTTTCTGAGATGCTCGCCATTCCCTTCAGCTATCCAGTACATGGCCATGTCACCGAGCTTGGAGGTAGTACATAACTTGGACACAAAACCATGAGCCTATTCTGGAAAGTGGCCATAATTCAGGAAGAAAACAGCAACTTAGGAAGGTAGCAGGTATTGCCCATCAATAAGGCAAGCCATAGTCAATTCATAAATTGGGCTGGATGAATGCTGGGAAGCTTTCTACGAGACAGGACACATCCATTAATGCATTCTCTTTTCTAATGTGTACAAGTACAAACACAGTGGGATACACAGACATAGAAACACTTGTGCTGTCAAACGATTTACTAGAAACTGTTCACTCCAAATCAAACAAACCGCCTTTCCTACCTATTCTCAGAACATGAGACAAAACCACAAACCCACACCCACACCCACAATGGCACCTCCTTCCCTCAAATAGGTCTGTGACTGTCCGGTGTGTGCTCTGACTGATGGGTCATACTATGATCCCCCAAAATGGCCTGTCCTGTCTCAGATCTGGTCTTCTTGGCCAACTCTGTGAAGTTGTCAGGAGCCAGGATTGAGCCACTACCTGCTTTCTCAGGAAGAGCCCCTCTTCCGAGCTTTCCTGGCATTTGGCCATCCTCACATCAGTAGGTACCAAGAAAGACTGACTCTGTCCTTGGTTAATCCAAAAAAGTGAGACCACTGGGACTAGGACTGGGACTGGCTCTGGGTGCCTGGCTTTCTGTATCCCAAGTTCAGAGAGTTCCATCACCAAGGAAGTGAGATGAGATCACTTTCTTCAGGAACTGAATGAGATCACTGCCTTAGCAACCACTTTATCATAACAATTGCTTCCAACGGTACCATGAGATGGAGGCTGCCCCTACTTCGTGTCACACTTTCACATGGTAGAATGGTATATCACCTGTAGGCAAATGGTAACAGCTCTCCACACAGGCATGGTTTTGTCCATCTTCTCTACATTAAGGAGAGATTGGCTGATTCTGATGCAACTCTTCATCCTGAACAGGTTGTTTGCCATGGAAGATGATTTTTGCTCTCTCAGGTCTTTCATAGCTGCCTACATCTTCTCCAGGGATCATTTCTGCATGGAGCTTTGAGGTTCTCAGCAGATGGAAGATCCACTACATTTCTGTATTGTAAGACCAACACTGTCCCTGCTCTTCTGTAAAATGAGATTGAGGAAACAGTGTATGGTTAGGGTGAATAACATTTTCCATTTGGCTTAGGAATCATTCTGCTGGATGATTAATGGTATTGGGAACATGTGATATTTATAAGAATATAGAGGTGAAATACATGTATGAAAAAAATAAATCTAAGTAAGATTTGAAGCTCAGAAAATCATTGGGCCCTTGATTGGGATACTTACCATAGAATTACGTTCTCACAGATGTCTCAGATAAATCGATATACAATGGCATAAGACCTTGTACGTTGGATGATTGAATGTAGAAGAGAATATCCAGTCAAAAAGGGATAGTCAGTAGGATTAGGAAGATAGTCAGTAGGTTTAGGAAGAAGAGTGAGTATAGCATTTGGAAAAAAAGTTCTTCAGCAATAAGTTATCAATTAGAGTGTGAAAGCAAATGTCAGCACATGTGAAGGTTCAGTCACACTGGTGAACTGTGGAAAATATGTAAGAAAGCAGATGGCAATAGAGACATTATGAAATCAGGCAATGTATAAAGTGAGGGATAGGATTAAACATTTTCAATCGGGTTGAGTTTGAATATATAATCTTAAGAGGAAACAAATATGTAGTCACCAATAGGATTGACATTTGAGACATTAGGCAACTTGGACATGGATGATTTTAGTAATCCATATTTTCTTTCCATTTAGGCTTTGGTACAATCATAAGTGTGATCTTTGCATTTTGTGTCCAGAATATTTCTGTGATAAAATGTATATGTAGATCAGGTGACATGCGTATTTCTTCCACTATTTCTGGGAGCAATATTTTGAAGACATATAAATTAGTATTGGGGGTACAAAGAGGTGTACACTGTGTCTATGAATATAAAGAAAAAGCATGCATAAACCATACTGTGAATAAATAATATAACTGGTTTTACTCTAAATAATGGATTGAATTGATATCTGAAAATATATAAGAAATCTGATATTGGTATACAATCATTCATTCCAACCAGTTATACATCCATTGGAAATATCAGAGTTATAATTTATCATGAAGGGGATGTGAGTTTTGCTTCAAAAGTGATTATGGAAATCGAAAATAATGTGTTTTGAAAGAGGTCTCAGGAAGAGACCAGTCAAGAAAGATGGAAGAATACATGTGTCCTGAAGCAGGAAGTGATTGAAAGTGAAACAAATTCGTATAAATTTGCGAACTTGTGGATAAAATATATATCCTATGATGTGCATAAACTTAAGAAATAGTAATGTACCAGTTTTGAATAAAAATGAACGTAAAAATACAAATCATGTACCATAGGAATCTACTTGCATTGATATTAAACTGGGACAGTAACTCTAGAAATATTAGGATATGTATGTACCATTCACTGAAGTTAGTTTTCAGTACTAGAAAACAAATATGTATTTCAGGTGGATGAATATTTCTGAGAATAATATTGTGAAAAGTTGATTATAAATCCACATACGTGAACATGAATGAATTTAGGGAGTGTATATAAGACACATATATTTCATATTTTAAAAATCTGGAGATTGTATATATATATATATATATATATATATATATATATATATATATATATATATAACAAAACACACACACAGACATTCAAAAGTAGCAATAGATATGCCAATCGTAATTGATCGAGATATATATATCATCCACAGATCCAAAAATATTCAATTTACTGAACATGGATTTATGTATAATGTTGTTCAACTAGGAAGCTCACCCATTGGTTGAATTTGTAGTTCCAGCAGTGTTTAGGATAGTGATCTCTTCTCACAATTTGTGTCTGCCAAGTCAGCCACCTCACAAGAATGTACATGTGATACAAGTTAGGATTCTATATGTGCATATCAAAACACATCTGCTGAATAGGCTACAGAGAAAGGGAGACAGGAATTCACATATTTGTTAACTTTAAAACACATGGAGAGATATCCAAAATGGAGGCGGGTATGGAGAGATCAAGTCTCTGACCTCTTCAGCTGCGCTGAAATAGGGAGTCATAAACTGTCTAAATACTGTTTGCTCAGCATCACTAGGCAATGATGCACTGACATGAATCTGGGGTGAACAGTCTGGGCCACGCAGAACACACACCGAGCCCGGATCGGTTGCATTCAACCTCTGGTTTGCCTGCGTTTCGTGACTCAGCACTAACGATCCAGCTGAAATAACTGGTCTGCCCTTCTGAACTTACAGAGGTAGAAGCCAACCTAGCCTTCATAGGCAGTGGCCAAAGGATTGAAACGGGGCATGGGAGAGACAGTCAGGACCCACCAGTTGCATCGTCACCCAGCAAAGGGAACGAATGATCACCATTTGCATGGGATACCACCATGGCATAGAACTGACGTCAAGGATGGAGGAGATAACTTCATTGAAACCAGCGCAACAGGTTTGTAATTCCCTAGCCATCTCTCTCCACACAGCAGGGAATCCTTAAGGGCCCCTCCCAGCTCTCCCGTAAGGGTCCCTCTCAGCTCTACCATGAGCGCGATAGCCAGACCGAGAAAATCAGGAGTGGCGCGGGACTTGTGGCACAGAACTCCAGGCTACCGCTCCCACCAGTGCTGACAACTGAGGTCTCTTGCACCAGCTACTGGGGCGTGGCTCCCGGAGGGCAAACAAATTCGCTTGGGGATCTCAGCCCCAAGCTCTACAAACTTAGGGTCTGAGGGAAGCAAACCGGGAGAGTGTGCCCAGGTATTCATAAAAACAGGTCTCCCAGGAGCAGCAGACCTGGCGTGTTGCCAGTATTGTGGTGAGCGTCGCAGGTGAGCAAGGCATGGCTTGAGGAAACACAAGAGAAGGCCCTAGGGTGTCAGGATTGGACACCCGCCCAGTCTGGAAGGAAGAGCAGCTGCATAGTGATTGGTTCCCACCTACTGAGAGGAGAACCTCGGCCCAGTGGGCACAGCACCACCTATTGGAAGAGAAGTTAATCAAACTCTATGACTGCATTTATTATTATCATTATTTATTTATTTTTTAAATTTGGGTTTTTTTTGTTTTTTTTTTCTTTTTCTTTCATTTTCATTCTTGTTGCTGTTGTTTTTCTTTAACTTTTTTAATATTTTTAAGTTTTTAAATTTCTTTATTTTATTATTAATAATTATTATTATTATTGAATTGTAATTTTCATTTTTTTATTATCATTATTATTTTTTTAATTTTTCTTTCATTCTTTATTTTCTGTTTTTTTCTTTTGTCTTTTCATTTCTTTTCAATTTTCTTTTTCCCCCTTCCTTGAATTCTACCTGCCTACTCTCATTCTCTTATTGACTTCTTCCCTTCCCTTCTAATATCTTTCCTCCCAAGCATGAAATAAATTTATAAGACTAATCAGTAACTCAGCACTCAAACAGAACAAGAAGTAACATGAGCAGCATAAGAGAGCAAGAAAGAAAAAGAGTACAAACAATGAAGGACAGCCTAAATACTCAGGAGGACCTAGAGTCATCAGAAAAATGATCATATAAAGAACTCAAGGAATACCTTAGACAGATGGAATGGAACCTTAAAAAAGATATGAGACAGCAAATCCAAACAGTGAAAGAACACATTGAAAATGAATTACATGAACAGATTTAAAAAAAAGAAGTTAAGCATCTTTATACGGAGATAGAGATAATAAAAAAAGTCATACAATAATTCTAGAAATGAAGGAAACGATAAACCAAATTAAAAACTCAATTGAGAGAATTACTAAAAGAGTGGAGCAAGTAGAAGACAGAATGTCACATAATGAAGACAAAATATATCATCTTGAAAAGAGTCTAGCCAACTCAGAAAGGCTGGTAAAAAATCACGAGAAAATCATCCAAGAGATATGGGATAACATATAAAAACCAAATTTATGAGTCATCTGGATAGAGGAAGGTCCAGAGATTCAAACCACGGGAATGAGTAACCTACTGAATGAAATAATTACAGAAAACTTTCCAGAAATAAAAAAAGAAACGGATATACAAATTGTAGATTCATAGAGGACACTGAGCACAAAAAATCACAGTAGACCAACACCAAGACATTTGTTATAAACATATCTAATATACAGAACAAAGAGAAAATATTAAAAGCTACAAGAAAAAGGAGGCAGACTACATTCAGGGGTAAATCAATAAGGTTAACAAAGGATGTTTCATCACAGTTGATGAAAGCGAGAAGATCTTGGAACAACGTATTTTAAACACTGAAAGACAATGGATGCCAACCAAGAATTCTGGATCCAGCAAAATTAACCTTCAGGTACGAAAATGAAATAAAAATCTTTCATGATTAACAAAAGCTAAAAGAATTTGCAGCCAGAAAACCAGCATTGCAAAGCATCTTGAGAAAAACACTACATGAGGAAGAAATGAAAAACAACAACCAAAACCATCAGTGGGAAGTGACTGGGTAATGACAGAGTGCAGGGGGAAAGCTAATCATGGAGAAACAAAGTAAATTAAAAACAAAGATAAATAATTAAACATGGCTGGAAGTACAAACCACACATCAATAGTAGCTCTAAACGTTTATGGCTTAAAATCTCCAATAAAGCAACATAGGCTGGTAACTTGGATTAATAAAACAAATCCAACAATATGTTGCCTCCAGGAGACACATCTGAATGGAAAAGACATACACAGGCTGAAGGTGAAAAGTTGGGAAAATTTATACCATGCACACGGTCCTCGTAAGCAAGCAGGGGTGGCCATCCTCATATAGAATAAAATCGAAGTCAAGACTAAGTTAATCAAAAGGGATAAGAAGGACATTATATACTGTTAAAAGAAACCATTCACCAACAAGACATAACAATTATCAATATTTATGCACCAAATAATGGTGTTGCAATGTTCATAAAACAAATTCTTCTCAAGTTCAAGAATCAAATAGACCACAACCTAATAATTATGGGTGACTTCAACACACCTCTCTCACCATTAGACAGATCCTCCAAACAAAAGTTGAATAAAGAAAATATAGAACTCAATATCACAATCAATATCCTAGACTTAACTGACATATATAGAATATATCAACCATCATCAAGTGGATATACTTTTTTCTCACCAGCACATGGATCCCTCTGAAAAAATAGAGCATATATTATGCAATAGGGCAACACTCAGTAAATATAAAGAGGTGGAGATAATACCATGCATTTTATCTGATCATAATGGAATGAAACTGTAAATCAATGATAAAAGAAGGAAGGAAAAATCCTACATCACTAGAAAAATAAACAATATGTTACTGAATAATCCATGGGTTACAGAAGACATAAAGGAGGGAATCAAAAAATTCTTAGAGATAAATGAAAATACAGACACAATATATCGGAATCTATGGGACACAATGAAAGCAATTTTAAGAGGGAAATTCATCACCTGGAGGTCATTCATCAAAAAAAGCAAAAACCAACAAATAAATGAGCTCACACTTCATCTAAAAGCCCTAGAAAAGGAAGAGCAAAACAACAGCAAATGTAGCAGAAGGCAAGAAATAATTAAAATCAGAGTGGAAACCAATGAAATTGAAACAAAAGAAACTATTGAAAAAACTAACAAAAATAAAAGTTGGTTCTTCGAAAAAATAAATAAGATCAACAGACTCTTAGCCATGCTAATGAAGAGAAGAAGAGAGAGAACTCAAATTACAAACATACAGGATGAAAAAGGCAATATCACAACAGATGCTACAGAAATACAGAAGACAATTAGAAATTATTTTGAAAACCTATATTCCAATAAAATAGAAAATATGAAGACATCGGTAAATTTCTTAAGTTACATGATTTTCCCAGACTGAGTCAGGAGGATACACACAATTTAAACATACCAATATCAATGGATGATTTAGAGGAAGCAATCAAAAGACTACCAACCAAGAAAAGCCCAGGACCAGATGGGTATACAGCGGAATTTTACAAAACCTTTAAAGAAGAATTAATACCAATACTTTTCAAGTTATTTCGAGAAACAGATAAAGAGGGAGCTCTGCCAAATTCATTCTATGAGGCCAACATCACCCTTATTCTGAAACAAGACAAAGACACCTCAAAGAAAGAAAAGTACAGACCAATATCTCTGATGAAGCTAGATGCAAGAATCCTCAGTAAAATTCTGGAGAATCGTATTGAAAGGCACATAAAAAATAATTGTGCACCACGATCAAGTAGGATTCATCCCTGGAATGCAAGGATGTTTTAATATATGGAAATCAATAAATATTATTCACCACATCAATTGACTTAAAGATAAGAACCATATGATCATCTTGATAGATGCAGAAAGAGCAGTTGACAAAGTACAGCATCCCTTTATGTTCAAAACATTAGAAAAACTAGGGATAACAGGAACTTACCTCGACATTGTAAAATCTATCTATGCTAAGCCTCAGGCTAGGATCATTCTGAATGGAGAAAAATTGAAGGCATTCACTCTAAAATCTGGAACAAGACAAGGATGCCCTCTATCCACACTTCAATTCAATATAGTTCTCAAAACACTGGCCAGAGAAATTAGACGAAAGAAATCAAAGCCATAAAAATAGGAAAAGAAGAACGTAAATTATCACTATGTGCTGGTGACATGATTCTATAGAATCATAGAAGACCCAAAAGGGTCTACAAAAAAAACTACTAGAACTAATAAATGAATTCAGCAAAGTAGCAGGATCTAAAATCAACACGCATAAATTGAAGGCCTTTCTGTATATCAGCAACAAATCTTCTGAAACGGAAATGAGGAAAAGCAGTTCATTCAAAACATCCTCAAAAAAATTAAATACATGGGAATCAACCTAACAAAAGAGGTGAAAGATTTATACAATAAATCAATAGAACCCTAAAAAAAGAAGTAGAAGAAGATATTAGAAGATAAAAAATATAACCTGTTCATGGATAGGCAGAACTAACATCATCAAAATGGCGATATTACCAAAAGTTATCTATAGGTTTAATGCAATGCCAATCAAAATCCCAATGGCATTTCTTGTAGAAATAGAGAAAGCAATCATGAAATTCATATGGAAAAATATAAGACCCAGAAATACAAAAGCAATTCTAAGAAGGAAGTGTGAATCAGGCGGTATAGTGATACCAGATTTCAAACTATATTACAGAGCAATAGTAACAAAAACAGCATGGTACTGATACCAAAACAGGCGGGTAGACCAGTGGTACGGTATACAGGACACAAGAGACTAATCCACAAAGCTACAACTATGTTATATTTGATAAAGGAGCTAAAAGCATGCAATGGAGGAAGGATAGCATCTTCAACAAATGGTGTTGGGTAAACTGAAAATCCATATGCAACAAAATGGAACTTAATCCCCTCCTCTCGCCATGCACAAGAGAGTTAACTCAAAGTGGATCATGGAGCTAGATATCAAATCAGAGACTCTGCATGTGTTAGAAGAAAAAGTTGGCTCTGGTCTACATATTGTGGGGTCGGGCTCCAAATTCCTTAATAGGACACCCATAGCACAAGAGTTAATAACAAGAATCAACAAATGGGACTTACTTAAATTAAAAAGTTTTTTCTCAGCAAAAGAAACAATAAGAGAGGTAAATAGGAAGCCTACATCATGGGAACAAATTTTTACTCATCACACTTCAGATAGAGCCCTAATATCCAGAGTATACAAAAAACTCAAACAATTAGACAATAAGATAACAAATAACCCAATCAACAAATGGGCCAAGGACCTGAAAAGACACTTCTCAAAGGAGGACATACAATCAATCAATAAGTACATGAAAAAATGCTCACCATCTCTAGCAGTCAGAGAAATGCAAATCAAAACCACCCTAAGATACCATCTCACTCCAGTAAGATTGACAGCCTTTAGGAAGTCAAACAACAACAAGTGCTGCTGAGGATGTGGGGAAAAGGGTACTCTTGTACATTGCTGGTGGGACTGCAAACTGGTGCGGCCAATTTGGAAAGCAGTATGGAGAATCCTGGGAAAGCTGGGAATGGAACCACCATTTGACCAAGCTATTGCCCTTCTCGGACTATTCCCTGAATCTTAAAAGAGCGTATTACAGTGATACTGCCACATCGATGTTCATAGCAGCACAATTCACAATTGCTAGACTGTGGACCCAACCCAGATGCCCTACAATAGATGAATGGATTAAAAAAATGTGGCATTTATACACCATGGAGTAATATGCAGCACTAAAAAATGACAAAATCATGGAATTTGCAGGGAAATGGATATGGATGGCACTAGAGCAGATAATGCTTAGTGAAGCTAGCCAATCGTAGAAAACAAATACCAAATGTTTTATTTGATATAATGAGAGCAACTAAGAACAGAGCAGGGAGGAAGAGCAGGAAGAAAAGATTAACATTAAACAGAGACGTGAGTTGGGGGGGAGGTAGAGAAAAGGTAAATTTCATGGTAATGGAGGGAGACCCTCATTGTTACACAAAATTACATATAAGAGGTTGTGAGGGGAATGGGAAAATAAACAAAGAGAGAAATGAATTACAGTAGATTCGGTAGAGAGAGAAGATGGGAGTGGAGGGGAGCAGGGATAGTAGAGGATAGGAAAGGTACCAGAATACAAGTGACTAATAGGGCATTATGTAAAATGTGGATGTGTAACCGATGTGATTCTGCAATCCATATTTGGGGTAAAAATGGGAGTTCATAACCCACTTGAATCTAATGTATAAAATACGATATGTCAAGAGCTTTGTTATGTTTTGAACAACCAACTAATAAAATAAAATAAAATAAAATAAAATAAAATAATCGAAAGAAAAACACATGGGGAACTATTTCAACACAAAATTGACTAGATGTATAACTCCTACCTTATATAATGCAAAATTCAAGTCCAACTATACACCATGCCTCCTCTGAAATGCTTGTAATTCTATTCTGTTTGGGTTGTTTTTCTCCATCTTATTAGGATTAGTAGTCAGAGTCTAGTAGATTAGGTGTCAGTGTCCGGTATTCAGTATTTCGAATGGAAAATTGGAAAATGGACCAAATGTGTATGCAAATATATGCTACACAAAAATTTTCCCACTCTCATCCAGAACAATGCCTTGACATTACCCTCGTCCCAAGTAATACATCATTAAAAGTCAAGAGTTAGAAAATCTGGGAATAAATATCTGGAATGGAATATGCTCAAAAGTTTACAACCTGGGAGGTGGTATAGTAGTTTTTAAAAGTAAGGGACAGGGTAAACACTCCACAAACATGGAGCTGTGCTGGCATAAAGACTTCTTGAGAAACTGCCTCTGAGTTTGAGCACTTGAAATATATGTTGTTGTCAGCAGCTTTACCTTCCTTGTAGTGAGACCATTACAGCTGGGTCTGCATCTATGTTACCTGGAGGACATGGTTTAATATTTTCCAATGAACATGCGGTAGCAGTGCTGAATTCAATCCTAGTCGGTAAACTGGGGCCACTGGGGGCTAAGTGTCTCCCCTTGTGGACTGTGAAGTCATTGGGTCATCCTCCATATTTTGTGGTGTTTATTGCTGCTGCACTGGGTGTTTAGTATTTGCTTCACGAAATACAAGGAGTTCAACTGAAAAACAGTGCTGAAAGGAGTTCTGTCATATGTGGTGGGTCAGGGTCTGTAGGAGAATGCACCAACCAAGGTTCTATCCCTCATAGCTTGCCCCTTGACCATAGCAACCTGATTCTGAACATTCCCCTGAAACCTCTCCATATAACAAGGTCCCTTTACTTGTAAGGGTCTGTTGGCTGCACCATGTCAGCCACAAGCCATTTGGAAGACAATGGCAGATCCACATGGCCCCACCACAGATATTCCATCACACACCTGCCCACCTCGGCTATAAGCCCACTAGTCAGCAGACTCCAACTTACTGGCATCTCTGTTCTACACCATTTTCTTGAAACCCAGTCAATCAAGGCACTGTCTGGTATACTCATAATCATCAACAGGATATCCAAAGGTCCTCCAGTGCCACCTGTTCATGAAAATTTAAAAAAAAATTTCATGGTATTTATCGAGCCATTTTTCAAGCATGAAGCTGGAGGCAATGTGGGTTTCAATTCATTCAGGAACAATTAAATGTTGAGGATGCTCATTTCCATAAAAGCTTTGGAGAACTCTCAGAGGCAAGTCTTCCCAAAGAGTAGCCAAAAGGTCACATGAAGCAAGGTGCATTGAGGTCTACAACGTGAGGTCCATGTGTGTTTTGACTCTCAACTATGGCTGCCAAGTCGTTCAGAATAAAATCATGTGATATCTTGGCTGAGATTCCCAGTGCTCTGCGGAAAGCAACCCTGGGCCTAGATCTCAGTTTCCAAGGGCAAATCTCATGCGTGGCCTCCTAAAATTCCAACACAATTCATGGAAATACTTCGATGACGTCAGTTCCAGAATGCAGTCTCTTAGGGTAATCACACCAGAGTTCAAGCCAAGGTGGACCCAGTCGTCTCTTCCAACCGCCACACAAATGACCACGATTCAAACCAAAACAATCCCACATGACCTCATCTTCTTCCATTTAGGCACTCATCATAACTTCTGGCTGGAGGTTTCCATGAGGTGTTCACCCCAAGACAGTGTCCAAAAAATCTCCCTTGTATCTCATTTGCCTAAAGTCAGGGTGGCCTGTACACCCTTCCTGTGAACCAGGAATGATCAAAAGGCCTGCCATTAATACTGCTCTGCTTCTCAAATTTGAGGCCTACTGACTGTGGGTTTTAGATTCTTTATGTGAATTGGAGTCATGAGAAAATCTAAGCACCTATGGGCTAGCCTCTGCAGGGTTTGAGGAACTTATTTGACCCAAAGAATCCCTATTCTCACTTGATGGAGGTCAGGAAAGTTACAGAGCAAGGTGAGAGACTTCATCCACAAGGACTGCTCTTTGGCCATTTTGGTTTTGGATGTACACATGGAATCTTTCTTTAGATCCATCAGGTGCTGAGACTCTAAGCCACCACCTCACACAGGCTCAAGAGTCTGAATAAGACACATTCTTTTCAAAGAAATTAAGCAAAGAGCCACAGGTAATGCCCATTTATTTCCATTGCAAAACTCTTCTTTTCAGGCTTCAAAAAGGTGTGGCCTGAGGCAAAGACCTTCCTGAAATTCAGGGCAACAGAACAATAGGTAAGCATAAGGCCCAAAGCAGGGTTTCTCCACTGAGACTTTCCTGGTCCCAGTGATTTCTGAGTTTTCTGAGATGCTCGCCATTCCCTTCAGCTATCCAGTACATGGCCATGTCAAAGAACTTGGAGGTGGTACATAACTTGGACAAAAAACCATGAGCCTATTCTGGAGAGTCTCCAGAATTCAGGAAGAAAACAGGAACTTAGGAAGATATCAGGTGTAGCCCATCGATCAGGCAAGCCGCAGTCCATTCATAAATTGGGCAAAATGAATGCTGTGAAGCTTTCTACTAGACAGGACACATCCATTTATGCATTCTCTTTTCTAATGTCTACAACTATGGACACAGTGGGATACACAGACACAGAAACACTCGACTTGTCAAGGGACTTTCTAGAAAATGTTCACTAAATCCAAACAAACCACTTTTCCTACCTATTTTCAGAACAAGGGAAAATCACAAACCTACAACCACACCCACAGAGGCACCTCCTTACCCCAAGTAATTCTGAGACTATCAGGAGTGTCCTCTGACTTGTGGGGCATATTATGTTCCCTCAAAATGGCATGTCCTGTCTCAGATCTCCTCTTCTTATCCAACTCTGTGAAGTTGTCAAGAGCAAGCTGTGAGCAACTACCTTTTTTCCCAGGAAAGGCCCGTCTTCAGAACTCTCTTGCCATTTGGCCTTCCTCACATCAGTAGGTACCAAGAAAGACTGATTCTGTCCTTGGTACATCCAAACAAGTGAGAACACTGGGACTGGGACTGGGACTGGCTCTGTGTGCCTGGCTTCCTGGATCCCAAGTTCAGAGAGTTCCATCAACAAGGAAGTGAGGTGAGGTCACTTCCTTCAGGAACTGAATGAGGTCACTGCCTTGGCAACCACTTTGTCCTAACAGTTGCTTCCAAGGGTCCCTTCAGATGGAGGCTGCTCCTACTACCTGTGACAGTTTTACAAGTTAGAATAGTATATCAACCATAGGCACCAGGAAACAACTCTCCACACAGGCCTGATTTGGTCCATCTTCTCTACATTAAGAAGAGAGAGGCTGATTCAGACACAACCCTTCATCCTGACCAGGTTGTTTGCCATGGAAGATGACTTCTGCTCTCTCAGGTCCTTCATAGGTGCCTACATCTTATCCAGGGATCATTTCTGCATAGACCTTTGAATTTCTCAGGAGGTGAAAGATCCCCTATATTCCTGTATTGTAAGACCAACTCTGTGCCTGCTCTTCTGTAAAGTTAGATTGAGGGTAGATGGTATGGTTAGGATTAATAACATGTTTGATTTGTGTTAGGAATCATTCTGCTGGATGAATAATGGTGTTGGGAACCTGAGATATTTTTAAGAATATAGAGGTGAAATATTGTAATTGTCAGGCGAGTATAGGAGGAAGAGATGACCAAGAGACTGTCTCATGCAACTACAAAGGGTTCATTGTGGGTCCAGCATGCTGGGGCTCAGAGCTCAGTTGAATAGAGCAGAGAGCCCTGAGAACAGCTTAAGCAGAGCTTATGTACTTTTCTTGGAGAAGGCAGGGATGGAAGTTTATTGATGGGTCAGGGCGAGTAGGCCGTTTGCTTTCAACTGCGTGACTGAGCACATTCTGCAGTTTGGCAGTTGGGGACAGCACATTCTGGGAACAAGATTAGCAAACAGTTCTCAAGATTTCAACAGTGTTTTGTTAAGCGTACAGAAAAACAGGAAGTGACAAGTACCTATTTCATTAACCTTTCATTCCCCACTTCTTTTTCTGGTTACTTTTAATCATAAAAGTCATCACTGATGGGTGTTACATTTTATGTCTTCTAGTGTGGTATATTGTTGTCTGATTACCATAAGTTTAACTTGTCCAATTTGAGCTTGGAGAAAGGAAACTCCATGGTTTAGCCAACAGGGTCCTACAGTTCGCAATAATATGAGGATTATTAATGGACCAGCCAGGGCTGATGAAAGCATAGTTAACCAGACGGACTGTGTGAACCAAGACTCAAACCACCCTTTTTGGGCCTCTCTTTCTCGTTGACGCTCTTCAATGCGTTTTCTTTATTTACTCATAGATTCTTTTCAACTCCAGTGTGGCCGGCACAAAAGCAACATTCTTCCCTCAATGCACTACAAAGTCCCCCTTCTCTCATGAAGAGGAGGTTTTTTCGCTCGCCTGTTCTGTAAAACAGATTCATAGACAGAGGTTAAACATTCCTGTAAAGCTGTGATGGAGGTTTTATTATCTTTAAGTTTTGGTCTATTGCTGCTTCTAATTAGGGCATTGGTTGTGTCCTTTGGACTAGGGCATTGATTCCTGTGCCCACTCATGCAGCAACTCCTTTTCCTAATAGGATGGCTAAAGTGAGAGATACAGGTTCCCAGCGGAACTGAGTTGCATGCCCTCCTATTTGATCTTTAAATGGACCTGCGTCATCATAGAGCACTCTGGGAAACATCTGCACCATTACATAATTAATCACATCTGTTGACTATTTCATGAAAACATAAACAATGTTTAAGTATATAGAATCTTTCTGTTATAGGGACGGACGAGGCAAAGCACCTAAGATAGCACTGAAGACAGGGAAACAGTCCTATTTGGTTGCAAACGGATTTAGAGGGCATTGCTTCTGTTGTAATCAATTAATCCCCTGAACCCCAAGTTTAGGTAGTTTCATAATTTGTACCCAGCATGTAAGGGAAGGGGCTCAGAAGTTCAAAGTCGGCAGAAGTTCACAAAAAGCTGTTATTCTATCTGTTATTTTATCCTCTGTTCTGGGCAAGTTAACTTTTCAAGGACACCTGAAAGGGGGAGAGATTTTTTTCTCTTTTTTTTTCGCCCTGCCAGCTGTTACCATGGAGCCTAGTTGGTAACTTCTTTATCTTAGAAATGTAGCCATCTCTGTGAAGCCCCCACTCAAGGCCAGAGGCCTTGTTCACATATTTTGTGAAAAACTAGTGTGGGTGTGTCTAGCTCAGGAGTGCTGATTTTTTTTCGCCAGTTGCCAAGTAGACCAGGGCAACACGAAAAGAAGAAGTTTATCTACCGTGAACTCTTTTAAAGGAACTCTTTTGCTGAAAGTCCTAAAGTCAGCCATTGTGAAGACTTCTGGAGAAGGTCATTTAAGACTTTTCTGTGGGCCTGGTGGAGAGGGGGAAGACATGGAAGGCAAGGCTGAGAGCAGTTTCATGGATCTGAGAATGAGGAAGTAGAAATGTAAAAGAATATTGGAAAAGGGGTTTGGGATTTTCCTAGCAACAAAAACTTGAGCAGTAGAACAGGTAGAGCAGAGGGGACGACGGGAGTGAGTATCCCAAAAAGCATGTGAGGTATTTTAAATTCTTAGTCACCTGTTTACAGTGATGACAAAGCAACTTTAAAGGCCATTTCAATTACATCCTGGATAGGGGTCTGAGGGATCTCCTCAGCTGGTTTGAGCTTTGGGTTAGCTGGTAAGAGGACCTTATGGGACCCAGTGCGGGCACTGACAGGAGAAGAGAGGAGTGAGTGTGTGGAGGGGTACCTCAGTACCGGATACCTCAGCAAGGGGGCAATTGTCTGAGAACCGGCAGAGGTTTTGATTTTTGATCTAGTAATTGGAGGGGAGAAATCAGGTTGCTGAGGTGACAGTGCCAGCAGAGAGTCTGGAGCAGAAGGCTGAGTTTGAGGAACTATTGGAGAAGTATAGTTCAGGATGTGAGCAAAGGAGGGAAAAAACCTCCACATAGGGGAATCTCCTTTAACCCTTTTGAGCACTTGCAGAAGTTAAAAAGGTCATGCAGAATGTGAGGATCTGGAGACCCCTCTGGGGGTCACAGGTTTTGGTTGTCTAACTGGTAATATGGCCAATTCTGTGTATTGAATTTGATGAGCAGTTTGAGTTCCACCAGGCAGTCCCTGTATGCTAACATCCCCATGACTTACAGAAGAAGTCGGCTTTTCCCCCACAAAGCCGTGGCTGTTTGTGGCTTTGATAGTCTTCCAGGCAAACATAGTAATCTAGGCTAGCCAACCTGCATCTGGCTCACGTGTCCCTACATCCATAATATTTGTTTTCATTATCTATGATACGAAAGGGATTTAATGAAATTTTAGTGGGATCTGCTTTATCAGGGATATCCCAATAGGAAAAACCTATAGGCAGCTGACAAATGTTGAGATGACCAACAGGTCCCTATGTGGGCTGTAAGCGAGATAGACCATTCTTCTGGTCTATGAGGATTTGTGATCAGCCATTGCTGCTGAATTCGCTGATGAGGGTTAGGACTAGTGGTGGCCAAGGGGAGAGTCTATAGCCTTATACACATGCCAAATACACAATTTGAAAGGGTTACCAGTCATTTCCAGTTTCCAGCCAGAGTCTGGACAGGGCACAGGCTTGAGATGGAAGGCATGGATACAGGAAAGGATTCCGTCTACATTTACTGCTGTAGGTGTTATAAGTAGCAGGTGGTATTTCCTTTCCAGCGGGGTTCCAGGGATGACACCTGATGTCATCTTATGTAGATGAAGTCTCTTACTTGATATCGATGTGGAGTCTCCTTGTCCTCAGGTTGGTAGGCCGTGGCCAGCTGTTTTAACAGGTATCGCTGAGTTCTTTCAAGAGCTTTAAGTGTGTCAAGCAAGGGGGTGTGGAAGGGATCCTTAGGTCTTAGAGTTGGGGTTAGGTCCCTTACTGGAGGAGGGGCAACATAGAGAATTTCACAGGGGGAGAGGTTACACAAAGAAACAGAGGGAGTATTTTTTAGATGATACAGTGCATAAGGCAGGAGTATAGTCCAATCTTTTAGCTGGTTTCTAAGCTTAATTTCATTAAGGTCTCTTTAATGGTTCTATTTATTTTTTCTACCTGTCCTGAGCTCTGGGATCTATAAGCATAATGTAACTACCAATTAATCACCAGGGTACAGGTTAACCCATGACTTACCTGGGCCATGAACACCAGTGCATTGTCAGACCCTATTACCTTAGGCAGGCCGTATCTTGGAAAAATATCCTTCAGTATCATCTTGACCACGATTTGAGCCATTTTTTTTTTTTGGGGGGGGGGAAGGTTTCAATCCATCCTGAAAATGTATCTACAAAGACTAGGAGATATTTAAGTCCATACCTTGCTGGCTTAATTTCAGTAAAGTTCACTTCTGAAAATTTTTCTGGTCTGGTTCTTCGAAGGTGTTTTCCTGCAGGAAGCTTAAAAGGGTAAGCATTAACCAATTGATGGACCTGAGACGCTTTTGATACCCATTCAGTTATTTCCTTTCGCTGTGAGTCGGTTAGTAGAAAACTCTGTTCTTGATCTTTCAGGAATGCCTGCAATTTCTTTGAACCAAGGTGAGTGTGTTGATGTACATTTTCTACTGACATTGTTAAAGCCATGACTATAGGAGTTTTTACTGAAGGATTTAGAAATTCCACTTGGGGGCCTTCAGGGTTAAAAGTCATTATGGCCCAGAGTTTGGTGAGCAGATCTCCACCCATCAATGGGGCCGGGAACTCTGGGATTACTAGGAAGGAGTGATGGATTTTTCCTTTCCACAGGTCCATGTACCTCTTAGTTGTCCAAGCCCGATATTTACTGCCATTAGCCCCTTGAACTAGAGACCTTTTATTTGATAGAGGGCCCAATGGGGCCTTAAAGGCTGAGTATAATGCCCCTGTATCTACTTC
Source organism: Callospermophilus lateralis (assembly GCF_048772815.1). Taxonomy (NCBI): domain Eukaryota; kingdom Metazoa; phylum Chordata; class Mammalia; order Rodentia; family Sciuridae; genus Callospermophilus; species Callospermophilus lateralis. Next base: position 460,069 of record NW_027514481.1, read on the forward strand.
AAAGTTTACTGGGGTCCCTTCAACTTCAAAAGTTATTTACTATAACTGTGAGTTGGTTAGTGGAGTTGGTTAGACTTCATCCACAATGAGTGCTCTTTTGGAGATGTTGGTTTTGGATGCACACAAGGGATCTTTCTTTAGATCCATCAGGTGCTGAGAATCTAAGCCACAGCCTTACACAGGGCCAAAATGCTGATTCAGACACATCCCTTTCCAAAGCAATTAAGGAAAGAATCACAGGTGATGTCCACTCATTTCCATTTGAAAACTGTTTTCTTCAGGCTTCACAAAGGGGTGGCCTGAGGCAAAGACCTTCCTGACATTCAGGCCAACATAACAATAGGCAAGCAAAAGGCCCATTGCAGGGTTTCTCCACTGAGACTTTCCTGGTAACACTGATATCTGAGTTTTCTGAGATGCTCCCATTCCGTTCAGCTGTCCAGTACATGGCCTTGTCAAAGATCTTGGAGGTTGTACATATCTGGGGCAAGATGAATCCTGGGAAGCTTTCTCCTAGACAGGAAACATCCATTGATGCATTCTCTTTTCTAATTTCTACAACCACAGACACAGTGGGATACACAGAAATAGAAACAATCGCCTTGTCAAATGACTTACCAGAAACAGTTCACACCAAACCGAACAAACTGCCTTTCCTACCTATTCTCAGAACATGAGACAAAACCACAAACACACACCCACACCCAGAAAGGCACCTCCTTCCCCCAAGGAGGTCTGTGACTATACAGAGTGTTCTCTGACTGGTGGGCCATTCTATGTTTCACGGAATTGGACTATCTTGTCTCAGATCTAGTATCCTTGGCCAACTGTGTGAAGCTGACAGGAGCCAGCAGTGAGCCATTACCGGCTTTCTCAGGAAAGGCCCCTCTTCTGAGCTCTTCTGGCATTTGGCCATCTTCACATTAGTAGGCACCAAGAGTGAGACCACTGGGAGTGGGACTGGGACTGACTCTGGGTGCCTGCCTTCCTGGATTCCAAGTTCAGAGACTTCCAAAAACAAGGAAGTGAGGTGAGGTCACTTCCTCCTGAAATGAATGAGGTCACTGACTTGGCAACCACTTTGTGCTAACAGTTTCTTCTTATGGTCCCTTGAGATGGAGGCTGCCCCTACTTCATGTGACACTTTCACAAGTTAGAATGGTATATAAACCTTAGGCACCTGGGAAGAGCTCTCCACAAAGGCCTGGTTTGGTCCATCTTCTCTACATTAAAAAGAGAGAGGCTGATTCAGACACAAACCTGTATCCTGACCAGGTTGTTTGCTATGGAAGATGACTTTCACTTTCAAAAGTCCTTCATAGCTGCATACATCTTCTCCAGGGATTATTTCTGCATGTATCTTTGAGGTTCTCAGCAGGTGGAAGATCCCCTACATTCCTGTATTGTAAGACCAACACTTTCCCTGCTCTTCTGCAATGTTAGATTGAGGGAACAGTGTATGGTTAGGGTTAAAAACATGTTCGATTTGTGTTAGGAATAATTCTGCAGGATGATTAATGGTATTGGAAACCTGCGATATTTACAAGAATATATATATACAAGAATATATAGGTGAAATATAAGTATGAAAACAGGAATCCTGGTAAGATTTGAAGCTCAGAAGGGCATTGGGCCCTTGATTGGGAGACTTAGTTTTGCATTATGTTCTGCACACATGCCTCAGCTGAATCGATATAAAATGGCATAGGACCTTTTTTCTTGGATGATTGAATGTCGAAGAGAACATCCAGTCAAAAAGGGACAGTAGGTAGGATTAAGAAGATAGTCAGTAGGTTTAGAAAAAAGCGTGAGTATAGGATTCGGACCAAAATATTTTTAGCAATAGGGTTTTGGTTAGAAAGTGAATGTCAATGTAAGCACATGTAAAGAATGAGTTACAATAATGAGCTGGGGAAAATATGTAGGAAAACAGATATCAATAGAGACATTACGAAATGAGACAAAGTATAAAGTGAGTAATAGGATTAGACATTTTCAACAGGCTTGAGTTTGAATATATAATCTTAGGAAAAAACAAATATGTAATCACCAATAGGATTTTCATTTGAGCACATTAGGCAACCTGGACATGGATGTTTTTAGTAATCCATGTTCCATTTCCGTTTAGGTTTGGTACAATCATAAGTGTGACGTTTGTGTTTTTTGTGTCCTGAATATTACTGTGATAAAATGTATATGTAGATCAGGTGACATGGGTATTTCTTCCACCATTTTTGGGAGCAATATGTTGAAGATGTATTAATTAGTACTGGAGTTCAATGAGGTATATCCTGTGTCTATGAATATAGAGATAATGCATGAATAGACGATATTGTGAATAAATAATATAACTGATTCCACTTTAAATAATGGATTGAATTAATATCTGAAAATATATAGGAAATCTTATATTGATAAACAATCATTCATTCCAACCGGTTATACATCTAATTTTAATATTAGGTTTATGGTTTATCATGAAGAGTGTGTGGGCTTTGTTTCAAAATTGATTATGGAAATCAAATATAATGTGTTTGGAAAGAAGTCTCATGAAAAGATCAGTTAAGAAACCTGGAGGAATACATGTGTTTTGAAGCAGTAAGTGATTGAAAGTGAAACAAATGCCTATAAATTTGTGAATTTGTGGATGAAATATATATCCTATGATGTGCATAAACTGAAGAAATAATAATGTACCAGTGTTGTAAAAAAATGAACGTCAAAATACACATTATGTCCCATACAAATCTACAGGCAATGATGTTTAAGTGGGTCAGTTACTGTAGAAATATTAGGATTTGTATGCAACATTAACTGAAGTTAGTTTTCAGTACTAGAAAACAAATATGTATTTCAGGTGGATGAATATTTCTGAGAATAATCTTGTAAAAAGTTGATTATAAATCCACATACATGAACATGAATGAATTCAGGGAGTTAATGTAAGACACATATATTTCATATTTTGAAAAATCTGGAGAGTGTGTATATATATATACACAGACATTAAAATGTAGCAATATTTATGCCTATCGAATTTCATCATTAAATATATATCATCAACAGATGCAAAAGTATTTATTTTAGTAAACATGGATTTATGTATAATGTTTTTCAACTAGGAAGCTCACCCATAGTTTAAATTTTCAGTTCCAAAATCGTTTTGGAGGAGTGATCTCTTCTCAAAATTTGTATCTTCCTAGTAACTGTAACCTCAAAAGTATGTATGTGTGATACCAGGTAGGATTCTATATGTGCATATAAAATTACATGTGCTGAATAGGCTACAGAGAAAGGGAGACAGGAATTCACATATTTGTTTACTTTAAAACACATTGAGAACTATTTAAACAAAAAATTTACTGGATTTATAACATCAACCCTTTATCATCCAAAAGACCAGTCCAACTGTACACCATTCCTCCTCTGAACTGCTTGTATTTCTATTCTGTTTGGGTTATTTTTCTCCATCATAATGGTTTAGTAATCAGAGTCTAGTCAGCTATTGGTTAGTGTCAGGGATTCAGTATTTCGAATGGAAAATTAGATAATGAATCCAATGTGTATGCAAATATGTACTACACAAAATTTTTCCACTCTCATCCAGAATAATGCCTTCATATTACTTCGGCCCCAAGTAAGACACAATTAGAGGAGAACAGTTAGAAAATCTGTGAATACCTATCAGGAATGCAAAATCCTCAGGAGTTCACAACCTTGGAGGTGGTAGGGGAGTTTCCAAAAGTAAGGAACAGGGTTGATAGATCCAACCTGATCTTTCATTAAAATTGGCGGCCATCTTGCCACAAAGCCATAAAAAGATAATTTTGGCTTTACTATAAATTAGCGCAAATTCTGAACCTGCTTGGAATGCCTACCAGTGCCTTGAACTCACCCATGTCTGGATCTCTGACCAGATAGCAGCGCTCTCTAAAACTTTAATGATACCTCATAAATATTTTTCTTTCCCTGGCCAGACAACGTGTCTCTGAGGCTCTAATGGTCCTCATAAATTCTGATGTTAGGGCCAGCAAAAAAAAAAAAAAAAATGTAATATACCATTAGTGTGATGCTTGTCAAAGTTCTCTTATCTGTAACCCCCCTTTTGTGTATCTTTCTGGGCTACATATCTGGGCTGTAGGAAAGTTGGGTTGCTGTCTTGTTCCCGCCATTTTGGGAGGGAGAGGCAGCCTGGCCGGTTGAAATAATAAGCTTGCCTTAATTTTATTTTAATTGGAGTCAGTGGTCTTTTCTTGCATTCTGGTCTTACATTTTGGAGTTCCAAAGCGAGATAACCCTGCCCCACCAGATCACAAGACCAGACTGTGGAAATTCTGAAGCTGGCCTGCCCTCTAGGGCTCCACACTGGAGAGCCACTCTAGGGGGTGTGCAACTTAAGACGTTCCAAGGCCTTGGATTGAGCCTTCAGTCCGTGGAGCACTGCAGAGAACCAAAGCACTAAAACTATTAGCAAGCTCCTGGTAGAGGAGGCCTCCATAGGTAAGTGACACCTTTATAACATCTGCTATCCAGTTAAGGGAGAGTACTTCTGATGACAGGGAGGTGGCCTGGGTAGGCTAACATATACCCCTCTCCGGGACAGTAATGAGAATGGTTCTGTCCTCTGTTCTGTTCTGTAGGGAATTGCTCTTTAAATTTAAGCTCACAAGGTTTTCTAGGTGTTCAAAAATCTAATAAAATATTAATGTCTACAAAAGGTCTAGTATGCCTTTGTTCAAGGACTTTTCCTTCAACAACAAAAAAATGGTTTACAATACAATTGTCTAATATTTTAATAAATAAGTAAAGTAAATTTCATATGGGATTACTCATTCATGAGTAGTTTTGTTTGATATGTGATTGATTTACTAAGGTCTGTATAAGTTTGTACTAAAGTGTGTATAAGATTGTAAAATTCAGTCATGTGTTAAAGAGACAAAAATTTCTGAAAACATAAGTTTACCCATAAAACTGTGTTATTAAGTTTTACTTTTTTCTAGAGCAAACAACCATAAAAATTAAACAACTGAATAAATAAGAACTGTTATTTTAGAGAACTGTACTGCCATTTCTTTAAAAGCTAAACTTGGTTAATGTAGAAACATCAATGTAATTGTGTTGCTGTCAATGTGCTCATATCTTCCAGGTATACAAGTCTGTAAGGTAGAAACTTGAAAAGAGCATTATATCAATCTGTTGTTCTAAAGTTATATGGTAAAAAAAATATATTGGGGATTTATTTACCTGTTATCAATAAGATATGTAAAGTTTTATGTTACTTTTTACATTGGGGAACCATTTAAATGTATTTTTAAGTTATTGAGAGCCTAATCTATGTAAAGGTTAAAAACTTTCAGCCTTTCTTTAATTCATGTTTTAAATCTGATATCATACGGTGTTAGAAAATGTTCATGTGACCTGACACAATTTATGTAAACTTTGTAAAATGATATTTAAAAAACAAAGATCACCTCTAGATCTAAAACACTAAAGATTCATATAGAGCCCTGCCTTAACTGAAATAAGGCTGTGTGTCCCATCTTACAACATGTGAGAATGACTACGAAAGCAGTAGGTAGGTCAGATTTTATTTCATTTAAAGTTATGTTCAAAAGTTTCTTTGGTTTTTGATTTGTGTCAAGATTACTAGGATTTAAACAGGGGATATAGTGTATAACTCAGCCAAAAAATTTAGGGTAGCTGTTACACGAACTAAGTATTTTTACTCTTGTTAAAAATTTTTATTTTGTAATTTCCTTATAAGTGATCTAAAGATTCCCTGTTAGTGTTTTACAGAAGTGTTGCTTTAAGAACACAACATGGGTTAATTTAAGATAATAAGTCATCACCTATAAGACAGAATAATACAGATCCCAATTAATTAAAAGATAAATAATTATAAAGTTATAGACATTAAATCCCAGTACTTGTAATATAAGGCTGTTAAAATTTATTTGCTGGATGTTTCAGATTAGGATTTAATTAAAGTTAAATGAAAAGGGCCAAGAAAACCAATATTTGGCTCTTGCCCTCTGAGTCAGTCTGAATCCAGGGAACAGGGGACTTCTCTAAAGAGCTTTGCAACTCTGGGCCAAATAACCTCCAGATCAGGAAAAATAATGAGACCACTGGAGAACATAAAGCCAATGAGTGCATTTGCCATGAAGAGGAGAGTTATCAGAGAAGGGAGACATTCTTATGCTTCTGAGGGAAACCACATGGTCAAGCAAGACCTGGACCCACCTAACTAAAATGGCACTATCAGAACTGAGAAGCTGCTCTCAAGTTTCCCCAGAATTGACTCCCATAAAAGCTCAGCTGACTGTGAAAAATAGATAGAAACAGAAGTCAGTTTGACTGTTTCATCTTAAACAGTTAGCAAAGACAGTTAAAACGAAAATACAGCCATTCCTGGGCATTTTAATTAATAATAATCATAATAATCATAATAATAATAATAATAATAATAAAATTTTAAGGTATACAATTTATGTTAGCCTCCCAAAATAAGTAAGACTGGAAACTAAAAGAAGGATTCTCAGACAGGAATGCCTGATAACTATAAAAAGAGACTATCAAGAGGAGCTGCCAGAGGCAGATTTTTTAGGTTAAGACCTACTTATATTCCTAACCTAAACAGGTAGTCTTCGTGTCTGCTAGTACGATTATCCAGCCCTGAGTAACAGAAGTGAAGATTTCTCTATTAGACACAAAGGTCATACTAGTAAAAGGATTTTGCAAGATCAGATGACATGAAATTATTACACAGTTTCTAATGGGGAAGGACAACTGTAACACAAAAATTAAAAGGTTACGTTGACAGTCCAGATAACTGGGGAAACTAAAGTCTGGTGAGGGAACCTGAATACAGCGACATGTTCCAACTGCTGCAACATTTATTCAGTACTCATGGTTTTTGTTTCTCTCAACTTTCAGGGCAGCTGAACAATAGGTAATCTAAAGGCCCAAAGCAGGGTTTCTCCACTGAGACTTTCATGGTCACACTGATATCTGGGTTTTCTGACATGGTCGCCATTCCTTTCAGCTATTCAGTACATGGCCATGTCACAGAGATTGGAGGTGGTACATACCTTGGACACAAAACCATGAGCCTATTCTACAGAGTGGCCAGAATTCAGAAAGAAAACAGGAACTTAGAAAGATAGCAGGTGTTGCCCATCGATAAGGCAAGCTGCAGTACATTCATAAATTGGGCAGGATGAATGCTGGGAAGCTTTCTACTAGACAGGACACATCCAATGATGCATCCTCTTTTCTAATATCTACAACCACGGACACAGTGGGTTACACAGACATAGAAACACTCGCCTTGTCAAATGACTTAGTAAAAGCTGTTCACTCCAAATCAAGTAAACCGCCTTTCCTACCTATTCTCAGAATATGAGACAAAACCACAAACCCACACCCACACCCACAAAGACACCTCCTTCCCCCAAGTAGGTCTGTGACTATCCGGAGTTTCCTCTGAGTGGTGGACCATGCTATGTTCACCAGAAATGGCCTGTCCTATCTCAGATCTGGTCTCTTTGGCCACCTCTCTGAAATTGTCAGAAGCGAGCGCTGAGCCACTACCTGCTTTCTCAGAAAAGGACCCTCTTCAGAGCTTTCCTGGCATTTGGCCATCCTCACATCAGTAGGTACCAAAAAAGACTGACCCTGTCCTCGGTAAATCCAAACAAGTGAGACCAATGGGACTTGGATTGGGACTGCTTTTGGGTGCCTGGCTTCCCGAATCCCAAGTTCAGAGAATTCCATCACCAAGGAAGTGAGGTGAGGTCACTTCCTTCCTGAACTGAATGAGGTCACTGCCTTGGCAACCAGTTTGTTCTAACAGTTGCTTCCAAGGGTCCCATGAGATGGAGGCTTCCCCTACTCTCTGTGACACTTTCACAAGTTAGAATGATAAATCAAACATAGGCACCCAGGAACAGCTCTCCATAATTGCCTGCTTTGGTCCATCTTCTCTACATTAAGATCAGAGAGGATGATTCAGACACAACCCTTCATCCTGACCAGGTTGTTTTCCATGGTAGATGACTTTTGCTCTCTCAGGTCCTTCATTGCTGCCTATATCTTCTCCAGGGATCATTTCTGCAAGGACCTTTGTGGTTATTAGCAGGTTAAAGATCCCCTACATTCCTGTATTTTAAGACCAACTCTGTCCCTGCTCTTCTGTAATGTAAGATTGAGGGAACAGTGTATGCTTAGGGTTAATAACAGATTCAATTTCAGTTAGGAATCATTCTACAGGATGAATAAAGGTATTGGGATCCTGCAATATTTACAACAATATATAGGTGAAATATAATTATGAAAACAGAAATCTAAGTAAGATTTGAAGCCCAGAAGGTCATTGGGCCCTTGATTGGTATACTTAGCTTTGAATTACTTTCTGCACAGATGTCTCAGATAAATCGATATGCAATGGCATAGTATCTTGTACCTGGGATGATGGAATATAGAAGAGAACATCCAGTCAAAAAGTGATAGAAGTTAGGATTAGGAAGATATTCGGTAGGTTTAGGAAGGAGGGAATAATAGATTTGGAACAAATGTTCTTTAGCAATAGGGTTTCGGTTAGAGGGTGAATGTAAGTGTCACCACATGTGAAGATTCAGTCACAATGATGAACTGGGGAAAATATCTAGGAAAGAAGATATCAATTGAGACATTACAAAATCAGGCAAAGTATAAAGTGAGTGACAGGATTAGACTTTTTCAAAAGGGTTGAGTTTGATTATATAATCTTTGGAAGAAACAAATATGTAGTCACCAATAGGATTTTCATTTGAGCACATTAGGCAACCTGGACATGGATGTTTTTAGTAATCCATGTTCAATTTCTGTTTAGGTTTGGTACAATCATAAGTGTGACGTTTGTGTTTTTTGTGTCCTGAATATTACTGTGATAAAATGTATATGTAGATCAGGTGACATGGGTATTTCTTCCACCATTTCTGGGAGCAATATGTTGAAGATGTATTAATTAGTACTGGAGTTCAATGAGGTGTATCCTGTGTCTATGAATATAGAGATAATGCATGAATAGACGATACTGTGAATAAATAATATAACTGATTCCACTTTAAATAATGGATTGAATTAATATCTGAAAATATATACGAAATCTTATATTGATATACATTCATTCATTTCAACCAGTTGTACATCTAATGTTAACATTAGGGTTATGGATTATCATGAAGGGTGTGTGAGTTTTGCTTCAAAAGTGATTATGGAAATCGAAAATAAAGTGTTTGGAAAGAAGTCTCACTGAAAGACCCATCAAGAACCCTGGAGGAATACATGTGTTCTAAAACAGGAAGTGATTGAAAGTGAAACAAATGCCTATAATTTGCCAACTTGTGGATGAAATATATATCCTATGATGTGCATAAACTGAAGAAATTGTAAAGTACCAGTGTTAAATAAAAATGAATGTCAAAAGTCACATCATATCCCATAGGAATCTACTTGCATTGATGTTAAACAGGATGAGTTACTGTAGAAATATTAGGATTTGTATGCACCATTCACTGAAGTTAGTTGTCAGTACTAGGAAACAATATGTATTTCGGGTTGATGAATATTTTTGAGAATAATCTTGTGAAATATTGATTATAAATCCACATACATGAGCATCAATGAATTTATAGAGTGTACAGTAAGACACATATATTTCATATTTTGAAAAATCTGGAGTGTGTGTGTGTGTGTGTATATATGTATATATATATATACATATAACACAGAGACATTAAAAAGTAGCAATACATATGACAATCAAAATTTGTTGTGAAATATATATCATCCACATATATTTGGATATACATATAACACACAGACATTAAAAAGTAGCAATATATATGGCAATCGAAATTTGTTGTGAAATATATATCATCCACAGGTCCAAATATATTTATTTTACTCAACATGATTTATGTATAATGTTGTTCAACTAGGAAATTCACGAATGGTTTGAATTTTCAGTTCCAACAGCGTTTAGTAGGAGTGATCTCTGCTAACAATTTGTATCTGCCAAATCAGCCATCTCAAAAGAATGTACATGTGATACCAGGTAGGAATCTATATGTGCAGATGAAATTACATGTGCTGAATAGGCTACAGAGAAAGGGAGACAGGATTTTTTTTATTTGTTAAATTAAAAACACATGGAGAACTATTTCAACAAAAAATTGACAAGTTTTACAACAGCTACACTTTATCATGCAAAAGGCAATTCCAACTGTACACCATGCCTCTTCTGAACTGCTTGCATTTCCAATCTGTTTGGGTTATTTTTCTCCATCATATTAGGATTAGTAGTCAGAGTCTAGTAGGGTTTGGGGTAGTGTCAGGGACAAAGTACTTCCAAAGGAAAATTAGAAAAAGAATTCAATGAGTAGGCAAATATGTGCTACAAAAAATCCTCCACACTCATCCAGAACAAAGCCTTGACATAACCATTACCCCACGTATGACACAATTAGAAGAGAAGAGTTTGAAAATCCGTGATTATATATCTGGAATGGAACATGCTCAGGAGTTTATAAACTTGGAGGTGGTAGAGGAGATTCCAAAAGTAAGGGACAGGGTAAACACGATACAAACATGGAGCTCTGGTGGAATAAAGACTTATTGAGAAACAGCCTCTGAGTTTGGACACATGAAATATATGTTGTTGTCAGGAGCTTTAGCGTCCTTTGTAGTGAGACCATCAAAGCTGGGTCTGCATCTATGTGACCTGGAGGAAGTGGTTTCTTATTTTCCAATGACCATGAGGCAGCAGTGCTGAATTCTATCTTTTTAGGTCAACTGTGGCCATTGGGGACTAAGTGTCTCCCCCCCTGTGGACCGTGAAGTCATTTGGTCATCCTCCATTTTTCCTGGTGTTTCTTGCAGCTGCACTGGGAGTTTGGTATTTGCTTCACGAAATACAAGGAATTCAACTGGGACACAGTGCTGGAGGGAGTTCTGTCACGTGTGGTGAAACAGGGTCAGCAAGAGAATGCACCAACTAGGCTTCTATCCTATATAGCTTGCCCCCTTGACTATAGCAACCTGATTCTGAACATTGCCCTGAAACCTCTCCATATAACAAAATGCCTTTACTTATAAGGGTCTGTTGGCTGCACCATCTCAGTCACAAGCCATTTTGAAGACAATGGCAGATCCACATGGCCCCACCGCAGATATTTTATCACACTCCTGCCCACCACTCCTCTAGGCCCACTACTCAGAAGGCACCAAGTTACTGGCATCTCTGTTCTACACCATTTTCATGGAACCCAGTCAATCAAGGCACTGTGTGGTACACTCATGATCAGAAACAGGACATCCAAAGATTCTCCAGTGCCACGTGTTCATGGGAATTTCAAAAATTTCATGGTATTTATCAGGAAACATTAAATGGTGAGGAAGCTCATTTCATAGAAAGCTGTGGAGAATTATCACAGGCAAGACTTCCCAAAGAGTGGTCAAAATGTCACATGAAGCCATGCCCATTGAGGTTTACAATGTGAGGTCCATGTGTGTTTTGCCTCTCAACTCTGGCTGTCAAGTTTTTCAGAATAAAATCATGTGATATGCTAGCTGAAATTCCTAGTGCTCTGTGGAAAGCAAACCTGGCCCTAGATCAGTTTCCAAGGGCAACTCTTATCCGTGGCCTCCGAAAATCCCAAAACAGTTCATGGCAATATTTCTCTGATGTCATTTCCTGAACTCAGTATCTAAGGGGAATCATACCAGAGTTCAAGCCATGGTGGACCCAGTCATCTCTTCCAACTGTCACACAAATAACCAAAATTAAAACCAAAACACTCCCACATGGCCCTCATCTTCTTCCATATAGGCACTCATCATAAACTCTGGTTGGTGGTTTCCATGAGGGACACAGCTCAAGACAGTGTCAAAAATATGCTCCCTTGCCACTCATTTGCCTGAAGTCAGAGTGGCCTGGACACACTTCCGGTGAACCAGGAGTGATCAAATAGGCCTGCCATTAATACTGCTCTGCTTGTCCAATTTGAGGCCTACTGACTGTCAGGTATAAATTTTTTATGCGATTTGGAGTAATGAGAAAACCCAAGAACTTCTGCATGGCTTTGAAGAACTCATTTGACCCAAAGGATCCCTATTCTCACTTGATAGAGGTCAGGAACCTAACAGAGGAAGGCAAGAGACTTCATCCACAATGACTGATCTTTTTGCCATTGTGGTTTTGGATGCACATATGGGATCTTTCTTTAGATAAATTAGGTGCTGAGAATCTAAGCCACAGCCTCACACAGGGTGAAGAGGCTGATTGAGACACATCCTTTTCCAAAGCATTTAATCAAAGAAACACAGGTGATGCCTATTAATTTCCATTTGAAAACTGTTTTCTTCAGGATTCAAAAAAGGGTGGCCTGAGGCAAAGACCTTCCTGACATTCAGGGCAACAGAACATTAGGTAAGCAAAAGGCCTAAAGCAGAGTGGCCAGAATTCAGGAAGAAAACAGGAACTTAGGAAGGTAGCAGGTGATGCACATCAATAAGGCTAGCCACACTCTATTCATAAATTGGGCAGGATGAACGCTGGAAAGCTGTCTACTAGACAGGAAACAATCATTGATGCATTCTCTTTTTTAATGTCTGCATCCACAGACACAGTGTGATACACAGATATAGAAACACTCCCCTTGTCAAATGACATTCTAGAAGCAGTCTAGTCCAAACCAAACAAACCGCCTTTCCTACCTATTCTCAGACCATGAGACATAACCACAAACACACACCCACACCCACAAAGGCACCTCCTTCCAGCAAGTAGGTATGTGACTAACTGGAGTGTCCTCTGACTGACAGACTTTCCCTGAAATGTCCTGTCCTGTCTCAGATCTGGTTTTTTGGGCAAGTCTCCGAAGTTGTCAGTAGCCAGTGCTGAGCCACTACCATCTTTTTCAGGACAGGCCCCTCTTCAGACCTTCATGGCATTTGCCGATCCTCACATTAGAAGGTACCAAGAATGACTGACCCTATCCTTGTTAATTCCAATCAAGTGAGCACACTGAAACTGGGACTGGGACTGGCTCTGGATGCCTGGCTTCCTGGATCCCATGTTCAGAGAGTTAAATCAACAAGAAAATGAGGTGAGGTCACTTCTTTCAGGAACTGAATGAGATCACTGCTTTGGTAACCATATGTCCTAACAGTTGCTTCCAAGAGTCCCATGCGATGGAGGCTGCCCCTATTTCCTGTGACACTTTTACAAGTTAGAATGGTATATCAACCATAGGCACCCTGTAAGAGCTCTCAACACAGGCCTGGATTGGTCCACCTTCTCTACATTGAGAAGAGAGTGCCTCATTCAGACAATCAACATCAAGTTGTTTGCCATGGATGATGACTTTTGCCCTCTCAGGTCCTTCATAGCTGAATACATCTTCTCCAGGGATCATTTCTGCATGGACCTATGAGGTTCTCAACAGGTGGAAGATCCCCTACATTTCTGTATTTTAAGACCAACTCTGTCCCTGCTCTTTTGTAAAGTTAGATTGAGGAAACAGTGTATGGTTAGTATTAATAACATGTTCAATTTGGATTAGGAATCATTCTGCTGGATTAATAATGGTATAGGGAACCTGCGATATTTATAAGAATATAGAGGAGAAATATACGTATGAAAACAGAAATCTAGGTACGATTTGAAGCCCAGAAGGGCATTGGGCCCTTGATGGGGATACTTAGCTTTGAATTACTTTCTGCACAGTTGTCTCAGATAAATCGACATACAATGGTATAGGACCATTTACCTTGGATGATTGAATGTACTGAAAGAGGAAGAGTCGGCAGGATTAGGAAGGTAATCGGTATATTTTGAAAGAAGAGTGAGTATAGGATTTGTACCAAAAGTTCTTTAGAAATAGGGTTTCTTGTAGAGAATGACTGTAAATGTCAGCACATGTGAAGAGTCAGTCACAATGATGAACTGGTGAAAATATGTAGGAAAGCAGATATCAATAGAGACATTAGGAAATCAGGCAAAGTATAAAGTGAGTGATTGGATTAGACAATTTCAACATGCTTGAGAGAATATATAATCTTAGGAAGAAACAAATATGTAATTACCAATAGGATTGACATTAGAGAGCATTAGGCAAACTGAACGTGGATGTTTTTAGTAATCCCTGCTCACTTTCCATTTAGATTTTGGTAGAAGCATAAGTGTGACCTTTGGTTTTTGTGTCCAGAATATTACTGTGATAAAATATATTTGTAGATAAGGTGACATGAGTATTTCTTCCACCAGTTCTCAGAGCAATATTTTGAAGACTTATAAATTAGTATTCGGGATACAAATAAGTTTACCCTGTATCTATGAATACAGAGATAATGCATTAATAAATCATAATGTGAATAAATAATATAACTAGTTCCAATTTTAAATAATGGATTTAATTGATATCTGAAAATATACAGAAAATCTTATATTGATATACATACATTCATTCCAACGAGTTAAACATCTAATGGTAATATTAGGGTTATGGTTTATCAGGAAGAGTGTGTGAGTTTTGCTATTGTGGGTGAAGGAAAACGCGAGCCAGATGCAGGTTGGCTAGCCTAGATTACTATGTTTACCCGGCAGTTATCAAAGCCACAAAAGCCAAGGCTGTGTGAGGAAAAAGCCGACTTCTTCTGTGAGTCATAGGGATGTGAGCATATAGGGGCTGCCTAGAGGAACCCAAACTTTTCATCAAATTCAGTACACAGCATTGGCCATATTACCAATTAACAACCAAAACCGATGGCCCCCAGGGGGGTCTCTATAACCTCAAATTCTGTGTGACCTGTTTAACTGCGGCAAGTGCTCAATAGCGTGGAAGGAAATTCCCCTATGTGAAGGCCTTTTTCCTCCTTCACTCAAATCCTGAACTATACATCTCCAATAGATCCTCACCCTCTGCCATCTACTCCAGATGCTCTGCTGTCAATCCCACCTCAGCAACCTGATTTCTCCTCTCCAATTACTAGATCAAATACCCAAACCACCGCTGGTTCTCAGACAATTGCCCCCTTGCTGAGGTAGCAGGTACTGAGATACCCCTCTTCCCACTCACTCCTCTCTTCTCCTGTCAGTGTCCACACCGGGTCCCAACAGGTCCTTTTACCAGCTAACCCAAAGCTCAAACAGGCAGAGGAGAGCCCTCAGACCCCTATCCAAGATGTAATGAAAATGGCCTTTAAAGTTGCTTTGTCAACACTGAAAACAGGTCACTAAGAATTTGAAGTCCCTCACAGGCTTTTTGAGATACTCACTCCCATCTTCCCCTCTGGTCTATCTGTTCTACTGCTCAACTTTTTGATGCTAGGAAAATCCCAAAGCCCTTTCCCATTATTCTTTTACATCTCTTCTTCCTCATTCTCAGATCCACGGAGCTGCTCTCACCACCCGCCTTTCACGTCTTCCCCCTCTGTACCAGGACCACAGAAAATTCTTAACTGACCTTCTCCAGAAGTCTTCACCATGGCTGAATTTAGGACTTTTAGCAAAAGAGTCCCAATGAAGGAGTTCAATGTAGATAAACTTCCTCTTTTCTTGTTGCCCTGCTCTACGTACCATGGGCTGGAAAAATCAGCTCTGCTATGCTAGACACCCCTTTACTAGTTTTTCACAAAATATGTGAACAAGGCCTCTGGCCTTGAGCTGGGGCTTCACAGAGATGGCTACATTTCTAAGATAAAGAAGTTACCAACTGGGCTCCATGGTAATAGCTGGCAGGGAGAAAAAAAAGAGAAGACAAAATCTCTCCCCCTCCCAAGTGTTTTTAAAAACTAAACTTGCATAGAACAGAGGAAATAAAACAGAAACAAAAACAGCTTTTTGTGAACTTCTGCAGACTGTGAACTTCTGAGCCACTTTACCTACATGTTGGGTACAAAATTCTGAAACTACCTAAACTTGGGGTTCAGCGGATTAATTGATTACAACAGAAGCAATGCCCTCTAAATCCGTTTGCAACCAAATAGGATTGTTTCCCTAGCTTCGGTGCTATCTTAGGTGCCTTGCCTTGTCTGTCCCTACAAAAGTGTAATTCTGTATACTTAAACATTGTTAATGGGTTCATAAAATGGTCAACAGATGTGATTAATTATGTAATGGTGCAGATGATTCCCAGAGTGCTCTATCATTAAACAGGCTCATTTAAAAATCAAATAGGGGGGCAAAAAACTCAGTTCCGCTGGGAAGCTGTATTCCTCACTTTAGCCATCCTATTCGGAATAGGAGTTGCTGCAGGGGTGGGCACAGGAACCACTGCCCTAGTCCATGGGACACAACAAATAACCCAATGACAAGTACCAATAGACCAAAACTTAAAGATATTAAAAACCTCCATCACAGCTTTACAGGAATCTTTAACCTCGCTCTCTGAAGTAGTTTTACAGAACAGGCGACATTTGGACCTTCTCTTCATGAGAGAAGGGGCCTTTGTGCTGCATTGAGGGAAGAATATTGTTTTTATGCTGACGAAACTGGAGTTGTAAAAGAATCTATGAGTAAATTAAAAAAAAACGCCTTGAAGAGTGTCAACGAGAGACAGAGGCCCAAAAAGGGTGGTTTGAGTCTTGGTACACAGAGTCCCCGTGGGTAACTACACTTTTATCAGCCTTGGCCGGTCCTTTAATAATCTTCATATTATTGCTAACTGTAGGGCCCTGTATGCTCAACCGTGTAGTTTCTTTTCTCCAAGCTCAAATTGGACAAGTTAAACTTATGGTAATCAGACAACAATGTTTCCGACTAGCAGACATGAATTGTGAAACCCCCCAATGATCACTTTTATGATTAAAAGTAACCAGAACAAGAAGTGGGGAATGAAAGGATAATAAAATAGGTACTTGTCAATTTCTGTTTTTCTGTATGCTTAACAAAACACTGTTGAAATCTTGAGAACTGTTTGCTTATCTTGTTCCCCAAATGTACTGTCCCCAATTGCCAAACTGCAGAATGTACTCCCTCACACATTTGCAAACAAACCGCCCACTTGCCATGACCCATCAATAAATTTCACTCCCTGCCCTCTCTAAGGAAAGTATATAAGCTCTGCTTAAGCTGTTCTCAGGGCTCTCTGCTAAATTCAAGTGAGCTCTGAGCCACAGCATGCTGGACCCCCAATAAACACTTTGCTGTTGCATGTGACAGTCTCTTGGTGGTCTCTTACTCCAACGCTCGACCAACCATTACATTGGTACAATCATAAGTGTGACCTTTGCTTTTTGTGTCCAGAATATTACTGTGATAAAATGTATACATAGGTCAGGTGACATGAGTATTTCTTCCACCATTTCAAGGAGGAATATTTTGAAGACATGTAAATTAGTATTGGGGGTATAAAGAGGTGTACCCTGTGTCTATGAATATAGAGATAATGCATGAATAGACAATATTGTGTATAAATAATATAACTGGTTCCACTTTAAATAATGGATTGAATTGATATCTGAAAATATATAAGAAATCATATATTGATATACAATCATTCATTCTAACCAGTTATACATCTAATCGTAATATTAGGGTTATGGTTCATCATGTAGGGTGTGTGAGATTTGCTTCAAAAGTACTTATGGATATCAAAAATAATGTGTTTGGAAAGAAGTTTCATGAAAAGACCAGTCAAGAAACATGAAGAAATATATGTGTTCTGAAGTAGAAAATGATTGAAAGTGAAACAAATGCCTATAAATTTGCAAACTTGTGGATGAAATCTATATCCAATGATGTGCATAAACTAAAGAAATTGTAATGCACCAGTGTTGAAAAAAATTAACATCAAAATACACATCATGTTCCATAGGAGTCTACTTGCATTGATGATAAACTTGGTCAGTTACTGAAGAAATATTAGGATTTGTATACACCATTCACTGAAGTTAGTTTTCAGTAGTAGGAAACAAATATGTATTTCAGGTGGATGAATATTTCTGGGAATAATCTTGTGAAAAGATAATTATAAATCCACATACATGAATATGAATGAATTTAGGAAATGTATAATAAGACAGATATATTTCATATTTTGAAAAATCTGGATAGTATATATATATATATATACAGATATTAAAAATTAGCACTATATGCCAATTGAAATTCACCATGAAATATATATCATTCACAGATCAAAAATATTCATTTTACTGAACATGGATTTATATATAATGTTGTTCTGCTAGGAAACTCACCCATAGGTTGAATTTTCAGTTCCATCAGCATTTAGGAGGAGTGATCTCTTCTCACAATTTGTATCTGCCAAGTCAGCAACCACAAAATAGTGTACGTGTGGTACCAGGTAGGATTGTATATGTGCTTATAAAAATACATATGCTGAATAGGCTACAACGAAAGGGAGACAGGAATTCACATATTGGTTAACTTTAAAAACAACTGGAGAACTATTTCAACAAAAAATTGACTAGATTTATAACTCCTACCCTATACAGTGCATAAGGCAAGTCCAAATATACACCAGGCCTCTTTTGAAATGCTTGTATTTCAATTTTTGGGGGGTTATTTTTCTCCATCATATTAGGATTAGTACACAGAGTCTAGTAGGGTATGGGGTAGTGTCAGGGATTCAGTATTTCAATTGGAAAATTGGAAAATGAATCCAATGTGTATGCAAACATGTGCTACACAAAAATCCTTCCACTCTCATCCAGAACAATTCCTTGACATTTCCTTCGCTCCAAGTAAGACACAATTTGAGGAGAAGAGTTATAAAATCTGTGAATATATATCTGGAATGAAAATTGCTCAGGAGTTTAGAACTTTGAAGGTGGTAGACCAGTTTCCAAAAGTAAGGGACAGTGTGAACTCCACAATCATGGAGCTCTGCTGGCCTAAAGACTTCTTCAGAAACTGCCTCTGAGGTTGGGCACTTTAAATATATGTTGTTGTCAGGAGCTTTAGCTTCCTTTGTAGTGAGACCATCAAAGCTGGGTCTGCATCTATGTGACCTGGAGGACATGGTCTCTTATATTCCAATGAACATTAGGCAGCAGTGCTGAATTCTCTCTTTGTAGATAATTGTGGCCACTGGGGGCTAAGTGTCTCCCCATGTGGAGTG
Organism: Callospermophilus lateralis; assembly: GCF_048772815.1. Classification (NCBI taxonomy): domain Eukaryota; kingdom Metazoa; phylum Chordata; class Mammalia; order Rodentia; family Sciuridae; genus Callospermophilus; species Callospermophilus lateralis. Next base: position 479,199 of record NW_027514481.1, read on the forward strand.
TGAAGCTATTTGGTCACCTTCCACTTTTTGTGGTGTTTCTTGCCGCTGCACTGGGAGTTTGGTATTTGCTTCACGAAATTCAAAAAGTTCAACTAGGACAAACTGCTGGAGGAAGTTCTGTCACGTGTCATGGGTCAGGGTCTACAGGAGAATACACCAATCTGGCTTCTATCCCACATAGCTTGCCCCCTTGACCATAGCAACCTGATTCTGAACATTGCCCTGAAACTTCTCCATATAACAAGATGCCTCTACATACAAGGTTCTGCTGGCTGCTCCATGTCAGTCACAACCTATTTGAAAGCCAATGGCAGATCCACATGACTGCACCACAGATTTTTTAACACACACGTGCACAACACTTCTCTACGACCACTAATCAGCAGGCTCCAACTTACTGACATCTCTGTTCTACATCATTATCATGAAACCCTGTCAATCAAGGCAGTGTCTGGTACACTCAAATCAGCAACAGGACATTCATGGTTGTCCAGTGCCACCTGGTCATGGGAATTTCAAAAATGTCATGGTATTTATGTAGCCATTTTTCAAGGATGAATTTGGAGGCACTCTGGGTTTCAATTCATTCAGGTACCGTTAAATGGTGAGGAAGCTCATTTCAATGAATGCTCTAGAGAACTCTCACAGGCAAGGTTTCCCAAAGAGTGGCCAAAAAGTTACATGAAGCCAGGCCCATTGAAGTCTACAATGTGAGGTCCATGTTTGTTTTGACTCTCAACTATGGCTGCCAAGTCTTTCAGAATAAAATCACATGATATCATTGCTGAGATTCCCTGTGCTGTGTGGAAAGCCACCCTTGGTCTAGATCTCAGTTTCCAAGGGTGACTCCCATGTGTGGCCTCCAAAAATCTCAACACATTTCATGGCAATAATTCTCTGAGGTCAGTTCCACAACACAGTCTCTAAGGGGATTCACACCAGAGTTTAAACCCCGGTGGACCCAGTCATCTCCCAACCGCCACACAAATGACCAGAATTAAAACCAAAACACTCCCACATAGCCCTCATATTCTTCCATATATACACTCATCATAAACTGTGGCTGGATATTTCCATGAGGGGCACATCCAAAGACAGTGTTCAAAAAAAGCTCCCTTGCCCCTCATTTGCCTAAAGTCATTGTGGCCTGGACACCCTTCCTGTGAACCAGGAGTGATCAAGTAGGCCAGCTCGTAATACTGCTCTGCTTCTCCAATTTGAGGCCTACTGCCTGTCAGGTATAGACTCTTCATGTGATTTGGAGTCATGAGGAAACCAAAGCACCTCTGCATGGCTTTCAAGAACTCATTTGACCCAAAGGATCCCTATTCTCACTTGATAAAGGTCATGAAACTAAGAGAGAAAGGCAAGAAACTTCATCCACAAAAACTGAACTTTTTGCCATTTTTTTTGGATGCACACATGGGATCTTTCTTTAGATCCATCTGGTGCTGAGAATTTAAGCCACAGCCTCATACAGGGCCAAGATGCTGATTCAGACGCATCCCTTTCCAAAGCAATTAAGCAAAGAGCCACAGGTGATGCCCATTCTTTTCCATATGAAAATTAATTTCTTCACGCTTCACAAAGTGTGGCCTGAGGCAAAAACCATCCTGACATTAAGGGCAACAGTACAATAGGCAAGCAAAAGGCCCAAAGCAGGGTTTCTCCTCTGAGACTTTCCTGGTCACACTGATATCTGAGTTTTCTGAGATGCCCCCATTCCCTTCAGCTATTCAGTACATGGCCATTTCACAGAGTGTGGAAGTGGTTTATATCTTGGACACAAAACCATGAGCCTATTCTGGAGAGTTTCCAGAATTCAGGAAGACAACTGGAACTTGGGAAGATAATAGGTTTTGCCCATCTATAAGGCAAGCTGCAGTCCATTCATAAATTGGGCCGGATGAATGATGGGAGCTTTCTATTAGACAGGACACATCCATTGATGCATTGTCTTTTCTAATGTCTACAACCACGGACACAGTAGGATACACAGATATAGAAACACTTGCCTTGTCAAATGACATACAAGAAAAAGTCCACTCCAAACCAAACAAACCGACTTTCCTATCTATTCTCAGAACATGAGACAAAACCGCATACTCACACCCATACTCAAACGGCACCTCCTTCTCCCAAGTAGGTGTGTGAATATATGGAGTGTCCTCTGACTGGTGGGCAATACTCTGTTCCACCGAAATGCACTGTAGGGTCTCAGATCTTGTCTCCTTTTCCAACTCTGTGAAGTTGCCAGGAGCCATTGGTGAGCAACTATCTGCTTTCCCTGGAAAGGCCCCTCTTCAGAGCTCTCCTGGCATTTGGCCATCCTCACATCAGTAGGTACCAAGAAAGACTGACCCTATCTTTGGTAAATCCAAACAAGTGAGCCCAATGTGACTGAGACTGGGACTGGCTCTGGATGCCTTGCTTCCTGGATCCCAAGTTCAGAGATTTCAAACACCAAGGAAGTTAGGTAGGTCAATTCCTTCAGAAACTGAAAGAGGTCACTGCCTTGACAACCACTTTGTGCTAACAGTTGTTTCATAGGGTCCCATGAAATGGAGGCTGCCCCTACTTCCTGTGACACTTTCAAAAGTAAGAATGGTATTTCAACCATAGGCACCTGGGAACAGCTCTCCACACAGGCCTGGTTTGGTCCATCTTCTCTATATTAAGAAGAAAGCGGCTGTTTCAGACACATCCCTTCGTCCTGACCAGGGTTTTTGCCATGGAAGATGATTTTTGCTCTCTTAGGTCCTCCATAGCTGCCTACATCTTATCCAGGGATCATTTCTGCATGGACCTTTGAGGTTCTCAGCAGGTGGAAGATCCCCTACATTCTTGTATTGTAAGACCAACTCTGTACCTGCTCTTCTGTAAAGTGAGATTGAGCGAAAAGTGTATGGTTAGGGTTAATAACAGGTTCGATTTGGGTTAGGAATCCTTCTGCGAGATGAATAATGGTATTGGAACCAACAGAAATCTAGGTAAGATTTGAAGCCCAGTAAGGCATTAGGCGCTCGAGTGGGATACTTAGTTTTGAATTATATTCTGCACAGACGTCTCAGATGAATCGATATACAATGGCATAGGACCTTGTATCTTCGATGATTGAATGTTGAAGAGAACATCCAGTCAAAAAGGGATAGTAAGTAGGATTAGGATGATAGTTGGTAGGTTTAGAAACAAGAGTGAGTATAGGAGTGGGACCAAAATTTCTTTAGCAATAGGCTTTTGCGTAGAGATTGAATATAAATGTCAGCCCATGTGAAGAGTCAATCACAATAATGAACTGGGATAACATCCTCACTCCATGGGTGCATCCTCCGCCAAGTGGAGGGGCCCATGGGGGACGAACCCTTATGGCAAGGGCAGAAGATAGTTGGTCAGAGCTGTTACTCATACTTTTATATAAGAAAGAGAGATCTGTGGGGATGTAAACTTAAGAAATAAGCCTGTGAGAAGGGTAGAACATCCTTTTAAATGTTGGCAGCACGGTCTTCCATCTCCAGACGATGATGGACCTGTATGGGATTAGAGGCCAAAATATTAATCTGTTCTTTAATAAATTGTACCAGCCTGTTTATAATGCAGGGTCCTATGGACCCAATTATAAGTAAACCCAACAAAGGGCCTAATAGGGGAAGAAGGTAGGGTAGAAATCCATAAAGCCCAGTCCAGAGGGGATTTTCAAATAGTTCGCGTCATCTCTTTCTAGATCTTATTGAAGGTGCTTAATTTTAGTGCATACTATGCCTGATTTATTGGCATAAAAGCAGCATCGTTCCCCTAAGCCCAAGCAAATACCTCCCTGGTTATCTGTCAGCAAATCTAAGCCTCGTCTTTTTGAAGGAACACTTCTGCCTGGGAGTCTATTTGGTCCTGCAGATCTTAATGGTTCCTGATAGAGTTTGTACATCATTTATAAGTTGTTGAGACAGGCGACGGTAAGAGTGTATAGCTGTGCCTAAGCCAGTGTACCTGTGCCCACAGCAGCTGTTATTCCAAAGCTGGCAATGAGTGGTAAGGCCTGTATTGCCCGCCTGTGTCTTTTGACTAAGGTGTCTAGGCTAGGAATGGGTAGAGGTTCGTCTCCTGGGACTATAGTTATATCAGGGAGTAATAAGGCAAGAACAGAGCCACCGGTCCAATTCGCTGGAAGCCTGGGGAAGGCCAAGTTTCCTCCACCCATTAAAACTCTGCCATTGGGAGGACAAAGAGTTGGGGTGGGTGAGGAATAATTTTGTATGTTCAGCAATTTTCAAAGAAAGTAACTCCAACATCAATATCATAGGTGTTATTCTGCATCGCGCCTAAAAGACATAATATAATAGTGCCTATAAGTTGTACTTAAAAAGGAAATCCGGGTTGGCATGTATTATCATTGTCTATGATAGAATTAATAGGAACTGCCATAGTCATAATTGCCCCTGTTGTCATGCAGAGCCAGCAATCACCAGCAAGGGTGTGGTTGGAATTATTAAGCAAGTAGAAGGTAGTTTCCAAAATATCTAATGTATTGGTATCTAAACCTGGGAGCTGAGATTTAGGCAACATTAAGGGATGATATGTGAGCTCAGGGATTTGGGGTTTCAAAAGTTTGATTATGTGAGGTGTTTGACAGCATCAGTGGTTCTTCCACCATCAGTGACCCCTGTAGGGGCCTTAATGGGCCAGCAGGAGGGTTTACCGACAGGGCCTTGGCAACCAGCTGACTGTAGCTTGGTGTATTTGCCTTCTACTCCCTGGTCAAATAGAACGGAGGTATAATGAATAGTGGTCCCCCCTGCTGCATGAGTTTTAGTTTGGGAGGCTTCAAAAAATTGTTCTCCCTGCTTGTTAACACAAATTGAGGGCGACACATAACAAGAGTCATGCCTCGCCTGGGTATGCGAACAGGTTGCAGAAGAATTTTGGAGAGCTTTACTTGTACTAGGGGGAATAAACTTTGGCTTGTTAACACATACTCATTTAGGCTGATGAACTCCTCCAAGTTTATGGTCAACCTCGGCATGGAGGTAAACCACCTTAGTCACGCAGTCAGCAGTCTCGGTCCAACTAGTGGGAGCCTGAGTCCAAGATCATCACTTGCATTCACAGGGGGGCCCAAAAACTTACACCATGATGTTGGAACGTGGAGGGCCAAGGCCTCCATGTACAAACCTGTTAAGCAGAAGTGCCTAAATCAGGATCCCCACACAGATTGTTGGCTGCATCTGAAAAAGAACAAAATTTGTCCTCAGGGGGAGGCCCTCCATCCCTGTGTTGAGGTAAGTCATTAACCTGTTTAACCAGGCATTCTGGTAACCATCTTGGGGCTGATTGCTCTTGGTCCAAAAGACAAGCTGAGCCTCGTCCCCAGATGAGAACAGGATCTGGACCTTTCCATTTATTTGTAAGGGAATTGCACCACCTAAGAGGTGGGCGAACAGAATTGGACAAGGGATGCCAGTTTCTGTCTGCGGCCGAATGGCCTTCACTGTCTAGGGTAAGAAAAATAAGGGCAATTAAAGCATGGTTAAGGCGATGCCTGGGAGTGGTAAATACAAGGGCGGAAGCCTTATGGAGGGTTATCCAAGTCTATAAGGTAAGGTGGGCACGTTCCACAACGCCTTGGCCCTGAGGGTTGTATGGAATTCCAGTAGTATGACGAATTTGCAAGGTAGCACAAAACTATTTAAACTTGGCACAGGTATATGCAGGATAATTATCTGTTTTAATATGTATTGGTTTACCCATTATGGAAAAGGCTGAAATAAGAGGAGAAAGAACATATTTGGTAGCCTCCCCTGAATGTGGTGATGCAAAAATAAAGTCGCTGAAGGTATCTATAGAAACGTGTATATATTTGGTAATTTCAAATTCAGGAAAATGAGTAACATCCATTTTCCAAAACTGATTGGGCAGTAATTCTCGGGGGTTAACTCTCATGTGTTGAATGGGGAGGGAGACAGTGCAACCTGGGCATGCTTTTACTATGTCTCGTGCCTGTTGCATGGTAATTTTACAAAGTAATTGAAGGCTCTTGGAATTTAGATGGTGAAGATTGTGTAACTCTGTGGCCTTTTGAATGAAGCCCACAAAAATTGGAAAGATGGAACGAGTTGCTGAATCAGCTTGGGCATTACCTTGTGTTAGAGGCCTGGGATGATCAGAGTGTGCCCTGATGTGTTCTAAGAAGAATGGGTGTTGTCTGGCCTGAATTAGCTGCTGAAGCTGATGAAAAAGAAAGGCTACATTGGAAGAAGCCTTAATGGTGGGGGAAATGTCCAGCAGGGGCACAGAATGAGCAATGTAGGCACTGTCTGTATAAATATTAACAGGATTATCAAAAAATATTATAAAAACTTGTGTTATGGCAAACAATTCCACAACCTGTGCTGACTGATAGATAGTATCAAAGATGGTAGGCTGGTTATTGACAACAAAGAGCGCTCAGCCATTACTGGAACCGTCTGTAAAGACATTAAGGGCTTGAGGAATGGGAGCCTTTTGAGTAATTTTGGGAAAAATAAATGGATGTAACTGGACAAAATGTAAAAGGGGGTCATTGGGGAGGTGGTTATCAATTGTTCCCCAAAAGCCTGATAGGGCAATACCCCATTCATCCCGTTTCTGTATTAAAAATTTGGTTTGGTCCTTCATATATGGAATTAAATTATTATGAGGTTCTTTGCCAAAATGTTGTCGAGAATCAAATGACCTTTAATAATAATAGAAGCTACCTGAGCAAGATTAACAGTAATAACCTTGGAGGATGTGGTGGGTAAATGGACCCAAAGCAAGGGGCAGCCTTTATTTTTAAAATGTGGATCTCGCTGCCAAATTATTCCTGTGGGTGTATGAGGAGTTTGTTAAATAACCAGAACCAGAGGAAGGTTATAAGAAATTTGTGTAACAAACTGTTGGGCAATGGCTTCTGTGACTTGGTTTAATGCCTGTAATGCCTCGTGTGTAAGCTTTTGAGAGGAGGAGGGGTGGGAATCACCTCTCAAAATATAATTAAGGGACAAAAGTACACAAGTGGGTAATTTTAAATATGTTCTTAGCCATTTAATATCCCCCAGTAATTTTTGAAAATCATTAAGAGTGTGAAGATGGTCCACACGTAGTTGTATTTTAGGAATTTGAATCTGATTATCTTGAAGTTAAAGGCCCAAATAGGTATAACAGTCCTGTGTTTGAACCTTATCAGAAGCTATCTGTAGTCCCAAGGTAGTGAGGGTTTTGTAAAGGTCCAGGTAACAATTATTAACGTCATGGATATTAGGTGCAGCAATTGACAAATCATCCAATTAATGTAAAATATGAATTTGTGAACATTGCTCTCTCACAGGGTCTACTGCTTGAGCAACGTATTTTGGGCTAAGACTAGGGCTGTTGGCCATACCTTGGGGAAGAACCTTCCATTGAAATCTGTGCATAAGGCCCTGAAAATTAATGTGAGGGAGACTAAAGGCAAAATAGGGTCTATCCTCAGGATGTAAAGCAATGGTAAAAAAGCAATCTTTTAAGTCAACAACCATTTTACAATAGTTTTTGGGAATAGCCACTGGTGTGGGAATGCCTGGCTGTAGTGCTCCCATCAGGCATATAACTTTATTAATGACACACAAATCTTGTAAAAGGCGCCACTTGCCTGATTTTTTCTTGATAACAAAAATAGAATTATTCTATGGTGAGCTTGATGGCTCTACATAGCCAGCTGCCAGCTGTTCCTGCACTAACATGGAGGCAGCCTCCAATTTTTCTTGGGTAAGGGGCCACTGATCCACCGACACAGGAGTCTGAGTCTCCCAAATAATTTTATCTGCATGGGGTACAGGAGGGTCAGGGACCAACACTAAAAATCCAAATACCAAAGTCTATATGTATTTGTTTTTTGTAAGGGTTGTATAGGCTCAACCAGTCCTTGTCTCAGTCTCCCCATGCCTGTACCAGGGACAAAATTCATATGAAGCATTTGATGAGTCACCATGGAATTGGGACTGGAAAGAATAACTTACATTTGACTCAAAATATCTCGGACGTATAGGTTAAGATGAAGGTCAGGAACAAAGAAAGGAGTGACAGTTCCCATATTACCCTCTTTATCAGTCCAGCTAAGAGCCCTAGAGCTGACCAGAGGATTTTTTGACTGTCCTATCCCTTTAAGGTCTGTCAAGGATGGGGTGAGGGGCCAACCTGTTGGCCAATATTTTTGAGAAATAATTGTGGCATCAGCTCCAGTATCAAGAATTCCTTGGAATTCCTTTCCTTCAATAAGTAAGATAAGGGTGGGTCTATTGTGAGAAATGGGCTGAACCCAATATACATCAGAGGAGCCCAAGGAGGTAGTCCCCCTCGGTAGGTTTGAGTGGTGGAAGTGCCTCCTGAATCCAAGGGAAGGAGTATTAATTGTGCAAGTCTTGTTCCTGCTGGGATGGCCGCAACTCCATTAATAGCTGTGGCCAGTATTTTTATTTCTCCAGTGAAATCATTATCTTTAATGCCAGGGAAGACCTGAACACCTTGTAAGGTAGTAGAGGCTCTTTCAAGAATAAGGGCACACATATGAGATGGAGTGGGACCCATAATTCCAGTGGGTATTATCTGGGGCCCTTGCATTGAGTCTAATATTGTATCGGTGGCGGCAAAAAGGTCCAATCCTGCGCTGCCTGGGGTGGCTAATTGGAATGAGGCAATTGTGGAGAAGGATTTTGAGATAGGCTGCTGAGGGCATTTGTCTTAGATCTACACTCACTGGCCCAGTGATGACCTTTACCTCATCTAGGGCAAAGGGTAGCTGGGGGCAGTTTAGCCTCAGTTTGAAAAGACACTATTCTTAGGCTTTGTTTGCCTGTCAGACACTCACGTGCAAAATGGCCAGGTTGTTTACAAGTAAAGCAACTACGTGAGCCAGGATTGTGAAAGGCCTTGGTAAAGGCAGCACCGAGGGTGAGACCCATGGCAAGGGCTACACCCAACCCTGCACAGAGTCCAATAAAGTCAGAAAGTTTCACTTTTTTCTTATGTGGTCGAAGAACATCCTGACATGCCAGGTTGGCATTTTCAAAGGCAAGATGTTTTACAAAGGTGCTTTCGATTTCGCTTGGTCCAAGCAAGAATCCCGCAGCTAGGTTAAGCCGGGGAACAAAGTCGCTATAAGGCTTGTCGGGCCCTTGTCGAATTTTTGCCAGGGAAGTCGTAGCAGAGGCCTTTTGAGGGAGGCGTCTCCAAGCATGTAAGCCAGCCATCTGAATCTGTGTCAAAAGTACAGCAGGGAAACGTGCCAGTTAAGTTTTAGTGTCAAAAGGCGCATTGCCCACTAGCTTAACATAAGTCCAGGAATTAGAGGAGGGCTTAGTTAAATTTTTCTGAGCAGTTTCCTGACAGTGCTCTTTGAAATCTGCATTCCATAAGAGGAAGTCTGCGGCATTGAGGGTAGCTTGGTCTAAAAATTTCCAATCATTGGGAGTAAGACATTGTGTCATGTAGCTTTCTAATAAAGCCTACGTGTAGGGTCAATGGGTCCATAGTGAGCACAAGACTTTTTAAGTTTTTTCAAGAAAACGCAGGCTTAATGTTTTGTAGACACTCTGGGTTCCTTCCTGCCTAGGGATGAAGTCCTCATCCTCTGAGTCCTGATCTCCTTGATCCATTTCCCCCGCTTCCTCCTCTTGATCCTCGTCTAAGTCTTTGACATCAACCTGGGCAGGCTTAACTATCTAACTGAGGGTGACTGAAAAGTGAGAACAGTCCAATGGAGCGGCTTAGCCTTTGTATTAGACCACTTTGGGCCAGCTTGTGTTGACTCCATGCCTAAGGCTAATGAATAAAGCTTAGAGTCAAGGGATCTTAATTCTTTTTAAACTTGGATCTCTTCCAGGCTATGTTGGAGAGACTCTCCCAAGGGAGCCAGGTTAGGCAAGGGAATTGGGGAAAAAATATCTGGTGGGGGGATTTGGCCCCTGAAGGGCCAGAGCACAAAAAGCAGGAGAGATATAGGAGGGAGGTGGATGTGTAAGTCCTATAGGCTGTGGCTGGGTCCTAAGCAGTGGCAGGTCTTCTGTATCATAGGGAGTTGCTTCCTTCTCCAAGTTAGCCTTCTCCCCAGGGGTCAATGTGTCTCCAGGATTTAAAACTGGATAAAGGCGGTTGGTAACCTATGGAGCCCTATTCATTAGGGTGGTATTTTGAGGGGGACCAGGAAGGTTTCCAGGGTCCTGGGGAGACTGAGAATGGTCTATGTCTATACTAACTGATGGGCATGCGAGGGGGGACGAGAGGTCTTTTGCATAGTCTCTTTCCTAATCCTGAAAAGTTTTAAGGTACCATTATCAAAGGGTGAAATTTTAAGAAATTCATTAATTAATTTCCAGTAAGAAAAGGTGGGAACAGGCAATTTTTCTGTCCAAAGGATTCAAAATAATCTTTTAAACAGTCTCCTACTCTAAGCCATCTTTTACCATTAATGGTCCCTTCAAGGTGAAATCATAGACACAATTCCCCTATGTATGAAAAGAAAAATTTTAAGTCCTTTTTCTTAACACGTGCCCCCCATGTCTTGAAGGAATCCTTGAGGCCCTACAAATACAAATCATGTGACAAAACTGCTTGACCCATTGTGGGTCACTCCCCATGGGTCATCCCCACTCTCCTCCTGGATCTGTCTCTCGGTGGTGTCTGCTGAGGCAATTGTGAGCTCCGCTTGACCAAGTTTTCCAGGAGGACGGGGTTCCCTATGACTCAAAGGCTCGAGCCCCAGTCAGTGGGCGCCAGATGTCCCGGATGGCAGGACACATCAACGTGGGCAGCGAACCAAGATAGGGAGGAATGAAGGTACAAGAGACACGAGAGATGACAGGAAGACAGGAGTTCTGATCAACCTTCAAAATACATTGTTCACACAGGGGATTTTATATGCTGGAGATGGGAAAGCTCTCTTATCGGCAGTTCCTGAATGTCTACACAAGGTGAGATAACCTCAGGATATTTCAGGAAGACAGATGGCCACAGGATGTCTCAGGGACACAGATGGCTAAATGATGTCTCCAAGAGATGATGTCTCCCTGGGTGTTGTTTCTTGTAAGTGTCAGGCTATTCTTTGAAGGAGAATTCCTTCTACCCCTGACAGTCAGGGATTCAGTATTTCCAATGGAAAACTGAAAAAAGAATGCAATGTGTATGCAAATATGTGCTACCCCAAAATCTTTCCATTTTCATTCAGAACAATGCCTTGACATTACCTTCACCCCAAGTAAGACACAATTAGAGAAGATTTGAAAATCTGTGAATACACATCTGGAATGGAAAATGCTCAGGAGTTCACAAACTTGAAGGTGGTAGAGGAGTTTCCAAAAGCAAAGAACAGGGTAATAACTCCACAAACATGGAGCTCTGCCGGCATAAAGATTTCTTGAGAAACTGCTTCTGAGGTTGGGCACTTGAAATATATGTTGTTTTCAGGAGCTTTAGCTTCCTTTGTATTGAGACCATCAAATCTGGGTCTGCATCTATGTGACCTGGAGGACATGGTTTCATATTTTCCAATGGATATGAGGCAGCAGTGCTGAATTCTCTCTTTGTAGGTAAACTGTTGCCAATGGGGGCTAAGTGTCTCCCAGTGTGGACTGTGAAGACATTTAATCATCCTCCACTTTTGTGGTGTTTCTTGTAGCTGCACTGGGAGTTTGGTATTTGCTTCTCGAAATGCAAGGAGTTCAACTGGGACACAGTGCTCGAGGGAGTTCTGTCATGTGTGGTGGGTAAGGGTCTGCAAGAGAATGCACCAACCAGGTTTCTATCCCACAAAGCTTGCCCCCTTGACCATAGCAATCTGATTCTAAACATTGCACTGAAACCTCTCCATATAACAAGATGCCTTTACATACAAGGATCTAGAGGCTACACTATGTCAGTCACAAACCATTTGGAAGCCAATGCAAATCCAAATGACCCCACCACAGATGTTTTAACACACACCTGCACTCCACTGCTCTAGGCCGACTACTCATCAGGTTCCAAATTACTGGCATCTCTCTTCTACACCATTTTCATGAACACCAGTCAATCAAGGCACTGTATGATACACTCATGATCATCAATAGGACATACAAAGTTTCTCCAGTGCGACCCGGTCATGGGAATTCAAAAATTTAATGGTATTTATCTAGCCATTTTTCAACGATGACATTGGAGGCACTGTGGGATTCAATTCATTCAGGAACCATTAAATGGAGAAAAAGCTCATTTCAAAGAAAGCTCTAGAAAACGTTAACAGGCAAGGCTTCCCAAAGACAGGCCAAAAGGTCACATGAAGCCAGGTCCATTGAGGTCTACAATGTGAGGTCCATGTGTGTTTAACTTGCAACAATGGCTGCCACGTCTTTAAGAATAAAATCATGTAATATCATTCCTGAGATTCCCAGTGCTCTGTGGAAAGCCACCCTGGGCCTAGATCTCAGTTTCCAAGGGCGAATCTCATGCGTGGCCTCCTAAAATCCCAACACAATACACAGCAATACTTCTTGGAGGTCAGTTCCAGAACTCAGTCTCTAGGGGAATCACACCAGTGTTCAAGCCCAGGTGGATCCAGTCAACTCTTCCAACCACGACTTAAATAAAAACAATTAAACCCAAAACACTCCCACATGGCCCTCATCTTCTCCCATATAGACACTCATCATAACCTCTGGCTGGAGTTTTCCATGAGGGTCGCAGGCCCAGACAATGTCCAAAATAATCTCCCTTGCACCTCATTTGCCTAAATTCAGGGTGGCCTGGACACCCTTCCTGTTAACCAGAAGTGATCAAATAGGCCTGCCCTTAATACTGTTCCATTTCTCCAATTTGAGGCCTTCTGACTGTGGGGTTTAGATTCTTTATGTGAATTGGAGTCATGAGAAAACCAAGGTCCTCTGCAGAGATTTGAAGAACTCACTTGACCCAAAGGATCCCTATTCTCAATTGATGGATTTTAGGAACCTAAAAGGGGTAGGCAATAGAATTCATTAACAATGAATAAACTTTTTGCCATTTTGGTTTTGGATGCTCACATGGGATCTTTCTTTAGATCCATCAGGTGCTGAAAATCTAAGCCACAGCCTCACACAGGGCCAAGAGCCTGATCCAGACACATCCCTTTCCAAAGCAATTAAGCAAAGAGCCACTGGTGATGCCCATTCATTTCCATTTCAAAACTGTTTCCTTCAGGCTTTACAAAGGGCTGGCCTGAGGCAAAGACTTTCCTGACATTCAGGGACCAGGTTGCTTGCCATGGAATATGACTTTTGCTCTCTCAGGTCCTTCGTACCTGCCTACAACTTCTCTGGGTATCATTTCTGTATGGACCTTTGAGGTTCTCAGCAGGTGGAAGGTCCCGTACTTTCCTGTATTCTAAGAACAACTCTGTCCCTGCTTTTCAGTAAAATGAGATTGAGGGAAGAGTGTATATTTAGGGTTAATAACAGGTTCAATTTGGGTTAGGAAATATTCTCTGTGATGAATTATGTTATTGGGAACCTGCGATATTTACAAAAATATAGAGGTGAAATATAAGAATGAAAACAGAAATCTAGGTATGATTTGAAGGCCAGAAGGGCATTGGGCCCTTGATTGGGATACTTAGCTTTGAATTATGTTCTGCACAGATGTCTCAGAAAATTTGATATACAATGGCATAGGACCTGAACCTTGGAAGATTGAATGTAGAAGAGAACATCCACTCAAAAAAGGATAGTCATTAGGATTTGAAAGATAGTCGGTACGTTTAGGAAGAAGAGTGAGTATATGATTTGGACCAAAAGTTCTTTAGCAATAGGGTTTCTTATTTTCCAATAAACATGAGGAAGCAGTGCAGAATCCTCTCTTTGTAGGTCAACTGTGACCACTGGAGACAAAGTGTCTCCCCGTGTGGACTGTGAAGCCATTTGTTCCTCCTCAACGTTTTGTGGTATTTTTGCTGCAGCACTGGGAGTTTGGTATTTGTGTCACAAAATACAAGGAGCTCAACTGGGACACAGTGCTGGAGGGAGTTCTGTCACGAGTGGTGGTCAGAGTCTGCGAGAGAATGCACCAACCAGGCTCTATCCCTCATATCTTGTCCCATTGCCGCCTTGTCCATATCAACCTCATTCTGAACATTGCCGTGAAACCTCTCCATATAACAAGATGCCTTTACATATAAGGGTCTGCTGGCTGCACCATGTCAGTCAAAAGCCATTTGGAATCCAATGGTAGATCCTCATGGCCCTACCACTGATGTTCTTTCACACACCTGCCCACCACTCCTCTAGGCCCACTACTCAGCAGGCTCCAACATACTGAAATCTCTGTTCTACACCATTTTCATGAAGCCCAGTAATTCAAGGCACTGTCTGGTACCCTCATGATCAGCAACAGGACATACAAAGCTTCTCCAATGAATTTCCAAAATTTTATGGTATTTTTCTAGCCATTTTTCAAGGATGAAGTTGGAGGCACTGTTGGTTTCAATTCATTCAGAAAACATTAAATGTTGAGGAAGCTCATTTCAGTGAATGCTCTGGAGAACTCTCACAGGCAAGTCTTCCCAAAGAGTGGCCAAATGGACACATGAAGCCAGGCCCATTGAGGTCTACAATGTGAGGTACGTGTGTGTTTTGACTCTCAACTATGGTACAGAAGTCTTTCAGAATAAAATCATGTGATATCCTGGCTGAGATTCCCAGTGATCTGAGGAAAGCCACCCTGGGCCTAGATCTCAGTTTCCAAGGGCGACTCTCATGCGTGGCCTCCTAAAATCCCAACAAAATTCATGGCAATACTTCTCTGAGGTCAGTTCCAAAACCCAGTCTCTAAGGGGAATCACACCAGAGTTCAAGCCCTGGTGGACCAAGTCATTTCTTCCAACCACCTCACAAATGACCAAAATTAAAACCAAAACTCTCCCACATGGCCCTCATCTTCTTCCATATAGTCACTCATCGTAACCTTTGCCAGGAGTTTTCCATGAGGGGCACAGCCAAAGACAGTGTCCAAAATAAACTCCCTTGCCCCTCATTTGCCAATATTCAAGGTGGCCTGGACACCCTTCCTGTGAACCACGAGTGATCAAATAAGCCTGCCGTTAATACTTCTCTATTTCTCCAATTTGAGGCCTACTGACTTTTAGGTATAGATTATTTATGTGATTTGGAGTCATGAGAAAACACAAGAACCTCTGCGGGACTTTGAAGAACTCATTTGACCCAAAGAATCCCTAATATGTTAATCCCTAATACTCGTTAATACGGCACTGCTTCTCCAATTTGAGGCCTATTGACTGTGGGGTTTAGATTCTTTATGTGAATTGGAGTCATGAGAAAAACCAAGCACCTATGGGCTAGCCTCTGCAGGGTTTTGAGGAACTCATTTGACCCAAATGATCACTAGTCTCACTTGATGAAGGTCAGGAACCTTACAGAGGTAGGCAAGAGACTTCATTCACAATGACTGCTCTTTTGGCAATTTTTGTTTTAGATACACACATTGGATCTTTTTTTTAGATCCTTCAGGTGCTGAGAATCTAAGACATAACCTCACACAGGGCCAAAAATCTGATTCAGACACATCCCTTTCCAAAGAAATTAAGTAAAGAGCCACAGGTGATTCCCTTTCATTTCCACTTGAAAACTGTTTTCTTCATGCTTCACAAAGGTTTGGCCTGAAGAAAAGACCTTCCTCACATTCAGGGCAACAGAACAATTGGTAAGCACAGAGCTTGGAGGTGGTACAAATCATGGAAATAAAATCGTGAGCCTATTCTGAGAGTGATCAGTTTTCAGGAAGAAAACAGGAACTTAGGAAGATAGTAGATGTTGCCCATCCATAAGTCAAGCCGCAGTCCATTCATACACTGGACAAGATAAATCCTGGAATGCTTTCTACTAGACAGGACACATCCATTGATGCATTCTCTTTTCTAATGTCTACAACCATGGACACAGTGGATGCACAGAAAAAGAAACACTCGCCTTGCGAAACGTCTTACCAGAAACAGTTCACTCCAAACCAAACAAACCACCTTTCCTAACTATTCTTAGAACATGAGACAAAACCTCAAACCCACACCCAAACCCACAAAGGCACCTCCTTCCCCCAAGTAGGTCTGTAACTATCGGGAGTGTCCTCTGAATGGTGGGCCATACTATGTTCCGCTGAAATGGCCTGTCCTGTGTCAGATCTGGTCTCCTTGGCCAACTCTGTGAAGTTTTCATGAGCCAGCGGTGATCCACTACCTGGTTTCTCAGGAAAGGCCGATCTTCAGAGCTTTCCTGACATTTGGCCATCCTCACATCAGTAGGTACCAAGAAAGACTGACTCTGTCCTTCGTAAATCCAAACAAGTGAGAACACTGAGACTGGGACTGGGACTGGCTCTTGGTGCCTGGCTTCCCGGATCTGAAACTTCCATCACCAAAGAAGTAAGGTGAGGTTACTTCCTTCAATATCTTAATGAGGTCACTGCTTTGGCAACCACTTTGTCCTAACAGTTTCTTCCAATGGTCCTATGATGGAGGTTGCCCCTACTTCCTGTGATACTTTCACAAGTTAGAATGGTATATCAACCATAGGCATCCGGGAACAGCTTACCACACAGGACTGGTTTGGTCCATCTTCTCTACATTAAGAAGAGAGAGGCTTATTCAGAAGCTACCCTTCATCCTTACCAGGTTGTTTCCCATGGAAGGTGACTTTTGCTCTCTCAGGTACTTCATAGCTGCCTGCATCTTTCCCTGGGATCAAATCTGCATGGACCTTTGAGGTTCTCAGCAGGTGGAAGATCCCCTACATTCCTGTATTTTAAGATGAACTCTGACCCTGCCCTTTTGTAAAGTTAGATTGACGGATCAGTGTATGGTTAGGGTTAATACCTTGTTCGATTTGGGTTATAAATCATTCTGCAGGAGGATTACTGCTATTGGTAACCTGCAATATTTATAAGATTATAGAGGTGAAATATAAGTACAAAAACAGAAATCTATGTAAGATTTGTAGCACAGAAGGGCATTAGGCCCTTGATTTGGATACTTAGCTTTGAATTACATTCTGCAGAGATGTCTCAGATAATGCGATATACAATTGCAAAGGACCTTGTACTTTGGATGATTGATTGTAGAAGAGAACATTTACTCAAATTGGGAGAGTCAGTAGGATTAGGAAGATAGTCTGTAGGTTTAGGAAGAAGAGTGAGTATAAAATTTGGAACAAATGTTCTTTAGCAATAGGGTTTCGGTTATAGAGTGAATGTAAATGTCAGCACATGTGAAGACTCAGTCACAATGATGAACTGGAGAAAATATAGGAAAAAAGATATCAATAGAGACATTACAAAATCAGGCAATTATAATGTGAGTGATAGGATTAGACATTTTCAACATGGTTAAGATTGAATGCATAATCTTAGGAAGAAAAAAAATATGTAGTTACCAATAGGAATAACATTTGAAAGCAGTAGGCAACCTGGACATGGATGTTTTTAGTAATCCATGTTCACTTTCCATTTAGGCTTTGGTACAATCATAAGTGTGACCTTTGCATTTTCTGCCCAGAAAATTATTGTGATAAAATGTATCTGTGGATCATGTGATATGAGTATTTCTTTCACCATTTTTGGGAGCAATATTTGAAGACATATAAATTAGTATTGGGGGTACAAAGTGGTGTACCCTGTGTCAATGAATATAGAGATAATGGATGAATAGAATATACAGTGAATAAATAATCTAACTGGTTCCACTTTAAATAATGGATTGAATTGATATCTGAAAATATATAAGATATCATATATTGACATACAATCATTCATTCCAACCAGTTATATATCTAATGGTAATCTTAGGGTTATTGTTTATCATGAAGTGTGTGTGAGTTTTGCTTCAAAAGTGATTATGGAAATCGAAAATAATGTGTTTGGAAAGAAGTCTCATGAAAAGACCAGTCAAGAAATATGGAGGAATACATGAGTTGTGAAGCAGGAAGTGATTGAAAGTGAAACAAATGCCTATAAATTTGCTAAATTGTGGATGAAATATATATCCAATGATGTGCATAAACTGATGAAATAGTAGTGTACCAGTTTTGAATACAAATGAACGGCAAAATACATATCATGTCCCATAGGAATCGACTTGCATTGATGTTAAACTGAGTCAGTTACTGTAGAAATATTAGGATTCGCGTGCATCATTCACTGAATTTAGTTTTCTTTTTTTAAAACTTTTTATTAATGGTTGTTCAAAACATTACATAGTATTGTGGTGAGCATCACAGGTTGGGGGGCCTGGCTTGAGGAAACAAAAGAGAAGGCCCTAGACACTCAGGATTGGAGATCCGCCCATTCTGGGATAAAGAGTTGCTGCACAGTGATTGCTTCCCACCTATTGAGAGGAGAAGCTTGGCCCAATGCACACAGCTCCACCTACTGGAAGAGAAGTTAATTGAACTCTATTACTGCATGTATTATTATTTTTTTTTCTTTTTATTTTCTTCTTTTTCTTTCATTTTCATTTTTTTGTTGTTGTTCTTTAACTTTTTTTAATGTTTTTATTTTTTAAAATTTTAAAAATTTATTATTTTATGATTCTTTTAAATTTTAATTTTCATTTTTATAATTATCATTATTATTTCTAAAAAATTTTATTTCTTTCTTTATTTTCTATTTTTTTTCTTTTGTCTTTTCATTTCTTTTCAATTTTCTTATTCTCCCT
Organism: Callospermophilus lateralis; assembly: GCF_048772815.1. NCBI lineage: Eukaryota > Metazoa > Chordata > Mammalia > Rodentia > Sciuridae > Callospermophilus > Callospermophilus lateralis. The sequence goes on from NW_027514481.1 coordinate 497,911, forward strand.
TCCTTGAATTCTACCTGCCTACTCTCATTCTCTTTAGTGACTTCTTCCCATCCCTACTACTATCTTTCCTCCCAAGCTTCAAATAAATTCATAAGAGTAAGCAGTAACTCAGCAGTCAAACAGAACAAGAAGTAACATTAGCAGCATAAAAAAGCAAGGATGAAAATGTGTACAAACAATGAAGGACAACATAAATAATCAGGAGGACCTAGAATCATCAGGAAAATGGTCATATAAAGAACTCAAGGAATACCTTAGACAGATGGAATGGAACCTTAAAGAGGATACGAGACAACAATTCCAAACAGTGAAAGAACACATTGAAAATGAATTACATAAACAGATAAAAGAAGAAGTTAAGCGTCTTTATCAGGAGATAGAGATTATAAAAGAAATCAAACAATAATTCTAGAAATGAAGGAAACGATAAACCAAATTAAAAACTCAATTGAGAGTATCACTAACAGAGTGGAGCAAGTAGAAGCCAGAACGTCAAATAATGAAGAAAAAATATATCATCTTGAAAGGAGTCTAGCCAACTCCGAAAAACTGGTAAAAAATCATGAGAAAAACAACCAAGAGATATGGGATAACATAAAAAAACAAACTTATGAGTCATCTGGATAGAGGAAGGTACAGAGATTCAAACCAAGGGAATGAGTAACCTGCTGAATGAAATAATTTTAGAAAACTTTCCAGAAATAAAAAAGGAAACGGATATACAAATTGTAGATGCATACAGGACACCGAGCACACAAAATCACAGTAGACCAATGCCAAGACACATTGTTACGAAAATATCCAATAAACAGACCAAAGAGAAATTATTAAAAGGTACATGAGAAAGGAGGCAGATGACATTCAGGGGTAAACCAATAAGGTTAACAACAGATTTTTCATCACAGACGCTGAAAGCGAGAAGATCCTGGAACAATGTATTTCAAATACTGAAAGACAATGGATGCCAACCAATAATTCTGTATCCAGCAAAATTAAGCTTCAGGTACAACAACAAAATAAAAATATTTCATAATTAACAAAAGCTAAAAGAATTTGCAGCCAGAAAACCAGCATTGCAAAGTGTCTTGAGCAAAACACTACATGAGGAAGAAATGAAAAACAACAACCAAAACTATCACTGGGAAGTGCCTCAGTAATAACAGAGGGCGGGGGAAAAGCTAATCATGGAGAAACAAACTAAATTAAAAAAAATAAATAATCAAAATGGCTGGCAGTACAAACCATATATAAATAGTAACTCTAAACCTTAATGGTTGAACTCTCCAATAAGGCAACATAGGCTGGTAACTTGGATTATAAAAACAAATCCAACAATATGTTGCCTCCAGGAGACACATCTGAATGGAAAAGGCATACACAGGCTGAAGGTGAAAGGTTGGGAAAAAATATACCATGCACACGGTCCTCGTAAGCAACCAGGGGTGGCCATCCTCACATAGAATAAAATTGACTTCAAGACTAAGTTATTCAAAAGGGATAAGTATGGATATTATATAACTTTAAAAGGAATCATTCACCAACAAGACATAAAAATTATCAATATTTATGAACCAAATAATGGTGCTGCGACCTTCATAAAACAAATTCTCCTCAAGTTCTGGAATCAAATAGACAACAACACAATAATTATCGGTGACTTCAACACAGCTCTCTCACCATTGGACAGATATTTCAAACAAAAGTTGAATTAAAAAAATATAGAATTCAATATCACAATCAATAACCTAGACTTAACTGAAATATATAGAATATACCAACCATCATCAAATGGATATACTTTTTTTCAGCAGCACATGGATCCTTCTCAAAAATAGACCATATATTATGCCATAGGGCAACCCTCAGTAAATATAAAGGGGTGGAGATAATACCATGCATTTTTTCTGACTATAATGGAATGAAACTGTAAATCAATGATAAAAGAAGGAAGAAAAAGTCCTACATCACATGGAAAATGAACGATATGTTACGGAATGATCAATGGGTTACAGAAGACATAAAGGTGGAAATCAAAAAATTCTTAGAGATAAACGAAAACACAGACACAACATATCGGAATCTACGGGACACAATGAAAGCAGTTTTAAGAGGGAAATTCATCGCCTGGTGGTCATTCCTCAAAAAAAAAAAAAAGGAAAAACCAACAAATAAATGAGTCACAACACACATTACAGAACTCTCTCCAGCACTCTGTCCCAGTTGAACTCCTTGTATTTTGTGAAGCAAAAAACATATTCCCAGTGCAGCAGCAAGAAGCACCACAAAATGTGAAGGATGACCAAATGTCTTCACAGTCCCCACCAGGAGACACTTGGCTTCCTGTGGCCACAGTTTACCTACAAAGAGAGAATTCAGCACTGCTGCCTCAGGTTCATTGGAATATAAGAAACCATGTCTTCCAGGTCACATAGATGCAGACCCAGATTTGATGGTCTCACTACAAAGGAAGCTAAAGCTCATGACAACAACATATATTTCAAGTGCCCAACCTCAGAGGCAGTTTCCCAAGAAGTCATAGGCCAGCAGAGCTCCATGTTGGTGGAGTGTTTACCCTGTCCCTTACTTTTGGAAGCTCCTCTACCACCTCCAAGGTTGTGAACTCCCGAGCATATTCCATTCAGATACATAATCACAGATTTTCACACTTTTCTCCTCTTATTGTGTCTTACTTGGGGCGAAGGTAATATCATGGCACTTCTCTGGATGTGAGTGGGAAGATTTTTGTGTAGCACATGTTTACATACACATTGGAGTCATTTTCCAATTTTCCATTTGAAATACTGAATCCCTGACATAAACCCCTACCCTACTGGACTCTGACTAATAATCTTAATATGATAGTGAGAAATAACCCAAAAAGAATAGAAATACAAGCAGTTCAGAGGAGGCATGGTGTGTAATTGGAATTGCCTTTTGCATTATATAGTGTAGGAGTTATAAATCTAGTCAATTTTTTGTTGAAATAACTCTACATGTGTTTTTAAAGTTAACAAATATGTGAATTCCTGTCTCCCTTTCTCTGTAGCCTATACGGTGCATGTATTTTTATATGCACATAGAAAACCCTATCTGGTATCACACGTATATACTTGTGAGGTGGCTGAATTGGCAGATACAAATTGTGAGAAGAGATCACTCCTCCTAAACGCTGTTGGAACTGAAAATTCAACCTATGGGTGAGCTTCCAAGTTGAATAACATTATACATAAATCCATGTTCAGTAAATGAATATTTTTGCATCTGTGGATTATATATATTTCATGATGAATTTCGATTGGCATATATATTGCTACTTTTTTCTTTTATTGGTTGTTCAAAACATTACAAATCTCTTCACATATCATATTTCATACATTAGATTCAAGTGGGTTATGAACTCCCATTTTTACCCCAAATACAGATTGCAGAATCACATCGGTTACACATCCACATTTTTACATAATGCCCTATTAGTTACTTTTGTATCCTGCTACCTTTCCAATACTCTACTATCCCCCCTCCTCTCCCCTCCCATCTTCTCTCACTACCCCATCTACTCTAATTCATTTCTCTCCTTGTTTATTTTCCCATTCCCGTCACAACCTCTTACATGTAATTTTGTGTAACAATGAGGGTCTCCTTCCATTACCATGCAATTTCCCTTTTCTCTCCCTTTCCCTCCCACCTCATATCTTTGTTTAATGTTAATCTTTTCTTCCTGCTCTTCCTCCCTGCTCTGTTCTTAGTTGCAATCCTTATATCAAAGAAGACATTTGGTATTTGTTTTTTAGGATTGACTAGCGTCACTAAGCATAATCTGCTCTAGTACCATCCATTTTCCTGCAAATTCCATGATTTTGTCATTTTTTAGTGCTGCGTAATACTCCAGGGTGTATAGAAGCCACATTTTTTTTTATCCATTCATCTACTGAAGGACAACTGTGTTGGTTCCACAGTGTAGCAATTGTGAATTGTGCTGCTATGAACATCGATGTGGCAGTATCCCTGTAGTACACTCTTTTAAGGTCTTAAGGGAATAGTTCAAAAAGGGCAATAGCTGGGTCAAATTGTTGTTCCATTCCCAGCCTTCCCCAGAATCTCCATACTGCTTTCCAAATTGGCCGCACCAGTTTGCGGGAACATCTCTCCACACAGGCCTGATTTGGTCCTTCTTCTCTATATTAAGAAGAGAAAGGCTTATTCAGACACAACCCTTCATCCTTAAAAGGTTGTTTCCCATGGAAGATGACTTTTGCTCTCTCAGGTCCTTCATTGCTGCCTACATCTTCTTCAGGGATCAAATCTACATGGAACCTCAAAGGTTCTCAGCAGGTGGAAGATACCCTAAATTCCTGTATTGTAAGATGAACTCTGTACCTGCTCTTCTGTAAAGTTAAATTGAGGGAACATTGTATGGTTAGGGTTAATAACATGTTCGATTTGGGTTAGTAATCATTCTGCTGGATGAATAATGGTATTGGAAAACTGCCATATTTACAAGAATATACAGCTGAAATATAAGTATGAAAACAGAAATCTAGGTAAGATTTGAAGTCCACAAGGGGATTAGGCCCTTGTTTGGGATATTTAGCTTTTAATTACGTTCTGCAAAATTGTCTCAGATAAATCGATAATCCATGGCATAGGACCTTGGACCTTGGATGATTGATTGTAGAAGAGAACATCCACTCAAAATAGGATAGTCGGTAGGTTTAGGAAGAAGAGTGAGTATAAAATTTGGACCAAATGTTCTTTAGCAATAGGGTTTTGGTTATAGAGTGAATGTAAATGTCAGCACATGTGAAGAGTCAGTCACAATGATGAACTGGAAAAAATATAAGAAAGAAGATATCAATAGAGACAATACAAAATCAGGCAATTATAATGTGAGTGATAGGATTAGACATTTTCAACAGGATTGAGATTGAATACATAATCTTAGGAACAAAAAAATAGGTAGTCACCAATAGGAATGATATTTGAAAGCATTAGGCAACCTGGACATGGATGTTTTTAGTAATCCATGTTCACTTTCCATTTAGGCTTTGGTACAATCATAAGTGTGACCTTTGCATTTTCTGCCCAGAAAATTATTGTGATAAAATGTATCTGTGGATCATGTGATATGAGTATTTCTTTCACCATTTCTGGGAGCAATATTTGAAGACATATAAATTAGTATTGGGGGTACAAAGTGGTGTACCCTGTGTCAATGAATATAGAGATAATGGATGAATAGAATATACAGTGAATAAATAATCTAACTGGTTCCACTTTAAATAATGGATTGAATTGATATCTGAAAATATATAAGATATCATATATTGACATACAATCATTCATTCCAACCAGTTATATATCTAATGGTAATCTTAGGGTTATTGTTTATCATGAAGTGTGTGTGAGTTTTGCTTCAAAAGTGATTATGGAAATCGAAAATAATGTGTTTGGAAAGAAGTCTCATGAAAAGACCAGTCAAGAAATATGGAGGAATACATGAGTTGTGAAGCAGGAAGTGATTGAAAGTGAAACAAATGCCTATAAATTTGCTAAATTGTGGATGAAATATACATCCTATAATGTGCATAAACTGATGAAATAGTAGTGTACCAGTGTTGAATAAAAATGAATGTCAAAATGTACGTCATGTCCCATAGGAATCTACTTGCATTGATGTTAAACTGGGTCAGTTACTGTAGAAATATTAGGATTCGCGTGCATCATTCACCTAAGTGAGTTTTCTTTTTTTTAATTTTTATTTATGATTCTTCAAAACATTACATAGTTCTTGATGTATCATATTTCACACTTTGATTCAAGTGGGTTATGAACTCCTATTTTTACCCTGTATACAGATTGCAGAATCAAATCAGTTACACATCCATTGATTCACATATTGCCTTACTACTGTATGTTGTATTCTTCTGCCTTTCCTATCCTGTACTATCCCCCCTCCCATGCCCTCTCCTCCCCTCTTCTCTCTCTAATCCCACTACTCTAATAAATTTTCCCCCTTGTATTATTTTTCCCTTTCCCCTCACTTCCTCTTGTATGTAATTTTTTATAACCCTGAGGGTCTCCTTCCATTTCCATGCAATTTCCCTTCTCTCTCACTTTCCCTCCCACCTCACATCCCTGTTAAATGTTAATTTTCTTCTCATGCTTTTCGTCCCTTCTCTGTTCTTAGTTACTCTCCTTATATTAAAGAAGACATTTGGCATTTGTTTGCTAGGGTTTGGCTAGCTTCACTTAGCATAATCTCCTCTAATGCCATCCATTTCCCTGCAAATTCTATGATTTTGTCATTTTTTAATGCAGAGTAATACTCCGTTGTGAATAAATGCCACTTTTTTTTTATCCATTCATCTATTGAAGGGCATCTAGGTTGGTTCCACCATCTTACTATTGTGAATTGTGGTGCTATGAACATCGATGTAGCAGTTTCCCTGTAGCATGCTCTTTTTAGGTCTTTAGGGAATAGAATGAGAAAGGGAATAGCTGGGTCAAATGGTGGTTCCATTCCCAGCTTTCCAAGAAATCTCCATACTGCTTTCCAAATTGGCTACACCAATTTGCAGTCCCACCAGTAATGTACAAGTGTACCTCTTTCCCCACATCCTCCCCAGCACTTGTGTTTGTTTGGCTTCATAAATACTGCCAATCTTACTGGAGTGAGATGGTATCTTAGGGTGGTTTTGATTTGCATTTCTCTGATTGCTGGAGATTGTGAGTATTTTTTCATGTACTTGTTGATTGATTGTATGTCCTCCTCTGAGAAGTGTCTGTTCAGATCCTTAGCCCATTTGTTGATTGGGTTATTTGTTATCTTATTGTCTAATTTTTTGAGTTCTTTGTATATTCTTGATATTAGGGCTCTATCTGAAGTGTGAGGAATAAAGATTTGTTTCCAGGATGTAGGCTCCCTATTTACCTCTCTTATTGTTTCTCTTGCTGTGAAAAACCTTTTTAGTTTGAGTAAGTCCCATTTGTTGATTCTAGTTATTAACTCTTGTGCTATGGGTGTCCTTTTGAGGAATTTGGAGCCCAACACCACAGTATGTAGATCGTAGCCAATTTTTCTTCTATCAGACGCCATGTCTCTGATTTGATATAAAGCTCTTTGATCCATTTTGATATAACTTTTGTCCATGGCGAGAGAAAGGGATTCAGTTTCATTTTGTTACATATGGATTTCCAGTTTTCCCAGCACCATTTGTTGAAGATGCTATCCTTTCTCCATTGCATGCTTTTAGCTCCTTTATCAAATATAAGACAGTTGTAGCTTTTTGGATTAGTCTCTGTGTCCTCCATTCTGTACCATTGGTCCACCTGCCTGTTTTGGTACCAGTACCATGCTGTTTTTTTTTTTTTTTACTATTGCTCTGTAATATAGTTTGAAATCTGGTATCGCTATACCGCCTGATTCACACTTCCTGCTTAGAAATGCTTTTGCTATTCTGGGTCTTTTATTTTTCCATATGAATTTCATGATTGCTTTCTCTATTTCTACAAGAAATGCCCTTGGGATTTTGATTGGCATTGCGTTAAACCTATAGAGAACTTTTGGTAATATCACCATTTTGATGATGTTAGTTCTGCCTATGCATAAACAGGGTATATTTTCCATCTTCTAAGATCTTATTCTACTTCTCTTTTTAGGGTTCTGTAGTTTGCATTGTACAAATCTTTCACCTCTTTTGTTAGGTTGATTACCAAGATTTTTTTTTTTTGAGGATATGTGAATGGAGTGTTTTTCCTCATTTCTGTTTCAGAAGTTTTGTCGCTGATATACAGAAATGCTTTTGATTTATGCATGTTGATTTTATATGCTGCCACATTGCTGAATTCATTTATTAGTTCTAGTAGTTTTTTTTTGTAGACCCTTTTGGGTTTTCTATATAAAGAATAATGTCATCTGCAATTAGTGATATTTTAAGTTCTTCTTTTTCTATTTTTATGCCTTTAATTTCTTTCGTCTGTCTAATTATTCTGGCCAGTTTCGAAAACTATATTGAATAGAAGTGGTGATAGAGGACATCCCTGTCTTGTTCCAGATTTTAGAGGGAATGCCTTCAATTTTTCTCCATTCAGAATGATACTAGCCTGAGGGTTAGCATAGATAGCTTTTACAGTGTCGAGGTAAGTTCCTGTTATCCCTGGTTTTTCTAATGTTTTGAACATAAAGGGATGCTCTACTTTGTCGAATGATTTTTCTGCATTTATCTAGATGATCATATGGTTCTTATCTTTAAGTATATTTATGTTGTGAATAACATTTATTGATTTCTGTATATTGAACCGTCCTTGCATCTCAGGGATGAATCCTACCTGATCATGATGCACAATTTTTTTGATGTGCCTTTGTATCCAATTCGCCAGAATTTAATTGAGGTTTTTTGCATCTAGGTTCATCAGAGATATTGGTCTGTAGTTTTCTTTCTTTGAGGTGTCTTTGTCTGGTTTCGGAATCAGAGTGTTCTTGGCCTCATAGAATGAATTTGGCAGAGCTCCCTCTTTCTCTATTTCCTGAAATATCTTGAAAGTTATTGGTATTAATTCTTTTTTAAAGGTCTTGTAAAACTCCGCTGTATACCCATCTGAACCTGGACTTTTCTTGGTTGGTAGTCTTTTGATTGCTTCTTCTATTTTATCCATTGATATTGGTCTGTTTAAATTGTGTGTATCCTCCTGACTCAGTTTGTGCAAATCATATGACTTAAGAAATTTATCAATGTCTTCACTATTTTTTATTTTATTGGAATATAGGTTTTCAAAATAATTTCTAATTGTCTTCTTTATTTCTGTAGCATCTGTTGTTATATTGCCTTTTCGATCCCATATGTCAGTAATTTCAGTTCTCTCTTTCTTCGCTTAAATCCAAAACACTCCCACATGACACTCATCTTCTTCCATATAGACACTCATCATACCCTGTGGCTGGAGGTTTCTATGAGAGGCAAGGCCAAGAAAGTGTCCAAAATAAGCTCACTTGCCCCTCATTTGCCTAAAATCATGGTGGCCAGGGTACTCTTCCTTTGAACCAGGAGTGATCAAATATTCCTGCTGGTAAAGTGTTCCGCTTTTCCAATTTGAGGCCTACTAGCTGTCAGGTATAGATTCTTTATGTGATTTGGAGTCATGAGAAAACCCAAGCACCTATGGGATAGCCTCTGCAGGGATTTGAAGAACGCATTTGACCCAAAGGATCCCTATTCTCACTTGATGTAGGTCAGGAACCCAACCTAAGAAGGCAAAAAAATTTATCCACAATGACTGCTCTTTTGGCCATTTTGGTTTGGAAGCACATGGGATTTTTATTTAGATCTATCAGGTGCTGAGAATTTAAGCCACAACCTCACACAAGGACAAGAGGCTGATTCAAGCACATCCCATTCCAAAGCAATTAAGCAAAGAGCCACAGTTGATACCCATTCATTTCCATATGAAAACAGTTTTCTTAAGGCTTCACAAAGGGGTGGCCTGAGGTAAAGACCTTCTTGACATTCAGGGTAATAGAAACATAAGTAAGCAAAAGGCCCAAAGCAGGGTTTCTCCACTAAGACTTTCCTGGTCACACTGATATCTGAGTTTTCTGAGATTCTCCCATTCCCTTCAGCTATCAGTACATGGCCATGTCACAGAGCCTTGTGGTGGTACATATGTTGGACACAAAACCATGAGCCTATTCAGGAGAGTGGCCAGAATTCACGAAGAAACAGGAACTTAGAAAGATAGTAGGTATTGCCCATCCATAGGCAAGCCACTCTCCATTCTTCAATTGGGCAGGATGAACGCTGGGACACTTTATATTAGACAGGACACAACCATTGATGCATTCGCTTTTCAAAGGTCTACAACCACGGATACAGTGGGATACACAAACAAAGAAACACTCGCCATGTCAAATGACTTATTAAAAACAGTCCACTCCAAACCAAACAAACTGCCTTTCCTACCTATTCTCATAACATGAGACAAAACCAAACTCACATGCACACCCACAAAGGCACCTCCTTTACCCAAGTAGGTCTGTGACTATCCAGAGTGTCCTCAGACTGATTGGCCATACTATGTTCCCACGAAATGGCCTGTCCTGTCTCAGATCTGGTCTTCATTACCAACTCTGTAAAGTTGTCAGGAGCCATCAGGGAGTCACTACCTGCTTTCTCAGGAAGGCCCCTCTTCAGAGCTTTCCTGGCATTTAACCATCCACAGATCAGTATTTACCAAGAAAGACTGACTCTGTCTTTGGTAAATCCAAACAAGTGAATCCAATGGGACTGGGACTGGGACTGGCTCTGGGTGCTTGGCTTCCTGGATCCCGAGTTCAGCAAATTGCATCAACAAAGAAATGAGGTAGGTCAATTCCTTCAGGAACTGAATGAGGTCACTGCCTTGGTAACCACTTTGTTCTAACAGATGCTTCGAAGGTTCCCATGAGATGGAGGTTACCCCTACATCCTGTGACACATTCAGAAGTTAGAATTGTATATCGACCATAGGCACCCGGGAACTGCTCTCCACACAGGCTGTGGTGAGCCGTTTCTGCTGATTATGGTCGCCATTGCAAGATGGCGCTGGCTCCACTGTGGTCTGTAATAAACAACTCCTTGTTTGGGAGAGTTGGTGCATGGTTTCTCAGCACCCTGTGAGAAAGTTCCACGTGGCAGCTTCGCATTGGGGCTTGGGATGCTTTATTAAGGCTGGGAGGGGCATCCGACGGGGAATTAGAAGAAATATCAAGGGCCTGAATAAACTGCTGAAAGAAGATTCCTGAGTTGCGTCTTCCTTGCGGGCAAGGGGTCGCGACAAGTGGTGCTGAAAACCCGGGAACCAGAACTTTCAGCAGTCAGGGGTTGTGCACCAATTAGTCCCAGGTAAGTAGGACCCACGGTCAAAGCGGAGATCAGTCCTAGTTAAGTAGGACCCGCTATCAAAGCGGAGATCAGTCCTAGGTAAGTGGGACCCGCGGTCAAAGTGGAGATTAGTCCCAGATTAATTGGGACCCGCGTTCAAAGCGGAGATTAGTCCCAGATTAATTGGGACCCACGGTCAAAGCGGAGATTAGTCCTAGGTAATTAGGACCCGCTATCAAAGCGGCAGCTCCTCTGTAAAGCCAGAGAGAGCATTAAATCTTATTGCAGCTGCACTGTGTACTTTCGCTCTTACTTTCACTTTTGTTTGTTGTGTGTCTTTTGTTGTGTCATGGGTGCCGTATCTTCAAGTCCGCTTCTCCTGGCCCTAGATAACCTGTTACGTTCCAAGGGCCTAAAAGTGAAACGTAGTACTTTACAGAGATTTTTACAGAAGACAGATATTGTTGCCCCGTGGTTCGCATTTTCTGGCAGCCTCACAACACCTAGCTGGGATAAGTTAGGCACAGATCTTGACTTTGCTTCTGAGCAGGGCATATTAGAGGGTGGGGTGATACCCCTTTGGAAGATGATCCGTAGTTGCCTCGCAGATGGCAGATGTCAGGAAGCACTTACTAAAGGACAAGAAGTTTTAGAGCAATTACATGAAGAAAGATCAGAAATGGCAGGCAGTGAGGTATTTCAGGAGGGTGGGAGTGTGCGAAGCGAGAAACAGGGGAGGAAACAATTATCTCCGGCAGGCAGTGACGTATTTCAGGAGGATGGCAGTGTGCGGAGCGAGAAACAGGGGAGGAGGCAATTGTCTCTGGCACGGAGTGAAATATTTCAGGAGGAAGGGAATGTGCAGAGCGAGAAACGGGGGAGGAAACGCTTGTATCCATATCTCAGTACACTGCGCACACTCCCATGCAAAAGTGGGTCAGAAGAGGAGGAGGATGAGAAGGAGGAGCTCGGGAGACTGTCTCGGCAGCTAGGGAGTTTAACTATGGGAGAAGGGAACAAAAATAAACAGGAGCTCAAGAAAAATGATCCTCCGGACCCGCCGCCGTACGGTGAGGGTGTTTCGAGGAGAGCTTTCCATGCCCAAGCATGGAGGGCTGTTAACGCTGAGATGGGTCTTGCTTATCCAGTTTTCCAGGATGACAATAGGGGAAGATTCCATGAGCCTTTAGATTTCAAAATTGTGAAGACCCTGGCAGAGTCTGTGCGCACTTATGGGGTGGATGCCGCCTTCACATTAACTCAGGTGGAGAGTCTGTCTAGATACTGTATGACTCCCTCTGATTGGGCTAGCCTTGTTCGGGCTTGTGTTTCTCCAGGCAAATATTTGGACTGGAGAGCCTTTGTGCTAGAGGGCGCTGTAGAGCAGGCTGCCCAAAACTATGCGGCGGGACACCCCCATTGGGACAAGGAAATGCTTTTGGGACAAGGCAGATTTGCTAATCAACAAACAGGATACCCCCCTGAGGTATATGAACAGATCAATAACATTTGTATCCGTGCATGGAAATCACTCCCAAATAGAGGAGAAGTGTCTGGCAATTTAACAAAAATCATGCAAGGCCCCACAGAACCTTTCTCGGACTTTGTTGCTAGGATGGTGGATGCCGCAGGAAAAATCTTTGGTGACCCTGATAGAGCAATGCCCTTGATTAAACAACTTGTTTTTGAGCAATGCACCAAAGAATGTAAAGCAGCAATCGCTCCTTATAAAAACAAGGGCATAGAAGCTTGGATGAAAGTGTGTAGAGAGCTTGGAGGACCTTTAACTAATGCAGGTCTTGCAGCTGCTGTCCTTCGGATCGCAAAAGGGGGCGGTCCTGGTTCCGGAACATGCTTCCATTGTGGTCAATCCGGCCATTTCAAACGTGACTGTCCCAAAAAAGGCAATTTTACTGGACCTCTTCGTGGTGGCCCTTCTAATAGCCCTCGTCAACCGGGGCTGTGTCCAAAATGCAAAAAGGGGAAGCATTGGGCAAGAGAGTGTAGATCAGTGAGGGACATCCATGGACAGCCTATTTCAGCTGGGCCAAAAAACGGCCGAAGGGGCCCCCGACCCCAGGGCCCACGAATATATGGGGCAATGGAGAATGTCACACCCGAACCCGAGACATGGCCTTCTCTGCGCCATCCCACGAGATGCGGAGAACCACTACAGGTGCCGCGGGATTGGACCTCTGTTCCACCTCCAGACTCGTATTAACACCTAAGATGGGAGTCCAATTGGTGGAAACTGAGTTCAAAGGGCCTTTACCCCCTGGCACTGTAGGTTTGTTAATGGGACGTGCATCCTCTATCCTACAAGGTCTTCATGTTTTCCCCGGAGTTATAAACCCTGATACTGTAGGGGCAGTAAAAGTTATGGTGGAAGCTCCAAGGGGCATTGTGTCTATCTCCCCAGGGGATCGGATTGCTCAATTGCTAATTTTGCCTAGTTTGCATAATCACTTCCCTGCTGACTCAAGGTCACGGACAGGAAATCAGATTGGTACCACCGGAGGAAATTGTGCCTATTTGTCACTGGATATGAGCAATCGCCCCACTTTGGAATTAAGCATAGAAGGTAAATCTATTGTGGGATTGCTGGACACAGGAGCAGATCGTAGTATCATAGCCCTTAAGGACTGGTCTAGGGGATGGCCAGGGCAGGCTTCTGATCAATCCTTAAGAGGACTTGGATATGCCCAAGCCCCTCAAATCAGCTGTAGACATCTATCTTGGAAGGACTCGGAAGGACACGATGGTACCTTTCAGCCTTATGTACTTGATTTACCCATTTCTTTATGGGGCCGTGATCTGATGAAAGACATGGGGTTCACTCTTAGTAATGACTATTCCCCAGTGTCTCAACATATCATGCAAAATATGGGGTATAGGCCAGGTCTAGGACTAGGAAGGCACCTACAGGGATGTAAGCATCCTGTGCAAGGTCATCAAAAGCTTAACAGGTTTGGTCTGGGTTTTTCCTAGGGGCCACTGGGGCTCAAATACCTATAACATGGCTCACCGAGGAGCCTGTTTGGGTGCCTCAGTGGCCTCTTCTCTCGGTTAAACTGGCAGCAGCCCATGATCTAGTCAAAGAACAACTTGATTTGGGTCACATCCAACCTTCTACTTCTCCATGGAATACTCCCATATTTGTCATTAAGAAAAAATCAGGGAAGTGGCGCCTACTGCATGATCTACGAGCAGTTAATGCTCAGATGGAGCTTATGGGGCCCATTCAAAGAGGGCTGCCTCTGCTCTCCTCTGTTCCTCAAGGCTGGCATATAATTGTTATTGACATTAAAGACTGTTTCTTTTCCATTCCTTTGCATCCTAAAGATTCACAACGTTTTGCTTTCACCCTTCCCTCGTGTAATCACGAAGAACCAGATCAAAGGTTTGAGTGGGTGGTGTTGCCACAGGGGATGGCTAACAGTCCCACGATGTGCCAGATGTATGTGGGGAAGGCACTCGCACCTCTCAGACGTAAGTATTCCTCCACCAAGATCATTCACTATATGGATGTTGTGTTATTGGCCGCAAAATTAGAACAGACAGTTTATGAGGCTTATAAAGAACTCGAGATGCTGTTGGCTCAACGTGGACTGCACATCGCACCTGAAAAGGTTCAAACGGGGGATTCTATCAGGTTTTTGGGAGCGACAATTGGGTATGACAAATTAAAACCACAAAAAATTACCATCAGGACTCAAGATCTCCAAACTCTAAATGATTTTCAAAAATTGCTGGGAGATATTAATTGGATAAGAGGATATTTACATATTCCTAATATTGTGCTCCAGCCTTTGTATGCTACTCTTAAGGGTGATCCAGATCTTGCTTCCCCTCGTAGCCTCACTACTGAGGCTAGAGCGGCCCTTATAAAAGTAGAACAAGCTATACAGCATGCCACTCTATGCAGCCTCCAGAGTGATAAACCTTTCCAGTTATGTGTGCTTGCCACTATGCGGCAGCCTACTGGAGTACTGTGGCAAGATGGGCCTTTACTATGGATCCACCCACATGTATCCCCAGGAAAATCCTTAGAATATTATCCTGATGCTGTTGCAGCATTGGCACTTAAAGGGATTCAACAAAGCATTCAATTTTTCGGCCAATCACCTTCTTCTCTTATCATACCCTACACTAAAGCTCAACTTAATGTTTTATGTGCTACTCTAGACAACTGGGCTATTCTGTGTTGCTCGTTTCAAGGGGGTATTGATAATCACTACCCTTCTCATCCATTACTCCATTTTGTTAAAGAACATCCCATTATTTTCCCTAAGGTAACTTCATCCAGTCCAATTCCGGGGGCTGTTAACATTTTTACTGATGGTTCCAAGTCTGGAATGGGAGCTTATGTAATTAATGACTCTCCCCCTATCCAGCATCAATTTGTTCCTGGAAATCCACAATGGGTAGAACTACAAATTGTTATTGAAGTTTTTAAACAGTGTTCTTTTCCTTTTAATCTTATTTCGGACTCCAGCTATGTGGTACAAGCACTAAAAGTCCTGGAGACCGTGGGAACTATTAGTGATGCCCACAATGTGTCTGTTTACTTTACTCAGCTTCAACAGCTTATCTCTAACCGCACTGCTTCTTTTTATCCAATGCACATCAGGGCTCACACCTCTCTTCCTGGTCCGTTATCCCAAGGTAATGCCTGTGCGGACTTAGCCACTAGAGGCCAATTGATATGCTTGGCTTCCTCCTTAGAGAGGGCTAAGTTGTTTCACCAAAACTTCCATGTTAATGCATTAACGCTGCACAGGCGTTTTTCCATTTCAAGAGTGGATGCTCGGCAGATAGTATTGCAATGTCCCCATTGTGTCACATTTCTTCATGCCCCTAATTATGGAGTAAACCCACGGGGATTAAAGCCATTGATTGTTTGGCAAATGGATGTGACACATATACCTGACTTTGGTAACCTTAAGTATGTGAATGTTTCCGTTGATACGTGCTCTAGAATTATCCATGCTTCTGCTTTATCGGGAGAAAAGGCACGTAATGTCATTACTCACTGTTTAGAGGCATGGGCAGCATGGGGTGCACCTGCATCCCTTAAGACTGATAATGGACCTGCTTATACTGGCAGACAATTTACAGTTTTTTGTTCTACTATGGGAGTACAGCTTACTCATTGTTTGCCTTATAATCCTCAAGGACAAGGCATTGTTGAGCGTGCTCATCGCACCTTAAAGGAAACTTTACAAAAACAAAAAGGGGGAATAGGAGCTGAACACACTCCTAAAGAACGCCTGTCCTTAGCTCTCTTTACCATTAATTTTTTGAATTTGGATATTCATGGTCGCTCTGCGGCCGATAGACATGTGTCCCCTCAGCCCTCTGTGATTGGCTATGTTAAGTGGAAGGATGTTCTTACGGGCCAATGGAACGGCCCTGAACCCGTGCTGACATGGGCACGAGGATCTGTATGTGTTTTTTCCCCAGGATCGTACGGAACCATTGTGGGTCCCTGAACGCTTGACAAGAAGAGTCTCGACATCAACTGACCAGCAACAAGAGATACCACAACAATCCTGTGATGAGGATCTTCATTCTACTAAGTGCTCTGGCTCTGGTGCTGGTGCTGATGGCACAGGCGACACCAATGCGGTGGTGGGCAGTGGCACGGGCATGGCCAATGCCGATGCCAGTTCATGGTAATTCTAGTGTCCTCCCCACTCTTTTTTCTACCTCATGTGAGATGTCTGCTCCCTGTGCCTCTCCTAGAGGGGACATGGAGAGAATTTTTAATCAATCTCAAGTTAATCTCACAGGAGTTTTTTGTTTCAGCCTTAGAAACGCTAATTGCATTAGCCTTAAGACCAAAAATTTGACTAACTGGGAGTACCCATTGCGGTCCAATCAGGTCTCAGGAAGCATTATCAGTGCTGTATTGAGCAAGGTAGCTTCGGGGAATCAATCAGGCTCAGAGACCCCTGCAAACAGCATCTCTGCTCTTAACATAACTACCTTGGCTATTATCTCCGAGGTACTAATCCCAGTGCGTCCTTTTTCTAGTAGTATTTATAATGCCACTCATTTCAAGGCCTCTCCTTACTGTTCCCCTAATCTTGGTTTCCCCCCAATATTTACGCCTTGTCAGGATCATTCTTGGGAGAAACATCAAGTTGCTAAAGGTTTCTCCCTTTCCCCCTCTCTTGATAGGTATGTTTATAACTTTAACAATAGTGCCAGCTCCTCTACAGGAGTAGGTTGGTTCTGGTTTTAATGGCTGATTTCCAATGAATAGGGGGCTTCAGCCGATATTTCTGCACTGGCTCAGTTGGTAGGAGCCAAAAGTTGGCTGGCTAATATTTCTGGTACTGTTAGGGAAAGTGAACAAGGTAATAGACTTACATCTGTTTCATTCAACTCTCTGTTGTATAATGCCACATTGCCTCCTGCAATGGTCTGTGTCCAATCCCCCTTCTTATTCCTTTTGGCTAAGGCCACCTCATCGGGGATGCTGGATTTTTCTCATACTACCTGTCTCTTATCTGAGTGTTGGAATGGTTCCTGGACTGTAGCAGTGTTTATGAAGATTCCAACTTTTGTCCCAATCCCGGTCACTGCGGATCCTGATAAATTCCCTATTGTTGAGCTACTTAGAGTCCGCAGAGATTTTGGAATCACAGCGGCTATAGTGACAGCCGTGGCGGTATCTGCTGCTGCAGCTGTTATGGCCGGAGTGGCTATGGCCAATCAAGTACAAACTGCTGCCACTATTAATCAAGTTGTCCAACAAACTTCCACCATACTTGAATCCCAAAATACAATTAATCAACATATTTTGTCAGGGATTTTAGCTGCCAACCAAAGAATAGATTTACTCTAAGCTCAGGTAGAAGAATTGGCTGACTTAGTGCTTTTGGGTTGTGTTGACCAACGTGCACATTTATGCATAACCTCTGTCAGATTTAATGATTCCAGGAATGCTTCCCGCACCATTGGCGAATATTTGGCTGGAAATTGGTCCATGGAAGCGGAAGACATGATCCAGTCTCAACTAACCCAGATAGCTGTCTTGAATAGCACCCGTGTTGATCCCGTGACTTTGGGTCAATTCACCGATTGGATATCTTCTGACTTTTCCTTTTTAAAGAGTGGGTGGGGGTAGGCATTTTTGGTGCAATGTGTTGCTTCGGTATGTTTCTCTGTTTGTGGTTTCTCTGTCGCCTCAAGGCCCGCAATGCTCACGATAAGGCTATGATCATCCAAGCTCTTGCAGCTTTAGAAAATGGCAATTCACCTCAAGTTTGGCTTGCGCATCTTAAACAGTAAATCTTTGACATGGCCATTGCACCCCAAGTTATTATAACATTGCACTGGGATCGGCATGTCTTTCCTCGTTATTCTCTTAGTGTTGGAAAGCCCTTGCACTCTGCCGGTCTTGCTGCCATTGCACGCAGGTGGGTTTCCACACTAATGCTTCTCTATCGCCTTAAAGTCCGTGCCTTTCTTTCGGGGTGCTGTCAACTCGTTTGATGTTGTGTACAGCCACAGTTCAGCCTTAGCTGTCCCCCTTCGTCCACCTTCGTCACGATACAGGATGCGAGGCAAGGCACTGCACTTGAGTGATCCTTGAAGTGGACCTCAAGGAGAGCATGTCCTATTGCATGCGGGTTTGATGTCCACGCCCCGCCCCACGAAAAAAGGCGTCGGCTGATATGGCTTCAGATCTGGGGAAGGGCCCTCCTTAGGACTGAGCCATACTATGCAGCCACTTCTGCACAGTGGGATAGGACCTCTACTCTCGCCTGTATTGTTTTCAGAAAACAGAAGGGGGGAACTGTGGTGAGCTGTTTCTGCAGATTATGGTCGCCATTGCAAGATGGCGCTGGCTCCACTGTGGTCTGTAATAAACAACTCCTTGTTTGGGAGAGTTGGTTCATGGTTTCTCAGCACCCTGTGAGAAAGTTCCACGTGGCAGCTTCTCATTGGGGCTTGTGATGCTTTATTAAGGCTGGGAGGGGCATCCGACGGGGAATTAGAAGAAATATCAAGGGCCTGAATAAACTGCTGAAAGAAGATTCCTGAGTTGCGTCTTCCTTGCGCGCAAGGGGTCGCGACAACAGGCCTTGTTTGGTCCATCTTCTCTACAATAAGAAGAGAGAGACTGATTCAGACACATCAATTCATCCTGACCTGGTTGTTTGCTGTGGAAGATGACTATTGCTCTCTCAGGTCCTACATAGCTGCCTACATCTTCTCTAAGGATCATTTCTTCATGGATCGTTGAGTTTCTCAGCCGGTGAAAGATCAGCTACATTACTATATTGTAAGACGAACTCTGTCCCTGCTCTTCTGTAAGTTATATTAAGGGAAGAGTGTATGGTTAGGTTCAATAATAGCATCGATTTTGGTTAGGAATCATTCTGCGGGATGAATAATGGTATTGGCAACCTGCGATATTTACAAGAGTATATAGGTGAAATATAAGTATGAAAGCAGAAATTTGGTAAGATTTGAAGCCCAGAAGGGCATTGGGCCCTTGAGTGGGATACTTAGCTTTGAATTATGTCCTGCACAGTTGTCTCAGATAAATCAATATACAATGGCATAGGACCTTGTAACTTGGATGATTGAATGTTGAACAGAACATCCAGTCAAAAAGCAATAGTCGATAGGATTTGGAAGGTATTCGGTAGGCTAAGAAGAAGAGTGAGTATAGGATTTGGACCAAAAGTTCTTAACAATAGGGTTTCGGGTAGAGAGTGAAGGTGAATGTCAGCACATGTGAAGAGTCAGTCGCAATGATGAACTGGGGAAAACATGTATGAAAGCACATATCAATAAAGACATTAGGAAATCAAGTAAAGTATAAAGTGAGTGATAGGATTACACATTTTCAACAGGCTGGAGCTTGAATTTATAATCTTAAGAGGAAACAAATATGTAGTCACAAATAGAATTGACATTTTTGAACATTAGGCAACATGGACATGGATGATTTTAGTAATCCATGTTCACTTCCCATTTAGGCTTTGATACAATTGTACATGTGACCTTTGCTTTTTGTGTGCAGAATATTTCTGTGATAAAATGTATATGCAGATCTGGTGACATGAGTATTTCTTCCACCATTTCAGGGAGCAATATTTTGAAGACGTATAAATTAGTATGGGGGTACAAATAGGCGTACCCTGTGTCTATGAATATAGAGATAATGCAAGAATACACCATTCTGTGAATAAACAATATAACTGGATCCACTTTAAATAATGGATTGAATAGATATCTGAAAATATATCAGAAATGTTATATTGATATACAATCATTCATTCCAACCAGTTATATATCTAATGGTCATCTTAGGGTTATGGTTTATCATGAAGGGTGTGTGAGATTTGTTTCAAAATGATTATGGAAATCGATTATAATGTATTTGGAAAGAAGTCTCATTAAAAGACCAGTCAAGAAACATAGAGAAATACATGTGTTCTGGAGAAGAAAGTGATTAAAAGTGAAACAAATGCCTATAATTTTGCTAACTAGTGGATGAAATATGTATCCTATGATGTGCAAAAACTGAAAAATAGTAAGGTACCACTGTTGAATAAAAATGAACATCAAAAGATGCATCATGTCCCATAGGAATCTACTTGCATTGATGTTAAACTGGGTCAGTAACTGTAGAAATATTAGGATTTGTATGTACCTTTCACTGAAGTTAGTTTTCAGTACTAGGAAATAAATATGTATTTCAGGTGGATGAATATTTCTGAGAATAATGTTGTGAAAAGTTGATTATTAATCCACATACATGAACATGAATGAATTTAGGGAGTGTATATAAGACACATACATTTCATATTATGAAAATTCTGGAGAGTGTGTGTGTGTGTGTATATATATATATATATACACACACACACAAACACACACACACACACACACACACACACACACAAACAACCACAGACAATAAACATACCAATTCATATGCCAAACAAAATTCACCATGAAATATATATCATCCACAGATCCAAAAACATTCATTTCACTGAACATGGATTTATGTATAATGTTGTTCTACTAGGAAGCTCACCTATAGCTTGAAATTTCAGTTCCAACAGCTTTTAGGAGGAGTAATCTCTTCTCACAATTTGTAACTGCCAAGTCAGGCACCTCACAAAAATTTACTTGTGATATCATGTAGAATTCTATATGTGCATATAAAAATACATATGTGCATATAAAAATTCTATATGTGCATATAAAAATTCTATATGTGCATATAAAAATAGGCTACAGTGAAAGGGAGACAGGAATACACATATTTTTTAACTTTAAAAACACATGGAGAACTATTTCAATTAAAAATTGACTAGATTAATAACACCTACCATTTATCTTGCAAATGGCAAGTCCAATATACACCATGTCTCCTCTGAACTGCTTGTATTTCAATTTTGTTTCGGTTATTTTTCTCCATCATATTAGTATTAGTTGTTAGAGTCTCGTAGAGTATGGGTTATTGTGAGGGATATAGTATTTTGAATGGAAAATTGAAAAATCAATCCAATGAGTATGCATATATATGGTATACAATAATCTTCCCACTCTCATCCAGAACAATGCCTTGACATTACCTTCGCCCCAAGTAAGACACAATTAGAGGAGTAGAGTTAAAATATCTGTGAATACATATCTGGGATAGAAAATGCTCAGGAGTTCACAAACATGGATGTGGTAGAGGAGTTTCCAAAAGTAAAGGACAGGGTGGATCTCCCAACCTGATCTTTCAATAAAATTGGGAGTCATCTTGCCACACAGCCATGAGAAGATAATTTTTTCTTTACTATAAATTAGTGCAAATTCCAAACCTACTTGGAATTCCTGCCCATGCCTTGAACTCACCCATATCTGGCTTTCTGACCAGATTGCAGCCCTCTCTGAAACTTTAGTGACACCTCATAAATATTGGCCTTCCCTGGCCAAAGACCCTCTCTAGGCTCTAATGGTCCTCATAATTTTTGATGTTGGGGCCAGCAAATAAAAAATGTAACCTATAATTAGTGTGATGCTTGTCAAAGTTCTGTTTTCTGTAACTCCCCTTTTGTGTAACTTTCTGGGGTATAAAGCCGGGCTGTAGGAAATGTGGGGATGCTGTCTTGTTTCCGCTGTTTGAGAGGGAGAGGCAGCCCACCCGGATAAAATAATAAGCTTGCTTTAATTTGATTTTAATTGGAGTCAGTGGTCTTTTCTTGCATCCTGGTCTAATATTTTAGAGTTCCCCAGTGAGATGACCCGACCAGATCACAAGACCAGACTCCTGGAAATTCTGAAGCTGGCCTTTCCTCCAAGGCTCCGGGCTGGAGAGCCAAGTTCAAAGGCCTTGGAGTGAGCCTTCAGTCCGGGGAGCACTGCAGTGAACCATCGCACTATAACTATTAGCAAGCACCTGGTGGAGGAGGCCTCCATAGGTAAGTGGTATCTTTATAACATCTGATATCCGGTAGAGGGACATCTCTTCTGATGACAGAGAGGTGGCATGGGGAGGCTCACATATACTCCTGTCCGGGACAGTAACAAGAATCATTCTGTCCTCTGTTCTGTTCTGTAGGGAATTCCTCTGAAAGGGTAGAGAGGTGCCAACGGGCACGCAGGAGCTCCTTCCCCGGAGCTTTAGCAAGATGTTGTATTGCTCCTCTGTTTTTCTGTTTCTTCACCGGTTTTCTGTTTCTTTGTGTTTTTTTCTGTGTTCTGTATGTTTTTGGTTTGTTAGTTTTTGTGCGTTTTGTTGTGTGATTTCTGTGGTAAAAACATAATGATATTGGACGTGAAAATGGGTAATAAAGCAAGTAAGCCTGACACCCCTTTGGACTGTGTTTTAAGGAACTGTGATGAACTTTCCCCCCCTTTGTCAAGCAGGATGAGAGAAGCCCCTAGCTGGTTGCCTGGAGCACACCCACTGCAGAGGGCAATGCCTGCTGGTGACCTAAGAACTGAGTATCTCTTAGGTGAAAAAGTGAAACTCCTTTAAAACCTCTTGTCCCTCCAGATCAAGAGAGTCACAACCTTTCGGCAGAATCCCCTGTGTTTCTCCTTTGTTAGCAAAGCAGTAAACCTCCCTTTTTCTTTTTCTCAAACGCTGTCCTCATTATTAAATTGGTATTAATTGGCTTCAACATCAGGAACCAAAATTTAAGTTACAAATTTTGATACCCTCCCCCAGACCCCGGGACTTTTTGAGAGCTGACTACTGAAATATTAGGAGACGGAGCGTGCTCGGGGTGGAACTGAACCAGAGGAGCTAATCCTGTAAGTAAAAGGAGGGACTGAAGGACTCCCAGCAGCTGCCAAAGCCCTGTTGCTTCAGAGAATTCCCTCCTTCCGTTCCTGCACTGTAAGAATTATGCCACCTCTGTCTTATTAAAAAAGAGAATAAGAAAAAGGGGACACTAAATGCAGTAAAGTCACCATGGAGACCCTTGATTTCACATTTCAGGTTGCTCCTCTTTGAAAACATCTGTTCCCCTTGTGGGGACATCTATCGTGCTACAGGTGTAGGAGATTTTTCTCTTATCTGTTATGTTTTAAAGGCTTCTGTCTGTCAGCCATAGTCTGGAGCTCCTTTCTGTCTTCTTGTGTCTTTGTTTCTGGCCCTTAAAGACATGTGCAATAATGTGTTCATATTATAAATTGTTTCTTGGGAATGATCTTAGCTCAATGTGTGTCTAAATGATGACGTTTTATTGTAACAATCTGGTATCTGAATGGGTTCTTGAAGCATTGTACAATCTTGCAGTTAAAAGTCTGGTTCATATAATTGTTTAGTTTATGATTTTAGATAATTCATGCAAGAGAACTTAAATACTTAGCATGGAAAACTAAAGAACTCTATTTCCAAGTTGGCAAGTAACTTCCCAAACATTCAGTCTTATTTTTCACCAGTTTTGAATTGGGTTGACTGGGAAAATATCACAGTGTGTACCAGTGCATTAATTTGGAAAAGGATAGTAAATCATAGTATGGTATCTGTTGACAGAACAAGATGTAAAGATATAACATTTTGTGAATTGTAACTTAAAATTATACCATAATTTTCAACATCCAAACCTGAAAATTATGGTTAAAATGCCTTAGGCCTGAGGTGTCTGCTCAGAATAGCAGTTTTTCCGTGCTCCTTCCAGACCTCAGCCAGGCCTTATGTTGAAATGCAAATGAAAGAAGCCTACTAGCTCAGTAGGAGACTGATCTGAGGCCTAAGGGGGGGGGGGAGAAAAAATTACATTGTATGGTATTTACTAATAACTGCCCAGTCACTTTTTCTAGGACTCTTATTTTTTTTCTTAGATTCTGTATTGTTTTTAACTCATGATTTTGATCCTACAGACCTAGGTTAATGTTTTTCTGATCAGTTCTATCTTTGACCAACAGTGGAGTTTTTGAAACATTGCAATGGCGATTTCACCTGCGAAAAGCTACAAGGCCTTTACTATAATTATGTGTGTACACTCTTGTTATGTCTTGTATGTGTATATATACATATGTCCGTATATCATGTATATTATATACAAATTAACATACATAAGGAGCGCTCATAAAAAAAGGAGCACTCACAAAAACAAATTTTAAAAAGCGGATCCAAACATCTTTAATTTACGTGATTTAAATGGTTCACTTTAAATTGGATAAACAGATAAAAATAAATGTCTTTAAATTTAAGCTTACATGTTTTTCTAGGTGTTCAAAAATCTAATAAAATATTAATGTCCACAAAAGGTCTAATATGCCTTGGTTCTAGGACTTTTCCTTCAACAAAAAAATGGTCTACACTGTTCAATACTTTTGTCTAATATTTTGATAAATAAATAAATTAAATTTGATATTTGATTACTCATTCATGAGTATTCTTGTTAGATATGTTATTGATTTACTAAGGTCTGTATAAGTTTGTTCTAAAGTCTGTATAAGATTATAAAAATCAGTCATGTGTAAAAGACACAAAAATTTCTTCAAACATACGTTTACCAATAGCATTGTGTTTATTAAGTTTTATTTTTCTAGAGCAAGCAACCATAAATATTAAACAACTTATTAAATACGATCTGTTATTTTAGAGCACTGTACTGCCATTTCTTTAAAAGCTAAACTTGGTTAATGTAGAAACATCAATGCAATTGTGATGCTATTAATGTGCTCATATCTTCCAGGAATACAAGTCTCTAAGGTAGAAACTTTAAAAGAGCATTATGTGAAGCTGGTGTTCTGAAGTTGTATGGTAAAAAAAAATATATTGGGCATTTATTTACCTTTTATCAATAAGATATGTAAACTTTTATGTTACTTTTTACATTGGGGAACAATTTGAATGTATTTTTATGTTAATGAGAGCCTTAGCTATGAAAAGGATAAAACTTTCAGCGTTTATTTTATTCATGTTTTAAATGTTATATTATATGGTGTTAACTAATGTTCATGTGACCTCAAACAATTAATGTTACCTTTTTAAACTGATATTTAAAAACAAAGATCATCTTTAGAACTAAAACACTTAAGATTTATAAAGAGCCCTGCCTTACTTGAGATAAGGCTCTGTGTCCCAACTTACTACATGTGAGAATGACTACGAAAGCAGTGGGTCAGATGTTATTTCATTTAAAGTTACATTCAAAAGTTCTTTTTTTTCCATATCAAGATTATTAGGATCTCAAACAAGAAATATAATAAATAACTCAGCCTAAAAATTCAGGGTAGCTATTACACGAACTAAGTATATTTACTCTTGTTAATTTTATTTTGTAATTTCCTTATAAGTGATCTAAAGATTCCCTGTTAGTGTTTTACAGAAGTGTTGCTTTAAGAACACAACATGGGTTAATTAAAGATAACAAGTCATCACCAAAAGACAGACAGAAAAATACAGATCCCAATTAATAAAAAGATAAATAATTTTAAATTACAGACATTAAAGCCCAGTACTCTTAATATAAGGCTGCTAAAATTTATTTGCTGGATGTTTAAAATTAGGATTTAAAATTAAAGTTAAATGAAAAGGGCCAAGAAAACCAATATTTGATTCTTGCCCTCTGAGTCAGTCTGTATCCAGGGAACAGGGGACTTCCCTAAAGAGCTTTGCAACTCTGAGCCACTGGAGAACAGAAAGCCAATCAGTCCATTTTCTATGAAGAAGACAGTCATCAGAGAAGGGAGACATCCCTGATGCTTCCGAGGGAAGCCACAGGGTCAAGCAAGACCTGGACACACCTAGCGAAAATGGCACTAGCAGAACTGAGAAGCTGCTCTCAAGTTTCCCCAGGAATGACTCCCGTAAAAGCTCAGCTGACTGTTCATAATAGATAGAAACAAAAGTCAGTTTGACTGCTTCATCTTAAACATTTAGGAAAGACAGTTAAACGCAAAATACAGCCATTCCTGGGCATTTTAAATAATAACATTAATAATAATATTTTAAGGTATACACTTTATGTTAGCCTCCCAAAATAAATAAGACTGGAGGCTACAAAGAAGGGTTCTCAGAGAGGAATGCCTGATAACTATAAAAAGAGACTATCAAGAGGAGCTGCCAGAGGCAGAAGTTTTTAGTTTAAGGCCTACAGATATTCCTAACCTACACAGGTAATATTGGAGTTTGCTAGTACAATTATCCAGCCTTGAGTAACAGAATTAAGGGTTTCTCTATTAGACACAGAGGTCATACTAGTAAAAGAATTTTGCAGGATCAGATGGTATTAAATTATAACACTGTATTTTATGGGGAGGGACAACTGTAACCGTAAATGTTAAATATTAAGTTGACAGTCCTGATAACTGGGGATATTTAAGACTGGTGAGGGAACTTCTATACAGTGACATGTTCCAGCTGCTGCAACATTTATTCAGTACTCATGTATTTTGTTTCTCTCATAGAAGAACCCATCCCCAGATGACTTTACAACCTGTACTTCCCCAACCAGACTTCAAACCGAACTGACTTCGAAAAGGCAACTCATGTCTCTCAGACCGTACCCCCTCACGTCACCCTCTCTCAGCTCAGAAGAAGTCAAAATGAGTGACGCCTCGCTTCTTACTACAATGGAGCCAAAAATAAATAGACTATCAATATAAGTAATTAATTAAGTCAGTAAAATCAGGGAGACCGGTTTTGGGTGAGTTCAAAAAATGGGGAGACTGTTACCTGAGGAATTAAATTTCCCTCAGTGCTCGTCCCCTACCCTATCAAAGATTTGAAAGGGACACATTAGAAAATGGGGGAATGATAGACCCAACCTGATATTTTATTTAAATTGGAGCCATCTTGCCACAAAGCCATGAAAAGATAATTTTGGCTTAACTATAAATTACAGCAAATTCTGAACCTGCTTTGAATGCCTGCCCATGCCTTGAACTCACCCATGCATGGCTCTCTGACCAGATAAAAGCCCTCTCTGAAACTTTATTTACACCTCATAAATATTGGCCTTCCCTGACCAGACGACACTCTCTGAGGCTCTAATGGTTCTCATAAATTCTGATGTTGGGGCAGCAAAAAAAAAAAATGTAAACTATCGTTAGTGTGATGCTTGTCAGAGTTCTGTTATCTGGAACCACCCTTTTCTGTAACATTCTGCGCTATAAAGCCATTCTGTAGGAAAGGTGGGGTTGCTCTCTTGTTCCCGTGGTTTTGGGAGGAAGACACAGCCCGGGTGGTGGAAATAATAAGTTTGCTTTAATTTGATTTTAATTGGAGTCAGTGGTCTTTTCTTGCGTCCTGGTCTAAAAGGTAAACACTCCACCAACATGGAGCTCTGCCTGCCTAAAGACTACTTGAGAAACTGCCTCTGAGGATGGGCACTTGACATATATGTTGTTGTCAGGAGCTTTAGCTTCCATTCTAAGGAGACCATTAAAGCTGAGTCTGCATCTATGTGACCTGGAGGACATTGTTTCTTATTTTCCAAATAACATGAGGCAGCAGTGCTGACTTCTCTCTTTGTAGGTAAACTGTGGCCACTGAAAGCTAAGTGTCTCCGCATGTGGACTGTGAAGCCATTTGGTCATCCTCCACTTTTCATGGTGTTTCTTGCTGCTGCACTGGGAGTTTGGTATTTGCTTCACGAAATACAAGGAGTTCAACTGGGACACAGTGCTGGAGGGAGTCCTGTCACGTGTGGTGGGTCAGGGTCTGCAGGAGAATGCACCAACCAGGCTTCTATTCCACATAGCTTGTCCCCTTAACCATAGCAACCTGATTCTGAACATTGCCCTGAAACATCTCCATATAACAAGATGCCTTTTATGGAGAGGATTCAGACATATACGTGATTCCTGTCTGCACCATGTCAGCCACAAGCCATTTGGAAGTCAATGACAGATCCACATGGCTTGACAAGAGATGCTTTATCACACACCTGCACATCACAGCTCTGGGCCCACTACTCAGCAGCCTCCAACATACTGGTATCTGTGTTATACACCGTTTTCATGAAACCCAGTCAATCAAGGCACTGTCTGGTACCCTCATGATCAGCAACAGGACATCCAAAGATTCTCCAGGGCCACCTGGTCATGGGAATTTCAAAAATTTCATGGTATTTATCTAGCCATTTTTCAAGGATGAATTTGGGGAAACTGTGGGTTTAAATTCATTCAGGAACCATTAAATTTTGAAGAAGCACATTTCAAGGAAAGCTCTGGTGAACTCTCAGAGGCAAGGCTTCCCAAAGAGTGGCCCAAAGGACACATGAAGCCAGGCCCATTGAGGTCTCCAATGTAAGGTCCATGTATGTTTTGACTCTCAACTATGGCTGCCAATCTTTCAGAATAAAGTCATGTGATATCCAGGCTGAGTTTGACAGTACTCTTTGGAAAGCCACCCTTTTCTATATCTCAGTTTTCAAGGGTGAATCTCATGCATGGCCACCTAAAATCCCAACACAATTCATGGCAATACTTCTCTGAGGTCAGTTCCATTACTCAGTCTCTATGGGAAATCACACCATAGTTCAAGCTCAGGTGGACCCAGGCATCTTTACCAACCACCACACAGCTGACCACAATTAAAACCAAAACACTCCCACATGGCCCTCATCTTCTTCCACATATACACTCATCATAACCTCTGGCTGGAGGTTTCCATGAGGGGCACAGCCCAAGACACTGTCCAAAATAAGCACACTTGTGCCTCATTTGCCTAAAGTCAGCTTGGCCTGGACACCCTTCCTGTGAACAAAGAGTGATCAATTAGTCCTGCTCTATAACTGCTCCGCTTCTCCAATTTGAGGCCTACTGACTGTCTGGTATAGATTCTTCATGAGAATTTGTGTCATGAGAAAACTCAAGCACCTATCGGCTAGCCTCTAGAGGGCTTTGAAGAACTCATTTGACCCAAAGAATTCCTATTTTCACTTGACGGAGGTCAGGAACGTTACAAAAGATGGCGAGACACTTCATCCACAAAGACTGCTCTTTTGGCCATTTTGGTTATGAATGCACACTTGGAAACTTTCTTTAGATGCATCAGATGCTGACAATCTAAGCCACTGCCTCACAAAGGGCCAAGAGGCTGATTCAGCCACATCCCTTTCCAAAGCAATTAAGCAAAGAGCCACAGGTGATGCCCATTCATTTCCGTTTGTAAACTGTTTTCTTCAGGCTTCACAAAGGGGTGGCCTGAGGCAAAGACCTTCCTGACATTCAGGACAACAGAACAATAGGTAAGCAAAAAGCCCAAAGCAGTGTTTCTCCACTGAGACTTTACTGGTAACACAGAATTCTGAGTTTTTGAGATGCTCCCATTCCCTTCAGCTATTAAGTACATGCCCATGTCAGAGAGCTTGGAGGTGGTTCATATCTTGGAAAAAAAAAAACCATGAGGCTATTCTGGAGAGTGGCCCATATTCAAGAAGAAGAGAGAAACTTAGGAAGGTAGTAGGTGTTGCCCATCCATAAGGCAAGCCACTCTCCATTCTTAAATTGGGCAGGATGAATGCTGGGAAGCTTTCTACCAGACAGGACACAACCATTGATGCATTCTCTTTTCAAATGTCTATAACCATGTATACAGTGGGATACACAGACATAGAAACACTCATGTTGTCAAACAAATTTCTAGAAACATTCCACTCCAAACAAACAAACCGACTTATTCTCAGAACATGAGACTAAACAACAAACTCATAGGGACACCCACAACAGCACCTCCTTCCCCCAAGTATGTCTGTGACTCTCCTCAGTGTCCTCTGACTGGTGGGCCATACTATGTTCCCCGAAGTGGCCTGTTCTGTCTCAGATCTGGTCTTCTTTGCCAACTCTTTGAAGTTGTCAGGAGCCATGGTTGAGCCACTACCTGCTTTCTCAGAAAAGGCTTCTATTCAGACCTCTCCTGGCATTTGGCCATCATCACTTAAGTAGGTACCAAGAAAGACTGACTCTGTCCTTGATAAATCCAAACAATTGAGACCACTGGGACTGGGACTGGGAATTCTCTGGGTGCCTGGCTGTCAATCACCAAAGAAGTGTGGTAGGTGACTTCCTTCAGGAAATGAATGAGGTCACTGCCTTGGCAACCACTTTGTACTAACAGTTGCTTCCAAGGGTCCCATGAGATGGAGTCTGCCCCTACTTCCTGTGACACTTACACAAGTTAGAATGGTATATCAACCACAGGCACCCAGGAACAGCTCTCCACACAGGCCTGGGCCTGGTTTGGTCCATTTAATCTACATTAAGAAGAGAGAGGCTGATTCAGTCACATTCCTTCATCCTGACCAGGTTGTTTGACATGGAAGTTGACTTTTGCTCTCTCACATGCTTCATAGGTGCCTACATCTTCTTCAGGGATGATTTCTGCATGGAACTTTGAGGTTCTCAGCAGGTGGAAGATCGCCTACATTCCTGTATTGTAAGATCAACAATTTCCCTGTTCTTTTATAAAGTTAGATTGAGGGAAGAGTGTATGGTTAAGGTTAATAACAGGTTCGATTTCGATTAGGAATCATTTTGCAGAATAAATAATGGTATTGGAATCCTGTGATATTTACATGAATATGCGGTGAAATATAAGTATGCAAACAGAAATCTAGGTAAGATTTGAAGTCCATAAGGGCGTTGGGTGGCCTGGACCCCATCCTTTGAAGCAGGAATGATCAAATAGCCCTGCTGCTAATACTGCTCTTCTTCTCCAATTTGAGGCCTACTGACTGTCAGGTATATATTCTTACTGTGATTTGGAGTCATGAGAAAACCCAAGCACCTATGGGCTAGCCTCTTCAGGTCTTTGAAGAACTCATTTGACTCAAAGGATTGCTATTCTCACTTGAAGGTAGTCAGGAACTGAAAAGGTCATCGAACGTTGGAGGAAAAGACCAACAAGAAACTGTCTCATGCCAAAAGAAATGGTTTATTGGGGGTCCAGCATCTGGGGCTCAGAGCTCACTCCAGAGGAGGAAAGAAAAAAGATCCCCGAGAACAACTTGAGCAGAGTTTATATACATTCTTTAGAGAGGGCAGGGACTTTACATACATCATAGCCTCCTTTAGGAAATCATCATACGCCGCAGGAAAATCAAATAGCAACTCTAAAACAAGATTAGCACATCCATTGGCGGGAACAGGTCGGGCAGGGGGTGATTTTTTAGCCCTGAGAAGGGGTATACATTTAAACTGGTTGTTTGAAGCCCTGAGATGTATTCGTGCTGAGCTGCAGGGTTTCTGGGAAGGGGTTGTTTAGCTACTAGGTGGTCAGGGAAGATTTCAACACACATCTAATGGGCAGTTCTGGGAATTGTCTTAACTGCCACAGGAATTTCAGGTTCTGAGTGCAGCTTGGAAACTTTACAAAACCTGGTTCTTTACGTTTCAATTTAAATTTCTTTTATTCTTTCATTTTCCACTCCTTTTTCTGACTACTTTTAATCTTAAAAGTAATGAATCATAATTATTGCGGGTTCTCAGATTTTATTTCTTCCAGTGGATAGTATTTTTATCTGATTACCATGAGTTTTTTCCTGCCCAATCTGAACCTGGAGAAAGGAAACTATGCAGTTTAGCAAACAAGGTCCCACATTTAGTAACACCATAAGGATGATCAGGGGTCCAGCTAAGTCTGATAAAAGTTTAGTTAAACAAGAGGACTGGGTAAACCATGACTCAAAACACCCTTGTTGAATCTCCCTTTCTCTCTGGTGCTCTTCAAGGCATTTTCTCAATTTACTCATGGATTCTTTAAAACTCCACTATGGTCAGCATAAAAACAGCATTCTTCTCTCAGTGAAGCACAGATGCCCTCCTCCCTCATGAAGAGGAGGTCTAATCCTTGCCTTTCCTGTAAAACAACCTCAGAGAGAGAGGTTAAGGATTCCTGCAAAACTGTGATGGAGGTTTCTAACGTTTTCAAGTCTTGATCTATTGCTGTTTCTAATCGGGCCATTTGTTGTGACCCACGGATCATAGCAGCTGTTCCCGTACCCACTCCTGCAGTAACTCCTATCCCCAGTAGGATGGCTAGAGTAAGAGACACTGGCTCCCGGTGAAATCAGGTTGTTAGTCCCCCTAGTAGACCTTCAAATTATTCTGCATCATCATAGAGCACCCTGGGGAGTATCTGCACCATTACACAATAATTTACAGAGCTATCTAATACCTGGGCTGAAATGCAAGGAGTTCTGATTGTGTGGAGTTCAGTACCATAATGGTTCCTTTAATTAGTTCCCAGGGGGAGGAGTCAGCTGTATTCTGGACTGGGAAAGTAGGCAAAGACCGAAACCAGGAAGTATGAGATGGTAGAGGGGTTCTGGTAGATCTAGGCATGGGAGGTTTAGGAGGTTTAATTCCTGGCTTGAGGGGATTGGGCCCTATTGCTGTGGGCTTTTCTTCCTTTTTAAGCTGGATGGTGAACCAGAGAGCAAAGTCATAACCAGGGCCATAAATATAAAATTGCATTCCCCTAGTATTTCCCATAGGCCATGTTGTTCTGAGGTATCCCCTTCCTTTGGAAGTGAAAGTTATTTGAGGGGGTAACATAGACTATTCTTTCCACAGCGAGTTTTTGACACCGCTTGGCTAGCGGCACATTTCTTGGAATCAATCCAGGTGTCATTTGGTCCTACCTGAATCATACTGTCTGGAGAGTTTGGGTTCCACCATGCACTCCCGTTTGTTCACATCCCCAAGATCTACAATAAAAGTCAATGGGTCCTCCACAGGTTTGGGCCTGTTTGCAACTTCGGAAATCAGCTGGGCACACATAAAAATCAAGACCTCAGTTGGGGAGATGACATCCATAATTCATGGGGTAAGGTGGTCTATGTTGCCCTGGTTTGGGTTTGAGTGGGATATGTGTGGGGTCCTCTATGTCAGGGAGATCCCAGTCAGAGAGGCCTATAACAAGCTGACAAATGTCTTGGTGGAGAGATGGCCACCTAGTCCATAAGGCGGCTGTATGTGAAATAGACCACACTACTTGCCCAGTAGGATTTATAACTTGCCATTGTTGCTGAACAGGCTGATGGGGATTAGGAATGCTGGTGGCCAGGGGAAGAATCCATAGCCCTATCCACACGACAGACACGCAACTTGAGAGGGTTACCAGTCAGTTTCAGTTTCCAGCCGGAATCTGTACAGGGCACAGGCTTGAGATGTGAGGCATGTATCCAGGAAGTGATCCCATCCAATTTCACCACTGTAGGTGTTATAAGAAACACCTGGTATGGTCCTTTCCAGCGGGGTTCCAGGGATGACACCTGATGCCGTCTCACGTAGACTAAGTCTCCCACTTGATAACAATGTGGGGTTTCTTTGTCTCCAGGCTGATAAGCAGTGGCCAACTATTTCCACAGGTATCGCTGGGTGCTGGGTTTGATCAAGGGCTTTAAGTCTGTCAAGCAAGGGTGTGTGAAAGGAATCATTAAGTCTCGAGTTGGGGTTAGGTCCCTTACTGGAGGAAGGGCACCATAGAGAATTTTATAATTGGTGAGGTTACACAAAGAGGCATAGAGGTTATTTCTTAGAGGAAACAGTGCATAAGATAGGAGCATAGTCCAATATTTTATGCCGGTCTCCAGGCTTAATTTCGTTAAGGTCTCTTTGATGGTTCTATTCATCCTTTCTACCTGTCCTGAGCTCTGGGGTCTATAAGCACAATGTAACTCCCAATTAATCCCCAGGGTCCTGGCGAATCCCTGACTTACTTGGGCTACAAATGCCGGTCCATTGTCGGACCCTATTACCTTAGGCAAGCCGAACCTTGGAAAAATGTCTTCTAGGATCTTTTTGACCACCATCTGAGCCGTTTTTTTCTTCATGGGGAAGGCTTCGACCCATCCTGAAAAAGTACCTACAAAGACTAGGAGATATTTAAGTCCATAACTTGCTGGCTTAATTTGAGTAAAGTCCACTTCCCAGAATTGTCCTGGTCTGGTTCCTCGTAAGTGCTTCCTGCAGGAAGCTTGGATGGGTAAGTATTAACTAATTGACAGACTTGACAAGCTCTAGTCACCTGCTCAGCTATTTCTTTCCTCTTTGAGTCAGTCAATAATAAGTCCTTTCTTCGGTCCTTTAAGAGTGCCTACAACTTCTTTGAGTCTAAGTGGGTGAGCTAGTGTAAGTCTTTGACATAAAGGTGGGCTTTTTGAAATTGTAAACTTGGCTCTGTAGGGTCCCAGAGTTCTGTATCTGTCTCCTCAGATGATAAGTTGCCTGAAGGTTCCGGAGCTGCCAAGTCTCCTGATTTTTGTTCCCCCCCATGTGGAAAAAGTTAACAGAGTCACTTCGTTTAGGGCTGCCAATTAAGCTTCCTCATCTGCCCTTCTGTTTCCAACCACCACGGGGTCGTTTCCCTTCTGGGGCCCTGGACAGTGCCCTATAGCTAGTTCTTTAGGGCCCTGCACTGCTGAGAGAAGGTGGAGGATCTCATCTTCATTCTTTATTTCTTTCCTGGAAGAGGTTACTATTCTCTTTGCTGGTAAATAGCCCTGTGCACATGAGCAGCGGCAAATGCATAGCGGCTGTCAGTGTATATGGTTGCCCTTTTGCTTGTTGCTAGTTCCAATGCTTTCGTAAGAGCAATCAGTTCTGCTTTTTGGACTGATGTCCCTTCTGGGAGACCAGAGGACCAGATGACATTAGTTTTGCTAAGTACTGCTCGTGCAGCCCGCCGCTTACCGTCTTGGAGAAAGCTGCTGCCGTCCGTAAACCATACGACTTCAGGGCGAGGCAGTGGCTGATCCTTCAAGTCTTGTCGTATACTGGTTTTCTCTGCCAGTATGTTTTGACACTCATGAGCGACGGGTCCTGATGATACTTCTGGCAGCAGTGTAGCCGATTTGAGTGGAGCAGGGGGTCCCAGCATTATACTGTCTTTGTCAAGCAAGAGGCTCTGGTAGTGCTTAATTCTGGAGTTTGATAGCCACCTCTCTGGAGGCTGGCAGATGATGCTCTCCAGGGCATGGGGGACTATAATGGTGAGCTTCTGTCCCAACGTTCATTCATGAGCATCTTTTATTAGAAGGGCTGCCACTGCTATAGCTCTTAAGCAAAGGGGCCACACGCTAGCCACTGGGTCCAGTTTTTTTTATAAGAATGCTACTAGCCATTTCCAAGGTCCCAATGTCTGAGTGAGCATTCCCCGTGCTATTCCTTTCTTTTCTTCTATGTAGAGATTGAAGGGTTTATCTACATCTGGTAGTGCTAAGGCTGAAGCAGAGAGCAGCACCATTTTGTTGACATTATCAATAGCTTGTTTGTACTCAGGGGTACATTGGAAGTGGGCATCCCCTTTTATCAGAGTGTATAAAGGTGCAGCCAGAGATGCGAACACAGGAATCCATAACCTGCAAAAGCTGGCAGTCCCAAAAAACTCTCTGAGTTGTCTCTTATTAGAAGGGGGAGGTATCTGCACAACGGTTTGTTTTCTGGGCTCAGTGAGCCATCGTTTGCCATCCCTAAGAGAATAACCCAGGAAGATTACTTCTTGCTGACAAAAGTGGGCCTTTTGGCAGAAGCCCTATATCCAAGCCGAGCAAGCTCGAATAATAGTGCTTGGGTCCCAGACTCAGAGTTCTCCTTGGTGTCGGCTGCCAGTAGAAGATCATCCACATATTCGAGTGGGGTGACTTCAGGGTGGGCAGTTCTGAAGTCGTTGAAGTCCCTGTGGAGGGCTTCATCAAAGAGAGTGAGGGAGATTTTGAACTCCTGTGGGAATCTAGTCCCGGTTAATTGGCCAGATGTTCCAGTTTTTGGGTTTATCCACTTGAAAGCAAACAGCAACTGACTGTCCTTATGTAGGGGCAAGCAGAAGTAAGCATCTTTTAAGTCCAGCACAGTGTACCATTCCCGCTCCGGATTCAGAGTGCTAAGCAAATTATATGGGTTGGGTACTGTGGGGTGAATGTCCTCCACTCTGTTGTTGATCTCTCTTAGGTCTTGAACAGGATGGTAGTCCCCAGTTCCTAGCTTTCTAACTGGTAGCAGCGGGGTATTCCAGGCTGATTGACAGAGCCTTAAGACCCCAAGAGTCAGGTATTTCTGAATATGGGGCCTTATCCCATCCTTAGCTTCTTTGCTTAGGGGATATTGTTTAACACTGATTGGAGAGGCAGAGGCTTTTAATTATACTGCTATTGGAGGTTGTTTAAGGGCTAGACCTAACCCAGCAGTTTCTGCCCAGACATTATGATAATCTTTTATCCATTTCTGTGCGAGTTTGCTTTGTTGATCAGTCCTAGGGGACACGAAGAGTGATGTTCACCTTCTACGGACATAGTCAAAGCCGTAACTATGGGAGCTTTTACTGAAGGCTTTAGAAACTCCACTTGGGGACCATCAGGGATAAAGGTTATTCTAGACCAGAGTTTGGTAAGCAGATCCCTGCTCATCAATGGGGCTGGACATTCTGGGATTACTAGAAAAGAGTGTGGACTTTTCCATTTACTAGGTTCATAATCCTCTTTTTTGTCCAAGCCTGATATCTACTGCCATTAGCCCCTTGAACTAGGGACCATTTATTTATTTATAGGGGGCCCAGTGGGGTCTTAAGGGCTGAGTATACTGCTCCTGTTTCCATTTCAAAGTTCACTGGAATCCCCTCCACTTCAAATGTTACCCTGAGATCGGGGAGGGGATCCAAGCCCCGACTTTCTTAGTCCTCTTCTAGAGTCAGCATGGCGGGCTCGTGTGGCTGCTCCTTTTTGGGCCACTCTTTGGCTCAGTGTCCTTTTTCTTTTCAGTAGGCACATTGATCTGATGCCAGGGGCAGCCTTTTGCGTGGGCCCAGGTATCCCTTTCTGTCTCCCTGCATTTAACCTTCTGGAGTATTTTTTGCTGTGAACAAAACCTTAGCCAATGCTTTAGTCTGCCTTTTGCTCCTTTCATCCTTCTTTTGTTCCCTTTCCTTCTCTCTCCTCTGTTCCTTCTCCTCCTCAATTTCTCTCTTATAATATACTGTCTCAGGTTCTCTGACTAAATCTCTTAACATCATATCTTGTAATCCATCTAGACATTGTAACTTTCTCTTAATATCTAGGGCAGCCTGCTCGATAAAGGCCATTGCAACAGATGCCTTTTGGTCCTCTGCCTGAGGATCAAAAGAAGTATATTTCCTTTATGCTTCCATAATTCTCTCCTGAGACATACAGGGAGACTCATTAGGCCCTTGGATAATCTCTCTTACATTGGCCAAATTAGTCGGCCCTCTGGCGGTCGCTTGGTGACCCGCTATACCCGCTATTAGAGCCCGGTGATAAGTGGACAGATGCTACCTACTTTCAAAGTTGTTGGGTTCCCAGTTGGGACGGTTCATTGGCCCGTAGGGACGGAGAGGGAGCATCACAGGGGATTCTGAGTTTTCTATTATCCATCACCGCCGGGTTCCTTTAGGTGGCCCTGCTTCCTCCAGGGGAGGAGGGGCTGCTGCTGCTGCAGGGAAGTCCCCTGGAGGGCTTGAGTCTGGCCCAATTGCCTCTAGCAGCTGAGAGGCTGAGTCAGTGGTGGGAGGATCATCTGGAACATGTTGGGGGTTGGGGAGCGAGGGTAGAGAATGAGGAGGGGGAAGAGTATCCAGTCTTGTGACTCAGGGAGAATGGTGGGGAGAGCGGGAGTTGTGGAAGGTTTGAATGATATAATCATGAGGGAAGGGGTATATGTCTGTTGATCTGGGTGGCCACGTGGCCCCAGCTAAAAGACAATATCTCTGACTTTTCGGATTAGAGGGAAATGGAAGGATCCTTCTGGTGGCCATCCGACTCCCAGGATGGGCCATTCTGAAGCTCAGAGAGTCTGCCAGCTCTGGCGTTTTACTGAAAAAGAAAGATTCTGGGCCCTTGAGCGGACATCAGTCCAATGATCAAGGGTCAGGG
The DNA here is from genome assembly GCF_048772815.1 of Callospermophilus lateralis. NCBI lineage: Eukaryota > Metazoa > Chordata > Mammalia > Rodentia > Sciuridae > Callospermophilus > Callospermophilus lateralis. The sequence continues at coordinate 536,084 of NW_027514481.1, forward strand.
ACAGAGGCATAGAAGTGCTTTGTCCCATAATGGAAGTTACTCAAACAGGGACAGTGAAGACACAAACTCGACACACACAATGACAAACAGTAAACGTTTACCATGAGTCCAAGACAACGATTAGAACTGAGTAACTGGCAAAACCTGATGGGTTAGACAATAAATACAGACACTAAACTCAACCTGAGTTCAGGACAATGAACAAAACTGAGTAGCTGGCAAAACCTTTTGGGCTGGAAAACCGAATCCTGAAGCAAAATATAACCCAGTTGAGGAAACTACTATTCCTTGATTTCCCTAGTCATCTGGAGTGCCCCCAGGGACGTGAACTTTGGCTCTGTGACACTTCTGTCAGCCAACATAGGAGAGACCTAATGCACTCACCCACAGCAACTTTGCCACGCCTTAAACGGAAACCCAAAACAAGAAACAGGCGCCTTACTTACCCTAAGAGAAGTCAGTTGGCGTCTTTTGTCCGCTGTTGCCGAATATCTCACCTGGGGCCTCCAGATGAAAAGGTGGGGCGAAGGTCGGAGAAAAACACCACCAAGAGACTTTCTCATGAAACAGAAAAGGGTTTATTGGGGGTCCAGCATGCTGGGGCTCAGAGCTCACATCAGAAAAGCAAACAACAAAGAGCCCAGAGAACAATTTGAGCAGAGTTTATATACATTCTTTAGAGAGGGCAGGGACTTTACATACATCATAGCCTCCTTTAGCAAATTACCATGTACCCTGGGAAAATCAAATAACAACTCCAAAACATGATTAGCACATTCATTGGCGGGAACAGGTCGGGCAGGGGGTGATTGGTCAGCCCTGTGAAGGGGTAGACATTTAAACTGATTGGTTGAAGCCCTGAGATGTATATGTGCTGAGCTGCACGGTTTCTGGGAAGGGGTTGTTAAGTAACAAGGTCGTCTGGGAAGATTTCAACTCACATCTAATGGACACATCAAAGAATTGTCTTTACTGACTCAGGAATTTCAGGTTCTCAGTGCAGCTTGTAAACTTTACAAAACCTGGTTCTTTACGTTTCAATTTCAATCTCTTTTATTCTTTCTGAACTTTACAAAGGAAGGCCAGAGACTTCATCCACAATGGCTGCTCTTTTTGCCATTTTGGTTTTGGATGCATGCATGGGATCTTTTTTAGATCCATTTTGTGCTGATATTCTAAGCCACAGCCTCACACAGGGTCAAGAGGCTGATTAAGACACATCCCTTTCCAAAGCAATTACTTCTCTGAGGTCAGTTACAGAACTTAGTCTCTGAGCAGAATCACACCAGAGTTCAAGCCCAGATGGACCCAGTCATCTCTTCCAACCGCCACACAAATGACCACAATTAAAACCAAAACACTCCCCCAAGGCCCTCATCTTTTTTCATATATACACTCATCATAACGTCTGGCTGGAGGTTTCCATGAATGGCGCAGTCCAAGAGAGTGTCCAAAATAAGCTCACTTGCCCCTCATTTGCCTAACCTCAGGGTAGCCTGGACACCCTTCCAGTGAACCAGAATTGATCACATAGGTCTGCCGTTAATACTGCTCTGGTTCTCCAATTTGATGCCTACTGACTGTCAGGTATAGATTCCTTATGTGATTTGGAGTCATGAGAAAACTGAAGCACCTCTGCAGGGCTTGGAAGAACTCACTTGACACAAAAGATCACTATTCTCACTTGATGGACATCAGGAAAATAACAGAGGAAGGTGAGAGACTTCATCCACAATGACTGATATTTTTGCCATTTTGCTTTTGGATGCACACATTGGATCTTTCTTTAGATCCATCAGGCACTGAGAATCTAAGCCATAGCTTCACAAAGGGCCAAGAGGCTGATTCAGACACATCCCTTTCCAAAGTAATTAAGCAAAGAGCCACAGGTGATGCCCATTTATTTCCATTTTAAAACTGTTTTCTTCAGGCTTCACAAAGAGTGGCCTGAGGCAAAGACCTTCCTGACACTCAGGACAACAGAACAATAGGTTAGCAAATGGCCCAAAGCATGGTTTCTCCACTGAGACTTTCCTGGTCACACTGATATCTGAGTTTTCTGAGATGCTTGCCATTCCCTTCAGCTAACCAGTACATGGCCATGTCACAGAGCTTGGAGGTGGTACATATCTTTGACACAAAAATATGAGCCTATTCTGGAGAGTGGCCAAAATTCAGGAAGAAAACAGGAAATTAAGAAGGTTGTAGGTGTTGCCTTTCTATAAGGCGAGCCACAGTCCATTCATAAATTGGGAAGAATGAATGCTGGGAAGCTTTCTACTAGACAGGACACATCTATGGATGCATGCTCTTTTCTAATGTCTACAACCACAGACACACTGGGATACCCAGACCTAGAAACACTCACCTTGTCAAAGGACTTTCTAGAAACAGTTCACTCCAAACCAAACAAACAGCCTTTCCTACCTATTCTCAGAACATGAGACAAAACCACAAACTCACAACCACACTCAAAAAGTCACCTCCTTCCCCCAAGTAAGTCTGTGACTATCCGAAGTGTCCTCTGACTGGTGGGCCATACTATGTTTCTCCAAAATGGCCTGTCCTGTCTCAGATCTGTTCTCCTTGTCCAACTCTGTGAAGTTGTCAGGAGCTTGTGCTGACCACTACCTGCTGTCTCAGGAAAGGCCCATTTTCAGAGGTCTACTTGAATTTGGCCATCCTCAAATCTTTAGGTACCAAGAAAGACAGACTCTGTCCTTGTTAAATCCAAACAAGTGAGCCTACTGGGAATGGGACGGGTACTGGCTCTTTGTGCCTGGCTTCCTGGATCCCAAGTTCAGAGAGTTCCATCCCCCAAGAAGTGAGGTAGGTCAATTCGTTCAAGAACGGAATGAGGTCACTGCCTTGGCAACCACTTTGTCCTAACAGTTGTATTCAAGGGTCCCTTGAGATGGAGGCTGCCACTACTTCCTGTGACACTTTCAGAAGTTAGAATTGTATATCAACCATAGGCACCCAGAAGAAGCTCTCCACACAGGGTTGGTTTGGTCCATCTTCTTTATATCAAGAGGAGAGAGGCTGATTCAGATACATCCCTTCATCCTGACTAGGTTGTTTGCCTTGGAAGATGACTTTTGCTCTCTCAGGCCCTTCATAGCTGCCTAAATCTTCTCCAGGGATCATTTCTGCATCAACCTTTGAGGTTCTCAGCAGGTGGAAGATCCCGTACATTCCTGTATTGTAATACCAACTCTGTCCCTGCTCTTCTGCAAAGTTAGATTGAGGAACAGTGTATGGTTAGGGTTAATAACATATTCTATTTGGGTTAGGAATTATTCTGCTGGACAAATAATGGTATTGGGTACCTGCGATATTCACAAGAATATATAGGTGAAATATAAGTATGAAACCAAAATTCTAGGTACGATTTGAAGCCAGAAGGACATTGGGCCCTTTAGTGGTATACTTAGCTTTGAATTATGTTCTGCACAGATGTCTCAGATAAATCAATATGCAATGGCATAGGACCTTGTACCTTGGATGATTGAATGTTCAAGAGAACATCCAGTCAAAAAGGAATAGTCGGTAGGAATAGGAAGATGGTCAGTAGGTTTAGAAAAAAGAGTGAATATAGGATTTGGACAAAAGGTTCATTAGCAATAGGGTTTCGGGTAGAGAGTGAAAGTAAATATGAGCACATATAAAGAGTCAGTCACAATGATGAACTGGGGAAAATATGTAGGAAAGCAGATATTAATAGAGACATTAGGAAATCAGACAAAGTATAATGTGAGTGATAGGATTAGGCATTTTCAATATGGTTGAGGTGGAATATATAATCTTAGGAAGAAAGAAATATGTAGTCACCAATAGGATTGACATTTGAGAGCATTAGGCAACCAGGACATGGTTGTTTTTAGTAATCCATGCTCACTTTTTATTTTGCTTTGGTGAAAGGTTAATAAAATAGGTATTTGTCACTTCCTGTTTTTCTTTATGCTTAACAAAACACTGTTGAAATCTTGAGAACTGTTTGCTAATTTTGTTCCCAAAATGTGCTGTCCCCAACTGCCAAACTGCAGAATGTACTCCCTCACCCAGTTGCACAAAAACTGCCCACTTGCCCTGACCCATCAATTAATTTCCCTCCCTGCCCTCTCCAAAAAATTATATAAGCTCTGTTTAAGTTGTTCTCAGGGCTCTCTGCTCTAGTCAAGTGAGCTCTGAGCCCCAGCATGCTGGAACCCCAATAAACACTTTGCTGTTGCTGAGTGAAAATGGTATACTGTTCTGTACTTAAAAGATGCTTTCTTTTGCTTGCCTCTGCATAAAGATAGTCAGTTGCTGTTTGCTTTCGAGTGGGTAGACCCAGATAACGGAACTTCTGGTCAACTAACTTGGACTAGACTCCCACAGGTGTTCAAAACCTCCCCCAGTCTCTTTGATGAAGCCCTCCACAGAGATCTCAACAACTTCAGAATTACGCACCCCAAAGTCACCCTGCTTCAATATGTGGATGTCCTGCTACTGGCAGCTAACAACAAGGAAAACTGTGAGTCTGGAACCCAAGCACTATTATCCGAGCTTGCTCAACTCAGGTATAGAGCTTCTGCCAAAAAGGCCCAAATTTGCCAGCAAGAAGTAATCTTCCTGGGTTATTCCCTTAGGGGCGGAAATGATGGTTCACTGAGCCCAGAAAACAAACCGTTGTGCAGATACCACCTCCATCTAACAGGAGACAACACAGAGAGTTTCTTGGGACTGCTGCCTTTTCAGGTTATGGATACCTGGGTTTGTGTTCTTAGCTGCTTCTTTATACCCGTTGTTAAATAAGGATGCCCAATTCCAATGGACCCTTGAGCACCAGCAAGCTTTTGATAACATTTAAGAACACTGACACTGAACTCCTCAACTTCACTGAGCCCAGCCTGCAATTTCAGAAAGCCCTACACTACGTTAAAAATGTACATCAACTTACTCACCTTGGTTCAAAGAAACTGCAGGAATTCCTGAAAGATCAGGAACAGAGATTTCGACTAACTTACTCACAGTGAAAAAAAATAACTGAACGGGTAACAAAAGCCTGTCGGTTCTGTCAATTGGTTAATGCTTACCCTTCCAAGCTTCCTGCAGGAAAGCACCTACGATGAACCAGACCAGGACAATTCTGGGAAGTAGACTTTACTGAAATTAAGCCAGCAAGGTATAGACTTAAATATCTCCTAGTCTTTGTAGATAAATTTTCAGGAAGGATTGAATTCTTTCTCACAAAAAAAAAAAAAAAAAAAAAAAAAAACGGCTCAAACGGTGATCAAGAAGATCCTGAAAGATATTAAGATATTTTTTCAAGACAAGGCCTGCCTAAAGTAATAGGGTCTGATAATTAAACGGTGTTCATGGCCCGGGTAAGTGAGGGCTTAGCCAGGACCCAGGGGATTAATTGGAAGTTACATTGTGCTTCTAGACCCCAGAGCTCAGGACAGGAAAAAAAAATAAATTGAACCATTAAAGAGACCTTAACGAAATTAAGCTTAGAGACCGGCATAAAATATTAGACTATGCCCCTGCCTTATCCACTGTTTCATGCAAGAAATACTCCCTCTGTTTCTTTGTGTAAACTCACCCCCTATGAATTTCTCTATGGTGCACCTCCTCCAGTAAGGCATGTAACCCCAACTCTAAGACCTAACGATGCCTTCCACACCCCCTTGCTTGACAGAATTGAATCTCTTGAAAGAACTCAATGATACCGGTGAAAACAGCTGACAACTGCCTTGCAACCTGGGGACAAGGGGACTCCACATTGATATCAAGTAAGGGACTTCATCTACATAAGACAACATCAGGTGTCATCCCTGGAATCCTGCTTGAAAGGACCATACCAGGTGCTAATTATAATACCTACAGCGGTAAAAGTAGACGGAAACACTTCCTGGATCCATGCCTCTCATCTCAAGCCTGCGCCCTGTCCAGAGTCTGTCTGGAAACTGGGAAAGACTGGTAACCATTTCAAATTGCATATTCGCTATGTGGATAAGGCTGTAGACTCTCCCCTTGGCCACCAGTACACCTAACGCTCATCAGCCCGTTCAGCAGCGATGGCTTATCACAAATCCTACTAGACAAGAAGTATGCTCTAACTCGTATACAGCTCCCTTAGGGACCTGGTGGCTAGCTCTCCACCCAGACATTTGTCAGCTGGCTATAAGTCTTTCCTATTAGGATATCGCTGATGAAAATCCCACTAAAATTCAATTAAATCCCTTCCATACCATAGATAATGGAAACAAACATTAGGGATTTAGGGACACGTGAGCCAGATGCAGGTTGGCTAGACTAGATTAGTATGTTTGCCCAGCAGACTATCAAAGCCACAAACAGCCATGGCTGTGTGGAGGGAAAGCCAACTTCTTCTGTAAGTGATGGGGATTTGAGCATACAGGGGCTGCCTGGTGGAACGCAAAATCCTCATCAAATTCAGTACACAGCATTGGCCATATTACCAATTAGACAACCAAAACTGATGGCCCCCAGAGGAGTCTCTAGATCCTCAAATTCTGTGTTACCTTTTTAACTTCTGCAAGTGCTCAAGAGGATGAAAGGAAATTCCCCTATGTGGAGGCCTTTTACCTCCTTCGCTCACTTCCTGAACTATGCATCTCCAATAGATCCTCACCCTCAGGCTTCTGCTCCAGACTCTCTACTGTCAGTCCCACCTCAGAAACCTGATTTCTCTCCTCCAGTTACTAGATCAAAAACCCAAACCTCCGCCAGTTCTCAGATCATTGCTCCCTTGCTGAGGTAGCAGGTACTGAGCTACCCCTCTAAACACTCACTCCTCTCTTCTCCTGTCAGTGCCTACACCGGTCTCCCCAGGTCCTCTTACCAGGTAACCCAAAGCTCAAACCAGCTGAGAAGAGCCCTCAGACCCCTATCCAAGATGTAATAAAAATGGCCTTTAAAGTTGCTTTGTCATCACTGAAAACAGGTTACTAAGAATTTTAAATCCCTCCCAGGCTTTCTGGGATACTCACTCCCGTCTTCCCCTCTGTTCTACCTGTTCTACTGCTCAAGATTTTGTTCCTAGGAAAATCCCAAACCCCTTTTCCATTATGCTTTTACATCTCTCTTTTCTCATTCTCAGATCCCCAAAGCTGCTCTCATTCCTCGCCTTCCCCGTCTTTCCCCTCTATACCAGGCCCACAGAAAAATCTTAACTGAACTTCTCCAGAAGTCTTCACCATGGATGACTTTAGAACTTTCAGCAAAAGAGTCCCTATAAAAGAGTTCAGTGTAGATAAACTTGCTCTTTTTCTGTTGCCCTGTTATACTTGGCCACTGCTTGGAAAAATCAGCACTTCTAAGCTAGACAACCCCTTAATAGTTTTTCACACAATATGTGAACAAGGCCTCTGGCCTTGAGCTGGGGCTTCACAGAGATGGCTACATTTCTAAAATAAAAAATACCAACTGGGCTTCATGGTAACAGCTGAAGGAGGATAAAAGAAAAGGAAGAACAAGCTCTCCCCCTCCCAGGTGTCCTTGAAAAGTTAACTTGCCCAGAACAGAGGAAATAACAGAAAAAAAAATCTTTTTGTGAAGTTCTGCCGACTGTGAACTTCTGAGCCCCTTTTCTTTCATGTTGGGTACAAAATTCTGAAACTACCTAAACTTGGGGTTCAGGGCGTTAATTGATTACAACAGAAGCAATGCACTCTGAATCCGGTTGCAAATAAATAGCACTGTTTCCCTGTTTTCGGTGCTATCTTAGGTGCCTTGCCTTGTCTGTCCCTACAACAGTATAATTCTATATACTTAAACATTGTTTATGTTTTCATGAAATGGTCAACAGATGTGATTAATTGTGTAATTGTGCAGATGTTTCCCAGAGTGCTCTATAATGATGCAGGTTCATTTGAAATTCAAACAGGCGGGCATACAACACGGTTCCGCTGGGAACGTATATCCCTAACTTTAGCCATCCTATTAGGAATAGGAGTTGCTGCAGGGGTGGGCACAGAAACCCCTGCCCTAGTCCATGGGACACAACAAATGACCCAATTAGTAGCAGCAATAGAACAAAACTTAAAGATAGTAGAAACCTCCATCACAGCTTTGCAGGAATATTTATCCTCTCTGTCTGAAGTTGTTTTACAGAACAGTCGAGGGTTGGACCGCCCATTCATGAGAGAAGGGGGCCTTTGTGCTGCATTGAGGGAAAAATATTGTTTTTATGCCGACCATACTGGAGTTGTAAAAAAAATCTATGAGTAAATTAAAAAGACACCTTGAAGAGCGTCACTGAGAGAGGCCCAAAAAGGGTGGTTTGATTCTGATCCATACATTCCCTCTGGTTAACTACGTTTTTATCAACCATGGCCGGTCCAATAATAATCCTCATATTACTGCAAAGTATAAAACCCTGTTTGCTCAAACGTGTAATTTTTTTTTCTCCAAGCTCAAATTGGACAAGTTAAACTTATGGTAATAACCCACTTGCAGACATAGAATGTGACACCAGCCTTGATCACTTTTATAATTATAAGTAGCCAGAAGAAGAAGTGGGGAATGAAAGATTAACAAAATAGGTACTTGTAACTTCCTATTTCTCTGTATGCTTAACAAAACACTGTTGAAATATTGAGAACTGTTTGCTAATTTTGTTCCCAGAATGTGCTGTCCCCAACTGCCAAATTGCAGAATGTATTCCCTCACCCGTTTACATGCAAACCACCCACTCACCGTGACCCATCAATAAACTTCCGTCCCTGCCCTTTCCAAGGAAAGAATATAAGCTCTGCTTAAGCTGTTCTCAGGGCTCTCTGCTCTATTTCTGTGAGCTCTGAGCCCCAGCATGCTTGACCTCCAATAAACCTTTTGCTGTTGCATGAGACAGTCTCTTCGTGGTCTCTACCTCTGATGCTCGCACGAACATTACTTGAATGATTGAATGTATAAGAGAAAATCCAGTCAAAAAGGGATAGCCAGTAGGATTAAGAAGATAGTCGGTAGGTTTGGGAAGAAGACTGAGTATTGGATTTGGAACAAAAGTTCTTTAGCAATAGGGGTTCTGTTAGAGAGTGAATATAAATGTCAGCACATGAGAACAGTCACAATAATGAACTGAGGAAAATATGTAGGAAAGCAGATATCAATAAAGACATTACTAAATCAGGCAAAGTATAAAGTGAGTGATACAATTAGACATTTTCAACAGGGTGAGTTTGAATATATAATCTTAGGAAGAAACAAATATGTAGTCACCAATAGGATTGACATTTGAGAGCATAAGGCAACCTTGACATGGATGATTTTTGTAAACCATGCTCACTTTCTATTTAGGCTTTCGTACAATCTAAGTGTGACCTTTGCATTTGTGTCCAGAATTTTACTGTGATAAAATATATATGTAGATCTGGTGACACAAGTATTTCTTCCACCATTTCTGGGAGCAATATTTTGAAGGCATATAAATGGGTATTGGGTGTACAAAGAGGTGTACACTGTGTCCATGAATATAGAGATAATGCATGAATAGACCATACAGTGAATAAATAATAGAACTGTTTCCACTTTAAATTATGGATTGAATTGATATTTGAAAATATATAAGAAATCTTATATTGATTTACAATCATTCATTCTAACCAGTTATACATCTAATATTAATATTATGGTTATGGTTTATCATGAAGATATGTTAGTTTTGCTTCAAAAGCGATTACGGAAATCCAAAATAATGTGTTTGGATAGAGTCAGTCACAATGCTGGCAATATGTGAACAAGGCCTCTGGCCTCAAATTGTGGCTTCACAGAGATGGCTACATTTCTAAGATAAAGAAGTTACCAACTGGACTCCATGGTAACAGCTGGCAGGGAGAAAAAAGAAAGAGAAGAAAAAAGCTCTCCCCCTCCCAGGTGTCCTTAAAATGTTAACTTGCCCAGAACAGAGAAAAAAAACAGAAACAAAAACTGCTTTCTCTGAACTTCTGCAGACTGTGAACTTCTGAGCCGCTCCCTTACATGTTGGGTACAAAATTCTGAAACAACCTAAACTTGGGGTTCAGGGAAGTAACTGATTACAACAGAAGCAATGCCCTTTAAATCTGGTTGCAACCAAATAGGACTGTTTCCCTGTATTCGGTGCTATCTTAGGTGCCTTTCCTTGCCTTGTCCATCCCTTTTCTCATTTAAAGACCAGTCAAGAAACATGGAGAAACACATGTGTTCTGAAGCAGAAAGTGATTGATAGTGAAACAAATGCCTATAAATTTCCTAACTTGTGGATGAAATTTATATCCTATGATGTGCATTAATTGAAGAAATACTAATCTACCAGTGTTGAATAAAAATGAACGTCAAAATACACATCATGTCCGATTGGAATCTACTTGCATTAATATTAAACTGGGTCAGTTACTGTAGAAATATTAGGATTCTTATGCACCATTCACTGAAGTTAGTTTTCAGTACTAGGAAACAAATATGTATTTCAGGTGAATGAATATTTCTAAGAATAATCTTGTGAAAAGTTGATTATAAATCCACATACATGAATATGAATGAATTTGATGAGTGTAAAATAAGACACATATTTCATTTGTTGAAAAATCTGGAGAGTGTATATATATATATATATATATATATATATATATATATATATATATATACATACACACACACACACATTAAAAACAGCAATATATATGCCAATTGAAATTTATAATGAAATATATATCATCGACAGATAGAAAAATATTTATTTTACTGAACATGGATTTATGAATAATATTGTTCAAGTAGGAAGATCACCCATAATTTAAATTTTTGGTTCCAACATCGTTTAAGAGGAGTGATCCCTTACAATTTGTATCTGCAAGTCAGCCACCTCACAAGAATGTACGTGTGGTACCAGGTAGGATTCTATCTGTGCATATAAAAATACAGGTGGTGAATAGGCTACAGAGAAAGGGAGAAAGGAATTCATAGGTGGTTAACTTTAAAAAAAACATGGAGAACTATTTCAACAAAAAATTGACTAGATTTATAAATCCTACCCTATATAATGCAAAAGGTAAGTCCAACTATACACCATGCCTCCTCTGAAATGGTTGTATTTTCATTCTGTTTGGGTTATTTTTCTCCATCATATTAGTATTAGTAGTCAGAATATAGTAGGGTAGGGGTTAGTGTCAGGGATTCAGTATTTCGAATGGAAAATTGGAAAATGAATACAATGTGTATGTAAACATGTGCTACACAAAAATGTTTCCATTCTTATCCAGAACAATGCCTTGACAGTACCTTCGCTCCAACTAAAACATCATTAGAGGAGAAGAGTTAGAAAATCAGTGAAAACACATCTTGAATGGAATATGCTCAGGATTTTGAAACCTTGGAGGTGGTAGAGGAGTTTGCAAAAGTAAGGGACAGGGTGAACACTCCACAAACATGGAGTTCTGTTGGACTAAAGACTTCTTGAGAAACTGCCTCTGAATTTGGGCACTTGAAATATATCTTGTTGTCACAAGCTTTAGCTTCCTTTGTAGTGAGACCATCAAACCTGGGTCTGCATCTATGTGACCTGGAGGACACGGTTTCTTATTTTCTAATGAAAATGAGGCAGCAGTGCTGAATTCTCACTTTGTAGGTAACCTGTGGACACTGGGGGCTAAGTGTCTCCCAGTGTGGGCTGTGAAGCCATTTGGTCATCCTCCAATTTTCGTGGTGTTTGTTGCTGCTGCATTGGGGATTTGGTATTTGCTTCACGAAATACAAGGAGTTCAACTGTGTCACAGTGCTGGAGGGAGTTCTGTGACGAGTGGTGGGTCAGGGTCTGCAGGAGAATGCACCAACCAGGCTTCTATCCCACATAGCTTGCCCCCTTGACCATAGCAACCTGATTCTGAACATTGCCCTGAAAGCTCTCCATATAACAAGATACCTTTACACAGAAGTATCTACTGGCTGCACCATGTCAGTAACATTGCCCCACCACATGTTTTATCACACACCTGCCAAGCACTGTTCTAGGCCCACTATTCAGCAGGCTCCAACGTACTGGCATCTCTATTCAACACAATTTTCATGAAACCTAGTGAATCCAGGCACTGTCTGGTGTACTCAAGATCAGCATCAGGACATCCAAAGGTTCTCCAGTGCCACCTGGTCTTGGGAATTTCAAAAATTTCATGGTATCTGTTTAGCCATTTTTCAAGGATGATGTTGGAGGCACTGTGGGTTTCAATATATTCAGGACCTGTTAAATGGTGAGGAAGCTCATTTCAATGAAAGCTCTGGGCAACTCTCAAGGGTAAGGCTTCCCAAAGAGTGGCCAAAAGGTCGCATGAAGCCAGGCCTATTGAGTTCTACAATGTGAGGTCCATGTGTTTTTTGACTCTCAACTATGGCTGCCAAGTCTTTCAGTATAAAATAATGTGATTTCCTCACTGAGATTCCCAGTGATCTGTGGAAAGTCAATCTGGGCCTAGATCTCAGTTTCCAATGGTCACTCTCATGTGTGGTCTCCTAAAATCCCAAAACAATTGATGGCAATACTTCTCTGAGGTCTGTTCCAGAACTCAGTCTCTAAGGGGAATCACACCAGAGTTCAAGCCCAGGTGGACCCAATCATCTCTTCCAACTGCCACACAAATGACCACAATTAAAACCAAAACACTCCCACACGGCCCTCATCTTCTTCATAACCTTTGGCTGGAGTTTTCCATTAGGGGCGCAGTCAAAGACAGTGTCCAAAATAAGCTCCCTTGTCCTCATTTGCCTAAAATCTCAGTGGCCTGGACACCCTTCATGTGAACCAGGAGTAATCAAATAGGTCTGCCATTAATACTTTTCCACTTCTACAATTTGAGGCTTTCTGACTGTGGGGTTTAGATTCTTTATGTGATTTGGAGTCATGAGAAAATCCAAGCACACATGGGCAAGCTTTTGCAGGGATTTGGAGAATTCTTTTGACCCAAAGGATCCCTATTCTCACTTGATTGAAGTGAGAAACCTTACAGAGGAAAGCTAGAGACTTCATCCACAATGACTGCAATTTTTGCCCTTTGATTTTGGATGCACACATGGGATCTTTCTTTAGATTCATCAGGTGCTGATAATCTAAGCCACAGCCTCACACAGGGCCAGGAGGCTGATTCCGACACATCCCTTTCCAAAGCAATTAAGCAAAGAGCCACAGGTGATGCCCATTCATTTCCATTTGAAAACTGTTTCTTAGGGCTTCACAAAGGGGTGGCTGGAGGCAAAGACCTTCCTGACATTCAGGGCAAAAGAAAAATAGGTAAGCAAAAGGCCCAAAGCAGGGTTTCTCCACTGTGACTTTTCTGGTCTAACTGATATCTGAGTTTTCTGAGGTGCTCGCCAGTCCCTTCAGCTATCCAGTACATGGCCATATCACAGAGCTTGGAGGTGGTACATATCTTTTACTCAAAACCATGAGCCTATTCTGGAGTGTGGCCAGAATTCAGGAAGAAAATAGGAAATTAGGAAGATAGCAGGTGTTGCCCATCCATAAGGCAATCTTCTGGCTAATCATAAATTGGGCAGGATGAATACTGGGAAGCTTTCTACTAGACAGGACACATCCATTGATGCATTCTATTTTCTAATGTCTACAACCACGGACACAGTGGGACACACAGACATAGAAACACTCGCCTTGTCACATGACTTACTAGAAACAGTCCATACAAAACCAAACAAACCGCCTTTCCTATCTATTCTCAGAACATGAGACAAAACCAAAAACTCACACCCACAACCACAAAGGCACCTCCTTCCCCCAAGTAGGTCTGTGACTATCCAGAGGGTGGTCTGATTCGTGGGCCATAATATATTCCCCCAACATGGCCTGTCCTGTCTCAGATCTGGTCTCCTTAGCCAACTCTGTGAAGTTGTCAGGAGTCCGCGATGAGCCACTACCTGCTTTCTCTGGAAAGGCCAGTTTTCAGAGCTTTCCCGGCATTTGGTCATCCTCACAACAGTAGGACCAAAAAATAATGTCTCTGTCCTTGTTCAATCAAAACAAGCGAGCCCAATGGGACTGGGACTGGGCCTGACTCTGGGTTCCTGGCTTCCTGGATCAAAAGTTCACAGTGTTCCATCACCAAAAGTGTAAGGTGTGGTCATTTCTTTAAGGAACTGAATGAGGTCACTGCCTTGGCAAACACTTTGTCCTCACAGTTGCTTTCAATTGACCAATGAAACGGAGGCTGCCCCTACTTCCTTTGAAATTTTCACAAGTTAGAATGGTAGATCAACCATAGGCTCCTGGAACAGCTCTCCACACAGGCCTGGTTTGGTCCATCTTCTCTACATTAAGAAGAGAGAGGCTGATTCTGACATATCCTTTCATCCTGACCAGGATGTTTGCCATGGAAGATGACTTTTGCTCTCTCAGGTCTTTCATAGCTGCCTACATCTTCTCCAGGGATCATTTCTACATGGATCTTTGAGGTTCACAGCAGGTGGAAGATCACCTACATTTCTGTATTGTAAGTCAAACTCTGTCCCTGTTCTTCTGTAAAATTAGATTGAGGGAACGGTGCATTCTTAGGGCTAATAACATGTTCCATTTGGGTTAGGAATCATTCTGTGAGATGAATAATGGTATTGGAACATGCAATATTTATAAGAATATATTGGTGAAATATAAGTATGAAAACAGAAATCTAGGTAAGACTTGAAGCCCAGAAGGGCATTTTGCCCTTAATTGGGATACTTAGCTTTGAATTACATTCTGAACAGTTGTCTCACATAATTCGATATCGAATGGCAAAAGACCTTGTACCTTGGATGATTGAATGTAGAAGAGAACATCCACTCAAACTGGGATAGTCAGTAGGTTTAGGAAGAAGAGTGAGTATAGGTTTTGGAACAAATTTCATTAGTAATAGGTTTTTGGTTAGAGAGTGAACGTAAATGTCAGCACATGAGAAGAGTCAGTCACATGATGAACAGGGGAAAATATGTAGGAAAACAGATATCAATAGACACATTAGGAAATAAGGCAAAGTATAATGTGAGTGATAGGATTAGACATTTCCAACAGGGTTGAGTTTGAATATATAATCTTAGGAAGAAACAAATATGTAGTCACCAATAGGATTGATATTGAGCATTAGACAACCTGGACATGGATGTTTATAGTAATACATGTTCAATTTCCATTTAGGCTATGGTACAAACATAAGTGTGAGCCTTGCATTTTGTGTCCAGAATATCACTGTGAAATATATATGTAGATCAGGTTACATGAGTAATTCTTCCACCATTTTTTGAAGCAATATTTTGAAGATGTATAAATTAGTATTGGGGGTACAAAGAGATGTACCCTGTGTATATGAATCTAGAGAAAATGCATGAGTAGACCACACTGTGAATTAATAATATAACTAGTTCTACATAAAATAATGGATTGAATTGATATCTTAAAATATATAAGAAATCTTATATTGAAATACTATCATTCATTCCAACTAGTTATACATCTAATGGTAATATTATGGTTATGGTTTATCATGAAGGGTGTGATTTTTGCTTCAAAAGTGATTATGTAATTCAAAAATCATGTGTTTAGAAAGTAGTCTCATGAAACGACCAGTCAAGAAACATGGAGGAATACATTTGTTCTGAAGCAGGAAGTGATTGAAAGTGAAACAAATGCCTATAAATATGCTAACTTGTGGATGAAATATATATCATATGATGTGCATAAACTGAAGAAATAGCAACGTACAAGTCTTGAATAAAAATGAACGTCAAAATACATGTCATGCCCCATAGGAATCTACTTGCATTGATGTAAAACTGAGTCAGTTACTGTAGAAATATTAGGATTTGTATGCATCGTTCACTGAAGTTAGTTGTCTGTATTAGGAAACAAATATGTATTTCAGGTGGATGAATATTTCTGAGTATAATCTTGTGAAAAGTTGATTATACATCCACATATATGAACATAATAGAATTTAGAGAGTGTATAATAAAACACATATATTTTGAAAAATCTGGATAGGAGATATATATATATATATATATATATATATATATATATATATATATACAAAAAAAACAAAGACATTAAAAAGTAGCAATATGTATGCCAATTGAAATTCATAGTGAAATATATATCATCCACGGATGCAAAAATATTTATTATACTGAACATGGGTTTATGTATAATGTTGTTCAACTAGGAAAATTAATCCAAAGTGTATGCAAAATTGTGATACAAAAAATCTTTCCACTCTCATCCTGAACAATGCCTTGACTTACCCTCACCTTAAGTAATTCACAATTATATGAAAAGAGGTAAAAAATCTGTGAGTACATACCTGGAATTGAATATGCTCATGATTTCACAACTTTGCAAGTGGTTGATGAGTTTCCAAAAGTAAGGAACAGGGTAAACACTTCACAAACATGGAGCTCTGCTGGACTAAAGACTTCTTGAGAAACTGCCCCTGAGGTTGTGCACTTGAAATATATGTTTTTGTCAGGAGCTTTACCTACCTTTGTTGTGAGACCATCAAAGCTGGGTCTGCATCTATGTGACCTAGAGGACATGGTTTCTTATTTTCCAATGAACATGAGGCACCAGTGCTGAAGTCTCTCTTTGTAGGTAAACTGTGGCCACTTCGGGCAATGTGACTCCCCGTGTGGACTTTGAAGCCATTTGGTCATCCTCCACTTTTCGTGGTGTTTCTTGCTGCTACACTGGGAGTTTGGTATTTGCTTCATGACATACAAGGAGTTCAACTGGCACACAGTGCTTGAGGGAGTCTTGTAACGTGTGGTGGGTCAGGCTCTGCAGGAAAATGCACCAACTAGGCTTCTATCCCACATTGCTTACCGCCTTGACCATAGAAACCTGATTATGAACATTACCCTGAAACCCCTGCATATAACAAGATGCCTTTTCATATAATGGTCTCCTGGCTGCACCAAGTCAGTCACAAGCCATTTGGAAGCCAATGGCAGATCCACATGGCCACAACACAGATGTATTACCACACATCTGCCCACCACTGCTCTAGGCCCACTACTCAGCAGCCTCCAACTTACTGGCATCTCTGTACTACACAATTTTCATGAAACCCAGTCAATCAAGGCACTGTCTGTTATACTTATGATCAGCAACAGGACATCCAATGGTTCTCCAGTGCCACCTGGTCATTGGGAATTTCAAAAATTTCATGGTGTTTATCTATGCATTTTTCAAGAATGAAGTTGGAGGCACTTTGGGGTTTCCATTCATCTAGGAACCATTACATGGGGAGGAAGCTAATTTCAATGAAAGCTCTGAGGAACTCTCATAGGCAAGGCTTCCCAAACAGTGGCCAAAAGGTCACATGAAGCCAGGCCCATTGAGGTCTACAACGTGAGGTCCATGTGTCTTTTGACTCTAACTATGGCTGCCAAGTTTTTCAGAATAAAATCATGTGATATCTTTGCTGAGATTTTCAGTTCTCTGTGGAAAGCCATCCTGGGCCTAGATCTCAGGTTTCAAGGGCAACTCTCATGTGTGGCCTCCTACAATCCCAACACAATTCATGGCAATACTTCTCTGTCGTCAGTTCCCAAACTCAGACTCTAAGGGAAATCACACCAGAGTTCAAGCCCATGTAGACCCAGTCATCTCTTCCAACCGCCACACAAATGACCACAATTAAAACCAAAACATTTCCACATGGCCCTCATCTTCATCCATATAGACACTCATCATAAACTCTGGCTGGAGGTTTCCATGAGGGGCGCAGCCCAAGACAGTGTCCAAAATATGCACCCTTGCCCCTCATTTGTCTAAATTTAGGGTGGCCTGGAAACCCATCCTGTGAACAAGGAGTGATCATATAGGCCTGCTGTTAATCTGCTCTGCTTCTCCAATTTGAGGCCTACTGAATGTCAGGTATAGATTGCTTATGTGATTTGGCATCATGAGAGAACCCAAACACATCTGCAGGACTTTGAAGAACTCATTTGACCCAAAGGAATCCTATTCTCACTTGATGGAGTTCAGGACCTAACACAGGAAGACAAGAGACTTCATCCACAATGACTGATCATTTTGCCATTTTGGTTTTGGATGCACACATGGGATCTTCTTTAGATTTATCAGGAGCTGAGAATCTTAGCCACCCCCTCAATCAGGGCCTAGTGTCTGATTAAGACACATCCCTTTCCAAAGCAATTAAGCAAAGAGCCACACGTGATACCCATTCATTTAAATTTGAAAACTGTTTCTTCAGGCTTCTAAAAGGGGTGGCCTGAGGCAAAGACCTTCCTGACATTCAAGGCAACAGAACCATAGGTAAGCAAATGGACCAAAGCAGGGTTTCTCCACTGAGACTCTACTGCTCACACTAATATCTGAGTTTTCAGAGATGTTCCCATTCCCTTCAGCTATCAAGAACATGGACATGTCACAGAGCTTGGAGGTGGTACATATCTTGGACAATAAATCATGAGCTTATTCTGGAGAGTGGCCAGAATTCAGGAAGAAAACAGGAACTTAGGAAGTTAGTAGTTGTTTCCTATCCATAAGGCAAACCACAGTCCATTTATCAATTGTGAACGATGAATGCTGGGAAGCTTTCTACTAGACAGGACACCTCCATTGATGCATTCTCTTTTCTAATGTCTAAAACCACGGACACAGTGGATACACAGACATAGAAACACTTGCCTTGTCAAAAGAGTAACTAGAAACAGTCGACTCCAAACCAAACCAACCACCTTTTCTACCTATTCTCAGAACATGAGACAAAACCAGAAACTCACACCCACACACATAAAGGCACCTCCTTCCCAAAAGTGGGTCTGTGACTATCCAGAGTGTCCTCTGACTGGTGGGCTATACTATGTTCCTCTCGAAATGGCCTTTCCACTTTCAGATCATGTCTCCTTGGCCAACTCTGTAATGCTGTGAGGAGCCTGCAGTTAGCCACTACCTGCTATCTCAGAAAAGGCCCCTCTTCAGAGCTCAACTGGCATTTGGCCATCCTCACATCAGTAGGTACCAAGAAAGTCTTACTTGTACTTGGTAAATCCAAACAAGTGAGCCCACTGGGACTGGGACTGGGACTGGCTCTCGGTGCCTGGCTTCTTGCATCACAATTTCAGAGAGTTCCATCACCAAGGAAGTTAGCTAGGTCACTTCCTTCAGGAACTGAATGAGGTCCCTCTCTTGGCAACAACTTTGTCCTAACAGTTTCTTCCAAGAGTCCCTTTAGATGGAGGCTGCTCCTACTTTGTGTGACAATTTGACTAGTTAAAATGGTATATCAAAATAGGCACCTGGGAACAGCTCTCCACGCAGGCCTGGTTAGGTCCATCTTCTCTACATTAAGAAGAGAAAGGCTGATGCATACACATCCCTTCATCCTGTTCAGGTTGTTTGCCATGGAAGATGGCTTTTGCTCTCTCAGATCCTTCATAGCTGCCTACATCTTCTCCAGGGATCATTTCTGCATCGAACTTTGAGGTTCTCAGCAGTTGGAAGATACCCTACATTACTGTATTGTAAGATGAACTCTGTCCCTGCTCTTTTGTAATTTTAGATTGAGGCAACAGTGTATGGTTAGGGTTAATTACAGGTTCGATTTGGGTTAGGAATCATTCTGCGGGATGAATAATGGTATTGGGAACCTGCAATATTTATAGGAATATAGAGATGAAATATAAGTATGAAAACAGAAATCTAGGTAAGATTTGAAGCTCAGAAGTGCATTGGGCAACTGATTGTGATACGTAGCTTTGAATTACGTTCTGCATACATGTTTCAGAAAAATCGATATACAATAGCATAGGACCTTGTACCTTGGATGATTGAATGTAGTAGAGAACATCCACTCAAAAAGGGAGAGTTGATAGGATCAGGAAGATAGTCAGTATGTTTCGGAAGAAGAGTGAGTATAGGATTTGGACCAAAGTTCATAAGCAATAGGGTTTCGGTTAGAGAGTGAATGTCAATGTCAGCACATGTGAAGGGTCAGTCACAATGTTGAACTGGAGAAAATATGTAGGAAAGTAGATATCAATAGAGACATTAGGAAATCAGGAAAAGTACAAAGTGAGTGAATAAATTAGACATTTTCAATGGTATTGAGGTTGAATATATAATCTTAGGAAGAAACAAATATGTAGTCACCAATAGGATTGACATTTGAGAGCATTAGGCAACCTGGTCATGGATGATTTTAGTAATCCATGTTCAGTTTCCATTTAGGCTTTGGTACAGTCATACGTGTGAATTTTGCATTTTGTGTCCAGAATATTACTGTGATACCATGCATATGTAGATCAGGTGATATGAGTATTTCTTCCACCATTTCTGGGAGCAATATTTTGAAGATGTATAAATTAGTATTGGGGATACAAAGAGGTGTAACCTGTGTCTATTAATATAGAGATAATGCATGAATAGACCATACTGTGAATAAATAATATAACTGGTTCCACTTTACAAAATGTATTGAATTGATATCAGAAAATATATAAGAAATCTTTTATTGATATAAAATCATTCATTCCAACCAGTTATACATCTAATAGTGATATTATAGTTATGGTTTATCATAAAGTGTGTGTCCGTTTTGCTTTAAAAGTGATAAAGGAAATCGAAAATAATGTGTTTGGAAAGAAATCTCATGAAAAGATCAGTCAAGAAACATGGAGGAAAGCATGTGTTCTGAAGCAGGAAGTGATTGAAATTGAAACAAATCCCTATAAATTTGCTAAATTGTGGAGGAAATATATATCCTATGATGTGCATAAACTGAAGAAATTGTAATGTCCCAGTGTTGAATAAAAATGAACGTCGATATACACATCATGTCCCATAGGAATCTACTTGCATTGATGATAAACTGTGTCAGTTACTGTAGAAATGTTAGGATTTGTATGCACCATTCACTGAAGTTAGTTTTCAGTACTAGGAATCAAATATGTATTTCAGGTGGATGAAATTTTCTGAGAATAATCTTGTGAAACGTTGATTATAAATCCACGTTCATGAACATGAATGAAATTAGGAAGTGTATATAAGACACATATATTTCATATTTTGAAAAATATGGAGAGAGTGTGTATATATATATATATATATATATATATATATATATATATATATATATACACACACAGAGAGAGAGAGAGAGACATTAAAAATAGCAATATATGCCAATCAAAATTCACCATGAAATATATATCATCCACAGATCCAAAAATATTCATTTTACTGAACAAAGATTTGTGTATAATTTTGTTCTCTAGGAAGCTCACCCATAGGTTGAATTTTCAGTTCCAACGGCGTTTATGAGGAGTGATCTCTTCTCTCAATTTGTATCTGCCAAGTCAGCCACCTCACAAGAATGTACGTGTAGTACCAGGTAGGATTCTCTATGTGCATATAAAAATATATGTGCTGAGTAGGCTACAGAGAAAGAGAGACAAGAATTCACATATTTGTTATCTTTAAAATCACATGGACAACTATTGCAACAAAAATTGTCTAGATTAATAACTCCTAACCTTTATAATGCAAAAGGCAAGTCCAACTATACACCGTGCCTCCTCTGAACTGTTTGTATTTCTATTATGTTTGGGTTATTTTTCTGCCTCATATTAGGATTAGTAGTCAGACACTAGTAGGGTATGGTTTAGTGTCAGGGATTCAGTATTTCAAATGGAAAATTGGAAAATGAATCCAATATGTATGCAAATATGTCCTACACAAAAGTCTTCCCACTCTCATCCAGAAAAATCCATTGACATTATCTTCACCCTATGTAAGATGCAATTCGAAGAGAAGAGTTAGAAAATCTGTGAATACATATCTGGAATGGAAAATGCTCAGGAGTTCACAACCTTGGAGGTGGTAGAGGAGTTTCCAAAAGTAAGTGACTGCGTAAACACTCCACAAACATGGAACTCTGCTGGCCAAAAGCCTTCTTGAGAAACTGCCTCTGAGTTTGGACACATGAAATATATCTTGTTGTCCGGAGCTTTGGCTTCATTTCTGGTGAGACCATCAAAGTTGGATCTGCATCTATGTGACCTGGAGGACATCGTTTCTTATTTTCCATTGAACATTAGGTACCGGTGTTGATTTCTCTCTTTGTTGGTAAACTGTGGCCACTGGAAGCTTAGTGTCTCCCTGAGTGGACTGTGAAGCCATTTGGTCATCCTGAACTTTTTGTGGTGTTTCTTGCTCCTGCACTGGGAGTTTGGTATTTGCTTCACGAAATACAAGGAGTTCAACTAGGATATAGTGCTAGAGGGAGTTCTGTGACGTGTGTTGGGTCAGGGTCTGCAGGAGAAATCACCAACCAGGGTTCTATCCCACATAGCTTGCCCCCTTGACCATCGCAACCTGATTCTGAACTTGCCCAGAAACCTCTCCATATAACAAGATGCCTTTTCATATAATAGTCTGCTGGCTGTACCAAGTCAGTCACAAGCTATTTGGAAGACAATGGCTGATCCACATGGCCACACCACAGTTGTATTATCACACACCTGCCCACCACTGCTCTAGGCCCACTACTCAGCAGGCTCCAACTTACTGGCATCTCTGTTCCACACCATTTTCATGAAACCCAGCCAATCAAGGCACTGTCTGTAACACTAATGATCAGCAAGAGAACAACCAATGGTTCTCCAGTGCCACTTGGTCTTTGGGAATTTCAAAAACATCATGGTATTTATCTATCCATTTTTCAAGAATGAAGTTGGAGGCACTTTGGGGTTTCCATTCTTCCAGGAACCATTACATGGGGAGGACTCTCATTTCAATAAAAGCCCTGAAAAACTCTCACAGGCAAGGCTTCCCAAACAGTGGCCAAAAGGTCACATGAAGCCAGGCCCATTGAGGTCTACAACGGGACGTCCATGTGTCTTTTGACTCTTAACTATGGCTGCCAAGTTTTTCAGAATAAAATCATGCGATATCCTTGCTGAGAATTTCAGTTCTCTGTGGAAAGCCACCCTGGGCCTAGATCTCAGGTTTCAAGGGCAACTCTTATGCGTGGCCTCCTAAAATCCCAACACAATTCATGGCAACACTTCTCTGAGGTCAGTTCCAGAACTCAGTCTCTAAGAGGAATCACACCAGAGTTCAAGCACATGTGGACCCTGTTATGTCTTCCAACCGCCACACAAATGACCACAATTAAAACCAAAACATTCCCACATGTCCCTCATCTTCATCCATATAGACAGTCATTATAAACTCTGGCTGGAGGTTTCCATGAGGGGCGCAGCCAAGACAGTGTCCAAAATATGCACCCTTGCCACTCATTTGTCTAAATTCATGGTGGCCTGGACACCCTTCCTGTGAACCAGGAGTGATCAAAAAAGCCTGCCGTTAATGCTGCTCTGCTTCTCCAATTTGAGGCCTACTGACAGTCAGGTATAGATTCATTATGTGATTTGGCATCATGAGAGAACCCAAGTACTTCTGCAGGACTTTGAAGAACTCATTTGACCCAAAAAAAAAAAAATCCCTATTCTCACTTGATGGAGGTCAGGAACCTATCGGAGGAAGGCAGGAGACTTCATCTACAATGACTGATCTTTTTGCCATTTTGGTTTTGGATGCACACATGGGATCTTCTTTACATCTATCAGGAGCTGAGAATCTTATCCACAGCCTCAAACAGAGCCTAGTGTCTGATTAAGACACATCCTTTTCCAAAGCAATTAAGCAAAGAGCCACAGGTGATGCACATTCATTTCCATTTGAAATCTGTTTCTTCAGGCTTCACAAAGGGGTGGCATGATGCAAAGACCTTCCTGACATTCAAGGCAACAGAACCATAGGTAAGCAAATGGAACAAATCAGGGTTTCTCCACTGAGACTTTACTGCTCACACTGATATCTGAGTTTTCTGAGATGTTCCCATTCCCTTCAGCTATCAAGAACATGGACATGTCACAGAGCTTGGAGGTGGTACATATCTTGGACAATACATCATGAGCTTATTCTGGAGAGTGGCCAGAATTCAGGAAGAAAACAGGAACTTAGGATGTTAGTAGGTGTTTCCTATCCATAAGGCATACCACGGTCCATTCATCAATTGTGCAGGATAAATGCTGGGAAGCTTTCTACTAGACAGGACACCTCCATTGATGCATTCTCTTTTCTAATGTCGACAACCACGGACACAGTGGATACACAGACATAGAAAGTCGCCTTGTCAAAAGACTTACTAGAAACAGTCGACTCCAAACAAAACCAACCACATTTCCTACCTATTCTCAGAACATGAGACAAAACCGCAAACTCACATCCACAAACAAAGGCCACTCCTTCCCAAAAGTAGGTCTGTGACTATCCGGAGTGTCCTCTGACTGGTGGGCCATACTATGTTCTCCACAAAATGACCTCTCCTGTCTCAGATCTTGTCTCCTTGGCAAACTCTGTGATGCTGTGAGGAGCCAACGGCTAGCCACTACCTGCTATCTCAGGAAAGGCTTCTCTTCAGAGCTCTCCTGGCATTTGGCCATCCTCACATCAGTAGGTACCAAGAAGGTCTGACTCTGTACTTGGTAAATCCAAACAAGTGAGCGCACTGGGACTGGGACTGGGAATGTCTCTCGGTGTCTGGCTTCTTGCATCAAAATTTCAGAGTGTTCCATCACCAAGGAAGTTAGGTCGGTCACTTCCTTCAGGAACTGAATGAGGTCACTGCCTTGGCAACAACTTTGCCCTAACCATTGCTTCCAAGGGTCACATTGGATGGAGGCTGCCCTTACTTCCTTTGACAATTTGACTAGTTTCAATGGTATATCAAAATAGGCACCTGAGAACAGCTCTCCACGCAGGCCTGGTTAGGTCCATCTTCTCTACCTTACAAAGAGAGAGTCTGATGCATACACATTCCTTTTTCCTGTCTAGATTGTTTGCCATTGAAGATGGCTTTTGCTCTCACAGGTCCTTCATAGCTGCTGACATCTTATCCAGGGATTGTTTCTGCATCGAACTTTCAGGTTCTCAGCAGTTTGAAGATACCCTACATTCCTGTATTTGAAAACGAACTCTGTCCCTGCTCTTTTGTAATGTTAGATTGAGGCAACCGTGTATGGTTATCGTAAATAGCAGGTTTGATTTGGATTAGGAATCATTCTGCAGAATGAATAATGATCTTGGGAACCTGCAATATTTATAGGAATATAGAGATGAAATATACGTATGAAAACAGAAATCTAGGTAAGATTTGAAGCTCAGAAGTGCATTGGGCAACTCATTGCGATACGTAGCTTTGAATTACGTTCTGCATACATGTTTCAGAAAAATCGATGTACAATGGCATAGGACCTTGCACCTTGGATGATTGAATGCAGTAGAGAACATCCACTCAAAAAGTGATAGTCGATAGGATCAGGAAGATAGTCAGTATGTTTCGGAAGAAGAGCTAGTATATGATTTGGACCAAAGTTCATTAGCAATAGTGTTTCCGTTAGAGAGTGAATGTCAATGTCAGCACATGTGAAGGGTCAGTCACAATGTTGAACTGGGGAAAATATGTAGGAAAGTAGATATCAATAGAGACATTAGGAAATCAGTCAAAGAGTATCAAGTGAGTGAAAAAAATTAAACATTTTCAACAGTTTTGAGGTTGAATATATAATCTTATGAAGAAACAAATATGTAGTCACCAATACGATTGACATTTGAGAGCATTAGGCAACCTGGTCATGGATGTTTTTAGTAATCCTGTTGAGTTTCCCTTTAGGCTTTGGTACAATCATACGTGTGACTTTTGCATTTTGTGTCCAGAATATTACTGTGATAACATGCATATGTAGATCAGGTGACATGAGTATTTCTTCCACCGTTTCTGGGAGCAATATTTTAAAAATGTATAAATTAGTATTGGGGGTACAACGAGGTGTACCCTGTGTCTATGAATATAGAGATAATGCATGAATAGACCATAATGTGAATAAATAATATAACTGGTTACACTTTAAATAATGTATTGAATTGATATCAGAAAATGTATAAAAAATCTTTTATTGATATATAATCATTCATTCCAACCAGTTATACATCTTATGATGATATTACAGTGATGGTTTATCATGAAGTCTGTTTCAGTTTTGCTTCAAAACTGATAAAGGAAATCAAAAATAATGTGTTTGGAAAGAAGTCTCATGAAAAGACCAGTCAAGAAACACGGAGGAATGCATGTGTTCTGAAGCAGGAGGTGATTGAAAGTGAAACAAATGCCTATATATTTGCTAACCTGTGGAGGAAATATATATCCTATGATGTGCATAAACAGAAGAAATTGTAATGTGCCAGTGTTGAATTAAAATGAACATCAATATACACATCATGTCCATTGGAATCTACTTGCTTTGATGATAAACTGTGTCAGTTACTGTAGAAATATTAGGATTTGTAAGCACCATTCACTGAAGTTAGTTCTCAGGACGAGGAAACAAATATGTATTTCAGGTGGTTGAATGTTTCTGAGAATAATCTTGTGAAAAGTTGATTATATATCCACATACATGAATATGAATGAATTTAGAGAGTGTTTAATAAGACACATTTTTTTCATATTTTGAAAAATCTAGAGAGTGTATATATATAAATATATATACATGTAAAACTCATGGAGAAATATTACAATTAAATTTTGACAAGATTTATAATACATACCCTTGATAAAGCCGAAGGCAAATCCAAGTATATACCATGCCTCCTATGAAAGGCCTGTATTTCTATTCTGTTACGTTTCTTTTTATCCATCATATTAGCATTAGTAGTCAGAGTCTATTAGGGTATGTGTTAGTGTCAGGGATCATTATTTCAAATGAAAATAGAAAAATGAATCTAATGTGTATGCAAATATGTGCTACACAAAAATCTTGCCACTCTCATCCAGAACAATTCCTTGACATTTACTTCGCTCCAAGTAAGACACAATTAGTGGAGAGGACTTCGAAAACCTGTGATTACATATGTGGAACTGAAAATGTTCAGGAGTTCACAACATTGGAGGTGGTAGAGCAGTTTCCAAAAGTAAGGGAGAGGTTAAACACTCCACAAACTTGGAGCTCTGCTGGCCTAAAGACTCTTTGAGAAAATGCCTCTCAGGTTGGGCACATGAAATATATGAAGTTGTCAGGAGATTTAGCTTCCTTTGTTGTGACACCATCAAATGTGGGTCTGCATCTATGTGACCTGGAGGAAATGGTTCCTTATTTTCTAATGAACATGAGACAGCAGTTCTGAATTCTCTTTTTCTTGGTAAACTGTGGCCACTGGGAGTTAAGTTTCTCCCCATGTGGTCTGTGAAGCAGTTTGGTCATCCTCCATTTTCGTGGTGTTTCTTACTGCTGCACTGGGAGTTTGTAATTGGCTTAATGAAATACAAGGAGTTCAACTGGCACACAATTCTGGAGGGAGCTCTGTCACGTGTGATTGGTCAGGGTCTTCAGGAGAATTTTCGAAACATGGATCTATCCCACATAGCTTTCCCCCTTGACTATAGCAACCGAATTCTGAACATTGCCCTGAATCCTCTCAATATAACAAGATGCCTTTACATATAAGGGTCTGCTGCCTGCACCATGTCAGTCACAAGTATTTTGGAAGCCAATGGCCGATCCACGTAGTCCCACAACAGATATTTATTCACAACCATATAGTCCACTGCTCTAGCCCCAATACTCAGCAGGCTCCAACTTATGACATCTCGGTTCTATAGCATTTTCATGACAACCAGTCAATCAAGGAACTGTCTGGTACACTCATGATCAGCAACAGGACATCCAAAGTTTCTCCAGTGCCACCTGGTCATGGGAATATTAAAAATTTCATGGGATTTATGTAGCCATTTTTCAAGGATGATGTTGGAGGCACTGTGGGTTTCAATTCATTCAGGAACCATTAAATGGTGAGTAAGCTCATTTCAATGAAAGCTCTGGAGAACTCTCACAGACAAGGCTTCCCAAAGAGTGGCCAGAAGGTCACATGAAGCCAGGCTCATTGAGGTCTACAATGTGAGGTACATGTGTGTTTTGAGTGTCAACTATGACTTCCAAGTCTTTCAGTAAAAAAATCATGTGTTATCCTGGCTGAGATTCCCAGTGCTCAGTGGAAAGCCACCCTGGGCCTAGATCTCAGTTTCCAAGGGCTAATCTCATGTGTGGCCTCCTATAATCCCAACACAATTCATGGCAATACTTCTCTCAGGTGAGTTCCAGAACTCAGGCTCTAAGGAGTATCAGAGCAGAGTTCAAGCCCTGGTGGACCAAGTCATCTCTTCCAACCGCCACACAAATGACCACAATTAAAACCAAAACACTCCTACATGGCCCTCATCTTCTTCCATAAAGACACTCATCATAACATATGGCTGGAGGTTTCCATGAGGGGCACAGCCCAAGACAGTGTCCAAAATAAGCTCCCTTGCCCCTCATTTGCCTAAAGTCAGGGTGGCTTGGACACCCTTCTTCTGAACCAGGAGTGATCTGTAAGGGTAAAAGAAATTGAAATTAAAGTGTTAAAGTTAAAGTGTAAAAGACCGGGTGTTGTAAAGTTTCTAATCTTCAAGGCCTGGTTTAAAATGTAAAGGACCAGGTATTTTTAAGTTTCCATGCTACACGCAAAACCTGAAATTCCTGTAAATTGTAGGACAATTTCTGGACTGCCCAGTAAATATTCCCCCTGACCGCCTGGTTGTTTAATAACCTAGGACCCTGTGTGGCCTACCACATATGCATCGCAGGGCCTAAATCAATCAATTTCAATGTGTACCCCGCTTTAGAATTGACCTATCACTCCCGCCTGACGTGTTCAAGCCAATGAATGAACTAATCATGTTTAGGATTTGTTGTTTCATTTTCCCACAGTGTATGATGATTTGCTAAAGGAGACTGTGATATATGTAAAGTCTCACACTCCCCAAATCGTGTACTTAAGCACTGCTCAACCCCTGCTCGGGGATCTGGGCTGCTCTCCCTTCTTGAGTGAGCATAGAGCACCATCATGCTGGATTGGATCCTCAATAAATGTCTTTTGCTGTTGCATGAGCCTTGGTCTCATACATGAACATGAATGAAATTAAGGAGTGTATAATAAGACACATATATTTCATATTTTGAATAATCTATTTAGTGTAGATTTTTCACAAAACACATACAGAGATATTAAAAAGTAGCAATATATATGCCAATCAAAATTCATCATGAAATACATATCATACACAGATCCAAAAATCTTTATTTTACTGAACATGGATTTATGTGTAATGTTGTTCAACTAGGAAGCTCACGCAAATGTTGAATTTTCAGTTCCTACAGCATTTAGGTGGAGTGATCTCTTCTCAAAATTTGTATCTGCCTAGTCAGCCACCTCACAATAATGTACGTGTGGTACCAGGTAGGATTCTATTTGTGCATATAAAAATACATGTGCTGAATAGGCAACAGAGAAAGGGAGACAGGAATTCACATATCTGATACCTTTCAAAACACATGGAGAACTATTTCAATTAAAAATTAACCAGATTTTTAACAACTACCCTTTATCATGCAAAAGGCAAGTCCAACTATACACTATGCCTCCTCTGAATTGCTTGTATTTCTATTCTGTTTGGGTTATTTTTCTCCATCATATTAGCATTAGTAGTCAGAGTCTAGTAGGGTATGCTTTAGTGTCATGGATTCAGTAATTCAAATGAAAATAAAGGAAAATGAATCCATTGTTTACGCAAATATGCACTACAAAAAATCTTTCCACTCTCATTCAGAGCAATGCCTTGACATTACCTTCACCCCAAGTAAGACACAATTAGAGGACAAGAGTTAGAAAATCTGTGAATACATATCTGGAATGGAAAATGCTCAGGAGTTCACAAGCTTGGACATTTTAGAGGAGTTTTCAAAATTAAGGGACAGGATAAACAGTCCACAATCATGGAACTCTGCTGGCCTAAAGACTTCTTGAGAAACTGCCTCTGAGGTTGGGCACTTGAAATATATTTTCTTTTCAGGAGCTTTAGCTTCCTTTGTAGTGATACCATCAAAGATGGGTCTTCATTTATCTGACCTGGAGGACATGGTTTCTTATTTTCCAAAGAACATGAGGCAGCAGTGCTCAATCCTACCTTTGAAGGTAAACTGTGGCCACGGAGGGCTAAGTGTCTCCCCGTCTTGACTGTGAAGCCGATTGGTCATCCTACAATTTTCGTGGTGTTTCTTGCTGCTGCACTGGGCTTTTGGTATTTCCTTCATGAAATACAAGGAGTTCAACTGGGACACAGTGCTGGAGCGAGTTCTGTCACGTGTGGAGGGTCAGGGTCTACAGGAGAATTCACCAACCAGGCTTCTATCGCACATAACTTGCAACATTGTACATAGCAAACTGATTCTGAACATTGTCCTGAAACCTTTCCTTATAACAAGATGCCTTTACATATAAGGGTCTGCTAGCTGCACCATGTAAGCCACAAGCCATTTAGAAGTTAATGGCAGACTCACATGGCCCCACCACAGATATTTTATTATACACCTGCACACCACAGCTCTGGGCCCACTTCTCAGCACTCTCCAACTTACTTACATCTCTGTTCTACACAATTTTTGTGTAACCCAGTCAGTCAAGGCACTGTCTGGTACACTCATGATCAGCAACAATACATCCAAATGTTCTCCAGTGCCACCTGGTCAGGGGAATTTCAAGGTATTTATGGAGCAATTTTTCAAGCATGAAGTTGGAGGCACTGTGGGTTTCAATTCATTCAAGAACCATTAAATGTTGAGGAACCTCATTTCAATGAAAGCTCTAGAGAACTCTCACAGGTAAGGCTTCCCAAAGAGTGGCCAAAATATACATATATTTCATATTTTGAAAAATCTTGACAGTGTATATCTATATCTATATCTATATATATATCTACACACACACACACACACACAAACACACACAGACATTAAAAACTAGCAATATATATGCCAATCGAAATTCATCATGAAATATATATCATCCACGTATTCAAAAATATTCATTTTACTGAACATGGATTTATGTATAATGTTGTTCAACTAGAAAGCTCACCCATAGGTTGAATTTTCAGTTCCAACAGCGTTTAGGAGGACTGAACTTTTCTCACAATTTGTATCTGCCAAGTCAGCCACCTCAGAAGAATATATGTGTGAAACAAGGTACAATTCTATATGTGCATATAAAAATATATGTGCTGAATAGGATACAGAGAAATGGGGGAGACAGGAATTCACATATTTGATAAGTTTAAAATACATGGACAACTCTTTCAACAAAAAAATTGACTAGATTTATAACTCCTACCCTATATAATTGAAAAGGCAATTCCAACGGTACACCATGGCTCCTCTGA
This sequence comes from Callospermophilus lateralis, assembly GCF_048772815.1. Classification (NCBI taxonomy): domain Eukaryota; kingdom Metazoa; phylum Chordata; class Mammalia; order Rodentia; family Sciuridae; genus Callospermophilus; species Callospermophilus lateralis. The sequence continues at coordinate 567,448 of NW_027514481.1, forward strand.
TGTGTTTGTATTTCTATTCTGTTTGGGTTACTTTTCTCCATCAAGTTAGGATTAGTTGTCAGAGTCTTGTAGGGTATGGGTTAGTGTCAGGGATTCAGTATTTCGAAAGGAAAATTGGAAAATGAATCCAATGTGTATGCAAATATGTGCTACACAAAAATCTTCCGACTCTCATCCAGAACAATGCCTTGACCTTAACTTCGTCCCAAGTAACACATGTAGAGAAGATGAGTAAGAAAATCTGTGAGTACATATCTGGAATTGAATATGCTCAGGAGTTCACAACCTTGCAGGTAGAAGGGGAGTTTCCAAAAGTAAGGGACAATGTAAACACTCCACAAACATGGAGCTCTGCTATCCTAAAGACTTCTGGAAAAACTGCCTCAGATGTTGGGCTCTTGAAATATATGTTGTTGTCAGGAGCTTTAGCTTCGTTTGTAGTGAGACCATAAAAGCTGGGTCTGCATCTATGTGACCTGGAGTAGATGCTTTCTTATTTACCAATGAAAATGAGGCAGCATTGATGAATTCTCTCTTTCTGGGTCAACTGTGGCCACTTGGGGCTCAGTGTCTCCTCATGTGGACTCTGAAGCCATTTGATCATCCTCCAATTTTTGTGATGTTTTTTGCTGCTGCACTGGGAGTTCAGTATTTGCTTCACGAAATACAAGGAATTTAAGTGGGACACAGTGCTGGAGGGAGTTCTGTCACGTGTGGTGGAACAGGGTCTGCAGGAGAATGCACAAACCAGGCTTCTTTCCAACATAGCTTGCCACCTTGACCATAGCAACCTGATTCTGAACATTGCCCTGAAACTTATCCATATAACAAGAATCATTTACATATAATGGTCTGCTGGATACACCATGTCAGTCACAAGGCATTTGGAAGCCATTGGCAAATCCAGATAGAAGCACCACAGATGTTTTATCTCACACATGCCCACCTTTGCTCTAGGTCCACTATTCAGCAGGCTCCAATTTCCTGGCATCTCTGTTCTACATCATTTTCGTGAAACCCAGCCAATCAAGGCACTGTCTGGTACACTCATGATCACCAACAGGATATCCAATGGTTCTCCACTGCCTCCTAGATATGGGAATTTCAAAAATTTAATGGTATTTATTGAGCCCATCTTTCAAGGTTGAGGTTGGAGTCACTGAGTGTTTCATTTAATTCAGTAATCATTAAATGGTGAAGAAGCTCATTTCAATGAAAGCTCTGGAGAACTCTAACTGCTAAGGCTTCTAAAAAAGTGGCCAAAATGCCACATGAAGCCAGGCCCATTGAAGTCTACAATGTTAAGTGCATTTGTGTTTTGACTCTCAACTATGGCTGCCAAGTGTTTCAGAATAAAATTATGTGATACCCTGGCTGAGATTCCCAGTGCTCTGTGGAAAGCCACCCTGGGAATTGATCTCTGTTTCCAGTGGCGACTCCCATGTGTGGCCTCCTAATATCCCAACACAATTCATGGCAATACTTCTCTGAGGTCAGTTCCAGGACTCAGTCTCTATGGGGTATCACACCAGAGTTCAAGCCCAGGTGGACCCAGTCATCGCTTCCAACTGCCACACAAATAACCACAGTTAAAACCAAAACACTCCCACATGGCCCTCATCTTCTTCCATATAGACACTCCTCATAATCTCTGGCTGGATGTTTCCATGAGGGGCGCAGCCCAACACAGTGTCCAAATAAACTCGCTTGCCCATCATTTTCCTAAAGTCAGGGTGGATTGTACACCCTTCCTGTGAACCAGGAGGGATCAAATATGCCTTCCAGTATTACTGCTCTGCTTCTCCAATTTGAGGCCTACTGACTGTCGGTATAGATTTTTTATGTGATGTGGAGTCATGAGAAAACACAAGCATGTATGCAATTGCCTTTGCAGGGCTTTGAAGAACTCATTTGATTCAAAGGATCCCTATTCTCACTTGATGGTGGTAAGGAACCTAACAGAGGAAGGCGAGAGACTTCATCAACAATGACTGATCTTTTTCCCATTTTGGTTTTGGATGCACACATGGGATCATTCTTTAGATCCATCAGGTGCTGAGAACCTAAGCCACAGCCTAACACAGGGCCAAGAGACTGATTCAGACACATCCATTTCCAAAGCAATTAACAAAGAGCCACAGGTGATGCCCATTTAATTCCATTTTAAAACTGTTTTCTTCAGGCTTCACAAACTGTGTCCTGAGGCCAAGAACTTCCTCACATTCAGGGGAAGAGAAGAATTGGTTAGCAAAAGGCCCAAAGCAGAGTTTCTCCACTGAGGCTTTCCTGGTCACACAGATATCTGAGTTTTTTGAGATGCTAGCCATTCCCTTTAGCTATCCACTACATGACCTTGTCACAGAGCTTGGAGGTTGTACATATCTTGGACACAAAACCATGAGCCTATTCTGAAGAGTGGCCAGATTTAGGAAGAAAACAGGAACTTAGGAAATTAGTAGGTGTTTTCCATCCATAAGGGAAGCCACAGTCCATTCATCAATTGGGCAGGATGAATGCTGGGAAGGATTCTACTAAACAGGACACATCCATTGATGAATTCTCTTTTCAAATGTCGACAACCACGGACAGAGTGGGATACACAGACATAGAAACACTCACTTTGTGAAACGACTTACTAGGAACAGTCCACTCCAAACCAAACAAACCACCTTTTTTACCTATTCTTAGAACATGAGACAAAACCACAAACTCACACTCACACCCACAAAGGCACCTCCTTCCCCCAAAGAGGTCTGTGACAATCCGGAGTGTCCTCTGACTTGTGGGCCTTATTATGTTCCCTGAAATGTCCTGTCCTGTCTCAGATCTGGTCTCCTTGGCCAAATCTGCGAAGTGGTCAGGAGCCAGCTGTGAGCAACTACCTGCTTTCTCAGGAAAGGCCCCTCTTCTGATCTCTCCTGAAATTTGGCCATTCTCACATCAGTAGGTACCAAGAAAGACTGACTCTGTTCTTTGTAAATCCAAATAAGTGAGCCCACTGGGAATGGTACTGGGACTGCCTCTGGTTGCCTGGCTTCCTGGATCCCTAGTTCAGAGAGTTCTATCACCAAGGAAGTGAGGAAGGTCACCTCCTTTGTGAACTGAATGAGGTCACTGCTTTGGAAACCACTTTGTCCTAAAATTTGCTTCCAAGGTTCCCATGAGATGGAGGCTGCCCCTATTTCCTGTGATACTTTCACAACTGAGAATTGTATATCAACCATAGGCAGCTGGGAACAGCTGTCCACACTGGCCTGGTTTGGTCCATCTTCTCTACATTAAGAAGAGTGAGGCTGATTCTGACACATCCCTTCATCCTGACCGGGTTGTTTGCCATGGAAGATGACTTTTGCTCTCTCAGGTCCTTCATAGCTGCCTAAATCTTCTCCAGGGATCATTTCTGCATGGAACTTTGAGGTTCTCAGAGGTGGAAGATCCCCTACATTCCTGTATTGGAAGACCAATTCTGTCCCTCCTCTTCTGTAAAGTTAGATTGAGGGAACATTGTATGGTTAAGGTTAATAACAGGTTCCATTTTGGTTAGGAATCATTCTCTGGGATGAATAATGGTATTGGGATTTTGCGATATTTTCAAGAATATATAGGTGAAATATAAGTATGAAAAAAGAAATCTAGGTAATTTTTGAAGGACAGAAGGGAATTGGCCCCATGATTGGGATTCTTAGCTTTCAATTATGTTCTGCACAGGTGTCTCAGATAAATTGATATACAGTGGCATAGGATCTTGTCTTTTGGATGATTGAATGTCGAAGAGAACATCTGGTCCAAAAGGGATAGTTGGTGGATTAGGAAGATATTCGGTAGGTTTAGAATGAAGAGTGTGTATAGAATTTGGACCAAAAGATCTTTAGCAATAGGGTTTTGGGTAGAGACTGAAAGTAAATGTCAGCACATGTGAAGAGTCAGTCACAGTGATAAACTGGGGAAAAAATACAGGAAATCAGATATCAATAGAGACATTAGGAAATCAGGACAAGTATAAAGTGAGTGATAGGATTAGACATTTTCAACAGGGTTGAAGTTGAATATGTAATTTCAAGAAGAAACAAATATGTAGTCACCAATAGGATTCACTTTGAGAGCATTAGGCAACCTGGATATGGATTTTTTTTTTTTAATCCATGCTCACTTTCCATTTAGGATTTGGTACAATCATAAGTGTGACCTTGCTTTTTGTTTCCACAATATTACTGTGATTAATGTATATATAGATCAGATGACATGAGTATTTCTTCCACCATTTCTGGGAGCAATATTTTGAAGACATATAATTTAGTATTGTGGGTACAAATAGGTATAGGCTGTGTTATACGAATATAGAGATAATGCATGAATAGACCATACTGTTAATAAATAATATAACTGGTTCAAAATTTAAATAATGGATTGAATTGATATCTGGATATATACTGGAAAACTTATATTGATATTCATACAATCATTCGTACCAGTTATACATCTAATGGTAATATTAGTGTTATGGTTTATCATGAAGTGTCTGTGAGTTTTGCTTCTAAAATGATTATGGAAATCAAAAATAATGTGCTTGGAAAGAAGTCTCATTAAAACAACAGTCACGAAACCTGCGGGAATACATATGTTCTGAAGCAGGAAGTAATTGAAAGTGAAAAAAAATCCTATAAATTTGTGAATTTGTGAATAAAAAATGTATTCTATTATGTGCAAAAACTGAAGAAATATTAATGTACCAGTTTTGAATAAAAATGAACGTCAAAGTACATATCATGTCCCATAGGAATCTACTTGCATTGATGTTAAACTGAGTCATTTACTGTAGCAATATTAGGATTTGTATGCACCATTCACTGAAGTTAGCTTTCAGTACTAGGAAACAAATATATATTTCAGGTGGATTAATATTCCAGAGAATATTCTTATGAAAAGTTTAATAAAAATCCACATTCATTAACATCAATGAATTTAGGGAGTATATAATAAGACACATACATTTCATATTTTGAAAAATCTGGAGAGTTTATACATATATATATGCACACACACACACACACACACACACACACACGTATACATTAAAAAGTAGCAATATAAATCCCAATCAAAATATATCATGAAATATATATATCATCCACAAATCCAAAAATCTTCACTTTTCTGAACATCAATTTAAGTATAATGTTGTTCAACTAGGAAGCTCACCCATAGTTTGTTTTGTAAGTTCCAACAGCATTTAGGAGGAGTGATCTCTTCTCACAATTTGTATTTGCCAAGTCAGCAACCTCACAAGTATCTACGTGTGATACCAGGTAGGATTCTATATGTGCATATAAAAATACATGTGCTGAATAGGGTACAGAGAAATGGAGACAGGAATTCTCATATTTGTTAACTTTAAAAACACATGGAGAAGGGAGGGGCAGAGCCGCCAACCGCGCCTGTAAGGTAGGCGGACCTGCGAGCCACCGGTAGAACAGGCCTAGCGGCCCGCAATCGTACAAAACACATCGCCCTGGTTGGGGGTTGGGCAGAGCCGCTGCGCGCCTGCAAGGAACGCGGACATGCGACCCACAGGGAGAACAGGCCCAGCAACCCGCGGAGGGGCAGAGACACCCCTTGCAACTTCTAGATAGGTGAACCTGTGACCCACCGGCAGAAGAGGCCCAGCTGCCTTCAGAGGGGCAGAGCCGGCCCCCGCGCCTGCGAAGTAGGCAGACCTGCGAACACCGACAGACCAGGCGCTAGGCCCCGCCATGGTGCTAGACACATAACCAGGTTTGGGGAGGGGCCGAGCCACTCCCCGTGCCTGGAAAGCAGGTGGACCTCTCACCCTCTGGCAGAACAGACCCAGCAACCTACCAGCCTGGTAGATATATCGCCCCGGTTTAGGGAGGGGCAGAGCTGCCACTCGCGCCTGCAATGTAGACAGCCCCGCAATCCACAGACAGAAGAGGCCCAGCGGCACGCGGAGGGGAAGAGCCGACACCTGCACCTGCAAGGTAGGTGGACCTGTGACCCACTGGCTGAACAGGACCAGCGCCCGAAGAGGGGTAGAGCAACTGCCCGCTCCTGCAAGGTAGGCGGACAGGCTACGACCGGCAGAACAGGTCCAGAGGGCTGCTGGTGTGGTAGGCACATTGCCCCAATTGGAGGAGGGGCAGAGCCACCGCCCACACCTGTGAGGGAGACTTTTCATGAATACAATAGCAATATAAACATTTAGGGGTAAAATTCAATAACACAAAAGTTCCACCAAACAGAAAAAAACGCGAACAGTAGGAAAAGACAAGGAAAGAAAGGACCACAAGCAATGCAGGTCAACTCAACATTAGAAGAGGTAATATCTGCAGCAGATGGAATGTCAGATAAAGAATTTCGGATATACTTGCTTCCGATGATCTGAGTCAACAGGGAGACATTAGACAGCAAAATCAGACAATGAAAGATCACTTCAACAATAAATTACATAAACAAATCCAAGAAGCAAAAGATCAACTATACAGGGAGATAGAGGTTATAAAAAAAAAACAAACAGAAATCATAGAAATGCAGGAAGCAATAAACCAACTTAAAAACTCAATTGAGAATACTACCAGCAGAGTAGATCACGTAGAAGATAGAACATCAGACAATGAAGACAAAGTATTTCAACTTGAAAAGAACATAGACAGCTCAGCAAGACTGTTAAGAAACCATGAGCAGAAAATCCAAGAAATATGGGATAACATGAAGAGACCAAACTTAAGAGTAATTGGGATACAGGAAGGTATACAGGTGCAAAACAAAGGAATGAGCAAACTATTCAATGAAATAATATGAGAAACCTTCCCAGACATGAAGAATGAGACAGAATCCCAAATCATAGAAACCTACAGGATGCCGAATGTGCAAAATCATAAGAGATAAAGACCTAGACATATTATAATGAAGATGCCAAACATACAGAATAAAGAGAGAATTTTAAAAGCTACAAGAGAAAGGAAGCAGATTACATTTAGGGGTAAACCAATCAGGATAACAGCAGATCTTTCAACACAGACTCTGAAAGCTAGAAGATCCTGGAATAACATTTTTCAAACACTGAAAGAAATTGGGTTCCAACCAAGAATTGTGTATCCAGCGAATTTAAGCTTCAGGATGGAAGATAAAATTAAAACCTTCCATGATAAACAAAAGTTAAAAGAATTTGCAGCTAGAAAACCCTTTCTTCAAAAGATCCTTGGCAAAACATTATAGGAAGACGAAATGGAAAATAACAATGAAAACCAACAGTGGGGGGTAGTACAGTAAAGGGGGGAAAAATAATCAAAGAGGAAAAAAAACATGGTTAGTAACATAAATAAACAAATATGGCTGGAATAACAACCCATATCTCAATAGTAACCCTAAATGTTAATGGCTTAAACTCACCAATTAAGAGACACAGGCTAGTAGAATGGATCACGAAAGAAGACCCAACAATTTTCTGACTGCAGGAGACGCATTTGATAGGAAAAGAGAAACATAGACTGAAGTTGAAAGGTTGGGAGAAATCATATCACTCATATGGACTTCGGAAACAAGCAGGAATGTCCATACTCAGATCAAATAAAATAGATGTCAAGCCAAAGTTAAGCAAAAGGGATAAAGAGGGACACTACATACTGCTCAAGGGAACCATACACCAACAAGACATAACAATCATAAATATATATGCCCCAAACAATGGTTCAGCTATGTTCATCAAAAAAACTCTTCTCAAACTCTATCAGACCACAATACAATAATCATGGGAGACTTCAACACACCTCTCTCACTACTGGACAGATCTTCCAAAAAAAAGTTGAATAAGGAAACTATTGAACTGAATAACACAATTAATAACATAGACTTAATAGACATATATAGAATATACCACCCAACATCAAGCAGTTACACTTTTTTCTCAGCAGCACATGGATACCTCTCAAAAATAGATCATATATTATGTCACATGGCAACTCTTAGACAATATAAAGGAGTATAGATAATACCAGGCATCTTATCTGATCATAATGGAATGAAACTGAAAAATCAACAATAAAAGAAGAAAGGAAACTTCATGCACCACTTGGAGAATGAACAATACATACTGAATGATCAATGGGTTATAGAAGACATCAAGGAGGAAAATAAAAAATTCTTAGAGATAAATGAAAAAGACAGACGGAACATATCAGAATCTATGGGACACATTGAAAGCAGTTCTAAGAGGAAAATTCATTGCTTGGAGTTCTTTCCTTAAAAAAAGAAAAAAAAAAACAACAAATAAATGATCTCATAGTTCATTTCAAAATCCTAGAAAAAAAAGAGCAAAACAACAGCAAAAGAAGTAGAAGGCAAGAAATAATTAAAATCAGAGCTGAAATTAATAAAATCAAAACAAAAGAATCAATTGAAAAATTTGACAATACTAAAAGTTGAAAAATAAATAAAATTGACAGACTCTTAGCCATGTTAACAAAGAGAAGAAGAGAGAGAACTCAAATTCCTATGATACTGGATGAAAATGGCAATATCACAACAGACACTTCTGAAATACAGAAGATAATCAGAAATTATTTTGAATCCTTATACACCAATAAATTAGAAGATAGTGAAGGCATTGATAAATTTCTTAAGTCATATGATCTGCCCAGATTGAGTCAGGAGGATATAGACAACCTAAGGAGACCAATATTAATTGAGGAAATAGAAGAAACCATCCAATGACTACCAACTAAGAAAAGAACAGGACCGAATGGGTATACAGCAGAGTTTTTCAAAACCTTAAAGAGGAACTAATACCAGTACTTTTCAAGATATTTCAGGAAATAGAAAAAGAGAGAGAACTTCCAAATTCATTTTAGGAGGCCAATATCACCCTGATTCATAAAACAGACAAAGACACTTCAAAGAAACAAATCTACAGACCAATATCTCTAATGAACCTAGATGCAAAATTCCTCAATAAAATTCTGGCGAATCAGATACAAAAACATATTTAAAAAATTGTGCAAGATGATCAAGTAGGATTCATCCCTGGGATACAAGGCTGGTTCAATATACGGAAATCAATAAATGTTATTCACCACATCAATAGACTTAAAAATAAGAACCATATGATCACCCCAATAGATGCAGAAAAAGTATTCAACAAAGTACAGCATCCCTTTATGTTCAAAACTCTAGAAAAACTAGGGATAACAGGAACATACCTCAATATTGTAAAAGCAATCTATGCTAAGCCTCAGGCTAGTATCATTCTGAATTGTGAAAAAATTGAAAGCATTCCCTCTAAAATCTGGAACAAGACAGGGATGCCTTCTCTCACGACTTCTGTTCAACATAGTTCTCGAAACACTGGCCAGAGAAATTAGACAAATGAAAGAAATTAAAGGCATAAAATTCGGAAAAGAAGAACTTAAATTATCACTATTTGCAGATGACATGACTCTATACCAAGCAGACCCAAAAGGGTCTACAAAGAAACTATTAGAGTTAGTAAATGAATTCAGCAAAGTGGCATGATATAAAATCAACAATCATAAATCAAAGGCATTCCTGTATATCAGCAACAAATCCTCTGAAATGGAAATGCGGACTACCACTCCATTCAGAATATCCTCAAAATAAAAATAAAATACTTGGGAATCAACGTAACAAAAGATGTGAAAGACTTACACAATGAAAACTACAGAACCCTAAAGAGAGAAATAGAAGAAGATCTTACAAGATGGAAAAATATACCCTGTTCATGGATAGGCAGAATTAACATCATCAAAATGGCGATATTACCAAAAGTTCTCTATAGGTTTAATGCAATGCCAATCAAAATCCCAAGGGCATTTCTTGTAGAAATAGATAAAACAATTATGAAATTCATATGGAAAAATACAAAACCCAGTATATCAAAGACAACTCTAAGCAGAAAGTTTGAATCAGGCGGTATAGCAATACAAGTCCTCAAATTATACTACAGAGCAATAGTAACAAAAAGAGCATGGTACTGGTACCAAAACAGGTGGGTGGACCAATGGTACAGAATAGAGGACACAGAAATCAATCCACAAAATTACAGCTATCTTATATTTGATAAAGGAGCTAATAGCATGAAATGAAGGAAGGATAGCATCTTTCAAAAATGGTGCTGGAAAAACTGGAATTCCATATGTAACAAATGAAACTGAATCCCTTTCTCTCTCCATGCACAAAAGTTAACTCAAAATGGATCAAGGAGCTTGATATCAAATCAGAGACACGACATCTGATGGAAGAAAACTTTGGCCATGATCTACATACTGTGGGGTCGGGCTCCAAATTCCTCAATCGGACACCCATAGCATAAGAGTTAATAACTAGAATCTACAAACTGGACTTACTCAAACTAAATAGATTTTTCTCAGAAAAAGAAACAATAAGAGAGGTAAAAAGGGAGCCTACACCCTGGGAACAAATCTTGACTCCTCACACTTCAGATAGAGCCCTAATATCCAGAGTTATACAAAGAAATCAAAAAAAATAACAATAAGAAAATGAATTACCCAATCAACAAATGGGCCAAGGACCTGAACAGACACTTCTCAGAGGAGGACATACAATCAATCAATAAGTACATCAAAAAATTCTCACAATCTCGAGCATTCACAGAAATGCAAAACAAACCCACCCTAAGATACCATTTCACTGCAGTAAGCTTAGCAGCCATTATGAAGTCAAACGACAACAAGTTCTGGCGAGGATGTGGGGAAAAGGGTACACCTGTACATTGCTGGTGGGACTGCCAATTGGCGCAGCCAATTTGGAAAGCAGTATGGAGATTTCTTGGAAAGCTGGGAATGGAACCACCATTTGACCCAGCAATTCCCCTTCTCGGTCTAATCCCTATAGACCCAAAAAGAGCATGCTACAGGGACACTGATAAATCTATGTTCATAGCAGCACAATTCACAATAGGAAGACTGTGGAACCAACCTAGATGCCCTTCAATAGATGAATGGATTAAAAAAAATGTGGCATTTATACACAATGGAGTATTACTCTGCATTAAAAAATGACAAAATCATACAATTTGCAGAGAAATGGATGGCATTAGAACGTATTATGCTACGTGAAGATAGCCAATCACTAAAAAACAAATGCCAAATGTTTTCTTTGATATAAGGAGAGTAACTGAGAACAGAGTTGGAAGGAAGAGCATGAGAAGATGATTAACATTAAACAGGGGTGAGAGGTGGGAGGGAAAAGGAAAGAGAAGCAAAATTGCATGGAAATGGAAGGAAACCCTCATGGTTATACAAAATTAAATACAAGATGAAGTGAGCGGAAAGGGGACGAAAACAAGGGGAAGAAATGAATTACAGCAGATGGGGTACATTGAGAGGATTGGAGGGGAGGGGATGGGAGATAGTAGAGGACAGGAAAGGCAGCAGAATACAACAGACACTAGTATAGCAATATGCAAAACAGTGGATGTGTAACTGATGGGATGCTGCAATCTGTATACGGGGAAAAATGGAAGTTCATAACCTACTTGAATCAAAGTGTGAAATATGACATGTCAAGAACTATGTAATGTTTTGAAGAACAAACAATAAATATCAAAGGAAAAAAACACATGGAGAACTATTTCAATTAAAAATTGACTAGGTTTATAACACCTACACTTTATCATGCAAAAGGCAAGTCCGACTATACACCATGCCTCTTCAGAACTGCTTGTTTATCTATTCGGTTTGGGTCATTTTTCTCCATCATATTAGGATTAGTAGTCAGAGTTTTGTAGGGTACGTGTTAGTGTCAGGGATTCAGTTTTTGGAATGGAAAATTGGAAAATGAATCCAATGTGTATACAAATATGTGCTACACAAAAATCTTACCACTTTCATCCAGAACAATGCCTTGACGTTACCATCTCCCCAAATAAGAAACAATTAGAGGAGAAGAGTTAGAAAATCTGTAAATACATATCTGGAATGGAAAATATTTAGGAGGTCACAAACTTGGAGGTGGTAGAGGAGTATCCCAAAGTAAGGTACAGGGTAAACACTCCACAAATATGGAGGTGTGCTGGCCTAAAGACTTCTAGAGAAACTTCCTCTGAGGATGGGCACTTGAAATATATGTTGTTGTCAGTAGCTTTAGCTTCCTTTGTAGTGAGATCATCAAAGCTGGGTCTGCATCTATGTGACCTGGAGGACATTCTTTCTTGCTTTCCAATGCACATGAGGCAGCAGTGCTGAATTCTCTCTTTGTATGTAAACTGTGGCCACTGGGGTCTAAGTGTCTCCCCGTGTGGACTGTGAAGCCTTTTGTTCATCCTCCACTTTTCGTGGTGTTTCCTGCTGCAGCACTGGGAGTTTGGTATTTGCCTCACGAAATACAAGGGGTTCAACTGGAACACAGTGCTGGAGGGAGTTTTGTCACTTGTGGTTTTTCAGGGTCTACAAGAGAATGCACCAACCAGGCTTCATTCCCACATAGCTTGCCCCCTTGTCTTTAGCAACCTGATTCTGCACATTGCCCTGAAAACTATCAATTTAACAAGACACCTTTACATATAAGTGTCTGGTCACTGCACCATGTCAGTGACAAGGCATTTGGAAATCAATGGCAAATCCACATGGCGCAACCACAGATGATTCATCACACACCTGCACACCACAGCTCAGGGCTCACTACTCAGGAGGGTCCAACTTAATAGCATCTCTGTTCTACACCATTGTCATAAATCCCAGTCAATCAAGGCACTGTCTGGTACACTCATGATCAGTAAAAGTGCATCCAAATGTTCTCCAATACCATCTGGTCATGGGAATTTCAAAAATTTCTTGGTATTTATCTAGCCTCTTGGTAAATCCAAACAAGTGAGCCCACTTGGACTGGGACTGGGACTGGCTCTGGGTGCCTGGCTTCTTGGATCACAAAATTCAGAGATTTCCATCACCAAGGAAGTGAGGTGAGGTCACTTCCTTCAGAAAATGAATGAGGCCACTGTCTTAGCCACCACTTTGTCGTAACAGTTGCTTCCTAGTGTCTCAGGAAAAGGAGGCAGCCTCTATTTCCTGTGACACTTTCACAAGTTAGAATGGTATAGAAACATAGGCACCTGGGAACAGCTCTCCACACATGCCTGGTTTCATACATCATCCCTACATTAAGAAGAGATAGGCTGATTGAGACACATCCTTTCATCCTGATCGGGTGGTTTGCAAAGGAAGATCACTTTTGCTGTTTCAGGTCCTTCATAGCTGCCTACGTCTTTTCCAGGGATCATTTCTGCATGGATTTTGAGGTACTCAGCAGGTGAAAGATCTCCTAACTTCCTGTATTGTAATACTAACTTTGTCCCTGCTCTTCTGTAAAGTGAGATTGAGTGAACAATCTCAGTTTACAGAATGGTTAGGGTTAATAGCATGTTCGATTTGGGTTATGAATCATTTTGCTGGATGAATAATGATATTGGGAACCTGCGATATTTATAAGAATATGGAGGTGAAATATAAGTATGAAAACAGAAATCTAGGTAATATTTGAAGCCCAGAAGGACTTTGGGCCCTTGATTGGGATACATAGCTTAAATTATGTTCTGTGTGACCTTTGCATTTTGTGTCCAGAATATTACTGTGATAATATGTATATGTAGCTAAGGTGACATGAGTATTTCTTCCACCATTTCTGTGAGCAATATTTTGAAAACTTATAAATTAGTACTGGGGATACTAATAGGTTTACCCTGTTTTGATGAATATAGAGATGATGCATTAATAGACCCTACTGTGAATAAATTATATAACTGGTTCCAAATTTAAATAATGGATTGTATTTATATCTGAAAATATATAGGAAATCTTATATTGATATACATACATTCATTCCAACCAGTTATATATCTAATGGTAATTTTAGGGTTATCATTTATCATGAATAGTGTGTGAGTTTTGCTTCAAAAATGATTATGGAATCGAAAATAATATGTTTAGAAAGAAGTTTAGTAAAAAGACCAGTCAAGAAACATGGAGGAATATATGTCTTCCAAAGGAGGAAGTGATTGAAAGTGAACCAAATGTTTATAAATTTGTGAACTTGTGAATGAATGGATATATCTAATGATGTCCATAAACTGAAGAAATAATTACGTACCAGGTTTGAATAAAAATGAACTTTAACAAACACAATAGAAACATTAGGAATTCTGGAAAAGTATAGTTCGCAGTGAAAGGTTAATAAAATAAGTACTTGTCACTTCCTGTTTTTCTGTATGCTTAAAAAACACTGTTGAAATCTTGAGAACATTTTGATAGTCTTATTCCCAGAATGTGCTGTCCAAAACTGCCAAACTGCAGAATGTACTCCCTCAACCGGTTGCACACAAACCGCTCACTCGCCCGGACCCATCAATAAACTTCCCCCCCTGCCCTCTCCTAGGAAAATATATAAGCTCTGCTTAAGCTGTTCTCAAGGCTCTCTGCTCTATTCAAGTGAGCTCTGAGCCCCAGCATGCTGGACCCCCAATAAACCCTTTGCTTTGCATGAGACAGTCTCTTGGTGGTCTCTTCACCCGATTGTCACCAGACCTTTACATATGGAGGTTCCACCGAGATCCGGCAGCCGTGGACAAGCGACCCCAACGAACTCCTCTTGGGGTAAGTAAGGTGCCTCTTTCTGGTTTCAGGTTTCAGGTCAGGGCTTGGCAAAATGGATGTCGATGAAGAGCGTGAGCTCTCTCCGATGGTGGCTGACAGTCATGTCACAGAGCCACAGGCCAAGTCCCTGGGGGACGTCATAGAGGACTCAGAAAATCGAGGAACAATAGTCTCCATGACTCAGTGATATTTTGTTTCAGATTCGGTATTGCCAACCCATCGGGTTTTGCCAACTACTCAGTCCTGGTCTCAGTGTTGGACTTCCATATCCTGTCTTTATTGTCTTGTCTTGTCTGTGTCATGTGTTGTTGCTTTTACTGTTTGTGTATCTTTCATTATGGGACAGAGCACTTCAATGCCTCTGTCTCTGACCCTTGTTCACTGCAACAAAGTTTGCTTAAGGGATCAGAATCTTTCTTTTTCAGTAAAATGCTGGACCTGGCAGACTCTCTGTGCCTCACAATGGCTCACCTTTGGATTTGGATGGACCCTAGAAGGATCTTTCTACTTCCCACTAATTTAAAAAGTTAGAGATATTGTCTTTCAGCCAGAGCCACATAGATACCTGTGAAGACAGATGGACACTGCCTACCAACCCGGTGACGAGGGGAATCAACATCAATATCGAGAAAGAGACTTTGTCTACATTAGACGACATCAGGTGTCATCCCTGGAACCCTGCTGGAAGGGACCATAGCAGGTGCTACTTATAACACCTACAGCAGTAAAGGTAGACAGAATCACTTCCTGGATCCATACCTCTCATCTCAAGCCTGTGCCCTGTCCAGACTCTGGCTGGAAACTGTAAAAGACTGGTAACGCTTTCAAATTGTGTATTTGCCAAGTGGATAAGGCAATAGACTCTCCCCTTGACCACCAGTAGTCCTAACCCTCATCAGCCCATTCAGCAGCGATGGCTGATCACAAATCTTACTGGACAAGAAGTATGGTCTATCTCGCATACAGCCCACTTAGGGACATGGTCGCCATCTCTCCACAGAAACATTTGTCAGCTGGCTATAGGTCTTTTCCATTGGGATATCCCTGATGAAGTGGATCCCACTAAAATTCCATTAAATCCCTTCTCTACCATAGATAATGGAAACAAATATTATGGATGTAGGGACACGCGAGCCAGATGCAGGTTGGCTAGCCTAGATTACTATGTTTGCCCGGCGGACTATCAAAGCCACAAACAGTCAAGGCTGTGTTGGGGGAAAGCCGGCTTCTTCTGTAAGTCATGAGGATGTGAGCATACAGGGACTGCTTGATGGAACCCAAACTCCTCATCAAATTCTGTACACAACATTGGCCATATTACCAATTAGATAACCAAAATTGATGGCCCCCAGAGGGGTCTCTGGATCCTCAAATTCTGCGTGACCTTTTTAACTTCTGCTAGTGCTGAAAAGGGTAAAAGGAGATTCCCCTATGTGGAGGCCTTTTCCCTCCTTTGCTCACATCCTGAACTATGCTTCTCCAATAGATCCTCACCCTCAGCCTTCTGCTCCAGACTCTCTGCTCTTACTCTCACCTATGCAACCTGAATTCTCCCCTCCAATTACTAGATCAAAAACCCAAACCTCCGCCTGTTCTAAGACCGTTGCCCCCTTCTTGAGGTAGCAGGTACTGAGGTACACCTCAACCAACTCACTCCTCTCTTCTCCTATCATTGCCCGCACTGGGTCCCACCAGGTCGTCTTACTACCTAACACAAAGCCCAAACCAGCTGAGAAAAGCCCTCACACCCTTATCCAAGATGCAATGTAAATGGCCTTTAAAGTTGCTTTTTCATCACTGAAAACATGTTACTAAGTATTTAAAGTCCCTCAAATGCTTTTTGGGATACTAACTCCCATCTTACCCTCTGCTGTACCTGTTGTACTGCTCAAGATTTGTTCCTAGAAAAATCCAAAACCCCTTTTCCATTATTCTTTTACATTTCTCCTACCTCATTCTCAGATTCACGGAACTGCTCACAGCCATGCCTTCCCCGTCTTCCCCCTCTGTACCAGGCCCACAGAAAAGTCTTAACTGACCTTCTCCAGAAATCTCCAACATAGCTGAATTTAGGAATTTCAGCAAAAGAGTCCCAATAAAAGATTTCTAAGTAGATAAAATTCCACTTTTTGTGTTGCCCTATTCTACTTGGCCACTGGCTAAAAAAATCTGCAATCCTAAGCTAGACACCCCCATACTAATTTTTCACAAAATATGTGAACAAGGCCTTGGCCTGGAGCTGAGGCTTCACATAGATGGCTACATTTGTAAGATAAAGAAGTTACCAACTGGGCTCCATGGTAACAGTTGGCAGGGGGAAAAATAAAGGGAATATAAAGCTCTCCCTCACCCAGGTGTCCTTGGAAGGTTAACTTTCCCAGAACAGAGGAAAAAAAAAGAAGACAAACGGCTTCTTGTGAACTTCTTAAGACTGTGAACTTATGAGCCCCTTCCCTTATATGTTGGGTACAAAATTCTGAAACTACCTAAACTTGGGATTCCGGGGATTTAATTGATTACAACAGAAGTAATGCCCTCTGAATATGGTTGCAAACAAATAGGACTGTTTTCCTGTCTTTGGTACTATCTTAGGTGCCTTGCCTTGTCCATCCCTACAACAGTATAATTCTATATACTTAAAACATTGTTTATGTTTTCATGAAGTGGTCAAAAGATGTGATTAATTGTGTAGTTGTGCAAATGTTTCCCAGAGTGCTCTATCATGACACAGGTTCATTTGAAGATCAAATAGGGGGGCATAAAACCTGGTTCCACTGGGAACATATATCCCTCACTTTCACCATCCTATTAGGAATACATGTTGCTGCAGGGGTGGGCACAAGAACCACTGCCTTGGTCCATGGGACAAAACAAATGACCCAAATAGAAGCAGCAATAGGCCAAAACTTAAAGATATTAGAAACCTCCATCACAGCATTGCAGGAATCTTTAACCTATCTCTCTGAAGTTGTTTTACAGAACAGTCGAGGATTGGAATTTCTCTTCATGAGAGAAGAGGGCCTTTGTTTTGCATTGATGGAAGAATGTTGTTTTTATGCCAACCATACTGGAGTTGTAAAAAAATCTATGAGTAAATTAAAATGACGACTTGAAGAGCATCAACGAGAGAGAGAGGCCCAAAAAGGGTGGTTTGAATCTTGGTTCACAAAGTCCCCCTGGTTAACTACTCATTTATCAACCCTGGCGGGTCCAATAATAATCCTCACATTATTGCTAACTATAAAACCCTGCTTGCTCAACCATGTAATTTATTTTCTCCAGGCTCAAATTGGACAAGTTAAACTAATGGTAATACCCCACTAGCAGACATGGAATGTGACACCACCCAATGATCATATTTATGATTAAAAGTAGCCAGAAAAAGAAGTGTTGAATGAAAGGTTAATAAAATATGTAGTTGTCACTTCCTGTTTTTCTGTACACTTAACAAAACACTGTTGAAATCTTGAGAAATTTTTGCCAATCTTGCTCCCAGAATGTGCTGTCCACAACTGCCAAACTGCAGAATGTACTCCCCCACCAGGTTGCATGCAAACTGAACACTCGCCCTGACACATCAATTAACTTCCCTCCCTGCACTCGCAAGGAAAAGTTTATAACATCTGCTTAAGCTGTTCTCAGGGCTCTCTACTCTTTTCAAGTGAACTCTGAGCCCCAGCATGCTGGACCCCCAATAAACCCTTTGCTGTTACATGAGATAGACACTTGGTGGTCTCTTCTTCCGACGCTCGCCTGACCGTTACTTGGATGATTGAATGTAGAATAGAACATCCAGTCAAAAAGGGATAGTCGGTAGGATTAGGAATATAGTCCGTAGGTTTAGGAAGAAGAGTGAGTATAGGATTTGGACCAAAAGTTCTTTAGCAATAGGGTTTCGGTTAGAGAGTGAATGTAAATGTCAGCACATGTGAAGAATGAGTCACAATGATGAAATGCGGAAAATATGTAGGAAAGCAGATATCAATAGAGACATTAGGAAATCAGGCAAAGTACAAAGTGAGTGATAGGATTAGACATTATCAACAGGGTTGAGTTTCAATATATAATCTTAGGAAGAAACAAATATGTAGTCACCAATAAGATTGACATTTGAGAGCATTAGGCAACCTGGACATGGATGATTTTAGTAATCCATGTTCACTTTCCATTTAGGCTTTTGGGAGAATCCTAAGTGTGACCTTTGCAATTTGTGTCCAGAATACTACTGTGATAAAATGTATGTATAAATCAGTTGACATGAGTATTTCTTCCACCATTTCTGGGAGCAATATTTTGAAGATATACAAATTATTATTGGGCGTACACAGAGGTGTACCCTGTGTCTATGAATATAGAAGTAATGCATGAATTGACAATACTGTGAATAAATAATATAACTGATTCCACTTTAAATAATGGATTGATAGAATTGATATTTAAAAATATATAAGAAATCTTATATTTATATAGAATCATTCATTCCAATGAGTTATACATCTAATGGTAATGTTAGGGTTATATTTTATCATGAAAGGTGTGTGAGTTCTGCTTCAAAATTGAGTATGGAAATGGAAAATAATGTGTTTGGAAAGAAGTCTCATGAAAAGACCAGTCAAGAAACATAGAGGAATGCATGTGTTCTGAAGTAGGAAGTAATTGAACGTGACAAAAATGCAAATAATTTTGCTAACTTGTGGGTGAAATATAAGTATGGAAAAAGAAATCTAGGTATGATTTGAAGCCCAGAAGGGCATTTGCCCCTTGAGTGGTTTAATTAGCTTTGACTTATGTACTGCACATATGTCTCAGATAAAGCGATATACAATGGAACAGGAATTTGCACCTTGGATGATTAAATAACGAAGAGAACATCCAGTCAAAAAGGATTTGTCGCTAGGATTAGGAAGATAGTCGGTAGGTTTAGGAAGAAGATTGAGTATAGGATTTGGACCAAAAGTTCTTTAGCAATAGGGTGTCGGGTAGAGATTGAATATATATGTCAGCACATGTGAAAAGCCAGTCACAATGATGAACTGGGGAAAATAGTAGGAAAGCAGATATCAATAGAGATTAAGAAATCAGGCAAATTATAAAATGAGTCATAGGTTTAGACATTCTCAACAGGGTTGAGATTGAAAATGTAATCTTCAGAAGAAACACATATGTAGTCACCAATATGATTGACATTTTAGAGCATTAGGCAACCTGGACATGGATGAGTTTAGTAATCCATGTTCACTTTCCATTTAGGCTTTTGGGAGAATCCTAAGTGTGACCTTTGCATTTTGTGTCCAGAATACTACTGTGATAAAATGTATGTATAAATCAGTTGACATGAGTATTTCTTCCACCATTTCTGGGAGCAATATTTTGAAGATATACAAATTATTATTGGGCGTACACAGAGGTGTACCCTGTGTCTATCAATATAGAGATAATGCATGAATAGACCATACTGTGAATAAATAATATTACTGGTTCCACTTTACATAATGGATTAAATTGATATCTGAAAGTATACAAGAAATCTTATATTGAAATACAATCATTCATTCCAACCAGTTTTATATCTAATGATAATATTAGGGTTATGGTTTATCATGACGGTTGTGTGAGTTTTGCTTCAAAATTGATAATGGAAATCGAAAATAATGTGTTTATAAAGAAGTCTCTTAAAAAGAGCAGTCAAGAAACATGGAGTAATCCATGTGTTCTGAAGCAGGAAGTGATGGAAAGTAAAACAAATGCGTATAAATTTGCTAAATTGTGGATGAAATATACATCCTATCATGTGCATAAACTGGAGAAATAGTAATGTACCAGTTTTGAATGAAAATGAACGTCAAAATACACATTATATCCCATAGGAATCTTCATGCATTGATGTTAAACTGGGTCAGTTACTGTAGAAATATTTGATTTTTTTTGGTGTCATAATACACTTTATTTTAGCACTAGCATGCCACAGAATGTAAAGGAAAGAGCAATAGATTTTCAGTTATAGCACTAATAATCTAACATTTAATGACTATTTTGGGGAGTCTAGAAATTGCATAAGGCTATGTAACATAATTGTTTTTTATTTAACATTCATAAAAACTTGGAATTTTGGTAATATTTCTCCTTTTTCACTTTTTATTTTTTCAGTTGTTCATAGACCTTCATTTTATTTATTTGTATGTGGTGATGAGAATATAACCCAGTGCCTCACACATGCTAGACAAGCATGTTAACACTGAGCCAGAAACCCAGCTCCTCCACTTTATCTTATCATCAAACACTCCTCACCCTCTTCATTACTCACTTTCTTAATCGTTTTCCCCCTTCTCTCTATTCTTTTTCACTTTCCCTCCTTATGTATTTTTCTCTCATGTCATTACAAACACTAGTATGCTATGAAATTTACATTTAAAACTGATTTTATAGTCATTCTTTTTTCTTGAGAAAATTTAAAAATTATAATCACCTGATAGATATATTACAATACATTTATTATACATATGCATCTATATTCATTCACATGTATTACATATATATATATACATATATATTTAAAATTACTTTGATTAGCCTGTTAGAAATAATATATACCAAGTCTTTCTTAATTTTCAAGTCTTCCAGAATTAACATCTTAGAGTGAAAATCAAATAAACATGTTTAAGTTAACAGGTATCATTCTTATTTATCAATACTGATAATTTAAGGTTTTATATCACAATAAGTTGTAATATGGCATATTAACTCTTATGAATTAGAGAAATTTTTTTTTTGAACAACCTATTATTTAAGGACCATATGCACTGACATTTCAAATGGCCTTCTTGTGATTTCAATTTCTATCAATTGTGTGTTAATTAAAAAATACTTATTTTAGTAATTTTCATATTCATAATTGATATAAAGTCAATTGTTTAATCCTTTTTGTAAGTAGTTACTTATTACAGTAGGGGCAGTATTAATAATTCTAAATCTTTATAAGAAAAATGGTACAAAGATATTTTCAGGCACAATTAAGAATAATTGCGATCTCTAAATGTTTGATTACTGATACATATAATACAGAGCTTTTGATGAGTCTCTTTCCCAGTAAAACATAAAATGCAAAGATACAGTTGGGTATGTATGTCCAAATAAAGATAAGAAAAAAATACACATCATCAGTTAGAAACTATTAAATAAAAGATGAAAAGAACAATCCAACACATTGTACCAACTTGTCAGTTGAGTTAGTATTCTGGAAGAATAGCCTAAGACTAGAACTGGTCCATGACAAAATATTCATTAAAATATGAAATATGAAAAATATAGGAAATACTATGAATTTTTCAGGAGGGTAGGTGGATTAACCTTTAATCTCAATTATGTGCATTTTTAAAACCAGTTTTCTGGTACAATAAATTTGTGATAGATACAACTAAACAAAACAAAGTTTCTGCTTAGCAAAATGAATGCATCTCAACACTTTTTTAGCTGATATCTTCCCACTCAATTTTAAACCATTATTTATTTATTTTTTATTGGTTGTTCAAAACATTACAAAGCTCATGGTATATCATCTTTCATACATTTGACTCAATTGGGTTATGAACTCCCAATTTTCCCCAAATACGAGTTGCAGAATCACAATGGTTACACATTCATATTTTTACAAAATGTCATATAAGTGACTGTTGTATTCTGCTACATTTCCTATCCCCTACTATATTCCCTCCCCTCCTCTCCCATCTTCCCTCTCTACCTCATCTGCTGTTTTTCACTTCTCTCCCTATTCCACCCCGCTTTCCCCTCACTACCTCTTATATGTAATTTTGTGTAACATTGAGGGTCTCCTACCATTTGCATATGGTTTCCATTCTCTCTCCCTTTTTCTTTCCTCTCTCGTCTTTGATTAATGTTAATCTTTTCCTCAAGTTCTTACTCCCTGTTCTATTCTTAGTTGCTCTCTTTATATCAAAGAAGACATTTGACTTTTGTTTTTTAAAGAGTGGCTACCTTCTCTTAGCATAATCTGCTCTAATGCCATCCATTTCCCTACAAATTCTATGATTTTGTCATTTTTTAGTGCTGCATAATACTCCATTGTGTATAGATGCCACATTTTTTTTTATCCATTCATATATTGAAGGGCATCTAGTTTGTTTCCACAGTCTACCTATTTTGAATTGTGCCACTATGATCATTGATGTGGCAGTATCCCTATAGTACGCTCTTTTAAGATCCTCAGGGAATAGTCTGAGAAGGGCAAAAGCTGGTTCAAAGGGTGGATCCATTCCCAGTTTTCCCAGGAATCTCCATTCTGCTTTCAAAGTTTGCTTCACCAATTTGCAGTCCCACCATCAGTGTACAAGTGTATCCTTTTCCCCACATCCTCGTCAACACTTGTTGTTCTGTGACTTCATAATAGATGCAAATCTTACTGGAGTGAGATGGTATCTTAGGGTGGTTTTGATTTGCATTTCTCTGACTGCTAGAGATGGTGAGCATTTTTTCATGTACTTGTTGATGGATTGTATGTCTTCCTCTGTGAAGTGTCTGTTCAGTTCCTTGTCCCATTTGTTGATTACATTATTTGTTATCTTATTGTTTAATTTTTTGAGTTCTTTGTATATTCTGGATATTAGGGCTCTATCTGAAGTGTGAGGGGTAAAAATTTGTTCCCAGGATGTAGGCTCTCTATTTACCTCTCTTATTGTTTCTCTTGCTGAGAAAAAACTTTATAATTTAAGTAAGTCCAATTTGTTTATTCTTGTTATTAACTCTTGGGCTATGGGAGTCTTATTATGGAATTTGGAGCCCGACCCCACAGTATGAAGATCGTAACCAACTTTTTTTCTATCAGACGCAGTGTCTCTGATTTTATATCTAGCTTCTTGATCCATTTTGAGTTAACCTTTGTGCATGGCAAGAGAAAGAAATTCAGTTTCATTTATTTGCATATGGATTTCCAATTTTCCCAGCACCATTTGTTGAAGATGCTATTCTTTCTCCATTGCATGCTTTTAGCCCCTTTATCAAATATAAGAAAGTTGTAATTTTGTGGATTGGTTTCTGTGTCCTCTATTCTGTACCATTGGTCCACCTGCCTGTTTTGGTACCAGTACCACACTGTGTTTGGTACTATTGCTTTGTAGTACAGTTTGAACTCTGATATCGCTATAACTCCAGATTCACACTTACTGCTTAGAGTTGCTTTCGCTATTCTGGGTCTTTTGTTTTTCCATAAGAATTTCATGATTGCTTTATCTTTTTCTACAAGAAATGCTGTTGGGATTTTGATTGGCATCACTTTAAACCTGTAGAGAACTTTGGGTAATATTGCCATTTTGATAATGTTATTTCTGCCTATCCATGTACAGGGTTCATTTTTCCATCTTCTAAGATCTTCTTTTATCTCTCTCTTTAGAGTTCTGTAGTTTTCATTATATAAATCTTTCACCTCTTTTGTTAGGTTGATTCCCAAGTATTTTATTTTATTTGAGGATATTGTGAATGGAGTGGTTTTCCTCATTTCCATTTCAGAAGTTTTGTTGCTGATATACAAAAATGCCTTTGATGTATGTGTGTTGATTTTATATCCTGCCACTTTGATGAATTCATTTATTTACTCAAGCCGTTTCTTTGTAGACCCTTTTGGGTCTGTTAAATATATTATCATGTCATCTACAAATAGCGATAATTTAAATTCTTCCTTTCCTATTTTTATGCCTTTATTTTCTTTTGTCTGTCTAATTGCTCTGGCTAGTATTTCTAGAACTTAATTGAATAGAAGTGGTGATAGAGGGCATCCCTGTCTTGTTCCAGATTTTAGAGGGAATTTCTTCAGCTTTTCTCTATTTAGGATGATGCTAGCCTAATTTTTAGCATATATAGCTTTTACCATGTTGAGGTAAGTTCCTTTTATCCCTAGTTTTTATAGTGTTTTGAACATAAAGGGATGCTGTAGTTTGTCGAATGCTTTTTCTGCATCAATGGAGATGATCATATGGTTCTTGTCTTTAAGTCTATTGATGTGGTGGATTACATTTATTGATTTCCATATATTGAACCAGCCTTGCATCGCAGGGATGAATCCTACTTTATCATGAAGCACAATTTTTTTGATATGCTTCTGTATTCGATTCGCCAGGATTTTATTGAGAATTTTTGCATCCAAGTTCATTAGAGATATTGTTCTGTAGTTTTCTTTCTTTAAAGTGTCTTTGTCTGGTTTCGGGATCAGGGTGATGTTGGCCTCATAGAATGAATTTGGAAGAGCTCTTTCTTTTTGTTTTTCTTGAAATAGCTTGAATAATATTGGTATTAGTTCTTCTTTGAAGGTTTTGTAGAACTCCGCTGTATACCCATCGAGTCCAGGGTTTTTTTTGGTTGGCAGTCCTTTGATGGTTATTCTATTTCTTCCTTTGTTATTGGTCTGTTTAAATTGTGTGTGTCTTCCTGACTCAAACTGGGCAGATCGTATGACTTAAGAAATTTATCAATACCTTCACTATCTTCAATTTTATTGGAATATAGTGTTTCACAATACTTTCTAACTATCTTCTTTATTTCTGTAGTGTCTGTTGTGATATTGCCTTTTTCATCCCGTATTTTAGTAATTTGAGTTCTCTCTCTTCTTCTGTTCATTAGTATGGCTA
The DNA here is from genome assembly GCF_048772815.1 of Callospermophilus lateralis. NCBI lineage: Eukaryota > Metazoa > Chordata > Mammalia > Rodentia > Sciuridae > Callospermophilus > Callospermophilus lateralis. Next base: position 592,721 of record NW_027514481.1, read on the forward strand.
AGGGCCTGTCGATCTTATTTATTTTTTCAAAAAACCAACTTTTAGTTTTATCAATTTTTTCAATGTTTTTCTTTGTTTCAATTTTGTTGATTTCTTCTCTAAATTTGATTATTTCTTGTCTTCTACTACATTTGCTGTTGTTTTGCTCTTCCTTTTCTAGGTTTTTGAGGTGTAGCATGAGTTCATTTATTTGCTGGTTTTTCTTTTTTTGAGGAAAGAACTCCAATAAATGAATTTCCCTCTTAAAACTGCTTTCACTGTGTCCCATAGATTCCGGTACATTGTGTCTGTATTGTCATTTGTCTCTAAGAATTTTTTTATCTCCTCCTTTATGTCTTCTGTTACCCATTGATCATTCAGTAGCATGTTGTTCATTTTCCATGTGATGCAGGATTTTTCCTTCCTTCTTTTATCATTGATTTCCCGTTTCATTCCATTATGATCAGATATGGTGCATGGTATTATTTCCATGCCTTTATATTTACTAAGAATTGCCCTATGGCATAATATATGGTCTATCTTTGAGTAGGATCAATGTGCTGCTACTGAGAAGAACGTGTATCCACATGATGATGGTTGATATATTCTATATATGTCTGTTAAGTCTAGGTTATCGATTGTGCTGTTGAGTTCTATAGTTTCTTTATTCAGTTTCTCTCTAGAGGATCTGTCCAATGCCAAGAGTGGTGTGTTGAATTCACCCATAATTATTGTGTTGTAGTCTATGTGACTCTTGAACTTGAGGGGAGTTTGTTTTATGAATGTTGCAATTCCATTGCTTGGTGCATACAAATTCATAATTGTTAGTCTTGTTGGTGGATGGTTCCTTCTAAAAGAATATAGTGTTCTTCTTTATCCCTTTGATTTACTTAGGTTTGAAGTTGATTTTATTCCATGTGAGTATGGCCACTCCTTCTTGCTTCTGAGGGCCATGTGAGTGGTATGATTTTTCCCAAACTTTTACCTTCAGCCTGTGTATGTCTTTTTCTATCATATGGGTCTCCTGAAGACAACATATTGTTGGATTTTTTTTTTTCCACGTTACTAGCCCATGTCTCTTGATTGGTGAGTTTTGGCCATTAACATTTAAGGTTACAATTGAAATATGATTTGTACTTCCAGTCATGTTTATTTATTTATTATATTTTAGTTTGGCTAGTTTTTACTTTTTTGGTTATTTTCCTCCCCCTTTACTGAAATACCTCCTGCTGTTAGTTTTGGGCACTATTTTTCAATTCTTCTTCTTGTAGTATTTTGCTCAAAATGCTTTTCAGTGCTGGTTTTCTGGCTGCATATTCTTTTAGCTTTTGTTTATCATGAAAGACTTTAATTTCATTTTCAAATCTGAAGCTTAATTTTGCTGGGTACAGTGTTCTTGGTTGGAATCCATTATTTTTCAGCATTTGAAATACATTGTTCTAGGATCTTCTCTCTTTCAAAGTCTGTGATGAAAAATCAGTCGTTAAACTAATTGGTTTACCCCTGAATGTAATCTGCCTCCTTTCTCTTATAAGCGTTTAATATTGTCTCCTTGTTCTGTATGTTGGCTATCTTCATAATTATATGTCTTGGATTTGGTCTATTATGTTTTTGAATGTTTGGGGTCCTGTAGGCTTCCAGGATTTGGCAATCCAATCCATCTTTCATCTCTGGGATGTTTTCTAGAATTATTTCATTTAATATGTTGTCCATTCCTTTGGTTTGAATCTCTATGCCTTCTTCTATCCTGATGACTCTCAAGTTTTTTTTTTGACATCCCTTATCTCTTGAATAGATTTAAGCATCTTTTCTGTGTTGACTATATTCTTTTCAAGTTGATAAACTTTGTCTTCATTTTCTGATTTTCTGACTTCTACTTGATCTACTCTATTTGTAATATTCTTGTTTGAGTTTTTAATTTGGTTTATAGTTTCCTGCATTTCTAGAATTACTGTTTGAATTTTTTTAAGATCTCTATTTTTTGGTAAAGCTCATTTTTTGCCATTTGAATTTGTTTGTTTAATTCATTTTCAAAATATACTTTTATTCCTTGGACTTGCTGCCTCATGTCTTCTCTAATATTTCTTTCCATCTGAGTTAAGTATGCCTTGATTTCTTTCCCTATCCCTGTTTCTGGTGCTTCTAGGTCCTCCTGTAGAATTAAGTTGTCCTGCATTGTTTGTACTCCTTTTATTCCATTGTTTTTTCATGATGTTCACGTTACTTTCCAGCTCTATTTGATTGCTGTGTTTCTGCTTTATTCTAGAGATTTGTTTTGGTGTTGTATGTCTCTGTTGTCTCTCCTTTGTGTTGGTAGACTATGCATGCTAAAGTGGATTCCGCTTGGAAGAAATTCCGAAGGCCGAGCTCCAGTGACGTCACCTCTCTGTTTTGGCAGGCCCAAGGCTCCTTGCTGAGGTGTCCGTATAGGGGGGTGGGACTGTACTGTCACTTGTTGGTTTCAGCTCCGGGTCACTGGCGGGCAGGCGGTCTCCAGCTGCCCAGTCACTTGTGCAGCAGGTGGGCTGTCACTGGTGGGCGGGCGATCTCTAGCCACCCAGTGGTGCGGTCGGTCGCCGGCGGCAGGGCGTTCCCAAGCCGCCTAGTCACGCGGGCAGCGGGTGGACTGTCGCCTGTGGGCCTGCAGTCTCCCGCTGCCCAGTCACAAGGGCCTGGCCTCTAGTCCTCTGGTTTCTCCTGCTAGTCCTGGTTTTTCCTGCAAGACCAGATTTCCCCTGAGTGATGGCTCTCGGCAGTTCAAACTGTACTCTGGTCCTGCCGTTTGTTGGTTGTGGAGGGTGTCTATTGGGAAGCCAGACACTCTATTGTTTTGATTTTTTTCACTTGCCCCTCCCCCAGCACTGGTTAGACAGGTTTTATTTTCACAGTTGATGAGAGGGGGAGTTGAAGGTCAGTTGCGTCTTGTTTTCCCCCATCTTTATGCAGGCTCGCTCTGATAATCTCTCTCCCGGAAATCCTAGGAGAGATTTTATGCGAATTCCCTGATATATGGGAGATGAGCTGAATAACACACTCCTGTTTTATTGTTGTAATCCGTAGGAGAGTGGCTGTGGTTACTTCAGCTCTCCAAGATGATGGCCATTGGTTTCCTTGGAAGAGTTTCCATTGTGGGAGATAGAACTGTACCGCTTCCTTCCCTGTCTGAAATCCTGAACTCAGCTCAGGGCTCAGTGGGGGCTCTACCGGCAGGATTCCACAGAATCCTCATCAACATTTCTCCCTGCTTATTGGACCCATCTCGGTGGTGCCGCACCGTCTTTAGCCACTGGGTGGGCCGCGCAGATCAGTCAAATGGGATCTCGGGTCGCATATTTGGCTCGTGTTTGAGACTCAATTACCGGACCATCGTGCTAGAAATCCTTCTTCTAGGTTTTGGTGCACCCCCATTTTGCTGTAATTTCCTAACAAGATAGTTTTTTTGTCACTCTAACTCGTTATTCACCTGTGCAGTGGTGCAGTACACTTGGTGTGATGCACTCTATTCGTGGCCATCTTGCAATGACGAAATATTATGATTTGTATTCACCATTTACTGAAGTCAGTTTTCAGTTTTAGAAAACAAATATGAATTTCAGGTGTATGAATATTTCGGAGAATAATCTTGTGAAAAGTTGATTATAAATCCACATACATGAATATGAATGATTTTAGGGAGTGTATAATAAGACACATATATTTTATATTTTGAAAAATCTGGAGATATATATATATATATATATATATATATATATATATATATATATATATATATATATACACACAAACACACACACACACACAGACATTAAAAAGAAGCAGTATATGTGCCAATCGAAATTCATCATGAAATATATATCTTCCACATATCCAAAAATATACATTTTACTAAAAATGGATTTATGTATAATGTTGTTCAACTTGGAAGCTCACACTTAGGTTGAATTTTCAGTTCCAACAGCGTTTAAGAGGAGTGATCTCTTCTCACAATTTGTATGTGCCAAGTCACCCACCTCAGAAGAAGGTACGTGTGATACCAGGTAGGATTCTATATGTGCATATAATGATACATGAGCTGAAAAAGGCTAAAGAGAGACAGGAATTGACATATTTCTTAACTTTAAAAACACATGGTGAACTATTTCAATAAACATTGACTTATTTATAACTCCTATCCTATATAATGAAAAAGGGAAGTCCAAATATACACCATGCCTCCTCTGAACTGCTTGTATTTCTATTCTGTTTGAGTTACTATTCTCCATCATATTAGGATTAGTAGTCAGAGTCTAGTAGGGTATGGGTTAGTGTCAGAGATTCATTATTCCAAATGGAAAATAGGAAAATAAACCCAATGTGTTTTCAAATATGTGCTAAACAAAAATCTTCCCACTCTCATCCAGAACAATTCCTTGATATTACCCTCGCCTGAAGTAATGCACAATTAGAGGAGAAGAGTTAGAAAATCTGGGAATACATATCTTGAACGGAATATGCTCAGGAGTTCACAACCTTGGAGGTGGTAGAGGAGTTTCCAAAAGTAAGGGACAGGGTAAACACTCCACAAACATGGAGCTCTGCAGGCCTAAAGACATCTTGAGAAACTGCCTCTGAGTTTGGGCACTTGAAATATATGTTGTTGTCAGGAGCTTTAGCTTCCTATGTAGTGAGAGCACCAAAATTGGGTCTGCATCTATGTGACCTGGAGGACATGGTATCTTATTTTTCAATGAACATGAGGCAGCAGTGCTGAATTCTCACTTTGTAGGTAAACTGTGGCAACTGCGGTCTAAGTGTCTCTCCGTGTAGACTGTGAAGCCATTTGGTCATCCTGTAGTTTTCCTGGTGTGTCTTGCTACTTCACTGGGAGTTGGGTATTTGCTTCACGAAATACAAGGAGTTCAACTGGGACATAATGCTGGAGGGAGTTCTGTCACATGCGGTGGGTCAGGGTCTGCAGGAGAATGCACCAATCAGGCTTCTATCGCACATAGCTTGCCCCCAGGCCCATAGCAACCTGATTCTGAACATTGCCCTGACCCTCTCCATATAACAAGATGCCTTAACATATAAGGGTCTGCTAGCTGCACCATGTCAGTCACAAGCCATTTGGAAGCCAATAACAGATCCACATGGCCCCAACACAGATTTTTTATCACACACCTGCCCACCACTGCTCTAGACCCGCTACTAAGCAGGCTCCAACTTACTGGCATCTCTGTTCTACACCATTTTTCATGAAACCCAGTCAATCAACGAATTGTCTGGTATACTCATGATCAGCAAATGGACATCAAAAGGTTCTCCAGTGACACCTGGACATGAAAATTTCAAAAATTCCATGGTATTTATCTAGCCATTGTTCGTGGATGAATTTGGAGGCACTATGATTTTCAATTTATTCAGGAACCATTAAATGTTGAGGAAGCTCATTTTAATGAAAGCACAGGAGAACACACACAGGCAAGTCTTCTCAAAGAGTGGCCAAATGGTCACATGAAGCCAGGCCCATTGAGGTCTACAATGTGAGGTCCATGTGTGTTTTGACTCTCAACTATGGCTGCCAAGTTTGTCAGAATAAAATCATGTGATATCCTTGCTGAGATTCCCCGTGCCTGGTGGAAAGCCTTCCTGGGCACACATCTCAATTCCAAGGGTGACTCTCATGCATGGCCTCCTAAAATCCCAACACAACTCATGGCAATACTTCTCTGAGGTCAGTTCCAGAACTCAGTCTGTAAGGAGAATTACAGCAGAGTTCAAGCCCAGGTGGAGCCAGTCATCATTTCCAACCGTCAAACTAATAACCACAATTAAAACCAAAACACTTCCGCATGGCCCTCATCTTCTTCCATATAGACACTCATTATAACCTCTGACTAGAGGTTTCCATGAGGGGCGCAGCCCAAGACAGTGTCCAAAATAAGCTCCCTTTCCCCTCATTTGCCTAAAGTCGGGGTGGCCTGAACACCTTCCTGTGAACCAGGAGTAATCGAGTAGGCCTTCCGTTAATACTGCTCTGTTTCTCCAATTTGAGGAATACTGACTGTGGGGTTTAGATTCTTTATGTGAATTAGAAACATGAGAAAACCCAAGCACCTGTGGGCTTCCCTCTTCAGGGCTTTGAAGAACTCATTTGACCCAAAGGATCCCTATTCTCACTTGATGAAGTTCAGGAACCTTACAGAGGAAGGCGAGAGACTTCATCCACAATGACTGCTCTTTTGGCCATTTTGGGTTTGGATGAAAACATGGGATCCATCAGGTGCTGAGAATCTAACCACAGCCTCACACAGGGCCAAGAGTCTGATTCAGACACATCCATTTCCGAAGCAAATAAGCAAAGAGCCACAGGTGAATCCCGTTCATTTCCATTTGAAACTGTTTTCTTCAGGCTTCACAAAGGAGTGGCCTGAGGGAAAGACCTTCCTGAAATTCAGGGCAACAAACAAGAGGTAAACAAAAGGCACAAAGCAGGGTTTCTCCACTGAGACTTTCCTGGTCACACTGATATCTGAGTTTTCTGAGATGCTCGCCATTGCCGTCAGTTATCCAGAACATGGCCATATCACAGAACTTGTAGGTGGTACATATCTTGGACACAAAACCATGAGGCTATTCTGGAGAGTGGCCAGAATTCAGGAAGAAAACAGAAACTTTGGAAGATAGCAGGTGTTACCCTTCGATAAGGCAAGCCACAGTCCATTCACAAATTTGGAAGGATGAATGCCTGGAAGCTTTCTACTAGACAGGACACATCCATTGATGCATTCTCTTTACTAATGTCTACAATCACGGACAGAGTGGGATGCACAGATATAGAAGCACTTGACTTGTCAAACGACTTACTAGAAACAGTCAACGCCAATCCAAACAAACAGCCTTTCCTACCTATTCTCAGGACATGAGACAAAACCAGAAACACACATCCACACCCACAAAGGCACCTCTTTTGCCCAAGTAGGTCTGTGACTATCCGGAGTGTCCTCAGACTGATGGGCCATATTATATTCCCCCAAAATGGCCTCTCCTGTCTCAAATCTGGTCTCCTTGGCCAACTCTGTGAAGTAGTCAGGAGCCATGGGTGAGCCACTACCTGCTTTCTCAGGAAAGTCCCCTCTTCAGAGCTTTCCTGGCATTTGGCCATCCTCACATCAGTAGGAACTAAGAAAGACTGACTCTGTCCTTGGTAAATTGAAACAAGTGAGACCACTGGAACTGGGACTGCGAGTGCCTCTGGGTGTGTCTCTTCCTGGATCACAAGTTCAGAGAGTTCCATCGACAAGGAGGTGAGGTGAGGTCAC